>NC_089838.1:163227728-163829395 GCF_035609145.1 Eleutherodactylus coqui
ATTGCGGCATGTAAGGGGTTAAACTGACAGGATTTGAGGTTTCTCTGCATCTGACAGTTGAAGCAGGAGCCTGGCCGTCAGCGAAGCCACTACTTTAAATATGTATGTGCAAATTAAAAGCCAATTAGTGAGTTCAGTAAAAAAAATGTGTTGGCTGTCACTAAGGGGTTAATAAGGGTAGATGGGCATGAAAACCTTTAGACAAGGTTCACATTTAGCAGATTGTTGTAGATTTGTTTCTGTACAGTACAGTGCACAACGTGCACGGGGTTTTCAAAAGCACATTCACACAATGGATTTCTTCTCCGTGGCGTTATGGGCATTCCGACAGTTTTCTAATCAATGTTATTGCTCCGAAGCACTACATGAAGACACAAACATGACATTTGTCCTACATATAGATATATTAATAGAAATATTATTTTCCTGAATGTTCTACAGTTCAAATTCCCCCAAATTGCCCAAGCTTTACTATGTTTTGTTACAACAGAACATGGATCACAAGTAACCAAATAAAAGTATTGCAACATATTTCCTGACTACACAATGCTGGCATGTATTACAGGAAATCATTAAAACTGTGAGATACAGCAGATCTTGGCTGACATTTGGGAAATGGAAAGTTCACAGTACTTGCACTGCATCTACATCAAGAAAGGGTATGCTGCTCCCCTCAGTACAAAAAGTCTCTAAAGCAACAACTAGATGCTTCTGATTAGATTTGTCATGTTTATTATAGTCTTCATTCTTAAAACATCATTGTGCAAAAAAACATAATTATGAGGAAATTTAAGAAAGAATTCCACTGATATAAATTCTGAAAGTGACTTTCTAAAATATCCTATAGCCGCTCTTTTTTAAAATTTCCGCTCTGACTTCTCTAGCAGGTTGTTCCTACTTTATTTGGTTATTATATTACTGTGAATATAAGGAAGGGTGCACCATGAGTCACCACACTGGAAGAGGCATGAAGGGCATATTATCTGTGCCCATCACTCTGTAGTATTTACTGCAAGGTGGCTAAATTACAAACCTGTTCATGTCAGCCAAACCAAAGACACCACTAAAAAAGGTTGGGGGCCTCCGACTCAGATCCTGCACGAAATCCAGGATGAAATAGCGCTGCATACTGTGCTATTTTATACAGGAAAATCTTAGTCAACGTGCTGGAAACTGAACAGACCCAATTATAGTCAATGGGACGGGTCTGGTGCAATTCAGATCCAACATATGCTGTGGAAACAAGGGGGAGAAAAAGAGGTACAATTGTGAGGTGCAAAGCAAGAGAGAGCTGGAAGGTGTGAATTACCCGCAGCCTTATCATGCACCCCTTTTGAGATCCCACCACCAGTTTAGGCCTGCCCATCATCCCAGACTGATGATGAGTATGCTGCACTGAGAAGGAATGTATGGTGAATGACTGTAAGCATACGTACTCTGTTGGTCACTAAGGGACACTGCTGGTCACTGTGAGAGCACTGCTGTTACTCTAGGGGCATTTTAACTCCGAACGACTATGCAAGCACTTGTTGTCATTGTGAGCACACTGGCTATCCGTTGTGCTGGATTATGGTTTTCTCCAGCAGGTTTCGGGGTATTTTGTAGCTTCCGAATTGTATAGTGTGCACACATCATCGACCAGATCAGACACAAATGCTGGTCTAAAACCGGGAGAGTCTCTACAATGTGTAAAGGCTCAGGCTTTTTATTATAACACATGATAACCGCCCTTTAATGGGCGTGCAACAGATTACATCACTAACATATAGGATTCTCATTTGTCGGATCATATAGAATCCCCCACCTCTCTGCCCACCCTCTACTAGCCAGGATGTAGCTTGGACTTTGTCCTCTATGCAGGCAACCTTAAGCAGTTTCTGTGTATGTGGCAACCCATTATTTATCTAGCTTCAGGATGGGAGGGGTGGAGAGGGCTAGGAAGACACTCAGTATTGAATGCAGGTATTACATATAATCCTATGACCTTTAACTCTTAGAGGCTGTTTTGCAATTCTATGCAAATCCGCATGCGACCACTAATTTCGGGATTAGCCAGCCATGTGGTCAAGATTTCTCAGAAATCTCGCCCACACGGGATGGCAAATCCGCTGCGGCTAAGGCGGCAGAAGCCGTTGCTGCGGCGCGGATTTGCCGGCCGCAGCATGTTCATTTTTTTTCCCGCTGCAGCCGCGCTCTCCTCTATGGGAGCGCCGGCCACAGCGGAAGAGCGAGCGGCCGGGCCGCTTTAAAGCCGCCGCGGGTTTTGCAGCGCCGCTTCTCCCAGCGGAAATCTCGCGTTTTTTCGCTGCGGCCAAACCGTGAGGTTTCCGCCGAGAATCCGCCCTGTGAGAACCCAGCCTTACAATGATCTGCCCTCATTCAATATTAGCAGCATTGTTACTCAGAGCAACAACTTTGCCTTTGTCGGGCCAGTATACTATAATTATATTTGGACTCGAACCGATTTCGGGCCTACTAACGTGCGATGTCCCTGCAATTGCGAGGTATTTCTGTGTTAGAAACGCCTCGCATCACTCCAGGTTTCAATGGCAAACCTCACAACTGACCAAAAACGGCTCTTTTTAAGAAAAGTAGGACGTGAATGGTGAGCAATGTGTGTTTATAGTAGCACATGAGAGCCCCATGGGTATTTACTATCTATAGAAGAGAAATGTAGGGGACATGTTTTATTATTTTAGCCATAGTGTCCATATTTTTAGAGCGATGTGTTATTGGTGAATTCTACTTTTGTTGTCATTTTTACTTCTCTAGGTTTTGCTTTATATATTAGTTGCTAGCCTATTCGCTCTACCCCTTCAGATCAAGCAGGAGAGGGTTTTCAGGTGATTAATTGTATCGGGAAATACAAGCAGCAGATAACAGTTACCTGATCCATTATCTAGTAAACTGCACAAATGCTTATAAGTCAATAAATATTTGTGGTTGCCACACTGCTAGTAGTGAAGGAGCGCTCAGAAAACCGGTTCATGCTGTTTATTGTACTCATAGGCTGTGGTCACACGGTAGAATCTGTTGTGGAATCCTGTAAGACTGTGGCAGAAATCCAAGGCTATTCCGTTACGGGTCATCATGCAAATGTAGCCCCACCTGTGGGCAAAATCTGCATGCAGAAGTCCACATTATATCCACGCGGATCGCTGTCAGGAAGTGACGTAACTCTGTCGCATGCAAATGCATCAGAATTCCCCACGCGGAGTTTGCCTACAGACCGGGCTAATACCGCATGTGGAAGCGTGGCAAAAACTCTAGCAGAACAGCCACGGATTTCTGCTATGGTTTTCCACGCAAAGGTTTTTGCGTCTGACTCCGCCGTGTGAACATAGCCTTAGGATGCAGGTGTTCATGGTTTCATCACATATAATGTTACATCTGTGCATTAATAAGGAGGACAAACAGGTGCGATTACCTCTCGGAAGAACGCAGCGTTTCTCTCCGCCTTGCTTTCTGCATACGTCTCCTCTATGCTGGGATAAAACGTACCGATCACATAATCCAGCATCTGGATCCGAATATCATTTCTATTGACGCTAGGACCGTGGCGACCAGTAAATTCATCAGTCGGCTTAAAAATCTCAAATGATCCAAACCTGATAAAATAAAAATGGTTTAATTCTTCTGGAACTCTAATTTAACCTCCAAATAAAAGTTAGAGTTAATATACCACATTTTGCGGACTATAAGGCTACTCTCACACAAGCGCCTCATTGCAATGGGTGATGAGGTGTACAAAAAATAAATATAGCTGAAACACATAAATTAACTATTGGGGTAACCTCATTATCCTCAATGTTGTCTGACAGGATGTGGAGGAGCATAAGGGCTTTACTAAGGCACACTCCCCTGTCCAATTACCCTCCAGGCGGGTCCTCTACCTCATGTCACTACAAAGCCAGTAAACGTCTCCTAAGGACTGGACCTGATTCTGCATCTATTCCCCTCCTATCGTACCGTAGGAGGAGCAATACCCGTTAGTGAGTTCCCCAAAAATCTCCCTCCACCCTGCCTATTTGCCTGGCAGGTGTAGTTTCCAAGGTAGTCAATAATACTCTCTCCGGTGCAAACACTTAAGTAGTTATAGAGTATTCTTTCTTCCATTTCTCACGGATAGTGTAATTAGCGGAAATGTTCGTGAAGAGACTAATAAACCACTCTTCAGCATCTACAAGGAGATTTAGGGGGACCATCCCCGAGTGTAGTCGGGCCCTACCGCACACGCAACAGTTAGACTTGTTGCTCCTGTTAGCATTGTACCTCATCAACTCCAACCAGAGATTCTGGTCAGAGTAGCCAGTCGCTACTGTCAAGGTGTCCTCAAAAGGTAGGGTCGGCTATGATCATCATGTTCATCAAGGTCTTTATCTTACGGCGGAGGGGGTTAATTATGGGCACCGGACTAAGTGAAGGCTTCCATTCGGGTGCATCTACCATACCCCTTATTTTAAACTTCCCTAAGGGATCTGTCCTCCCATACCGGTATGTCCCCAGACTATAAGTCCCTCCGTCCCCCGGGCTTGGATCTCCCATGGTTAATGTAAAAACCGCATTAAAACCAAGCAACATACTAAGTTCAGCCTTCCAATAACTGCTGTCCTTCTTATTTTCAAGGGGGGTTATACGACTAATTAGGGATTTCCCGCTCTTATCTTTCTTATTTAAGGCACTTCGCGGTTTATAGGACCAGTCTATTCCTGTGTTACATCCCCCTAATCCCCAATACCGGCAGTCTTCTCCCCAGACGTTATCAGTGGCGCAAACATATTGTATTCCCCGGGTATGTAAGTCATATAACCAGCTGGACTGAGCTAAATCTGGCCTGCGGTGGGATCTTGCGCCTAGACACGGGACCACAGTACAATAGTCGAAGGAATATGCGGCTACTTGAGCATTGGACGAGTTATACTAGAAGGTAACCATACCCTCATATTCTTCCGACTAAGGATTCCAGTTGCCACCCTCCTCTCTCACTAGCCCTAACCAGAGTAATGTCTTTGGCACAACTAAGACTGGTCTCCCGGATCTGAAGCTTTCTTACAGTATGAAGCATGGATCCATGGAAGTCTTTCGGCTAGTTTCGCAGCTGTGGCAGTAGTCAGAAGCACCTGGTAGGGGCCATCAAATCGGGGCTCAAGAGGGTGCTTCCTGAGGAACTTCTTGACGCACACCCAATCCCCAGGCTGCAAGATATGTGTCCCAGTGTCTGCCTCTGAGTCTGGAAGAGAACACCTGTGCATAGGCTTTGGTTAGTGCTTTAACAACGGAAATCACATAATTAGTCAACACATCACATTGTAATTGTAACTACTGAGGATAGTAACAACATAGCCTTGGGGCTAGCCCAAACAATCTCGTAGGGAGATAATGTATAATCCCCCCTGGGTTCATATCTAACACTGTATAAGGCTATTGGATGACAGTCTTTCCAAAGTGGCGTCATTTTTAAGTATCTTACTTTTAGCGTGCCACTACGTCTCTCCACCTTTCCACTACTCTAAAGGTGGTAGAGTATGTAAAAGGCCTGGGATACATGACATGTTACATTCACCTGTGAAGTTTATACCTCTGTCTGACTCTGAATCACTTCTGGTACCCCATATTCACAGTTTACCTCATTCATGAGCTTCTTTGCGGTTACCTACTTGTTTGCCTTGGTAACAGGGTCGGCCTCCAACCTGCAAAGACATCAACAACAACAAGCACGTATTCATACTTCCCAACAAGTGGGAGCTGAACGTAGTCAATTTGCAATCCCTGAAATGGGTAGAGTGGTCTAGGCAAGTGTGATGTGGCAAATTTACTTCTGCCCTGTCTCACCCATGGCATAGATCATGCTAAACTGGACAAATGATGCAGCAGCTACAGAGAACCTAGAAGTCGCCCGTCCTCTTTCAAGCGTCGACATCACTGCTGCTTTACTAGGTGAGTCTTTCCGTCCGTCAGCTGGGCCATCATGGGATACAGGAACTGTGGTAGGCAAGTGCTGTTGACTGTTCACCATACGCTGTCCTGTTTCTGCTGCTCCCATATTAGTCCATTTATTCTTTCCTTCCATGCTGGCTTGTAACTGTAAAAGTCTTTAGCATATCAAAGTCCAAATTTTTGTCAATGTCCAAAGTTTTTACCACTGACTCATGCCGTCAGTATCTTTTCTTCTTTCTTCCACGGCTTGAGGGCCGCTGCCTTTGCTATGCTGTCAGCGAGGGTGTCGTCTCTCGCCTCTCCAGTGTAGGAATCGGTGCGAACTCTCAACTTTGTCAGGTAGAAATAGGGCCTCCATGCGACTCTGTACCGCTGCACCATTCACAATTGGTTGTCCTGCTAAGGTAAAAACTGTCTGGCCTTCCATATTGGGCCGTAATCATGAGCTATGCCAAATGCATACCAGGAGTCAGTGTAAAGGATTGCCGTCTTACCTCTCACCCCTCTACATGCCTCAGTGAGGGCCTTCAATTCCGCTTCTTGTACTGTGACATGCGGAGGCAGAGCTTCTGCTTCTAGGACATCTTGTTGTGTGACCACTGCATATCCGATGTGGAGTCGTCAATCCTCACAAAGGTTTGTTTCCCTGAACTTATCACACATCCAAAGTGGCCACATCTTGGAGTGTAACAAAGTCCGGTCAAACAAGACCTTACTTCAGACAATCATGATGTTAGCACTGGATACAGTGGCATTGGGGAATGTAGGCCTCCCAAGTGCAGCAAAATGGCCGCCAGAGGCAGAAAGGGGCGGGGCTACAAATCTCCCAGGTGAGGCAAAATGGCTGCCGGAGGAAGGGGCGGGGCCATGGGCAGCAGCACTTCCAGGTGAGGCAAAATGGCCGCTGGAGGAGGAAGGGGCAGGGCCAGGTCCTGTCCCGGATGGGGAGGGACCGGAAGTAACATCACACACCCTGAAAGTGAGCACATGGGGGGAAGTAACTTAAGGGTGGGGGCAGGGCTCACCACATTTACTGCAGAGTCACACTATGTGGGGTTGAAAACATTGCAAGCGCGGCCGCCATTACAGGGAGGGGCTGTAGTCAACACAAAGGCATTACATTGTTCATAAGCAATACACATACCCCACTACATGCTTTCCCCTCTTGAATCTCTTAACTACGTTATACCAAAAAACTAGCTAAAAACGCCTTTTTTTCTGCTGGGCTTCCTGCTCATCTTCTGAAAACGTTCTACAATCTATCTTACCATATTCATTTCTGCTTATCTGTCCATAACCTGACATTTCTTTCTGCAACTTTTCCTGGTCCTTTCTCATTGTTCAGTAAACTATGCTCCCTTCCCTTCAGCAACCAAATCACAAGCTCTATGACCTTTGTCCTTGCTCACTTTGCTCCCCATTCTCTAAACAACCTGCGTCTATGCCTAACCTTCTCAATCTGCTCAACTCTATTCTACCTGCTTATTCTATCCTATTCGAAGTTTCTGGACACAGTAGTGTTTCTCTTGTAAAATCTGCTTTCTGCAAATCCTTCCAATATAACCTCTCTTTCCCACTCAGATCACAATGCACATTAATTCTACAAGACAAAAGGAACAGAAGGGTTAATTGGAAAATGCTTTCAGTGGCTTAAGGCCAGTCCACTCTCTTATCAGCAACCCTCCCCCAATAATAAACACTGCACATTCTTTAAACTGTCTGAAACACACAAAGACTTATTATTTTCAATGACCAAGAGTTTCTGGAGTCAGCCGTCACACCACGGCTATACTTCTCCGCGTATCTACCTTTCCACATATGAGAACATAACACGCTCAATCATACAGGTAAATGACGGACAAACTGATGGTAAAATTCCCAACCGAAAGCGCTGATTGTAAACCTGTTGGCACTGTCGGTTGACAGGCGGGTACGCTTATCCGTGATGATTCCCCCAGCTGCACTAAACACCCTCTCTGACAAGACGCTAGCTGCAGGACAAGCAAGCACCTCCAGGGCATACAGCGCGAGTTCAGGCCACGTGTCCAGTTTCGACACCCAGTAGTAGTAGGGGGCAGAGGCGTCACGGAGGACGGTCGTGCGATCAGCTACGTACTCCCTCACCATCCTTTTACAGTGCTCCCGCCGACTCAGCCTTGACTGGGGAGCGGTGACACAGTCTTGCTGGGGAGCCAGAAAGCTGTCAAAGGCCTTGGACAGTGTTCCTCTGCCTGTGCTGTACATGCTGCCTGATCTCTGCGCCTCCCCTGCTACCTGGCCCTCGGAACTGCGCCTTCGGCCACTAGCGCTTTCGGTTGGGAATTTTACCATCAGTTTGTCCGCCAGGGTCCTGTGGTATAGCATCACTCTCGAACCCCTTTCCTCTTCGGGTATGAGAGTGGAAAGGTTCTCCTTATACCGTGGGTCGAGCAGTGTGTACACCCAGTAATCCGTAGTGGCCAGAATGCGTGTAACGCGAGGGTCACGAGAAAGGCATCCTAACATGAAGTCAGCCATGTGTGCCAAGGTACCTGTACGCAACACATGGCTGTCCTCACTCTGAAGATCACTTTCAGGATCCTCCTCCTCCTCAGGCCATACACGCTGAAAGGATAACAGGCAAGCAGCATGGGTACCCTCAGCAGTGGGCCAAGCTGTCTCTTCCCCCTCCTCCTCATGCTCCTCCCCCTCCTCCTCCTCCTCAACGCGCTGAGACATAGACAGGAGGGTGCTCTGACTATCCAGCGGCATACTGTCTTCCCCCGCCTCCGTTTCCGAGCGCAAAGCGTCTGCCTTTATGCTTTGCAGGGAACTTCTCAAGAGGCATAGCAGAGGAATGGTGATGCTAATGATTGCAGCATCGCCGCTCACCATCTGGGTAGACTCCTCAAAGTTTCCAAGGACCTGGCAGATGTCTGCCAACCAGGCCCACTCTTCTGTAAAGAATTGAGGAGGCTGGCTCCCACTACGTTGCCCATGTTGGAGTTGGTATTCCACTATAGCTCTACGCTGCTCATAGAGCCTGGCCAACATGTGGAGCGTAGAGTTCCACCATGTGGGCACGTCGCACAGCAGTCGGTGCACTGGCAGATTAAACCGATGTTGCAGGGTGCGCAGGGTGGCAGCGTCCGTCTTGGACTTGCGGAAATGTGCGCTGAGACGGCGCACCATTCCGAGCAGGTCTGACAAGCGTGGGTAGCTTTTCAAAAAGCGCTGAACCACCAAATAAAAGATGTGGGCAAGGCATGGCACGTGCGTGAGGCTGCCGAGCTGCAGAGCCGCCACCAGGTTACGGCCGTTGTCACACACGACCATGCCCGGTTGGAGGCTCAGCGGCGAAAGCCAGCGGTCGGTCTGCTCTGTCAGACCCTGCAGCAGTTCGTGGGCCGTGTGCCTCGTCTCTCCTAAGCTGAGTAGGAGTAGTTTCAGCACGGCCTGCTGACGCTTGGCCACCGCTGTGCTGCCACACCGCGCAACACCGACTGCTGGCGACGTGCTGCTGCTGACACATCTTGATTGCGAGACAGAGGTTGCGTAGGAGGAGGAGGGTGGTTTAGTGGAGGAAGCATACACCGCCGCAGATACCAGCACCGAGCTGGGGCCTGCAATTCTGGGGGTGGGTAGGACGTGAGCGGTCCCAGGCTCTGACTCGGTCCCAGCCTCCACTAAATTCACCCAATGTGCCGTCAGGGAGATATAGTGGCCCTGCCCGCCTGTGCTTGTCCACGTGTCCGTTGTTAAGTGGACCTTGCCAGTAACTGCGTTGGTGAGGGCGCGTACAATGTCGCGGGAGACGTGGTCGTGCAGGGCTGGGACGGCACATCGGGAAAAGTAGTGGAGACTGGGAACCGAGTAGCGCGGGGCCGCCGCCGCCATCATGTTTTTGAAAGCCTCCATTTCCACAAGCCTATACGGCAGCATCTCCAGGCTGATCAATTTGGCTATGTGCACGTTTAACGCTTGAGCGTTCGGGTGCGTGGCTGCGTACTTGCGCTTGCGCTCAAACAGTTGCGCTAGCGACGGGTGGACGGGGCCGAGGACAGCGGAGGTGAGGGTGTGGGTGCAGGCCAGGAGACGGTCGTGCCTGTGTCCTGAGAGGGGGGTTGGATCTCAGTGGCAGGTTGGGGCACAGGGGGAGAGGCAGTGGTGCAAACCAGAGGCAGTGAACGGCCTTCGTCCCACCTTGTGGGGTGCTTGGCCATCATATGCCTGCGCATACTGGTGGTGGTGAGGCTGGTGGTGGTGGCTCCACGGCTGATCTTGGCGCGACAAAGGTTGCACACCACAGTTTGTCGGTCGTCTGCACTCTCAGTGAAAAACTGCCACACCTTTGAGCACCTCGGCCTCTGCAGGGTGGCATGGCGCGAGGGGGCGCTTTGGGAAACAGTTGGTGGATTATTTAGTCTGGCCCTGCCTCTACCCCTGGCCACCGCACTGCCTCTTCCAACCTGCCCTGCTGCTGCACTTGCCTCCCCCTCTGAAGACCTGTCCTCAGTAGGCTTAGCAAACCAGGTGGGGTCAGTCACCTCATCGTCCAGCTGCTCTTCCTCTGAATCCTCTGTGCGCTCCTCCCTCGGACTTACTGCAATTACTACTACCTGAGTGATAGACAACTGTGTCTCATCGTCGTCATCCTCCTCACCCACTGAAAGCTCTTGAGACAGTTGCCGGAAGTCCCCAGCCTCATCCCCCGGAACCCCGGGAACTTTCCAAAGGTTGGGCATCAGTCACGACAAACCCCTTCGGTGGGAGAGGAACCATTGCTGCCCATTCTGGGCAGGGGCCCGAGAACAGTTCCTGGGAGTCTGCCTGCTCCTCAGAATGTGTCATTGTAATGGAGTGAGGAGGCTGGGAGAAAGGAGGAGCAGCAGCCAGAGGATTCAGAGTTGCAGCAGTGGACGGCGTAGAACTCTGGGTGATCGATAGATTGCTGGATGCACTTTCTGCCATCCACGACAGGACCTGCTCACACTGCTCATTTTCTAATAAAGGTCTACCTCATGGACCCATTAATTGTGAGATTAATCTGGGGACGCCAGAAACGTGCCTCTCTCCTAATCCCACAGCAGTCGGCTGCGATACACCTGGATCAGGAGCTCGGCCTGTGCCCACACCCTGACTTGGGCCTCCGCGTCCTCGCCCGCGTCCACGTCCTCTAGGCCTACCCCTACCCCTCAGCATGGTGTATTACCAGTAGTGCAGAAACAGAACGCTGTAATTAAATGTGCTGCTTATTGGCCTGTGGTTGGAGGCTGACTTCGCTTACGGAACGCACAGCAGAGCCAGGAAAGAATTTTACGCAAGCCTGTAGTGAGACGTAGGTGCGTATGACTGAGCTAGTGGAATTCACAGCGCAGAAGCAGTCAAGTGTCCAAAGGCCACTAATAGGCCTTAAGTATTTTGCTTTTTTTTTTTTTAAAGGCTGAGCTGAGACAGCAGACAGTTACTGTAGGCAGCGTATATATGTATACTGTTTCCCTCTGGACGGGATGATGGCGGTGATGTAATGGGCAACGCAGAGCCAGGAAACAATTTTGCGCAAGCCTGCTGTAACACTTAGCTGCGTATTAATTAGGACTTCTACCCCCAGCAGAGATGCAGTACACTCAAGACGGTCACAGGCAGCCCAAAGATAGTATTTTTCCCAAATTTGTTTGAAAAAGCCCACTGCCTATATAGACAGTATATCTCTTTCACCTTTCCCACTGTCCCTGCCTCACCACTACTGGCCCTATACTATGTAAAATTACTGCAGACTGAGGACGCAATGCTCTGCACGCCCGATATACAAAAAAAAAAAATGTGCAACACTGCTCACAGCAGCCTTAACAGTACTGCACACGGTCAGATGTGGCCCTAAGAAGGTTCTTCAAGCCTAAAATAACTCCTAACGCTCTCCGTATAGCAGCAGCATCAGCAGCACTGTCCCTGATCTCTGTCAGAATGCATCTGTGGCGAGCCACTGGCGGGGCAGATTTAAATACTCGGGTGACACCTGATCTCGCCAGCCACTCACTGCAGGGGGGTGGTATAGGGCTTGAACATCACAGGGGGAAGTTGTAATGCCTTCCCTGTCTTTCTATTGGCCAGAAAAGTGCGCTAACGTCTCAGAGATGAAAGTGAAAGTAACTCGAACATCGCGTGGTACTCGTCTCGAGTAACGAGCATCTCGAACACCCTAATACTCGAACGAGCATCAAGCTCGGACGAGTACGTTCGCTCATCTCTAATTATAATATATATATATATATATATATATATATATATATATATATATATACACACACACATATTGCAGTCATCATACTGTGACTGGCTTTCTACTAGTAATGTTATATGTACAATGACAGGTGTGTAGAATGGACATTACTTAATGCCTTATATGGGCTCCTGGATTAATGAAATTACCGCCCCTCACATTAGACATACACTCACCATCTTGTTGTGGCATCTTCCTCAAATTCACATAACTATTCCTTTTTTTCTCCCTCTATTTTAGCAGTACCTGATTTTTATGAGGTTAACTTGATTTTTATGCTGGTCGATGACCTGAGAAAACTTCTACATGTTCCAGGATAGTTTTTAACCTGGGAAAATTATTAGTATGCTCTAATTTTTTTTATATATAGAAAATGCATTTGTGGCCCATTTAGACAGCATAACAGAATAGCTTTGCATATGTCAGTGAGTTCTTTATTTTCTATATATACAATATAGATATACTGTATATATTATTTATTTTGAAACATTTTTTGTTCTGCCAAATGCTTATTGGATCCAAAAACGAAGTAGAAGTCCTTCCTTCATACCACTCCTCCTCTCTTCTCTGCCCTTTAGGTCCTAATTTTGGGAATAAAAATTTGTCAAAGTTCACCAAAATTGGACTGTGCTTAGGAGTAATTTTTCCAGGTTTAAAGAGGACCAGCTTAAGTAAAATGTGGGTCCCTGCCACTCCATCAGCTCCACCCACTTATTATGCACAGTTGTACTACACAGTACTTTAGACCCTAATGCTGGGTTCACATGTGGCATTTTTGTTGCCATTATCAATTAAAAACGCCAACAAAAAATCACGTGCTTTTTTTTTTTTTCAAACACATGTATTGTTAAAACCTAAGTGCATTTTATAATGCTTTTTTAATTGTAATTGAAAACTGCAACAAAAAACACCACGTGTTAACAAAGCCTTAACCCTTTAATGACACAGAACATAAGTTTACATCCTAGCTGGGTGGTACTTTACGCAACTGAATATAAACCTACATCACATGGATAGTGAGAGCTAAGAAGTAAGCCTGCGCCATTCAGCAGCTGGAGCCGATATGACTGATAGCCAGCCTCCCAGCTGCAACAGCAGGGATCGATGAGAACAGTGAGCCCCGCTGTTAACCCCCTACATGCTGCAATCTGTATACATTGTGGTATGTAAAGTGTTCCCTCTGTTGAGTCATCTTCCTTTCATGATGTAATTGCGGAGGGCTTATGGGTATCAAAGCTTTTATGATTCAAGTCCCCTACAGGCACATAAAAAATGTAAGAAAAAAATTGTGTAAAAAAAAAAAGGAAATATAATAAAGAAAAACTTTTTTGCACTCTTTCCCCACTTTTTATAAAAAGAAAAATACCACACATTTGGTATCTTCGTATACAATAAATTGAACACACTAGTTATCCTGCATCGACTTGAATAAGTGAGTCTCGTCCGAAAACCGGATCAAAATAGTCCATAGTCTCTGGTAATTTATCTTTATCTGTGACAAGTTTTTTAAAAATAAATTTGGCACATTTTTGAATATGTCAATATATATTTTTCCAATTTTACAACTTCCATCTACTGAAGTGAGTTTGTGCAAAAATTGTACGACTTCTTAAAAAGTCACAATGTATAAATGTATGTAAATTGTGGTTAAGCAGCAAGCCAAGCCCAATTTTCACTCCAGCTTTAAAAACTGCAGTTTAGGTGATTAGACATTATTTTGAAGTCAAATATGCCAGTAAAAAGTTGCAAATACATTGATAAATCTGAGCTAATGTGCTGTTTTAGTTTTCTTTGTGCTAGTAGCATATGTCACACCAGTGTGGGGTGGCTGATTGTTGAATTCTTTGTCACTTACAGATGTTAGAGGGCATGAAAATGTTCAGATGGGTTGCACACATGGAATGTCTTCGCACTGCATGTACCTAAACAGCCTTGTTGGAGACTGACGGAGCACGAGTTAATTATTAACAGAAAACGGGAAATGATCATTCTTACAAAAGGGGAACCATTGCATTGAAAATGTTACAAGTTGAAAATCCTTTGTTTAAATATACAAGGCATCAAGTGGCATACTACCGGTATATACTAAATCAGTGTTATACATAGTAGCCTCGAGGTCCAGACACTAGCCCTGAATCACCTCCCAATAAGACCTCCTGCACACCGACAAATTTGCATTGCAAAATCCGGAGCGGGATTCCGCCTCCAAATTCTGCAGCAAATCCAGCACATAGCATTCTATGACAATACGCAATTTCCTGCCCACAAGCGGAAATCGATTGCGATTTTCTGCTCGCGTGGGAGAAACCGCAGCATGCTGCGATTTTGTGCGGGCTACGCACGTCCGACTTCCATTGAAGTCAATGGAAGCCAACCGTCCCGTGGCCATTCTGCAATCATAATTCCTCTGTACTGCGCATGTGTGCCGGCGCATCAGCAGCAGAGGAGAAGATGGCGAAGAGGTACGCTGGGGTCACCGGCCAGGCACCAGGTTGAACTCCGCTGTGGGAATTGCGCATGCAGGGTCCGACCTGCCCGTGTGCAGGCGGCCTAAGCCAGATGTCTGGGCCGCAATCACCACCTTGATCAATTGCATCTGCATCCTGATATGGATAAAAATGTTAAAGAACCAGTTCACCTGAATAATCCCCTGCTTCACTCTGAGGCACAAACAGACAAACATGCAGCTCCAAGGAGTGAGGTTAAAGTATGAAAAAAGCTTCTATTCAAGCCACATGGGCTCCATTAACCAATTAAGGACCAATCAGAAAGATACCAGAAAAATCCTCATGCGCTCTTGTTGTGGTGCAGGTGCCAATGATAGGGATCAATTAAAGGGTTAATGATCCAGCAATATTTTCCAAGGTGATTTTATTTCTTGTATAGAAATGTCACAAATAACAGTCCATAGTCCAAAATTCATCGAGTATATAAAAAAATCCATAAAAGTACATGCAATTTATTTTGGCGCATACAAAACGCCTTTACGGGATGGTGTCGTAAAGAAGTGTTTATCGCGTAAAACAAGATAGTACAACGCGTTTCGGAGTTCGGAGGGCTCCTTTCTTAAGCACAATAATTCTTTTTTGTGAGAATGGAAGCAGACATCCACTGGTCACCGTACGTCTGGGAAGCCGGCTCATCCCATGCCTTGTCCTTCGCTTTCCTATTCTGATAATCCGGACAATTTGTGTCTCAAATCACAAGAAAGTCCGACATCAGGGCAATGAGCTTTCCCATATCAAATGTAGATATGTTGGCACAGAAAGAGCTTTAATGGGTGTGGTGGTCCCTGCACGCTGGCCTGCACTCTGCCAACAACTTTTTTCCTTTTTAACTTCCTTCTCATGCCTCCTAGCAACGTGCGTAAAAAGCACCACAAGTACGCATAACCAATGCATATGCATTGCATTCAGTACGCAGTCATAGACAACAATAGGGCTCCTATGCATGTAATACGCAGTAAAATAGAACATGCTGTGATGTTTTTTATGCGTGCAGCATATGCATTAAATATATATAAGTGTAAGTGGAACAATGAAAAGCAATGCACTTTCATTGCTGCCTATCACTACATATTACCCACACCTTACCCGTACCTTACACACATAATATGCTATGAAAATACAGCTCCGTACTCAGTCAATTGTCACTTCTCTACCCCATCTCTTTTGTTTTCCAGTCCCATTCTTAGTTATTCCCTCCCCTCTCTTTTATCCCCTCTGTACTGCCCTCTTTCCCTATTCATGTTCATTATCCACCCACAGTTGTATGCCACATCTGTCCAGTTGTGCTTCCCTTTTGCTGCTAATCACTTTCTCTATTCTTCTCGCCTGCTTCCCTCCATTCACTTTTTTCTTTTATCCCAGAGAACCTGGTGTCATCCTCCACAGTTGGCACCCCATCCTGTCTAGATCTCCAACTAGTAAGTACTTTTTTTTTCATTAATATATTTCATCGGTCACACAGTTGTGTATTTGCGCATTTTTTATGGGTGTTCATATACACATATTAATTAATGTTATATATGCATATATTTATTATTCATATTTATGTGATCACATGGATGTGCGAGCACTCACACATTAGCTAGAAAATAGATGTACCTGTAGTATAGACTACTGATATACCGCATATCCCCGAAAATAAGACACTGTCTTATAACATTTTTGCCCCAAAAGAGGCACAGTATCTTATTTTCGGGGGTGGGGGGCTTATACTCACTTGGTCCTTGGTCCCGATGCCTTGCAATGGTCTCCGGCTGTGCTGCAGCAAGCTGCAGTGTCCTCTGCGCTGACATATCAGTTTCTTTCTGGTAAACGGGACTTTGAATACCCCATCTCCAGCAAAGCGAGCGCTGTGATTGGATTGAGTGCCAGCCAATCACAGCCAGCGCTCGATGAGCCAATCACAGCCGGAGCTCGATGAGCTAATCACAGCTATTCAGTGATGTCATTCACTAAATGTCTGTGAATGATGAAACACCGGCTGTGATTGGCTGGCACTCGATCTAATCACAGCGCTCGCTTTGCTGGAGGCGAATATTCAAAGTCCCGTCACCAGAAAGAAACTGATATGTCAGCGCCGCTGGAGACCATTGCGAGGCACCGGGACGCTGTGGCCCAGGTGCGCATTGATGGGAAGGGAGGTCCATGCCCCGAGTGAGATTTTAGAAACCTTCAGGTCCTACTACTCTCAACTATACAACATCCCATGTCCCGAAGGGCCAGACGAGTCTAACTTGAAAGAACAGACTCGTCATTACCTACACCAATATACTCACACAACAATCCCGTCGGACGATGTAGCAGCACTCGAGGAAGATTTCTCCCCTGCGGAGCTATCAGGACCTGAAACTCGGGAAAAGCCCTGGCCTGGACGGGTTCACACCAAGATTTTATAAAACTTTTGGACCCCAACTCTCGGAAATTATGCTGACAGCGTTTAACGCGGTCTCCCGGGGGTGCCCATTCCCCCCCTAGGCACTGCAGGCCAATATTGCAGTGATCTTGAAGCCAGGAAAGGACCCCCTTTTGTGCCAAAGTTACAGACCCATCTCCCTCATAAATAGCGATCTCAAAATATTTTCAAAAATCCTAGCTAACAGATTAAACCCCCACATCCCATCCCTTATCCATGTAGATCAAGCCGGATTTGTCCCCGGCAGAGAGGCCAGGGACAATACGATCAAAACTATATCCCTGATCAATAAAGCCCGGCGCTCTCGCGTCCCCATGTGCCTCCTCGCGATAGACGCCGAGAAGGCATTTCACAGGGTAAAGTGGTCCTTCCTGGAGCAGGCACTGGGGGAGGTGGGTCTGGGCCCGAGGATCCTTTCCAGGATAATGTCCTTATATAGCTTACCTTCAGCTCGAATCAGAGTCAACGGTCAACTGTCCGCGCCCTTCCAGATACGGAACGGCACCAGACAAGGCTGCCCCCTCTCTCCCCTCTTGTACATATTGGCAATGGAGCCACTGGCATCGGCCCTGAGGGGCAACCCCGCCATACAAGGGATCCCAGGGAAAGACGTAGAACACAAAATCTCCATCTTCGCGGACGACCTACTACTATACATCACGAACCCCGACACGTCGATACCAGAAATTATAAAAGAGCTAACTAATTACAGGACGCTCAGTAATTTCAAAATAAAACCCCAAAAATCTGAAATTCTAAACATATCCCTACCGCCATCAGTAGCTTCATCACTAGAAGAGACTCATCCTTTCATATGGAAGACAGATTCACTAAAATACTTAGGCATACACATCCCGGCTAACCCATCAGATACTTTCGATCTAAACTACAGACCGCTGCTGTCCATATTTGCATCAGAATTAGACGGATGGTCGAGGTTGTCTCTTTCGTGGTTCGGCAGGATAAATTCTCTAAAGATGAATATCCTTCCAAGGATCCTATACATTTTCCAAACAGTGCCTCATGATATCCCTAAAAGTTTCTTTATCATGTTACAGAGGGCTTCAGTAAGGTTCATTTGGAGAGGCCTCACGCCCAGAATAAGCTACAAGGCGCTATCCCGACCTAGGTCGGCTGGAGGAGCAGGCCTACCAGATCTAGAATTATACCATAAGGCAGCAATAGGGAAATGCATCCTAAACATAATACACAACTCAGACAAAAAAGCGTGGGTACCCCTAGAAATAGAACAGAACAACCTAGACCTGGGAGGAGCTTTCTGGATACCAGGAAAGGTGGACTGGGAGGGGCAGGGGGCATCCCCCCTCGCAGTACACTTGTTGGGGGCGTGGAGACGCGTAACTAGAAGCGGAAAGACGGCAAACATACCTGGCCCCCTAACCCCCCTTACAGGAAACCCACAAATACAAGCCACACGGACAACTTCGAAGCTCTCAATCCTCCCAGACAGACCTAGGCCCCAAGTACGGGAGGTTTGGGATCCGGGAGGCATGCGCCCAATGACCGATCTTATCGGGGGACACAGACTCAAACCGGGAACTTGGTTGCAATATCTCCAGGTGAGAAACTACCTAGGCTCGTTCAGGGATGCGAGGTCGCTTAGTGCAGCTCTCACCCCATTCGAGAAGTTGTGCGTTGCTTCCTCCGCCCTGCCCCACACGACATCTCTGCTGTACGAATTGCTGCTCGACGAGCGGACAGGGGAGACTCGCTTGCCGTGGGAGGCGAGGTGAGAGGAGTTACTCGACGGGCGGTTCTCCGGGGAGCTCTGGAGCAGGTCCTACCTGTTAGCCCACAAGATGTCCATTTCTACCAGGGCACAAGAACTGAACTACAAAATTATCACACAATGGTACAGAACCCCAGACAGACTCCATAAAATGTTCCCTGAAATCACTGACGAATGCTGGAGATGCTGCGCAGAGGTGGGAACCATGTTACACGTCTGGTGGTCATGCCTGTTAATTGCCCCTCTTTGGGAGGACGTCGCCAAGGTACATGGAAAGGTGAGCTTGACTTCTGTCGCCTTGACTCCTGAGATCGCCCTCCTTTCCATGGTGCCAGGCCCTATTTCCAGGGTCAAGAAAGGACTCCTTAGACACTTCATCATGGCTATGCGCCACATCATCTCGCAGCATTGGAGACAGAGGGGGGCGATCCCGAGGACGGCATGGGTGGAGGCAGTAGATCACATTAAATACATGGAGGATCTACGGAGCTCCGAGTCCGAGCCCAACAGGGCGTCGGACGTTACACGTGACATATGGGCGCCCTGGGTTGACTTTAGGAACTCGCCATCTCTCTTTAGGTGGCTTACTGATGGATCCACATAGAAGGGGATGGGAAGCCCTCACGGGAGTCGAGCGGGGCTGCCGCCTGCACCCCTGCCCTCCCCCGTCCCACTCAACAATTCCTCGATCAGACACAGGTGAAAGCCCAACATCCCCATCCCCTTCTTTCCCCTCCCCCCTCTTTCCCTTTTCTCAGACTTGACTTTAAGTTGCTGTTGTTTTGTCTTTTATTATTGCTATGCAAGAAGTATGTTCTGCACTCGACTTAGTTAACCATATGTTGAAAAGTTATGCAGATTGAAAATCAATAAACAAATTTTGAAACAGAGATGTTCAATTGGGTTCAAGTCAGGGCTCTGGCTGGGCCACTCAAGGACATTCACAGAGTTGTCTCTAAGCCACTCCTGTGTTGTCTGGGCTGTGTGCTTAGGGTCACTGTCTTGTTGGAAGGTGAACTTTCTGCCCAGTCTGAGGTCCCTTGTGCTGTGGATTTTATTAATATCCCAATACATTACTCCATTAGGCTTTTCATCAACCCTGTCCCAGCCGCTGTAAAACACCCCTCTACCATGCTTCACTGTAGAGATAGTATTGGGTAGGTGATGAGCAGTGCCTGGTTTCCTCCAGACATAATGCTTAGAATTGAAGCCAAAAAGTTCAATCTTAGTATCATCAGACCAGAAATCCTTGTTTGAGAGTCCTGAGAGTCCATTAGGTGCTTTTCGGCAAACTCCAGGAGGGCTTTCATGTGTATTTTAATGAGGAGAGGCTTCTTTCTGGCCACTCAGCCCAGAGTGCTTGAGTGCAGTGATGGTTGACCTTCTGGAAGTTTCTCGCATCTGCACATAGGATCTTTAGAGCTCAGCCAAAGTGACCATTAAGTTCTTGGTTACCTCTCTTATCCAAGGCCCTCCTTCCCCGATTACTTAGTTTGGTGGTTGGCCAGCTCTAGGAAAAGTCCCGGTTGTTCCACATTTCTTCCCTTTATGAATTATGGAGGCTCTTGTGCTCTTTGGAACTTCCAGTGCAGCTGATTTTTTTGTAGCCTTCTCCTGATCTGTGCCTCCACACAATCCTGTCTTTAAACTACGGTATACAGGCAGTTGTTTCCTACTCATGGCTAGGTTTTCACTCCGATATGTATTGTCAGCTGTGAGACCTTATATAGATGAGGCGTGTTTTAAAATTATGTCCAATCAACTGAATTTAACATATGTGGATTCCAATAAAGGTGTGGAAATATGTCAAAGATAGTCATGAAGAGAAATTTTAAGTATCATACCAAAGGGTCTGAATTCTTATGTCAATGCAAAATATTTTTAAATTTTTTTTAAAAAATAACAAAGATTTCTAACATTCTGTTTTCACTTTGTCATTGCGGGGTATTGGGTGCAGAATGATGGGGGAAAACTTGATTTTTCTTAATGTGCACAAGGCCACAACATAACACAATGTAAAAAAGCTAAAGGGTTTAAAGACTTTTCAAATGCATTGTAAGTTCCCGTTTCAAATTAAGTAAATGAGGAGTAATACACCCAAATAATCTCCCTGTTTAATAAATGTATATTGGCTCGTCTTGGCTTCCTAAAACCTTTTTAATTGCAAAAGCTCTCAGGGAAGCTTACATCTTTATTGTGTTCAACAATGAAATGTCTAGATACACTGGAGATCTGACAATCTCTATCTGTGTTCAGTAGCTCATTTACATGTTCCAATATCCTCCTTTTAAATTTGATGTGCTCCCAACATATGCCTTATCACACATATGCACACAAGGTGCGTAATAAAACAAACAACCATTCCCCTAACTACTGCTGCTAAAACCTTTGTTGTGGCTACAACAACAGAATCTATATATGTGATTAGAGCCTTTTTTTTAATCTAGACTATCACAGTCTGAATAAATGGCTGCAGATTTTCGATGTGAATATGAAAAAACGGCAGTAAATTACAGTACTGTAGCAGTTAATAGACTCATAAGCTATAGTGAGTTAAACGTTTGAATACATTTAGCAAGGCGTATGTGTCTGTGCTTTTTTTTTTGTGGGATTGAAAAGCATAGGCTTCTACACTTTTCTGTCCCACAAAAAACATGGAAATGTATAGTTCTTTTTAACATTGCAGTCAATGGAAAATGTATGGAAACATATGGCTATACCTTTCTATACGCTTAATGTATATACGTTTTGTGATCAAATGCCTCATAGGAAAAAAAAATGTTGAACTTTAAAACGTTAAGAAAAAAAGAGTTTACAATGAAAAACTTATAGATTTTCTAAAAAATGGATCAAACTGTTTACCGCTCATCGAAAAAAGTAAACATATGCTTAAAATGATGCATGCATTTTTGCACATTTTTTATGTATGTTTCTTGCATATCTGTAATGTACTGAAAAGCGCCGGTGTATACGGGCCCTAAAATTAGCATGTTACATGTATTGATTTTGCTGAGGATTCTAGATAAATTTGCAGCAGAACCCAACACTAGATTTGTGGAGCTGATGTGTGTGCACCTACCTTAAGGAATCACTCTTGGCTTTGGGCTCAAAAACTGTATCAAACTCCTTGCTTAGCTACCTTGTATGAGACTACAACATCACATATAGCCGCGGTCGATTGAAACCTGCATTATTAATCATTCATCACTCCAAAGCAGCTTAACCTGACCATGCAAATCAGTTTTTGTAATTTTACGCAATACGGGCATTCTTGACTCATCTATTTGTGAACCACGAGAGTAATGTGCTGGAGATAAATAGCCTTCTATAATCAACAAAGAGAACACTACACTACCAATCTACAAAAAAACCTTGTTATTCCCAGCCTAAAATGGGCCGAAAGCTAACCAAATCTACAGCTCCTAGGAAACCTACAGATTTTTTCGCTTCTGGCCCTCACGGCACCAGTGCAGATGCGGATTCTTATAATCACAGCTCAGAACCAGAACAAACAGCAGCGACTTCTCATGAACGAAGTTCTCCATCATGACGTTCCTCTACTGGCTCTTCCTGATCTGAGACAATAGAACAAAGTCCTTGTTCCAGAGAGGTCACTAAAAGATGTATTCCAGACTCCCTGCGGGTCCTGCGGTAATCTAGACAATAATCTCCAGTGTAAACGTATCTAGCGAATGAACGAGAATTGTTCAGGTGTTCTGTTTCTGCATGCAGAAAACTGAACGCCTGTCTGCCTACTGTGAATGGAGGCGGGTGGGGAAAACACATTGCACCCCACCCCTTTCTGCATTCTGGTAGCTGCTGTGAGAGGTGCCAACAATGCACGCTCCTGTGTAACAGCACAGAAGCGAACATCACTGGGACGCGTGTTGGGTATTGTTTGTCCGACAGCTCATCCCTTGTAAAATGACCATTACTTTAATACTTTATTTGCGTTATGGAGCTACAAATGCTCCCCTACTTGCGAACAGGTTCTGTTTCAGAAACCTGTTGCCAAGTACATTTATTTGTAGGTCCGAATAAATGTTTGTATGGAGCGGGATCGCTGGTGGATCCCGCTCCATACAACGTGGGGTGCCGGCTCCTCTTACAGCGGACACCCGGCGGCTGCAGTTCCGACAAGCCGCTCGTCGGAATTAACACTTTAAATACCGCATCCGACGTTCCGGGACGGTTGCTAGGCAGCTGGGGGCCTTCTGAAAGGCCAATCTGTAAGAGATGCGCGACGCTCAGCATCTAGGGTTTGGCGGACCTGAGATTCCTCCATTGTCTCTGTAGCTCTAAGAGACGCGTGACGCTCATAATCTAAAGTCCGAAAGGCCCGAGACTGCTCCGGGGTCTCTACTGCTCTAAGAGCAGCTTGTCGTTCAGCTTGTTGATGCCTTCCTGCCTCAGCGTGGGCATCAGATTCTTAGGTTCTAGTAATTTTCGCAGCTCGAGCTACATGCTAGATCTGACTTGCGCTTGTGCAGCATATTAAAAGACCAAAAAATGGATAGGAAATGCGATTATTAAAAGGAAACCATTTTTTTCATAGGTAAAATTAAAGCTGCGCTGTGATTGGCAGCTGTGGTAACATAGATTTTCTCTATAACCTCCATCCATGTTAATGTGTCTTTCATTCAAGGTTTAATTCCAGGGAATGCTGGGTATCCCTGCTAGCTTAATAATCACATATGTGCGGTGTCTGCCCATTTGTGTAGGCCTAGCTTATGATGTGCACCCCCTTCCGCTTCACCTCATGGTGCGGCTCCGGCGCATCACCAAATAAATCTGTCTTGTCACGCTCCCTAGAGAAATCTATAAATTTGGGGGATAATATGTAGCCCATATCCTTCCTCAAGATACAAACTATCTCCCTGCCAAATTTCATCAAAATCGCTTCAGCGGTTTAGCCGTGAAAAGGTAATAGACAGACAGAGTTACTTTTGCATTTATACTATTAGAATGGATTTTAGGTGTGTCATTTTTACACTATTTTCCATTTTGACCTCAATTTTAAAAAAAGCCCTGACTGCCAGCGTATGTTTTGTTTCCTTTTTTTGGTGCATTTCTAAGGGTTCACGTACACAAGTGTGTTTAGGATTTCTGGTGTGCGAATTCATGAGGCCTTATGCACAAGGCACATAAAGCTGCATGGTGGTATATGGAGACGCGTCACTCTATGTGCTGCCGTATATAAGGAGCTACACTCTCCTAGAGGCCATACTTCTGGGGCAGAATGCCTCCGTCCATATGGCGTCCAACAGAGCAGTGCACCATTATTATGGTTGGAATCGTAAAGAATCTTACCAAAGGAACCTAATTATGACGAGGAAGGCATATGGAGGTAGACAGCTGATTCACCTCTATAGGTGTCCTATGATGGAGCCATTATAAAGCCACGTGCATGGCGCCTCATATATAGTGCTTCATGTTCTGAAGTCCCTCGCACACAGTTCTGACGTGGTTCACATGTGGCAGAGAATCGCAGCTACTGTGGGGAACAACTGCCGTTATGGTTGTTGGAGCCTACAGACAGAGTGTTCATCGGCAGCACATCCTGGTACATTGCGGTATGCGTTACGCTGGCGAGCGAACATTTTTCTGTCTGCATGAGAGATCAAATCCGTTGGCTAATAGTGGGCATATGCAGATGGGCCGATGATCGCGTGTGCCCAGCACTGGCTCGGGTAAAAGGCCTTTATGCACACAGGCAGGTGCGAGCCTGCAGCCGAATCTGAGCCTGTGCCCGCGCGTACCTGTATTGCCTTCTTTTTATCTGTACTGCGGATGGTCGCACGGCTCGTCTTCGGACATACGCAGTACAGATGGGTTTTTCAAACTCCTGCTTGTCCCACAGAATCCGCCATTGACATGGCAGATGTGCTGCGGGTCGGACGGCTTCCATGGACTTCAATGGAAGCCATCTGTGCAGGATCCACAGTAAGGCCCCCTGTCCACGGGCGTTGCAAAGATTCGCCGCGGGAGCAGGAGCCGGCAGACGAATCGCGGCAATTCGCAGCATGCTGTGAATTGCCGGCTGCGAGCGGAGAATCGCAATGATTTTCCGCTTGTGGACACAGGCCGGCGGTTTCCATAGCAACGCTACGGAAAGCTTCAGACGGCGTGATTTGCTGGCGATTTACCGCTGGCAAAATCATGTCCGTGGACAGGGGGCCTAAAACGGAGCGTGCGGAGACTTTTCATCCGCGAGCGGAAACTGCATTTGGTGTCACTGGTGGGCATGAACAATGCGGATTCTGCAGCCCAAACCCCCCGGTTTGCAGCAACCTTAGCGGTCCTGCTGTCCTTCCAACACACATCCAGTGAGACATGGCGGGCTGCAGCTATGTGCCCATGAGGGGGCTGGTGTCCCTGTGTGAGGGGGCACTGTGCTGCACCGCCTGCGGCCTCACGCTTTTGTCAGTCCGTGCTGCGGGTCTGAGGCCGCCGGGTAGGGGAGGTGATGTACAACGGCTGTGGGGCTCCTGCAGAGCGGCAGGTGTGCCGGGCACTAGCAGGGATGGCAGACATTACTGTGAGGCGCTTCCCATGTACCGGCCCTGCTCCCTCCACCTGACCGCTCTCTCCTCCCACGCCCGCCCCGCGCTTTCCTCTTCCCGCCTCCTTCCTCCCGGGCAGACAGAGCTGTGTTTGCCGGTTCCACAAAATGAGCAGCCGCGGCGGATTCTACCGGCAGGAGCTGAACAAGACGGTGTGGGAGGTGCCGGAGCGGTACCAGCACCTCACCCCCGTGGGCTCCGGGGCCTACGGCTCCGTCTGGTAGGTGAATGGGCCAAGAACAAGCCCCGTCCGCCGCTGCAGGGCCGCTGCAGCTAGTGAGCCCTGGTGCAGGTGCCGGCTGGTGCCCGCTCAGGGCTGTGCAGAGGGTACAGTTGGTAGCAGCAGTGTGCCACCTACATTACTGCCCTGATGAGTATGCAGCAGCCGCCTCACTGCCACCATGGGAAATCTGGTTTTTAGATTTTTGGTAAATAATGCAGCATTCTCATGGGGTTTTATAGCACTTTGGGATTCCATCGGGGGTTCTGCCGCAGGTGCCGAAAACCGCATCGTGATGGGACCTGTGACCGTGCACTGACGGGAGGGTAGCGGGCGTCACTTTGGGGTTCATTTGGTCTGGTTTCCATTAGTTTTCGCCATCTTTGGAGTGTAAAATAGTGTCGCTGATTATTCTATGCGCCAAATATAATGGAACCAAAGTGGAGTCCGTTACGCTCATGGCGTCACAATGCTGTTTTCAGCACCTGGGATGTAACCGCCAGATGGAATCCTCCAGTGCAGGGAATATCGCTGTGGGAGCGCTGCCTGGGCGCGCTTTCATACGGGCGGAATTATTCCACAACGATGTGCAACTTGCGGAGTCCTCAGCACCAAAATCCATGTTGCGAAAGTGCAGGTTTTGATGCGGAATGAAAATGGTGTAATTCTAACTGCAATTCCGCATGAAAATCCGCACTAAAACTTGCGCAATTTCAGGATAGCATGTTGTGGAATAATGCCACCTGTGTGAAAGCACCCTACATTATACCAGCAGTGGTTTACAAACGGCTCTCCCTCTACTGATGCCCCAAGAAGAGTGTAGGGGGGGAGCCTGAGATTTAGGCCGGCTGTAGAGGAATGTAAGTAGCCGCCTGCGGTCCTCATGTGACAGTCGTGCGGCAGCACAAGTATGTAATGACATTGCGCACTTGCTGTGGGCCGCTGGTTGCCATGGACTTGCAAAACAATACACCAAGATAGAACAAGGTGTGATCTTTATTTCACGTCTCTTCCTGGCGATACGAGTGACTGGCGGCATGGGAGCCTATGGCAGAGTGGTACAACGTATTCTGCACACGGAGTATGCTGTAACAACACGGTCACGTGAAGCAGCCCTTATAGCTTCAATGCCATTCTTCTCAGTGCGGCTCTAATGAATCCTGGTAATACCAGTCACTTGGAAATCCTACAAGGCCGCCTGCACACGAACGGATCTTTGCTGCGGAATCCTCGGCCGGCGTCTGCACCAAGTACCATCCATAGTATGCTATGGGAAATCGCTTTTTCCTGCACACCATTTGGTTCTGCGAGCGGATGAAAAATCGCAGCATTCTCTATTTTTGCGCAGAGTCCACGCAGACGGCTTCTATTAAAGTCAATGGAAGCAGTCCGACCTGCAGCCTGTCCACAATTATTATTGTGGACAGTTTGCGGATCCCGCATCATCGCCTAGCAACGGTGCGGGAAAAATCTGTACTGTGTATGTCCGACGGTGAGCCGCGGCCAACTGTAGTACAGATGAGGAGGACAAGAGACGGGTACGGGGGACGCCACTGCTGTCGGGTCGGATTCTGCTGCATGCTCCGCCATGTGCAGGCGACCTCAGAAATGTGCTATAACTCCATGCTACGCACTGTATGTGCCACTAGTGAACTATGCTGCGCTACTACCGCTGATGGTCCCATCATGCAGGTTATATACAGCTACGTCTCCCATATACTGTATTCTGAATATTAGGGACATCCCACGCTCATCAATGACTTGAGGTCCGTGTTGTATTCTGCATGACTATTGCTGTAGTGTTCCCATTGGTTATCACAGGAGCCATACAGCTAATGCACTCAGCAACAGCAAGTGACTGAAGTTCCAGTTGTACCTGTTTATGATTTACTATAGATCCTGAGAAATCTGGTTGCCGTAACTATTCATTTAAGAAGAGCTAAGTAATTGCTTTCCCACTTTTTTTTTTCTAACCAGCAGGTCTCTTAATATTCTGCTGTCCTCAGTGCTGTAATGGCGTTCCTCAGAGTTGATCTCATGTACCACCAGCAGAAGGGGTGCAGGGATTGTTAGTAGATATGTTACTTTTAATGGAAAGGCCTATGTAGACACAAGATCCCTGTCCGACATATCTAATGTGTGCAGTGGTGTCTAGACTTCCCCCAACAGCAGATGTCGTGTGAAAGGAGTGTTGGACATTTGTTTGAGTTCAACTTGCCCAAGCCTTTAGAGTGCTTTTACACGGGGTTATCTAACGGGCAACAGATGCCGGACGGGCTGTCCCCATGATAATACTTTCTGTGGTTTTACACAAGAATAGGAATCATTGACTGATTGACGGTGACGCAGGTCGGGGATTGTTCCAGGCCGCCTCCACAGTAAACAGGCAGTTGATAAGTGAACGCTACCTGTTTACATGAAACGATATGTCATTCTGTTTTCTGCATGCAGAAACTAAAGAACAAACGAGAAGTGAAAGACTTCTTGTTCGCCGTTTAGTCGATGCATGCATTTGCACTGATCGATTAACGGTCAGACTCTTCCTTGAATCCCGGCGATAATTGTTCAGTGTAGAAGCAGCTTTAGTTTTTGAAAGAGGTAAGCTACCACCAGTGGGGTGTGACAGCGGATAATTCTCCTCCCCTACACACGGCCAGATTTGCATTGCGGAATTCGCAGGAGCGTCCGCTTCCAGATTCCGCAGCAAATGCCACTCATAGCATGCAATGGGAAAGCGTTTTTTTGCCTGCGCACAAGTGGAAATTCAATTTTGATTTTTTTCCGCTCACGGGAGAAAAATCGCAGCATGCTCTATTTGAAGGCGGATTACGTGCAGACTGCTTTCATTGAAGTCAATGGAAGCCGGTCGACCCAGCGGCCCTTCCGCAATCACCGTTTTGGAAAGGTTGCTTAATCTGTGTCATGGCCTAGCAAGAGCTCAGCATTATGCTGGCACGATGGGCGGCATATCCACAGTACAGAATAAGAAAAATCCGGACAGGTACGCAGTGTCACCAGCCGGGCACAGGGTCGGTCTCTGCTGTGGGATCCCGTATGTGGAATCCAACCTGGCTGTGTGCAGGCGGCCAAACAGTATAAGTGTATGTGGGGGTTAGAAGAAATGGCTACCTAAAATGAAGGGCCAGCTTTAATCCTCTGACCTCCCCATAATTTCAGTTTGATCATCATTTCTCCCTTTTCTGTTGTCCATAAACAGTTGGAAGGCCCTCATACACACTTTATCTTCAACAGATCCCACCAACATTAGTGTCTAATCTTTACTGACACCTATTAATTTTTGGCCATATTCAGACATGAATTCTAACAGTTTTCAGGCATGATATTTGCACCTAAGTCCTCTTAGAATCTGCTAGTCTTCCTCCAGCAATGCATGTGGGTTTACTATTTTATATCTCACTGCTGATCAATCAGAAAAAAAAATTGGTGCAAAAAAGCAACATGCCATAAATTTCAAAATCCACATCTTATCATTACTGGTGCTGATTCCAAGCAAAACCCGCCCCCCCAATAACAGTATTAAATTACAATGACCCTCATCCATCCGTGAATGCATATGCCAACCGGAGTTTGTTCCTGACCAGGTCCCAATGGAGGCCCCAGCACATTCATGCATTATGTGGGTGACCATTTGAATGCGCGGCTGCCTGTAGCTTACCCTGGCGATAGCAGCTGATTGCAGAGCACTAAAGAAGCAGGACCTGCAGTCATAAAGTGACCCAACACTTGTTTCTTCCTTTTTGAGGGTCTATCTTCATGAGACTGCTCCCTTTTAATACCTTCCCAGTTTCTAGCGAACTTGTACAGAGCATAAGAATAACTTCAATAGAAAGATATTAGTTCCAGAATGCTGGTTCTATCTTTCTATTGAAGTTATTCTTATGCTGTGGGGATCCACGAGTCCGGATCCATTGAGGAACCGTTTACCAGGTGTTTTTTCCACTCTTTCCTTTGATTGAAGGTTGTGCTGCTCTCCATTTTTTTTCTATACTACTGGTACAGAGCAGTGAATGAGTTGTTCCCACAACCACTGCACACATATGGCACAATGATGGCCGCAGCTGTAACATAGCTGACAGCTTGCAGCAACTGTTGGTGATCTCCATTTGCGTATGTTTCACCCCTTAGATGCCTTTGTCAGTAGTAACCGTGGTATCTAAGGGGTTTGAAAGAGGGCCTGTTTCCCCCATCATGGTATGCAGATGTATTGTCGTGGTAGAAGCACAGGTTATGGGGTAAGTTTCTGATTGTTGGGGGTCTGACTGCTGGGAACTCCACCGATTCTAAGAATAGGTGTACCGAAGGCTCTCAATTGAAGTTGTTATCATGCACTGCTGTTCGATTTACTTCAATGGCACTGCTAAAGATGGCAGAGTTCAGGTGCGTGGCTGTCTCTGGCAATACCATTGAAATGAAGAAAGGTGTGTGTGTGTGTGTGTGTCCGTGTGTGTGTGTGTGTGTCCGCGTGTGTGTGTGTGTGTGTGTGTGTGTCCGTGTGTGTGTGTCCGTGTCCGTGTGTGTCCTCGTCCTCGTGTGTCCTCGATCGCCGCTCTATTCATTCATCCGAGGACTTTCAGGATTGGTGGGTGTCCCAGTAGTGGAGCCCCTTTATTTTACTACAGTGTAACAATACCTTTTTTTAACACAGTATCATGAGGAACATCTTTACAAGAACTGACACAATGTATTGTTAGATACCGTACACTGCTTCCCTTCCCATCCAGTAAGCTACTGCTCATACTAGAACTTCCATGACTTGGAAGCATTCAGTGCATAGGTCGTGTACTCTGCTACATAAACCATAAGGGTGGGAGGAAAGCTGGCATACAGGCATCAGATGTACTGATCAATGGTCACCTCCAGGATTCATACCACTTATATGCCAATTTCGAAAGAGTTCAAATATTTGCTGTTTTGATATCTAACAATCTACTGGATGCCCTGGGAAGATAAAACAAGCCGTCTTCCTGTGGTGCTGGGAAGAAATTAGAACATTTAATGACATTTTCTTTGAAGCTTGGTAATGTGAGCCGATAAATATCTGCCATGCGTGGGAATAAGATAGTGTTGTCTTTGACCTAGATGGTTTCCCTTTTGCTGATTAAAATGTGTCCCAATGTTACGTGAGAGCGAGCTGAGACATACAAGATATATCCGCTGCCTTCATTTGGAGGGGGGAAATGCGCTATGAAAATCTGCAGCCTAAATTGACCTGATTTTCCCCGCTGCGCATGGATGTGACGTCTACATTCCCAACCACAATGCTTACACTGTAACTGCTGCAGATTATTAGCAGCTAATTCTTACTCCGTGGAAAATTGTGTGCAGCAACTCTGACCCGTCAAACGTACCTAAGTGAACTTCCATTCACTATGGAAGTTGTGTTAGACGCAAACTACTACTGCAGTGCAAAAACTGCTCAGTCGCATTCAATTCACAGCACGTCTCTGGTGCTTGGTTGGTACATACACGGGAAAAGTATCCCAACGTATATTCCAATATGCCCATACATAGACTTCAATGGCCAAAAACACTAAAAGGTGTTTATTTTTGTTTTTTCTTTAAAACATAAACTGGAAATTTTGTTGAAAATGAACATTCTTTTTAATACAGAAATATTGTGCCCGAGGGATACTTTTTTTCCCCCTTTAAGAGAAAAAAACTGCAAGGAATGTATTAAAATGCCATATTTAAACCTACCCGATCTGTGATGTGGGGACCTTTTTTATTTCAATAACTACTATTTCAGGTTTGCACTGTGCAGCAGCTACACTACAGCTGATATGTCAGCACTCCACAAAACACATGTTCTATACTTGTGTACATTGTTTATAGATGAGTGGAGCCTTGATTCTCTTACATATCTCATCAAAGAATACACTCTTAGCAGAAATCTCAGTATTCATTTGTCTAAATGAATCCACTTTCAGCAAATGCTACCAGTAGCTTACTTGTGTTCATTTCTGAAAAAGTGGTGTTTGGAGTGGTGAACTCAAAATGTGTTGTAGTGGCTGCACATGGCAGAGATGGAGCCCGCAGCGGAATCTGAGTGTGGCAGCCAGCGGGTGGGCCGCATGGCTCGCCGTCAGGCATGTGCAGTATAGATTTCTTTCTTTTTTTTTCAAACTCCTGCTTTTCCTGCATCATCGCCTAGCAATGATGCAGAATCCGCAACCTTTCTGCAATGTCAATACTTCTCTCGCTACAGGGAAGTATTTCAATGTCTTGGAATAGTCTAGTCATAGCCCAGACCTCCATCCAAGTAAGATCCTGTGGCTGAGGACTGCGGGACAACAACGCGGCCCGTCTAACTTGAAGGAGTTTTGCTTGGAAGAATAAGTAAAAATTCCTCCTTTTAGAAGTGCTACGCCAATAGAGATACACCGATACCCCAAGAGACTTGCATCTGTGGTTGTGACAATTGCAGCTCCACAAATTACTGATATCAGAGGGGTGAATACATTTGCTCATTCAAAATAATAGGCATGTTGTAGAAGTCAAATGGTACAAACCCTCTAAAAGCCCATTTTAATTCAAGGTGGTGGTGCAACAAAACAGAAAAAGAACAGGAGGCAGGTGTATAATTTCACAAGGCGCTGTACCTCGATGACATGTCATTTGTAGCCGTTGTCACCGTGACACAGTTTTATATATATAATTATCATTCATCATGTAATGTCTGCTCTTCCTGCGTCTGGTTTTTCCTAACATCGTGCCCTATTTATACATGTTGATCTCTGGGGTTTGGTTAATCATTTCATCTATAATAAGTATTTCAGGTCCTGGAACCAGTCCTTCCAGTTACATGGATATACTCCTCCCTATTAGTATGGCCGTGATGGAGATGTGTAAGCTAGTAGTCACTGGTGGCCCGGCAGGTTCTCACACACGGAGCGCTGATACATTGTTGGCTTGTGATTTAGGTCCAAGCTTAGTAGTCGGTAATACATCCAGAGAGTGCGGCGCCCTAGTTAGTGGTAGTAATCACATGAGCGCTGGCTTCTCTACAGGTAAATATTTTGATAGGATTAGACAGTCTTTACAGGGAGAATTTGCATCATAACTACAAGAATCCTGACTATTAGGGGCCGGGCTTGTGCGTTTCACCGCTGTGTGAACCGGTATATGGCAGCGATATTTTATTTATTTATTTTTTCATTGCGAATGACAGCGTGTGGCCGCCTGCAAATGGCCGGGTCGGAACCCACTGCGCGAATTCCCGCAGCGGGATGCAGACCCGTGCCCCTGCAGAGACCTCACCCGCTCCCGGGATGCGAGACCCGCCCAGAAACAGAACATGCCGTGATTTGTTTTCCGCGTCTGACTAGGATTTTTTTTAATGCAATTCTATGGCAGCGGCCACGGGCGGAAATTTTGAAGGAAATCCCGCTGCAGAATTTCCGCCCATGTGCAGGGGGCCCATCATGTATGTTGTCATGTGCAGTCTGACTTAAACAATTTTTTCAATTTCCCTTTCTGTCACTTAGCGATGTTGTGTATAAATGTCACACATACGCAATATAATTGCGTACGTACAGCATTATTACGCTCCCTAGAGAACAATGGGGCTCTTTCGTGTATAATACAAGGCAAAATAGAGCATGTTGCATCAATGAAAATCAATGTACTGTCATTGACTCTATTCACCACGTATTATGCGCACATAATATGCAATGAAATTACACTTTTCTGACCCTCCCCTTACCTGTAAGGAAACTTTCTTAGGTCTTCTGTACACGGGCGGATTTACATTGCGAAATCCGAAGCTGGATTCTGCAGCAAATCTGGCCCATAGCATGCTATGGCAAAGCAGGATTTCCTGCCCACAAGCAGAAATTAGTTGCGATTTTCTGTTCGCGTTGGAAAAATCACAGCATGCTACGGTTTTGTGCGTGCTAAGCACAGCCGGCTTCTGTTGAAGTCAATGGAAGCTGTCCATCCCGCAGCCATTGTGCAATGATCATTGCAGAATTGCCCCATCATCGCCATAGCGATGGCGCAGCGTCCTCTGTACTGCGCATGTTTGCCGGCGCGACGGCTGGCACATCAGCAGCAGAGAAGACGGCGGAGAGGTACGCTGGGGTACTAGCCGAGCAGCGGGTTGAACTAAGCTGCAGGAATCCTGCAGGCGGCCCTATACAATCAATATTTACTCTCTACAGTCAGTATAAAATATTTCCACTTTGGTCACTATTATAATAAGTCGGGTAATGATAACATCCGTCTGCGTGTACGGTAGTTATGGCTACAAATCGGCATTTTAAGAATGAATGCTGGATTAACTTTTATTTAAAATACACCTAATTGAAACCAGAAGATTAAATATACAAGAAGTATAAATAAATAATCATGGCATGGTGATATTCAAATAACCTACGGCACTATAGAAACATTATATTCATTAATGACTCTACTTTTGTGCTGCAGACATTAAAGACGTTGCAATATACTTTACCGTTTCAGCCCTCTTGGGCCTCATGGGTCATTCACACTGGGCAATTACTGCTCACAATTTGTTCAAATGAGCGATAATGGTGCAATGTAAATGCACCAAAACGGCTGACTTCTTTATAAACCAAAGCTGGATGGCGGGCTTCTTGTTCTGTATTAACGCTCAGCGCCTCCCATAGGAGGGGAAACGCTGAGCAGGAAACGGCCGAGAAGCTCGCGATCCAGCGGTGACGTCTTTCTGCAGAAACGCTCTGCACGACCGCTAGCGACCGTAGCGGTGACGTCGTTTACCCAACTGTCAGCCCGTGTAAAAGGGGCATTAGTCACATAGATGGCAGACGCCATCAGAACGCCAACAGAACAAAGTAAAACTATTTCATTTTTTAAAGGATTGAAAATATTTTTAATTTACAAGATTTACTAATATCTTTGTTAAATGGAATTCGGCCCCCTTCACACCAGCGTTACGGCTCCGTTCAGGGTTTTCAACTCTCTGCTGCGTTTATGGAGGAGAGAATCTGTAAAAATGAATTATTCTTTTTTTTCCTGTCATTTATTTCAGTGAGCAAAAAAAAGCAAATGGAAAAGCTTCCATCCCATCAGGTTTCCATTTTTGGGTGGAAGAAAAATGCTGTAGACTGCGCTATTCTCCCGTCCAAAAAAAATGGAAACCTAACCCCCCCCCCCCCCCCCCCCTCCACCACCAAAGAAAAAAAAAACTATGGGAGCTTGAACAGTTTTTTTCTATTCTATTTGTTTCTCCCCAAAAATGGAGCAGAAACAAAACCCGAACTGAGCCGTAACGCAGGTGTGAAAGCAGCCTTAATTATATCAAGGTGCAGAATCCTGGCCTGCAGACATGAGGCCAGAAAATACAATATACTCGACTGTCCATACACTGCGGGCTCTTCTCCATGCAGGCCAGATCTTTTTCTTCTGCATGGTGGATGCGCTCAGGACGCTGGCGGTCTTTTTCTTCTTTTTTTAAACACCTGCTTTCCGGCAGTCCGCGGCACGGACACAGTGACAGCTGCATCTGTGCCGCGTATCTGGACGACTTTCATTGGCTTCAGCGGGACCCGTCCGTGTGGGAAAACCACATTAAAATGCAGCGTGCTGCGGTTGTTTTCCCGCGCATGTGATCCACTCTCCGGAGGAAAATGACATCTGCAGATATTTAATTACCTGCGGGTGCCCAATGATTCCCTATGGGTGCAGATCGCACACGCGGGAGACCTGCTTGGATTTTGTAAATCCTTTTATGCCGTGGACATGAGGCCTACGTCAGGGCTCTGGCATCTGTAGGGCATTGTCTGTGCTAGTACTTCTTCCCTGATACTAGTGTGTGTTGGAGGATCATTGTTATTATTTTTGACACAAGAGAATTCAATTAGTATTTCCTCTGAGTGCCACAATTGCTCCCTCTGTGCCCATATCAGTAGGTTTAATTGTTGTAATGGTTCGCTGTCTGTAACGGCAATTAAGCTCCTCGATATGCATGTAAATCTCTTCTGATTAAAATACAGACACAACCAGCAAGAGGGAGGGGGCTAAACTGTGAGCTGTATGATGTGATAAGGGGCTATCCCCTAATCTACAGACACAACCAGCAAGAGGGGGGCTAAACTGTGAGCTGTATGATGTGATAAGGGGCTATCCCCTAATCTACAGACACAACCAGCAAGAGGGGGGCTAAACTGTGAGCTGTATGATGTGATAAGGGGCTATCCCCTAATCTACAGACACAACCAGCAAGAGGGGGCTAAACTGTGAGCTGTATGATGTGATAAGGGGCTATCCCCTAACCTACAGACACAACCAGCAAGAGGGGGCTAAACTGTGAGCTGTATGATGTGATAAGGGGCTATCCCCTAACCTACAGACACAACCAGCAAGAGGGGGCTAAACTGTGAGCTGTATGATGTGATAAGGGGCTATCCCCCAACCTTACAGACACTACCAGCAAGAGGGGGGCTAAACTGTGAGCTGTATGATGTGATAAGGGGGTATCCCCTAACCTACAGACACTACACCGTGCCGGAGCCCTCAGTCAGTGCAGCAGTACGGTCATGCAGGGCGACACACTGAGCACTCGGAGCGTCTAGGAAAACTCTTACGTCCAAGGTGGGGGAGTTAAACCTGGAAGGGGGAATGGGAGTTCTGTGTATCCCTGACTCTGTGATCAGTGTATCCTCGTGTGTAAATAACATGCTGACTTTATCTGTATATATATACCTGATACACAGATGAAAACCGTACAGATAAGCATCATCCCCTTGTGTGCTGCAGTGCGAGAACTGCAGCAATAAGATTTTGGAGGTGGAGCTAGGTTAGCAGGAGAGGATAAGGGAGGGGCCATGAGCCCAGTGTGCTGCTGGGAAATGTAGTTTAGAAGCAGTCACATGGTCTCTAAGGCAGGACAGCCCAGAATGAAGGCACTCATAGGATACATATTGCTGGGAAAGCCGAGCAGAATACATTCATGGGACAAAAACCAATTCCTCCCCTAGAAGGAGTTGTCAGAATCAAATGATGCTCTCTGTGTGATTGTAATGTTGGTATAAGTGACTACAACGTCACAGCAAAAGGAGAATTTATTGTAGAAAACTGAACACTTGTATGGAGGCTCTAGTACCCTATTGTAGTGCCTCCAGCTTGGCCACAAGATGTGATACGGGTGGGCATGGAGGCTCTAGTACCCTGTTGTACCGCCTCTAGCTTGGATACAAGATGTGATACAGGTGGGCATGGAGGCTTTAGTACCCTGTTGTACCGCCTCTAGCTTGGATACCAGATGTGATACAGGTGGGCATGGAGGCTTTAGTACCCTGTTGTACCGCCTCTAGCTTGGATACCAGATGTGATACAGGGGGCATGGAGGCTCTAGTACCCTATTGTACCACCTCTAGCTTGGATACAAGATGAGATGTGGGGCGGGCATGGAGGCTCTAGTACCCTGTTGTACCGCCTCTAGCTTGGATACCAGATGGGATACAGGGGGCATGGAGGCTCTAGTACCCTGTTGTACCGCCTCCAGCTTGGATACAAGATGTGATATGGGCGGGCATAGAGGCTCTTACCATGTTGTACCGCCTCTAGCTTGGATACAAGATGTGATACAGGCGTCCATGGTGGCACTAGTACCCTGTTGTAGCGCCTCTAGCTTGGATACAATATGTGATACAGGTGGGCATGGCGGCTGTAGTACCCTGTTGTACCGCCTCTAGCTTGGATACAAGATGTAATGCTGGCGGGCATGGAGGCTCTACTACCCTGTTGTACGACCTCTAGTTTGGATACAAGATGTGATACGGGTGGCATGGAGGCTCTAGTACCCTGTTGTACCACCTCCAGCTTGGATACAAGATGTGATACGGGTGGGCATGGAGGCTTTATTACCATGTTGTATTGCCTCTAGCTTGGATACAAGATGTGATACAGGTGGGCATGGAGGCTCTAGTACTCTGTTGTACCGCCTCTAGCTTGGATACAAGATGTGGCATGGCTGGGCATGGAGGCCCTAGTACCCCATTGTACCGCCTCCAGCTTAAATACAAGATGTGATACGGGTGGGCATGGAGGCTCTAGTACCCTGTTGTACCGCTTCTATCATTGGATGCTAGATGTGATACAGGCAGGCATGGAGGCATACAGGCTCTGTATGTTATCCTGCAGCATATCTGTCCACATTTGCTGTAACTGAACCTCTAAATCGTGCAAACTCTTAGGCCGCCTTCACACAGGCGAGAAAATCACACGATTTTTTGAGCGGTGCGAGAAAACAAAGAATTATGAACCCAATAATTTTAAATTCCTTCCGTCCCATGTGCCATGTTTCCCGTCGTGCCATGTTGCTAGATTTGGAAATCGCAGCACGCCGTATCTTTCTGAGTTTTGCTATTTATTTATTTTTTTTGCCCATGTTTCCCTATGGAGTCTCCAATTTATCGCATCGCACGAACTTGTGATGTAGATGTGATGCGTTTCTAACATTAGCAACTCCTGTTGTCGTCGGCATCGCATGAGCAAATATGTGTTACCGGCGCGAGTTTCTCACGGCAATATCGCGCCCGCCATGTGAAGTAAGCCTTAGGCTGCTGTGCGTTTTTAGTGCTTGTGCATCTTTTTTTACATGCGTGTTTAATCCATACTTTTTTCACATGTTCAAAAAAAAAAAACGCAAGTGGGCTGAATGGATGTCACATTTTTTTTTTACCAACTGTCTCCTGGCAACATGCATAATAGCGTCCCGTCCGTGATGTTATTGCAAGGTACCGTTCGGTTGACATAGCAGCCTGGGGCCTTCTGAAGACCCATAGTGCTGCCATGGCTGATTGCCTGTGGAGTGGCTTGGTAGAACGCCTGTCAGATGGTAGTATAATGCAATACTGTGGTAGTTGGCATGCAGTTACAATGGGGTTTGGAGAATCCTCCCTGCTGTCATTAGTCATCACATACTTGAATACATCCCAGGAGCTAGGATAAGGGGAACATTCATGAAGTTTGGGGACTGTTTCTTTGCTGCTTGGATCTGTTCCCATTCATAACAAGTTCATCAACTTGCTTTCTCTTTGCTTGGCAGTGTATGAATAAATAGGGACTGCAGCGTGATTTACTGGATGGGGAAACACAGGGAAGCTGTTTATACCTACTTCATTCTCTAGTCATAATGATGCAGTAGTTCCCCCAACAGTGTGACGGTCACATGAAATCTAAGTACAGAGATCACCAGGATGGCAAACCTGAATCTGCCTTTTTACTGGACAACTTAAGGCCCATTTACACAGGATGAATGTCGGGCAAACGATGCCCGACATTCGTCCCTCTGTTTCTTCGCTCCCATGCTCCTGCAGAGGAGCTAGCAGAGCTGGCTGGTTCACTGAGCAGCCAGCAGGGGGGACGGGGCAGTGCAGGAGATTTCTCTCCTCTCGCTCCCCCGCCCCTCTCCATTGCCATAACACAGCGGCTGTTCACTACTGAACGGCCGCTGTTTAAACTAAGCAATGAAGCTCATTGTTTATGCAGCATAAAAGATCATCGATAAGCTCATCGTTCAGTTTAAGCAGCGGCCGTTCAGTAGTGATAGCTAGCTCCCGTGCAGGAGCACGGGAGCGAGGAAACACAGGGACGAGTGTCGATCATCGTTTGCCCAACATTCGTCCCGTGTAAATGGAGCTTTATCCAAAAATCATGGACAACCAACATTTTATTAAGGAGTTAAAACGCTTTTACACGCAAAAATAATCTTAGACAGCTGAACAATTGAATGACATTTTTGCATAAAATTACACATACAGATACTGTAGCTAAAGTAAACTCAGTGTTTGTTTGCTCAGGTGGGCTTGTGTTTATGCCAGGGATTATCTGGCCAGAAGGATTCGATTGTTTTGTCCCGGCATGAGTCTCATTATGTATGCAAGGCAAACAAACACTTACCCCTCCTGTCGGCAAGGTGCAGGAATTCCATTCAAATGGAACGAATTGAGAGAGACTTGAGGCTAAAAACCAGCAGCAAATGACAAGTGAACGAATAGCGCACAGCTGCCCGTGTTTACACGTAACAATAATCGCTCGCTTTCGGCTGTTTGAACGGATTTTGAACGATAATCGTTGTCTAAAAGAGCCTTAATTCTAAGAACAAAATGAATCGCACAGATTAGTCTTACATGTCCATAGCTTAGAAGATTCCTAAAAAGACATTAGTAATATTAAAGGCCTTTTCCGGGACTAAACTATCGATGACCGATTCTCCATTGATCAGTGGTCTGCTACTAAGGGCCCCCGCTGATCTATTCCGCCCACACCAGGCACAGTGCCATATGTTGTAGAGCAGCTCCATCCTATTTATTTGTAAGGGGCAGAGCTGCTGTCAGGCAGTGTGACCAGCAGACATGCTGCAGCCTCCTCAGGCAGCTGAAAGCTGGGGGTCCCGAGTGGTGAAGCTAAAGCCCCCTGGTGCAAGCACCGAGTCATGACCGCCTCCTAGGGTGACGTCACATCTAGACTCTTCTTGCAGGGGACGTTTGCCATTGCTTTCCCTAGTCCTCTTTTTACCCTCCAGCAAGCTGGGTACTCATTTCGCGACCAAGTCGGGAACACCCGGCAATCAACTATTGATGACCTATCCTGCGGACTGGAAAACAATAGTTTAATCCTGGAAAACCCCTCTGTGAACTGTACAATAATTACAGTAGTCTTCACAGGCTCCTGCAGCTCTTTAAAAAATAAAAAAAAAATTAGGTGTTTTTTTTTTTTTTTTGTTTTGAGAATGCTGGGGAAAAGATTTCCCTATTTTTGCAGACTGTCTAGAAACTTACCAAAAGTTGACCACCCCGATGGGCCTAATTTATGTCACACATGCTGTTCCTGTGCAGTGGTTGCAGACTTGGTATATTTGTTCTTGGAGGAAACATTTTTTTTTTTTTTTTTTTTATTATTATTATTATTTATTTATTTCCCCTAACTGTTTTAAGCTAGCACACTGATAAGGTAACTGCAGGACTTTTATTTCATCATCTTTATTGTATTGTATTAATTCTCTTTCAGTTCTGCCTATGACACAAAGACGAGACAAAAGGTGGCAGTCAAAAAGCTATCCAGGCCTTTTCAGTCCCTTGTCCACGCACGACGGACCTATAGAGAGCTACGTTTGCTCAAACACATGAAACATGAAAATGTAAGTAACCTATTCCTGGAAAGCTATTCATGAATATAACAGTTAATGTATCTCTGTGTAAATCTCTTATAGCGGTCTAAGACCTCATTCACATAGATGGAGGCATAAAATCAAATCTCAGGCCGGCTTGCACAGGCGGATTTGGATTGTTGACTCCAGGTGGTCGATTCGCACTAAACAGTGGCCATTGCGAGATATGTATTTTCGCTCACACTTGCGGATACAAACCGTATGCGTAAAACCCTGCTTTTTTTTTACTGCTGTGGAGCCTGCGGAGAGCCGGCCTATCGCTGTGTATGGCAGTATCTTATGCGCGCTGTCATATACAATCTTCCTGTTTTTTCTTTTATTTAAATTTCCCGCTCTGTAGTTTCGCAACGGTGTGCATCGATGACCGCCTTACGCTATGTAACTTGGAATGGGCAACGTTGATTATGCAACCATAGAGAACACTGGGCTCTTTTGCACATAATATGCATTAAAATAGAACACGCTGTGTTTGTTGTTTTTTTTTTTCTGGCTTGTGTATTATGAAATTCTTATATGCAAATATAAGTGAAACAGTGTAAGAAAAAGCATTTGATTGCCCGCGAATAATGCTTTGTATGCTTCCACTCGTTTGAGCCCGATTCTCCTGTAATTTATTAATGAATATAAACAGGAGAAATGACAGAGGAAAAACCCAGCATACGAGTTATACGAAAAGATATTTCAGAATTATCATCTGATAAGAAATGCAAGTACCGTATATACTGGAGTATTGGCCGACCCGAGTATAAGCCGAGACAATAAGTTTCACCACAAAAAACTGGTAAAACTTATTGACTCGAGTATAAGCCGAGCTATACTCGAGTATATACTAGGTTAAAAAACCCTCCATACACACCTCCCAGCCGGCGTCTGTGTGAGAAGGTGCTTGAATTCTACCTGCTGTCATCCCCCGCCGTCCTCTCTGGTCGGCTCTGTCAGTGCTGTGTTAAGTAAGCACTGTGATTGGATTGAGCGCCAGCCAATCACAGCGCTTACTTACACAGCACTGACAGCAGGGGATTTGAAAGCTGAGCAGGAAGAATTCTAAAGCAGCTGGTTTGGCTGTGAATGATCGAGCACCCGCTGTCATTGGCCGACGTGCGATCCAATCACAGCTCTTACTTACACAGCACTGACGGAGGGGGATGACAGCAGAGAGAATTCAAGCAGCCTGCCGCCGAAGCCACAGATGCCGGCTGGGAGGTGAGAATGGAGGGTTTCTTTTGTTTGTTTTTTTTTAAGCCTTGCCTGACTCAAGTACAAAAAAATGTGTTGAAAAACTAGGCTTATACTTGAGTATATACAGCAACTTATTAGTGTGTGTATGAAATGTTGCATCAAATCACATTGAACAGTGTGACTTTAAAAAAAGAGAACAGCCTAATCCGTTGGTGACCACCAATACACCTTTTTATGGTGGTCAGTAATGGGCTTTCTTTCGATGCATGCACCTTTTTACTTTGCCCCATCAGTTTGCCTGCCACTGGTGTCCTGCCTGTGCTTGGTATGGTTGGCGCTTGGCTGTCTGACGGCTAGTTTACCCATAAGCTCCCTGCAATACAAAAACTGAAACTGTCATTAAGGGGTTAAAATGTAATTCTTTCCTGTGTTGCCAATATATATCCAGCTGATACTTTGAGGAAACCGATTGCCTAAGCTTCCTTCATTACATTCTATCACTCGTCAGTTACAGATTGTGTGGCCATCCATGTGCGTCATTGCATAAGTCTTTCCTTTCAAGACCTATTGCCATTACAGCGAGACACGAGAAATAGGAAAGCTCTCAGTTTGCATAATCAAACCTGATTCTGTACGTCCTGGGGTACGTTCACATGTTATGGACTTACTGAGGATTTTCCGCAGCTGATAAAATCTGCACCAGACTTTACCACTTTAATGGATGGGATGAAATCCGCTGTACATCCGCAGCAAGTGGTAAATTTGATGCAAATTGTGGTGTAGATTTTTTTTTTTTCTCAGCTGCAGAATGGCGGTACTCCAGCATGCACTTGGTGAAACCAACAAGATTGTGTACAACACAGTGAAGATGGCGACTGAGGCAAAGGTCAGATATGATCAAAGCAGAGACGGTCTCCAAATGATGCCAATGCTATCTGCCTGTTCCTCACTGGAGTTGGACTGTAACTACTGCAGGTTTAAACTGCTGGCTTTCTGACATTGACAAATGGCATACTGCAGCATATATGTGTGCTGTAATATGTGGTCAGATCCGCTGGGCAGGAGTCATTGTTACTTGTTTGGAGACCAAGTAATTAGTTGTTGTTGCAGTGATTTACTGTGCGGGCCCCACAGTGAAGTGTCTTTTTTTGTTTGTTTGTTTTTTTAAGTGGTGTAATTGTTCTGTGTTTTTATTGGTTTTAAAACCTATTGGTTTTAAAACCTATACTTTTATTAATGTCTTTATTATTGAGCCGTGTGGAGAACTGTTTTTTTGGGGTTTTTTGGGTGTTTTTTTTGGTTTTTTGGTTTTTTGAAATGATTGTATTTTCTGGTTTGTAGATGCCATGCGTCTTGCCACTATATATCTCCATTCTATTTGGGTTTATGAGCTGCCCTGTAGGTTCGTTATTTCATGCCAATCTTTTCCAGTGTGTGATTGTTCTCAGTAAGAGAAACTAAATAATCTTGTAGATATGATAGCTTTTAATGGCTAACAAAAATACATAATGTTAATGCGAGCTTTTGGGGATATTTCACCCCCTTCGTCAGGCTAATGAATGAAACTAGTTTGGATGGCACATGATTATAACATACAGATGCAGAGGGGAGGAGAACACATTCCTCTTGATCTAAATAAATGTTCACACACAGAAATCTGAGACTGTTTTACACTCAAAACCTAAAACAGACAAACTGAGCCGAGATATAAATCATAAATCAGGCCACTGAGCTCAGGACAGATTTATGATGTGTATTATCTCTCCTTCAACCTGCACATGGAAGGTGATGCAGCACTACCTAGTGGATGACAACATAATTACAAGTCAAGTTCGGAATTTTTATGAAGTTACTTGGTTTCCCCCACTGAGAACAATCACACATTGCTCTACTGGCTAACACAGGACCAAACTTTTTTTTCGTTTAATCTTTCAGAGCATGGGAATGGAGTATAAAATACCCAATTTACATGAGTTGCTGGCAGAGTCTTAATCAAAACCTATGTGACAGAAAAATTCTCAGCTTTATTTATGTAGGAATAGATTTTATCAACTTTAAACTCTTTTGCAAATCCTGTAAGTTAGTTCGCTCGCACACTTTCTATGTTTGAATTGCCACACAATGTAAGTAAGTTCTGAGCAACTAGAAAACATGGTAGCTTTTTTTTTCTGCATAGACTAAAGCCTCTTTCACATGGCCATGAAAATCGCACAAGACTTGTGTGTTGTGGGACGCACAAATATGAACCCCATTCTAAAGTGTTCGGAGGCGTTTTTGATGCAGAAACGCCTCACATCGCGGGGAACTCGCACGTACCCTAGCGTAATATTAGGCTGAGATTCACAACCCGGTATCACACTAGCCCATGAATTCCCTGAGAGGCAGGCGGCTACATTGGATACAGTCCGCTTATGTTCAGACAACGAAATCCATGTTTGATTTTCCTGTGCAGGTTCTGCCTCATGGCAGACATCAGCGCTGAGCCGCAGATTGCTGCTGTGGGTTTTCACTTCCGTGTACTGCAGATCCACACATAGATTTACCCCTTATCAGTAGGCAAATCTGCAGATTTTCCGGTGCTGACTCTGTGCTCAGAAGTGACATGTCGCTACTTTCTTTTCTTTGGCCCATAGATTTCAAATCTGACTATGGAAAAATCCAGACCTTATAGACTGTGGAGCAGATGCCATGTAGAGGCCGTGCTTATTGGATATGGACTGTCCATAAAACCCACAGCCAATAAACGCCGTGTGAACATATATACCTCTGCTTTGCTGACACGGTTCTCAATTCTCCATGTTGTCAAAATCGAAGAGTCCAAACTAACTAGTTTTATTAAAAATATCCAAGTGCCTCTATGGCGGAAGGAATATCTCAATAGGTTACAGTAATTAAGACCACAAGTGTATTTAGTTTTGAAAAGTCTGCAGTAATTACAGAAGAAGTCACGTGGATGAGACTTCACCAATCTCATCCACATGGTGCTGGAAATAGTTCACCCGCTCTGCAGTGGGGCCGCCGTGTGGTGCAGGCATTAGTTACAGGATGTCCATTTATACTGTGGACTTTCAGTGTGGATTTCACCTCTTTAATTGAGGGAGGGAAATCTATATTCCAAAATCCACATGATGCATGCGGTTTTTGACAGATTTTGGCGCATACCAAAATATGCTACAGGTGCGCATAACCTTAATGTTTTCACACAGCGAGTCTTTTTCTATATGCAATTAAGTTTACACAAGTATAATATAATACATTTCTATAGTTGTAAAGGTTCTTTTAGTGTGTGTGTGTGTGTGTGTGTGTGTGTGTGTGTGTGTGTGTGTGTGTGTGTGTGTGTATATAATATAAAAATAATATACCAATGAGCGTAGAAAATCTGTCCACAGATTTATTCTGACTTAGTTGTAGATACAAGTGTGTGGTGATGAAGCGACTAGTGCGGGCACACCTCGGTTCCCTGTTGGTAGGCATGAGCTGGCTTCCTTTAGCTTCTGCATTGTGGACATGAGTCAGTGCCATCTCCCAGTAGTGCGGCCCTCGCAAACCTACACTCATTCCTGCTGTCATTTTGCTGTGAAAGACCAGACTAAAATACTCCGTGTCTGACTGTAATGTCTTGGCTGCAGATGGACCTAATAAATGTACAAATACTGCAGTGAGGAGGAACAGACGCTGCTCTAATAAGGAATATACTTATGAAACTGCAGCCTTGGTTCCTTTTTAAGCCTATTTGTATCACTCATTTTGTGCTCCAATCTAATTATACTGCTGATCTAATCCATCAGAGGGTGATTTATGTGACTCTTTCGTAAGCGCTCCTATGTGGAGATGTTAGAATTAAATTAACCTATTGATGAATGTATGAAAGGTTTTCTCCTCCTCCATACCATTTATCCATAGGATGTGGTACATCTCATTAGTGACTCTCTAATGCAGGAGCTTCGAACACTGGCCCGCAGGCTAAATCTGGCGGTGTAGTTGTATTTGGCCCATTAGAGATCATACTGCACTTGTGGGAGGAGCCTAATAACACCAATCCCACAATGCTCTGTTGGTGGGTTGGCGCAACAATCGGTACCCACAAGCACCCCCTCCTCTGACATTTATTACTGCTTCATTCATGCCAGCAGTCACATAAGTCCACTCCTCCCAAAAATGGCCGAATGAAAGGTGGAAAACGGAAGCTTTCTAGAAAAGTAGGAAACAGAATGTGTTCACAAATATAAAGGACAGAGCTGGCAAAAGTGCCAGGAAGTAGAGCAGATGAAAAGAAGTTTGGTTTTACGGCAGACTAGGTTCACAAAAGCCATATCACAAAGTGAGGCTGCTGTAAAGGCTAGTTTTATTGTGGCAGCAGAGATTGCAAAATCATCCCGGACCTTTAATGAGAGTTTGTAAAAAAGTGCATGATCAACGTTTGTGACAACATGTGCCCAGATAAAAGCCAAGCATTGTTAAATGTGAGCCTTAGCAGAAACCTAGTAGCTGTGCGGGTCTTCTGCCGGCCGGACCTTCTTTTTTCAGCATGGCGGATTTGTTCCGGCGCAGTAGGAGTTTTTCTATTTCAAACTACTACTTTCCTGTGGGATCCGCAGCACTTCTGCAGTGTCAGCTGCGGTGGGCCGAGGATAGGATGTATCAACTTCAATGGAAGCCGTTCCTGTGGGATCCACAGAAAAATGAAGCATGCCGCGATTTGTTTTCCGGACCAAAAGGCTTATTTTGCAGGCGCCCATGATTCCCTTTGTGTGGCTTAATTTGCAGATCTCCCTCGCGGGTTCTGCACATCTAACCCAACTATGGACATGAGGCCTCTGAGTTGCAGTAGAAGAGTTCTGTAAGATTTTTCTTTTATGTATGTGAATTGGTTTCCATTTATTTTATCATTTTTGAATTAAAAGTTTTATATATTGGCAGCTAATGCTTTGATGTGTTTCTCCATGTTATCAGCAACTTTAGTAGCCTTGTTTTTCAAGTGACCCTACAGTTTTGGGACTGGAGAAGAATAGTGCTATGTTACCTGCAGTTGTTCTCTGCCCTCCCTCCAATCCACCAGGCCTTATTTTCAGTCATCTAAGATGGCCGATGCGAACTTTAGACTCCCTAGTCCCTACAGTTCATTGCTAGTGTTAGCCTACCAGTGTACTATATCGGCTCTGCTTGGCCAGAGCTGCTCACATTATCGGCACTGGCCAGTCAGAGCAGTGCACAGTGTGCATTAAGTAGTTCGAAAATTTCTGCAACCATACTACATGGCCAAAAACTGGGCTCAGAACTGGGAGATCAGAATGGCAGCAGAGATGAGCTACAAGTAATAGACTGTACTTCCCTCCCCTCCTGGCCCGGGCCAGAATTTTATCCTGAAACTGGAGAGTAAAGTAAAAAACTAGAAAGTTGACAGCAGAAGACAACCACATGGTGCATTTAGCCTTTCCTTTTATCTCTCTCTCTCAGGATAGATATAGGCATATCCCAGGCATGCACTAATGTCACTTTAATATACTTCTTTTGCCATCTTCTGTGATGAACATATAAAAAAAACTATGGTTCAGCTTTTTTTTTTTTAATCAATCTATGAACGACTTGACTTAAGTTTCATTTGTTTTTCAGGTTATAGGACTACTGGATGTTTTTACCCCATCTACATCAGTTGAAACTTTTAATGAAGTGTAAGTATTCATGCCTCCTATAGTTTCCAGGCCATGGTGTACATACCTGAGTAATTATACTGTGCAACACAATTTTTATAACAGATAAGCAGATAGGCGGCTTATAGTAACTTTAGTGTACTGAATTCAAATATATCTTTTTTTTTTTTTTTTTTTCTGCCACGTAATGTTTTCCAATTATGGGGAATAATGTAATTTAATTGCCGTTGGATTGTATTTTTTGGAAATATTCTTATACAATTAATCCAGTCGGCTCGCCATTAACCTTGCTTAATAAGCAACTATTCCGCAATCACTGTTACACAGCGCGTGCTGACTGAACACTATAAGGGTAGGTTCATGTAACATATAGAGTATGTTTCCATGTGGCATAAACACCGCGCATCATCCACCAGTTGGTTGTAGTTAATGAACAGTGTTTTTACAGGTCATTGATTAGACTAAATAAAAGAATTAAAATCATAAAACAAAAACACATGCTTGATATCGCTGCATCCGTAAAAGACCGGTCTAAGTAATGCATTATTTACCCCACACTGTGAATGTCGTCTGGAAAAAAATTAGGAACGCCATACTGTCTCCAAGAATAAAATAAAAGGTGATCAAAAAGTCATTTGTATTCCAAGATGGTACTAACGCAAACTACAGGACGTCCCGCGAGAAGTGAGCCCTCGCACAACTATGTGGACTGAAAAATTAAAAAGCTATGGCGTGCAGCAGATAACTTTTAAAATATTAAATGTCTTTGGAAAAAAAAAATAAAAGTAGTACCGCAAAAAAGAAAAAAACTACATAAGTTTGGTATCGTAGTAATCGTACTAACCCATATAATAAAGTTATGAGGTCATTTTTGTTGCAGTTTCTGGGCCATAGAAACAAGACGCGCCGAAACATGGCGGAATTTGTTTTGGGTTTTAAAAATTTTTTTTTTTTCATTTTACTCAGAACTGTTTAAAAGTTTATCAGTACATTATATGGTACATTAAATAGTACCATTAAAAAATAAAACCCGTCCCGCAAAAACAAGCCGTCATACAGCGACGTCAATGGATAAATAAGAGTTACGATTTAAAAAAAAAAAAAAGCTTGGTCACAAAGGGGTTAAATAACTTGAAAATGAGACGTGCTGCTATTATTCAGTTTTACTGGTGTAATTAGCATGTTTTAACTTTAGATACATATCAATATACTTTGTTACGAAATTAAAAAAAAAAAATTGTTGCACAGTGTAATTGATACAGAAATCCCAGAAAAATGGGATTACCCGCGTATACTCGAGTATAAGCCGAGGCACCACATTTTACCCCCAAAAAACTGTAACAAAACTTGTTGCCTCAAGTATAAGCCTAGGGTGGGTTTGTACTCGAGTGAGATCCGTGCACCATTGCTTTCAAGAAATGGGCTGTGTGCAGTGATTTTCGGGGAAGGGCTTTAAATATAAACCCTTCCCTGAAAAATCATCCCTTAGACAGAACGATTATCACTCAAAAGATGGCTTTGGAGCGAATTTTGAGCGATAATCGTTGTCTAAATGAGCCTTTACAATCCATCTGAGAGCACATAGTATGCATATACTCTGCATCAGAATCGGTACATAATAGGCAAATGTATTTAACTTTTTATGGCGACTGTATCTGTGGAAGTGTAAAACTCTGTTTGAAAGGTGAACATACAGTTTCTAGCTGTCACGTCTCCCGCATATAGCCACATCTCCAAGAATAACCTAGAAACATCTTGTACAACGTGAAAAAATAAGAATACGGAACTTGTCAATCACTGCTTCTGCTATTCAGATCCTTTCTTTCTGCAATTCCTCAAATCTCCCCAGCGTATTGATGTGAAAGCACCAGCGCCGTCCTCTTAAGAAGTCCTCCTGTGACAGAGGGCCTAAAAGAATCCTGTTCCTTCACACATCGTGCTCAGATCAGTTGTACAAAGAAAATGATTCAAATGATTATACACTAAAAAGGGTTTGATAATTCAAGTCTAGGAGTTTGATTCTCTCTGTATGCGCTAATGCTGAACGCCACACTTGTGTTTTTCAATCATACATACAATTTAAATTTTCTTTTGGTTTAAAATAAATAAATTACATTTTTAACACCACAACCATAACAACCCATACAGTAAAATTAGCAATTTTTTTCAAAAATTTTTTTTTCCCACTAACATGATAAAAATTATCAAAAAAAGTTGTACCTTAAAAGAGTGCCAATTAAAACTATACCGAGTGACCTAAAAATAAATCCTCACATGTTATGGGTTTTTAAATGCTAAAAATAATTTTTTTGGTCAACAAAGGAGGTCTTATTGTACAAAAGTAGAAAATCCTAAAAAAATATATAATTTTAGAACTGTCGTTATTGTGCTGACCCACGGGGGAAAAAGTTAGTCATTAATTCACCATTATGAACACCTTCAAAGAGCCAATCCTGCGGAAAAATTTTTTTTGTCCATCTTTGCTTCCTCACCTAATTGCCTGTTGCACTCTCTGGAGGTCTCCTATGTATAATGCAGTCACTTCCATGCAGTGCAGCCTCCTGTCTGATGCTTGTCAGGCAGCATCTTAAGGGCTTATTTAGACGACCGTATATCGGCTCGGTTTTCACGCCGAGCCGATATACAGTGTCCTTCTCTGCAGGGGGGAGGAGGATGGAAGAGCCAGGAGCAGGAACTGAGCTCCCGCCCCTTCCCCACTATTTGCAATGGGAGGGGAAGGGGTGGAGCTAAGTTCCGGGACTTAGCTCTGCCCCCTCCTATTGCAAATAGTGGCAAGGGGCGGAGAGGGGGCGGGAGCTCAGTTCCTGCTTCTGTCTCTTCCACCCCCCCCTGCAGACAAGGACACCGTATATCGGCTCGACGTGAAAAGCGAGCCGATATACAGTCGTCTAAATCAGGGGTCTCCAACTCCAGTCCTCAGGTCATGTTTTCAGGATAATGGTAAGAACACCTGAGGCACTGACAATAATTACATCACCTGTGCAAAACATGACCTGTTGGTGGACTGAAGTTGGGAAACACTGGTCTAAATAAGCCCTAATGCAGAGATTTCTCTATGCTCTACTAAGATGATGCATCAGCACAGCATCACATGACCAGCTAGAACCAGTACCATCTCTGCCTGCTGGGATAGGACAACACTGACATTATCTCTTTTTTTTTTTTTTTTTTCCCCCTGTATTTGTCTAAATAAATTACAGCTCATAATTGTACAGTCAGGAGGCTGAACTATCATATCCTTTATTATAACTGTGTGACAACATTATTTCTGTGTGATATTACACAGACTGAAGAAAGTTTCAGGTGGTCAGATTGAGATAGCATGACCCACATGAAGGGGATAGGAAGTTTTAGATAGTATGGAGTATCTAACCTAGGTAATACTAGCCAACTTATGTATACTGGGAGACTAGTTACATAACGAACGAAGAAGAAAAAACTTTCACTGGAGTGGCCTTTAAAAAAAAAAAAATAGAGGAAAAAATGCCATAGCAGAGTTGGTGTACGTACGAGTTCACCCTAACCCCATTCCCCTATAAATCTCCCCCCTTCCCCTGAAAAAAAATATATATTTATTTATTTTACATATAATGCTTTTTTACATCTAGATAATAGCCATGTTGGAGTCTCTGCATTCTCTCTCCTTCATAGAAGCTACAATTGTCAACATTCAAAGCTCAATATGTGGAACATAGAGAGCAATTGTGGGCTTTGCAAAAGCGTTCTTGTCTGATTCTATAATATGCCTGCTTGTTTCTATTTAACAGGTATCTAGTAACCAATCTAATGGGAGCAGACCTCAATAACATTGTGAAGTGCCAGAAGCTGACAGATGATCATATCCAGTTCCTTATATATCAGTTACTTCGGGGACTCAAGGTGATACATTTATTCCTCTATGCAGTGCTGCCCTGTTTTTCTTATGGTATAACTATAAGACATCTAGGGACCATCTTGTTCTTTAGTTTTACATTTGGGCTCCTTCACATCTGTGCTTATATTTCTGCCGTTCGGCTCCGTTCTCGAAGATGCTTATAGTGCCAGATCTGGCATATGCCGAACATGAACAGCGCTGGGCACACCTCATTGACTATAATGCAGTCCTTCTGGCTTCCAGTAATGCCGTCTGGCATTTTCTTGGCCACAATGACACAGAATGCTATACTATTTCATGTGGGATGTTATGCCGATCCGTGCTGGCCTCAGTAATTAAAGGTCTGCATCTTCATAATTCAAGCATCAAACGTCTTGCTCATTTGTCTCTTTAAAGTCCACCTGTTATTATAATCAAACCCCGAACAAAACAAGATTGGTCCTATATACAGACTAGGGAAGGGTCACAGACTTTGAAAGGGGAAAGAGGATTGGTTTAAAAGGTGTTTTGCAAAATTAAGGATTTTTTCCCCCCTCTGGTATTGCCACTTGGACCTAAATTACAGCTCATTAATGTCGTTACACTGCCCAAATTGTTATTTTTCCAGCAAATAAAGCTAGTTTGTGATGAATAGGAAAAATGTAAGAAAATCAAGGCTAAATTCATTTGCAAAACCTTGTGTATGAGTATAAGGCCTCCTGCACACGGGTGGAAATTCCGCGGCGGGATTCCCCGCAGAATTTCCGCCAGTACACGCTTGCATATATTTGCATTACAATTCGCAATCCTACACAGACGGCCGCGATTTGCCTGCGCGAAATCCTGCGCCGAAAACAAATTGCGGCATGCTCTATTTCTGTGCGGGTCTCGCAGAGCCCCGCACAGAAATGTCACTCCCCGGCCATCTGCTCCGGTCTGCGCGTGCGCCGGCAGCCAGCACATGAAAGATCCGGGGCCGCGGGAGCAGGTGAATGACGCGCTGCTCTCTGCACGGGCTCTGGTCGGGTCCCGCTGCGAGAATTCTTGCAGCGGGATCCGACCCGGCCGTCTGCAGGCGGCCTAGAGCATGTTGTATTGCTTTGAGGTGTACATGGGTTCCCTTTAGTCTATCGCCAGGTCCATGCTGCTCGATCCAGGGACAAGTATGTATATCGTGCTTATGTATGTGGTGTTCTGAAACGCACCTGCTCTAGTCATTTCAGTGGGAGCACTAGAGATTGCCTCGCGCTTGTATTCCATTTCCGACACTCCCGTTGAAATTAATAGATCATCCAACATTTATTTGGGGGCCTTTTGGGACTCATTCTCAGGATCATGGAGGTCCCAGCAGTTGGTCCCTATCGATCATAGCTCTTCAAGAGGGAAATCCACTAGAAAGTATTTTAGATGTGACTATGCTTGTTAGAAGACCAAAATCATGGCAGCAGCATAATGGTCCAACATTGTAGGGAAGGCTTGAAGAATTAGAATATTCCTACTGCTCTTCATATTATCAGTTGCAGTAGTATGAACAGTATTGTAAGGCCGGCTTCACACGAGCGTGACGGGCTCCGCCGCGTAATATTCCGCTGTGAAGCCCGTCACGGCGCCCCCCAGAGACCCCATACTTACCAGCGGAAGATAGCGTGAAGACGCTTCCCCGCCCACCGCCGTCGCGTCGTGACACGCCCACCGCGTCACATGACGCGGCCGGCCGTGTCACGTGACGCGCCGGCCGTGTCATATGACGCGCGGCGGTAGGCGGGGAAGCGTTTTTTCACGCTATCTTCCGCTGGTTGCAGCGGGAGATAGCGTGAATGGACGGCTTCCATTGACTGCAATGGAAGCCGTCAGTGCGTACACCCGCTGCAAATAGAACATGCCGCGGGTGAGGATGGAAGATTTCACAGTGTGCGAAATTCCGCGGTGGAATTCCGCACCGTGAGCATTGTGCTATTAGGTTCAATAGAACCTAATAGCAGGGGACAACGCAGCGGATTTTTGCCACGGATTTACGCGGCGTAAATCCGTTCGTGGGAAGGAGGCCTTAGTGTTCTAGCACAGAAAGGGAGAAGTTTTCAGAATGTAACATTTTATTAGGCAGTGTTTATGCCAGGGAAGAGGCCGGCTCTCTAATAGTATGTTCACATGTCGGAATTCTCTGCTGAATTTTCCACAGTGAATTCCACCTCAAAAACCACCTTTGAATCCGTGACGAATTCTGCCGTGTGAACATACCCTCAGTGCTTTGATGCATTTTTATTTTATTGAACTATTTTAACCTTTTTATTAATAAATTACTGACATCCCAAAGCTGCAAAATGACCACAGTGAAACTGCTAAACAGCGGAGAGCTTGGAAACATCTGGAGGCGTTGTACTAAATTAGACTGTAAATGAAAATTTGGTTCTGAAGGAATGGGTTGTTTGCCAGTACTCTGCTAGAGTGCTAGGAGTATGACCTAGTGTCCTACGGAGATTACCGTATATACTCAAGTATTAGCCGACCCGAGTATAAGCCGAGCCAATAAGTTTTACCAGAAAAAACTGGTAAAACTTATTGACTCGTGTATAAGCCTAGCTATACTCGAGTATATACTAGGTAAAGAAAAAATGCAATACTCGCCTACCAGCCGGCATCTGTGTCCCCGGCGCAATGGTCTCCCTGGCGGTGCGGCAAGCTGCTTGAGAATTCTCCCCGCTGTCATCTCCCTGCTCAGCTTTGAATTCCCCCGCTGTCAGTGCTGTGTAAGTAAGCACTGTGATTGGATCGATTGCCAGCCAATCACAGCCGGCGCTCGATAAACCAATCACAGCCATTCAGTGATGTCATCCACAGAATAGCTGTAAATGATCGAGCATCGGCTGTGATTGGCTGGCAATCGATCCAATCACAGTGCTTACTTACACCGTGCTGACAGCGGGGGAATTCAAAGCTGAGCAGGTAGATGACAGTGGGGAGAATTCTCAAACAGCTTGCCGCACTGCCGGGGGACCATCGCGCCGGGGACACAGACGCTGGCTGGGAGGTGAGTATTGCAGATTTTTATTTTTTTTTTTTTTACCTCACTCGAGTATAAGCCGAGGGGGCTTTTTCAGCATAAAAAAATTTGCTGAAAAACTAGGCTTATACTTGAGTATATATGGTATATTGTGTTTTGAAAACTCTACAAACCCATTTACAAAGAGAAATGCTGCATGCCAGATCGTGATAGTTGCTGCATAAAAGTTTTTACATTTTATTTCCACAGTACATCCACTCAGCAGGAATCATCCACAGAGTAAGTCCTGTGTACATCTTCGATTTTTCTTTACTGGTAAACTAGGCAGCATGATAATGGAAATGACTAATATCCTTGCCTAGGTGGTAAAGGCCCATTTAGACACAACGATTATCGCTCAGAAGCCATCTTTGGAGCGATAATCCTTGCATGTATATGTACCCATCTTTCAGTTTTCTGCCGAACGATGGAGTTCAGTTCGGCTTGAAATCTGTCCTTCAGCAGAACAGCTGATAAGGACAGCACTCTGTGTTCTGCCAGGAAGCGCTGATTACATTGTCTCAGCTGTCAGCCCTGTCGGCAGAACAAAAGGAATTTATTCAGAGAACAGTGGGCGGTCCTCTGAATAAATTCTGCTCCCTGCGGCTCACACGCTACTAATTGGTACTATTGGGCATTAGTACCAGTTAGTAGTTTATGTAAAATGATCGCTCAAAAGCCATCTTTTGAGCAATCATCTTTGTGTCTAAACGCACCTTAAGACCCCATTTACACTGATAGATGATCGCTCAAACGACCGTTTGAGTGACAGTTTTGAGCAATCCTCTTTGCACTGTCTATAATAGTTAAGTAGCTACTAAAGAGCTATGCAGGTGGAGCGGGACATCGACGCTATTGTTCGGCGAACAATACATCTGTTTGCATAAGCAAACAGTTGCATTGTTCTCCGAGCTTACAGCTCGCGTCCCGCTGTGAACTACCAGTGGGAAACGAGCTGAAAGAATCTTATCAGCGCTACTGACCGTGATAACAGCCTGTACCTCTGATAAGAGTTCATCGCTCAATTGTAGAACGCTAGAATTGAGCGAGGAACGACTCGTGCACGAAAACTACACGATGTCTGTGCATTTAGACGCAACGGTTCTCGCTCAAAAAACGGCTTTGAGCGAATTTTGAGCGAGAATCATTGTGTCTAAATGGGCCTTAAGCCAGTTTGATATCAGTCTAAAAAGTATTGTGAAAGAGAAGTAGGAGCCGGCCAGCTATCTGACTAGTCCAGAACAGGGGCACAGCCTTGGCTCAGCTGGACATGTGCATACTGACCAAGAACAGCGTGTTGTCCAGCACCAGACAGTATGGTAGTTTCTTGCAACCTAGTTTTTGTTGTAGCTTTTAAATGGTTCCAATAAAGTATTAATCTTATTTTAAGTAGTTGTTTCCTGCTAAGCCAGTCTCTGCAGGGTTTTGCGAGTTTTTCACGGATTTCAACCCTTCATTTGAAGTGTAAAATCAACACCCTAAGTTGACGTGCTGCAGATCTGAAATGTGCCCTGCATGTTGGTACCGCTGCTGATTTTTTTTTGCACACCATGTGGGTGAGAGTTGTTAAAGTCTCATCTACATTGTTTGTATTGTAAAAGCTGCAAAATTTCAGTGTGGAAATTCCACGCAGAAAATCAGCAGCATTTCTGCTACGCCTGAACATACGATTATGGGGCTTTGTAATATTTCCAATACAGTTGTAGTAGTCCATCTGGTGCTGGACAACATTTTTTAAAGCACACAGCCATTTATATATTTTCTTATGTACTGTTTCCTCCTGCTGTGATAACATTGTACTTGTATCTGTTTGTTTTTAATGTATTTTAGGACTTGAAACCCAGCAATTTAGCTGTAAATGAAGATTGTGAATTAAGGGTAAGCATGCTCCTTTTTGGCAGTTTTCCACTTAAATATATCAGTCCTAAATAATCCCGAATAGCTATTGGTGTATATATACTTATTTCTCTCTGTCCTGCAGATTTTAGATTTTGGTCTGGCAAGACAGACAGATGATGAAATGACTGGATATGTAGCAACCCGATGGTATCGAGCCCCAGAGATAATGTTAAATTGGATGCACTACAACCAAACAGGTAATGTAGGAAAAAGCAACATGCAAAATCTATTAGATTGCTCTTGTGAACAAACTAGACCAAATACTAGTTTTCTGGTAGAACAACAAGTAACAAACTACAGCTTTTCCTAAGAAGTCATTTTTCATGCACATAGACTAAAATTAGAAAAGTTGAGTCTTTGGAATGTCAGTGGGGAAGAATAAAAGAAATGTCCAAAACGTTGCCTTTCTACAGTTTCTAAAGCTGCTTTATTAGAACAACTCCCTTTTATGATGTTAGTTTGACATGCCGCAGATGGTACAGGTGCAGTAATTGGGGCCCCACTGGTGGCAGGGAATTCCAATTCTTCGTCCTCGGGAGGCTGGTAGCTTCACATACTTGGTCATTCTCCAACAAAAAGAATAGTGACTATGAGTTCCCCTCAGTCTTGGAATCAGTGGGCTATCTTTATTCTGGACCGTTACAAATTACAGTTTTACCATTAAAAATGTGTGTGTTTTTTATTTTTGTTTGTTTTTTCTTTTCTTTTTAAAGAATCCTTTTCTGTGTGTTCATCTGTTACACTTTTGTCACTTGCTTTGGTATAATACCCCAGCCCTCCTTCACAGATAAAACCCTAATAATAACATAGGTTGGCACTCGGGAACTACCAGAGGTTTCTTGACTTATTTGTATTGGACGAGTTTCCTTGTTTTTGGTTAATGTTGAGTCTATGATTTTAAATGTTACTGGAGGTTGTATTAGATCCCCTGTACTATCTTCTCAATGTTCCCCCATTCATAACGGGTTTGTACACGGCAAAGCTTCTGCTTCATATTTTCACTAAGACTAAATGTCTTGTATTTAGGAAATGTAAGCAAACCTTACCTTCCACATTTATAGAACTATATGCTAAAATAAAGGAAGTATAATGTCCCAGATTGGGAGGTTGGAATCATTCTAGCTGTTACAACTCCCACCCGGATACATCACAGTGGAATATTAGGGACTCGTGGTACTGGCTGGCTTCTGCTCCCTGGTGTGGTGTAGTGTGTGGTCCCCAATAGAAGAAAGACAGAGGATTCAGGCAGATTAACGTAAAATATATTTATACATCTTTTCCAGTGGTGAAGGATTAACAATCTGTTCTAATCTAGTCTTTTATTGTCCAATCTGAAGGTGGTGGCTCATGGTGCTATTGCGTTTTATATCTGTTCCTGTACTAGGTTTCCTCACAAGAGCCCTAGGATACTTTTAGCCAGCACTAAGCTCCTTCAATCCTCCTCAGAGTGACTGGTCAAGACCTGAAATGTTACATCCCTTAAGCCAGCTGTCTGCTCAACTACACCTGCTGTGTCTCTTCTGAAATTTCAGGAACATCACAAGGATTTATATAACTTTAGCTCCCCTATTAGCTTGATGCTGATTGGCCAGAGAAATGAGCCAAGTCATTGGGCTGTTCTATTTCTTACTAAATTCTATAGTCTTTAAAACACCAACTTCAAACCTAGGCATTAACATATACGTTACATCAAAATTGAAACTATTACATGTAGTGACCATTCTAGAATACCACATACATCCCCCTCTTTTTAAATAAAGACGTCCTCAGCGTTGGACTTCTGTAGAACTTCAGATCAGGCACAAATGTTATTCTAGGAGATGGAGGTAGATCAATGCTATAAGATAAGTGCAACAATAAAACTCTATAAAATACTTCTTGCATAATAAATAATATAATATTAAACTCTTCAATAAAACATTTCAATGGCACTTTTGGCCCTAAAATATAATAATCATTTCGTTAAAGGAGAATTTAGGCCCAAAAAAACATTTGCTCTGGAAATTTCTTTTTAGTAGCATCACGCTGGTCCTCATCTTTCAACAAGCAGAAGAGCAACAGGAAATCACACACACACAAAAAATTACGTCCGACTTCATACAGGTGAAAAAAATCTCGCACTTGTATGACCCCATTCTCTTGACAGGGGTCACACAGGAGTGATGTTTTTTCTGCATTGTGGTATGTACTATCTTTCTGCGTGCTCTTGCATTGCAGTGCCCATTGTTTTCAATTGGGTCGGCAGCAGCATCGCACCGTGTGCTAAGTGCATGCCATGTGAGGTCTCCCATTGAAAACAATGGTAGAATCTCTGCGATCCTCCGCCTTTTGGCTGTCAGCCGTGAGGGAGGATCGCGACTTCCCCGAAGTGATGCGAGGCAGTCTTGAAAGAAAAATGCCTCACATCCTCAGGAAAAAAGCATGTTGGCGAGTGTGAAATTGGGCTGTGATTCATGGCCTGATATCGCACTTGCCCGTGTGAAGTTGCCTAAGGCTACATTCACATGGGTGAGAGTGACATTTGACCCGCTATCACACTTGTCAGTATGCGTTTTACCTGCATGCGATGCATTTGACTGCCCCATTGAAAACAGTGGGCGATGCAATAGGACATGCAGCAATTTTTTTTTAACCCCACAACCACGCTGAGGGAAAACATTGCTCATGTGTATAACTGCATTCAAATGAATAGAGTTTAGACATTCGCATGTCTTACAATGCACAAAACTCATGCGAGATTCACACTCTTGTGAATGTAGCCTAACCATTATCCCAAATAAATAGGTCTTTTCCTGCCTACCTGGGATTCATCAGTTAGTACGCTTTGTTGCTTATACGTAGCTCCTTTCACAACGTCCGACCTGATCTATGGCGGAGGTTTTGTCTACCGCTCTCATCCCCCTGGCTCTCTCCATTTTTCCCTTGCAGGAAACCCTTTCTCCTGGACTTCTATATGAGCCATGGAGGGATTGCTAATTTGGGGAGAGAGAGCCCATGGTGGTGGTTGTCATTAGCTGCAGGTTCAGCATGTGGCAGTTCCACGGTAGGGAATGCAGTGGATCAGAATGGTGTAGGAAGTGGAGGTACTAGGAGCATTAACCATAAGGTTAGGTGGTACAGCCTCTGGTGCTTCTGCAACTTGCTCAGGAGCTGGTTCTGGAAATGGCTGTAGGCCTCCTTCCCACGAACGGATTTCCGCCGCGTAATTCGCGGCGAAAATCCGCTGCGTTGCCCGCAGCTATTAGGTTCTATTGAACCTAATAGCACAATGCTCACGATGCGTAATTCCACCGCGGAATTACGCACCGCGATTTCTCCCGTCCTCACCCGCAGCATGCTCTATTTTCTGCGGGTGAGGACGGGCTGTACGCACTGACGGCTTCCATTGCAGTCAATGGAAGCCGTCCGTTCACGCTATCTCCCGCTGTAACCAGCGGGAGATAGCGTGAAAAAACGCTTTCCCGCCCACCGCCGCGCGTCATATGACGCCATATGACGCGGCCGGCCGCGCACGTGACACGGCCGGTGACGCAGCGGCGGTGGGCGGTGACGCGGTGGGCGGGGAAGCGATTTCACGCTATCTCCCGCAGGTAAGTATAGGGGCTCTGGGGGGCGCCGTGACGGGCTTCACTGCGTAATATTACGCGGCGGACCCCGTCACGCTCGTGGGAAGGAGGCCGTAGTCTTGGCTCCAGTTTTGGCTGTGATTCCTGTTCTGCCTCTGGTCTAGGGGCTCATCCTGCTTCTCGGGTGCATAATAAAGGTGCTGGTGGGGTCTCAATACCCCTGCTGTCCAGAGCCCCCTCTCACCTTGCATTTTTGCTAAGTCCACTGGCTCAACGAAACCCTTCCTTCCTACACCAACTCTTGAGCCACTGGTTTACTTCCCTAATCTCCTGCTGCCTTTCTGGTGTGGCCCGTGGTACAGGTAGAATGTTAGAAAATACTACTTTTGGAGGCCCTTGTCTAAGCTTACATCATAGCTCCCTAAAATCCCTGAAATTTTGAAGGACCTTCCACCTACCTCTAACTTTTTTATTAGTGCCAATGTGTACCACAACCGGTGAGTCCTTGCCAACTCCTCCCATTAATCTGTTAATCTGATCCACAATGTGTCGAACTCCAACTCCAGGAAGCCAACACACCAACAATCTACAATTAATACTATTCACTAGGCTATCAGTCCAAAACTAGCTATAAAAGCACTCAACACTCTGATATTCAGTCTGTCCGTTTTAACTGAGCCATTGAGCTTGCGGTGGTTGTGTGTGTGTGTATGGCTGCCTTTAACCCTTTCCAATCCATTTATTTTTTCTCACCCATTCTCCCCAGCTCCAAATAAATTGGAGCTGGGGAGAATGGGTGAGAAAAAATACATTTTCCCTGCACCCTCCTGAACTGACAGAGTTCAGGAGGGTGCAGGTGCTCACTGCACCGTGGAGGGCTCTGCTTACCTGTCCGGCGGCTTCTGCATTCTCCTTCTGCCTCCCGGCTCGGCGATCAAGTGACCGCTGGGGTCAGGTGGCACCTGGCGGTCACACGATCGGGCCGGGAGGCAGAAGGAGAATGCGCAAGACGCCGGTCAGGTAAGCAGGTCCTCCCACAGTGCAGGCTCCCGGCTCGGCATTCATGTGACCGCCGGGGGTCAGGTAACACCGGCGGTCACATGATCGCCGGCCGGAATCTCTATGCATTGCATAGCGCTAATTGAGCGCTATGTAATGTGTAAAGGAGAAGGCAGAAAGGGTTAAAAACCTTTTCTGCCTTCTCATCGTGGGTCCTCGATGAGGACCAGTGCAGGAGTGCATCTGCACCCGATGTGTCTGATGATCGGGTGCAGATGCACTCCTGCACTGCAGTGTCGGGCCTGCCCCGACATCGGAGCTGTGGAGGGAAATTATGATGTCGGGGCAGGCCAGACATTGGACTGGAAAGGGTTAAAGCACTCAGCTGAATATCAGAGCGTTGAGTGCTTTTATAGCTAGTTTTGGACTGATAGCCCAGTGAATAGTATCAAGTCTGACACTTTAGTCTTTAGGTTTGCGGTTGCAAACAAGTATCTGGTTCATTATTAGGCTATTGTGCAGACGATCTGAGACATGGAACGTATTAGTGGTGTATGAATTCAGGAGTCTGACAGTTGTACATTAAGGCTGGGTTCACACAGGGCGGTTTTGCCACGCGGAATTTCGCCGCGGCAAATCCGCCCGCGGCCACTAATCTCTGAATTAGCCAGCCATGTGGACGAGATTTCTCAGAAATCTCGTCCACACGGGACGGCCAATCCGCTGTGGTAAGTCCGGCTGGAACCGCGGCTGCAGCCGCGGTTTCAGAATATGGAGCATGTCCATTTTTTTTTAAAGCTATTATCAGGGCTTTATACAGACTTCAGTCATCCTGAGTATTAGAGAAAATAACTGTCCCGGTTTTAGGAGTGATCTCCTCTGTATGATATATGTGGTAACCTGATCAAGTACATTAGTACTCCCTGCCGGTATAGCAGTTACAGGCTTTAGGTTTCCTAGTGGCCTCTCTAGTGTAACCCTAGTAATAATACTATCTCATCTGGTTGTTCTACAACATTCCAGGTGTTTTTTTCTTGCTGTTGCTCTTCGTTCTTTAGGTTTTGTTATTTGTTTATCTAGATATTCGTCTATAACTTTAGTAGTGGACCCTACTTTTTAGTAATCATTAATAAAAGGTAAATTTTAATAAGCAATAGTGAATATTAAGTTCCCTCAGTGACTTTTTGTATTTAGGATGTAGATGAAGGTTTTGTTCTTTCTTTATTATTTTTTTTACAAGAATGTGGATGTACAGAATGTATAAATTATACTGTTAGGCCCCCTGCACATAGACAGAAATTCTGCGGTGGGATTTCCTGCAGAATTTCCGCCACTGCACGCCTGTATAGGATTGCATTGCAAAACGCAATCCTATGCAGACGGCCGCGATTTGTCCACGTGAAAGTACACGCAGAAAACAAATTGCGGCATGCTCTATTTCTGTGCGGGGCTCGCAGAGGCCCGCACAGAAATGTCTCTCCCGCCTCCGCTCTGCACATGCGCTGGCTGGCCAGCACATCATGGAGCCAGAGCCGCTGGAGAGGTGAGCGCTGCACTGGTCCCTGCAGGGGCTCGGATTGGGTCCTGCTGCGAGAATTCTCGCAGCGGGATCCGACCCGGCCGTCTGCAGGCAGCCTTAAAGGGGTTGTCTCGCGGCAGCAAGTGGGGTTAAGCACTTCTGTATGGCCATATTAATGCACTTTGTAATATACATCGTGCATTAAATATGAGCCATACAGAAGTTATTCACTTACCTGCTCCGTTGCTAGCGTCCCCGTCGCCATGGATTCGTCTAATTCTGATGTCTTCTGGCGTTTTTAGACGCGCTTGCGCAGAAGGGTCTTTTCTCTTCTGCTCGGTCCGGACACGAGCGGCGTTCTGGCTCCGCCCCCTTCTACGCGTCATTGCGTAGCTCCGCCCCGTCACGTGTGCCGATTCCAGCCAATCAGGAGGTTGGAATTGGCAATGGACCGCACAGAGCCCACGGTGCACCATGGGAGAAGACCCGCGGTGCATCGTGGGTGAAGATCCCGGCTGCCATCTTGGAGAAGGAAGAAGTAGGAAGAAGAAAGAAGTTGCAGAGCGGGGATTCGGGTAAGTAATATATATTTTTTTTTTTTTAACACATCCCTTGGGTTTGTCCTGCGCCGAACGAGGGGCCTATGCAAAAAAAACAAAAAAAAACGTTTCGGCGTGAGACAACCCCTTTAAGCATAATAAGTTGATGTTTACAGATACTAAAGTGAGTCGTAGTTTTGCTATCTACAAACTGCAACATATTCTGAGCTTTCTTGGCCGTAAGTGTAAAGTGTGTGGGTAACGCAGCGTTTTACCGCTGTGGAACTGGCTGTGATCTTGGCCAATCGTCACATATGACAGTGAAATGTTACCATACATGTGCAGCCCGCCTCCCTTCCCCACTTTTTCCCTTGTTTATTTTTCCTGCTGCATTGATTACGCGCCCATAGAGAACAATACGCGCTCTCTTGCGTGTAATGTGTGGCAAAATACAACATCTATGTTCTTTTTTGCGCTAGAGTATTACGCAATTCCTATATGTTACTGTGAGCGCAACTGGGTAAGGCAAATTGCCTCTTATCATATGAGCGTACAGTTCACGTGTAATATGCGGTAATCTTGCACTCGTGTGAGCCCGGCCTTATGATTTATACCATTGTTTGTGTGTCTGTCTGTACATCCATCCGTCCAGCCATCCATCTTGGCCTGATATGGTCAGCTTTGTTAACAAAGCGACTTTTTCCTTGTGTATACATTATGTATCCACTATGCTTCTTACTCACAACAAACTTCATGCCTCCCCTCCTCTCCATCCACACAAGCGGCATGATGCTACCTCTCTCAATCAAACACGAGCCTACATTGTAAAATGTCCACTTTTTCATCAATCCTCTACTGAGTACAGCAACGATGGTTTCACAAAGTTGCAAAACCTTTATTTCACAAATTCTAAACTTAAGCCTTGGGAAATCCTTGTACATCTTCGAATATATAAAAGGGAAGAGGAGCGGCGCAAGCAGAGAAAATGATATGACCGAGCGACCTCAACGTTGCTTTGCTCTGGGTGTTTCCGGTATTTGAACTAGCGGACTGCTTTTACATTATAACACTTATTGCTAAATCCACTGAATAATGTGCCTTAGTATGGAGATAGATACAGGGGGATCTCTATATAGATAACCTTTATTGCAATTGCTGCTCTGGGACAGGCTTTCCTCTAATGTTAGATTTTAATAAAATTTTAATAGAGAAAATATAGCTAATAGAATTTGTCACTAATTGACAGAATTAAACTGTATATATTGTATAAAAATTGGCGCTTAACATTTTTGTTTTTTTTAACATCTTTTGTGCTTTTTTTCTTTTCCTGCAGTTGACATTTGGTCTGTTGGATGCATTATGGCGGAGCTACTGAAAGGCAAAGCTCTTTTTCCAGGGAATGATTGTATCCTCCTGTCACAGTTTAAAGGCTTTGTACGCCTTCGTACACCTTTTTTTAATTTTTTTTTAATGTAATTTTACACAAAAAATGTTTGCAATTGTACAATACAAGTTGTACGTTGGACTATATTTCTTGCAGACTGACTGATGGATTCTGCATTTGGGAGATGGGGGGGTAGTTCATTCGTCCACTTGAAGTAAGGGAGCAGTGATATTGCATATTGAACTATGCAGCCAGGAAGGGTGGGGCTCAGTAATAATGAGCTTTTATTATAATAAAGCTAACTTTTCCTCTGAAATACAGCTTAGAAGTGCCAGTTCCAAGCACTTCTCTCTGCTTGTAATTACAAGCACTTGCCGCTGGGAACCTGTTCGTGAAGTGTGCATGGTTCTGTCATCATCCTAAGGGCTAATGTCCATGGGCATATGTGTAAAACGCCGTGGGTCTCCAGTGACGTCACGGCAGGGACAGGGTTACATATGGAGCCCATAGATGGGCTCTGTATCATACGCAGAGAAATAGAGCATGCTGCGATTTATTTCTCTTGCTTATGGACATGCTGTGTCCACACGCCTCCATTCACCGCGTATCATGCTTGCATGCAACTCGTGTAACAGACAGTGAAACAACGCCCATGGACATGAGCCCTAAAACATGGCTTTACCTGCACGGTTATGTCTGTTGTAACTGCTGCCCGTAGTCCCTTTTATCTCCCCTCTCAGCCTTCTGTTCCTCCAGCATCAGTCTATTATTGATGCCCAATCATGAGGATAGACTATCAATAGTTTAAAGCTGAACAAACTCATTAAGAAAAATAGCACATTTCATACTCCCCTTTTTTTTTTCTTTTTTGCACTCAAACTGGAATAAAATTCTGACACACATGCATAGTAAAGCCTCCTCTTTCGCCCTCGGATTGAGCCAAGGACACTGGTGGGATAAATAGATTGCATTACTCTGAGGGGCAATAAACTGACAGAATCCAAGGAATGTTATTCTATTGTTTTTACATGTTGTTTCCTAAATGGGTTCAGATATTGACCAGTTGAAGAGGATAATGGAAGTTGTTGGCACACCTAATTCTGAATTTCTTATGAAGATTTCATCCGAACATGTGAGTTCTCTACACTTAAATCACTACAGTTGCTCGAAAACAAAACATGTCAATGCAGCTTTATTTTCACGTCTAAATGCACAAAATGTAAATATTGTTGTTCAAAATTTGTATATGCCAAAAAAAAATCATGGGCAAACCTTACCTGTCCGACATTTATTGTACATACAGTCTAACTTGCATTATGATGAGTCTAGTGATGGAAAGTCGCGGATACTTTATCAAATCACTGGTTTGGTTGGTGGTCTGGCAAACTGTTACTGGGCTTTTATTTTTTTTAAAAATGAAATTAAAATAGCAACAAATCCACTTTAATGTAAGACTAAGAACATCATTATAGCCTTTTTTTATAATCCACTTCTTTTGTATAAGTAGGCTAGAAGGTATATTGAATCTTTGCCACACATGCCGCAACAGGATCTGAATGAGGTGTTTCATGGTGCCAACCCTCTAGGTATGTTCCTATTCTCCTGTAATATTCTGTGACTGGTATACTTGGCGCAGGGAACATGATTGTTGTCATTGATAAAATATAATCACTATTATTAAAATAGCAAGTAGATGTGCAGGCACGGTCATTCTTCAAAGAAATACTGTAAGAAGAAATCTCACCAAAAAGTTTGTGCACCCTATAACCAGATTAGCAAAAGGATATAGTGGTGCCAAGTAAGTACTTGCTTAAAGATCAGCCAGAGGGCTGACCAAGTGCTCTGCCGACTCCCTGAGAGTACTGTGAGTCTGCACGGTTCTCTTCCTTCCTGCCCAACACTGATGATTGAAATCTGTGCTGGGCAGGAAAGGAAACGCGGCATTCAGCCATCAATTCCGGGAGAGGACAGACAGTAGTGGCCTACCACTGCGAAGGTCCATGAACCATTAAAGCACAAATGGAGAAGCAGCAATAACATGTATAGGACCTTTAATGATCATGTGATTGTCTGATGCCTGGGGGAGGCGAGTGAATCGCGCTGCAAAAGGTTAACTTTTTATCATGAGAACGAAATGTGCAAGTACATGTAGCAGAGCTGTGGGTGTGAATTGCATGTGTGCACACAGCATGGCTGTATGTAGATGTGAATGTTGTGTGGGCCAGCTGCCAGCTTGTTACTGTAAACAGTGCCCAGATTATGACAAGAAATGTTTTGTCTTTTTAGCAATCGATCTGCTGAAGCGAATGCTGATTTTAGACAGTGATAAGAGGATCACAGCCACTGAAGCCCTCTCACATCCTTACTTTGAGCAGTATCATGATCCAGAAGATGAGCCCGAGGCCGAGCCCTACGACGAATCTACAGAGAATAAGGAACGCACAATTGATGAATGGAAAGGTACAAAGCTGTATATCTGCAAGCAGAATGCAGAAGTGTGAATAAAGCCAACATGTGTGTCCCTACCTGTAAATATAGAATATTCACCAGTGACATTGGTGGTCACCAAGGGTCAAAAAGAAAATGGTGTGCTACACAATCCAGAATGAAATAACGATTTATGTAAAGCAATACAAAATTTTTATTGGTGTACCAAAACAGGAAAAAACAATTAAAAACCCCTAAAAGCACAAAGTGCACATAATCAGGTGGTGGTGCACTCATATGTGCAAATATCGTAAACTTCCCCCATCAACAGACAAAAACATAAAGTAAAGGTGATATGGAACCTGTGTCCCTAAAGGCCCATTTAGACACAACGATTATCGCTCAAAGCCATCTTTTGAGCGATGATCGTTTTGTGTAACTGCACTGACATCATGCAGTTTTCGTTAAACCATCACTCATCCTTGTCTTTCAGCATGCTGAAAGACAACGATTCTTATCAGGGATTCACAGCGGAATACAGCTGATACTATTGTTTTGACTGTATCCCGCTCCCTGATGACAGGCGGGGTATAAAGAACGCAGCTGTCCAGCTGCTTTCTCTATACCCCGCTCGGAGCGCTCGGCTGTATAACTGCCAGGAGCTCCATGCAGAAAACACCTGGATGCAGAAGACAAGCGGGTCCACCCTGCTTGTCTTCTGCATCCTCCGCTCAGAGCGCTCAGCTGTATAACAGCCAGGCGCTCGGAGCAGTGAACAGCTGCATGCAGAAGGCAAGCGGGGACATCCTGCTTGTCTTCTGCATCCTCTGCTGGGAGCGCTCGGTTGTATATCAGACGGGTGTTCCCAGCGGGGAACAACTGGATGTTCTCTGCATCCTCCGGAGAGCAAGGTGATTGCTCAACGTTTTGAGCGATCATCTTGCGATGTAATTGACACAACGATTATCGCTCAAAAGACATCATTTGAGCGATAATCGTTGTGTTTGAATGGGCCTTACTGCAGAAACCCTTTATAAATTATAATACAAGCTTAAAGACTAATGCATCAGGCAGACGACATACAAATAAGGCATGGAAATACAGTTACCACCTAAATTCGATATGGTGCTGGTGAAATACAAATGCGCCACAGGCATAGTCATCGTTGACAGCTGCCGCAAATGGAGCATGCTCAGCTTCTAGGTCCACTCCATAAGCTGGCATCTGCCTTACTTATACGGCAGATATTAGGAAGGGGGGTTTCAATTATATGAAATTTTTGTCCGATTATGGACAAACAAAGATGGCCTCTCTAACTACCCGATAACAGACTGCATTTGTGCACATCAATAGTCTATTAGGTGGTCAGAGAGGCAGTGCAACCATCTTTGTTCAGGATCAGACCGTCGCTTTAAATGCCCTTTTACACGGGACAAGTGTTGGGCAAACGATGCCAGACACTTGTCCCTGTGTATACTCTGTCCTGTGCTGCTACATGGGAGCCAGTATCGCTCACAGCGCGGCGAGGCAAGACGCTCTTTCCCCCCGCCCGCCTCCATCCACTGTAAGACGACTGCTGTTTACACTGAACGGCTTGTCGTTCAGTTCTCAAGCATGCTGAAACCCGAATGACTAAGTGGCTTCGCTCAGTCGTTCAGTCTCTGCATGCATTTACACGAAACGATGATCGATCAAAATCCTACTGGTGCGCGAGGTTTTGAGCAACTATTAACGATGTCTTAAGCAACACCAAAGGATAGATAGAAGTGCTTGACAGCCTAAAAAGATAAATGTCATATTACACTATTTGCTTTATAAGTAACTTATCACGACTCGCTGTGGGCCAGTGACGAAGGCCTCATGTCCACGGCACACCTGGACTTTTCATTTGAATTTCTGTAGCGGATGCACTGCGAGTCGTCATTAAATTGATTTTCTTTATTGCTTGTGGGAAATAGCAGATTGCTTTTTTTTTTCTTTCTTTCTACATGGATGCAATGTGCATCATCCGCATGGATTAACCCTTTCCAATCCACTGTCTGACATCTAAAGACATTCTGATTGAAGGCTGTACAACTCCGATGTTGGAAAACGTCCGGCAGGGTATTCCTACTGTAGATTACTGGCCGCTCTGTTGTCAGGGGCCTCTCCAGCATGTCACATACCGCAATACTGGCCAGCAGATGGTGCCATTGTATAATGGCAGAAAGAGAAAAACCCCTAGGAAACCCTGAATCCAAAATTGGATTGCAAAGGGTTAAATCCGCAACCCCACCTCCCTAATTGATTTTAACCTTCAAATTTGCAGTGCATCCCCAAATGTATTTGCAGATGCACTGCGGATCGTAGGCTCTCATAGAGATGAATGGAGCACATCCGCGGATTTAGAGTATTACCCATATGTGGCATCCGCAAATCAAATAAAAACAAATCCGCAGGTGTTAAATAAAGTGTGGACAACCAATGCTTCCCTATGGGCGGCTTGATTTGCGGATCTTCTACACGGGTGCCACATGTGGATTCTGCAAATCAAATCCACCCATGGACATTGGGCCTAAATATTTGTTTTGGGGGTCTTTTTTTTTTTCTTTATTTAGTTTTTGCCAAAACAAGATTCTAAATAGCAGGTACCCACAGATATGGATGAGAATCCAATTACGTGAAGTTCAGTGCCCGACCTACAGATAATGCGCTCTTAAACTTCCTAATATTGGGAAGTAAATTTACACTCCTTTCTTGCACTGTTTTGAAAACGAATGACTACTTGTTTTTGATGTCCACTGCTTTTCTACATTTTTATGATACATTTTGATATTAAATAGAAGTTCTTGAATTCATAGAAACTTTTTAATATGGCTTTGTTTTTTCCTCAGAGATTACCTATGAAGAAGTGGTTAGCTTTAAGCCACCTGATATTAAAATTGATAATCTGGAAATTGAACAGTAAGATTGGCCTTTCTCCTTCTCACAACGGACAATTACAGTATTGGCTTTGGCTTTTGCAACGTGAAAGGCTTCTGTTGACCAAAGACAAGAGGATCCTGAAAATATCATTGCAAGCTCATATCTGCTGCCATAAACCCATCATCTTTCTGGAAATAATTTTTTCAATTAAAAACTCCCATTTTTATAATGCTACATACAAGCACAATTGCATGTAGTTTTAATGTCATCTTACCTGTATATCTGCTATATGAATGTTAGATATAAATATCTGTCCAACTCTTATCAGAATACTTGAAACTTGGTTTTATTTATTTTTGTAGCCATCCACAGGCCAGTATCATGCTGTTTAGTCCAAGCACTGAATGAGCTCTAATTTAGCTAGTTACATAAATATTGTCAAGACCACTAAGTGTGCAGGTTGATCAGCTGGATTTATACATACAGAAGGTCTTAGTACAGATGGAACTTGATAGTGCAACTTAAAGGGCATCTGCGTTTCACTTACAATCATACTTGCCTACATTGCTGAAGATAGATAGGGTTATTACAGCCCTCTATGGTCACTTTCAGGCTGTCGGCACTACAGAATAAGCAGCATTAATATTTGCACAACCCTCTACAACCTTTAGTTCTCTTGAAGCAATCCGTAATGTTCCCTTATCATTATAGGATCCGGTAAAGGTGCTTTTACACACAGCAATTTACCCTTCATACAAGCGGATGATGTCCGAGTTCGCCTCTGCAGCCAGATACATTTTTGCTTTGTTCACTCACTAAATCCTTCACATTCACTGAGCCAGTGAATGAGAGCGACTGATCGGTATTTAAACAATTAGCAGACGAGCCAACGATTATTTTCATGCTTGCATGAAATGAGCAATAATTTGTTCGCTTATCATTTATCAGTCGATCCTTGGCTGTGTTTACACTGAACGATCAATGTTCATTTTCTCTTCCTTAATGACCGCCCATACATTTTTTGACGGTGGCACTTGAGGGACTTTATTCTGCAGCGCTCTCAAAAGACGGCGCTGCATTTGAAGCCTGTTGGTCGCCCTTGCCGGGGAGAGCGGGTGCTCGGCTGTTGGATGACAGCAGGGCATTTGCTGTAATAGCAGGAACCAAAGAAATCTTCGATTCCCGCTATTTAACCCATTACACACTGCAGTTGCTGCGACAACAGCATGTAAAGAGCTGACAGAGGGAGGGAGGCTCCCTCTGTCACCCAGTGGACACCTGCGATGTGATCGCAGGGCCCTAATGGATTGCCATGACACCCGGAGACTTGATTATAGTCTCTAGGTCTGCTTGCTATAGTGGCCCATGAGGTTCAGCCTCTGGATGAGCTTCATATCCATTCTAATACACTGCTGGAGTGAAGTATAAAGTCCCCTAAAGGGACAAAAATAAAAAGTTAAAGTATAAAGAAAAAAATTAAATAACGTAAAAACCTCAGCTTTCTCGTTTGCTTTGTAAAAAAAATAAATAATGTGGTATTTCTGCGTGCCTATAGAAAAAAGTTTGTACATTATTTAACCTGCAAAGTGCACAGTATGGGAAAAAAAATACAAAAAACATGGTAAAAAGTAGCTCATTTTGCTTATCTCACCTTACAATAAAACTGAATAGAAAGTGATTAAATTGTTCTACAATCAACAAATGGTACCACTTAAAAAGTACAACATATCCAGGGAAAAAAAAGTCAAAGGCCATTGACTAAAACTAAAACAGAAACCATGTTAGGGAGGTCTTTAAATGCAGCCATAAATAAAAAATACATTTAAAAAAAAAAATTCAATTTTTTTTTCCCCCTCTAAAAAAAAGAACAATAAGATGCTATTAGAAAATACAACTTGTCCTGCAAGAAACAAGCCCTCATATGCCTATGTCGACGGAAAAATTAAAAGGTTGTGGCTTCTGGAATGCGGCTATGAAAAAAAGCTAAAAATTGGTTGGTCATTAAGGTGCAAACAGTATTTGTCATTAAGAGGTTAAATAATGTTTTGAACAATTTTTCTGTGTAAAAGGGCCCTTGGATTTTCCTGTGCTGGGGGACACACACCCCACTGTCCCCCACCCTCCAGACACTGGGTGACTGGACTCTTCATGTGCATAGTAACACCCAAGGACCTGCCAGTCGGCCTCTGGAGGGAGGAAAAGTGTCAGGCGAGTGTTAATATATGAATACACATAAGATTCATAGGGGTGTGTAATGGCCCGTGTATTATACACACCTTTAATTTTCTGCACTCAAAATACGCAGTACACAAATATGCTGCATACAGTGAAGGAAATAAGTATTTGATCCCTTGCTGATTTTGTAAGTTTGCCCACTGTCAAAGACATGAACAGTCTATAATTTTTTTAGGGTAGGTTAATTTTAACAGTGAGTGATAGAATATCCAAAATCAAAATCCAGAAAATCACATTCTCTAAATTATGTATATTTATTTGCATTTTTCACAGAGAAATAAGTATTTGATCCCTCTGGCAAACAAGACCTAAGACTTGATGGCAAACCCTTGTTGCCAATCACAGCAGTAAGACGTTTTCTGTAGTTCATGATGAGGTTTGCGAAAATGTGAGAAGGAATTGTGGTCCACTCCTCTTTTGCAGATCATCTCTAAATCTTTAAGATTTCGAGGCTGTCGCTTGGCAACTCTGATCTTCAGCTCCCTCCATAAGTTTTCTATGGGTTTAAGGTCTGCAGACTGGCTAGGACACTCCATGACCTTAATGTGCTTCTTTTTGAGCCACTTCTTTGTTGCCTTGACTGTATGTTTTGGGTGATTGTCTTGCTGTAAGACCCAGCCACGACCCATTTTTATTGTCCTGGTGGGGGGAGGGAGGTTGTCTCAGGATTTTACGGTACATGGCTCCATCCATTTTCCAATTGATGCGGTGAAGTAGTCCTGTGCCCTTAGCAGAGAAACACCCCCAAAACCTAATGTTTCCACCTCCATGCTTGACAGTGTGGACGGTGTTCTTTGGGTCATAGGCAGCATTTCTCTTCCTCCAAACATGGTGAGTTGAGTTGATGCCAAAGAGCTCATTTTTTGTCTCATCTGGCCACAGCCCCTTCTCCCAGTAACTCTCAGAATCATCCAAGCTTCAGATGAGCCTACACATGTGCCTTCTTGAGCAGGGGGACCTTGCGGGCACTGCAGGATTTTAATCCATTACGGCGTAATGTGTTACCAATGGTTTTCTTGGTGACTGTGGTCCCAGCTGCCTGAGATCATTAACAAGTGTCCCCCCCCCCCCCCCTTCCCGTGTAGTTTTAGACTGATCTCTCACCTTCCTCATGGTCAAGGATACCCCACGAGGTGAGATTTTGCATGGAGCTCCAGATCGATGCTGATTGACAGTCATTTTGTATGTCTTCCATTTTCTTACTATTGCACCAACAGTTGTCTCCTCACCCAGTGTCTTACTTATGGTTTTGTAGCCCAATCCAGCCTTGTGCAGGTATATGATCTTGTCCCTGACATCCTTAGAAAGCTCTTTGGTCTTACCCATGTTGCAGAGGTTAGAGTCTGACTGACTGAGTCTGTGGACAGGAGTCTTTTATACAGGTGACCATTTAGGTCAGCTGTCTTTAATGCAGGTAACGAGTTAATTAGGAGCATCTAACTCGTCTGGAGGATCCTGAACTCTTAATGGTTGGTAGGGGATCAAATACTTATTTCTCTGCAGAATGCAAATATGTATAATTTAGACAATGTGATTTTTCAGTTTTTTGTTTTTTTTGGATATTCTATCTCACTGTTAAAATTTACCTACCCTAAAATTATAGACTGTTCATGTCTTTGACAGTGGGCAAGCTTACAAAATCAGCAAGGAATCAAATACCTATTTCCTTCACTGTATGTTAAATACCCATAGCCTATATTGATGCATATTACGCACCAAAATAGAACATGCTGCTTTTTGTTTTTTGGGGTTTTTTTCCACACGCGTTTAACTGCAGGTGTGAGAAATCAATGGGCTTTTAGGACCGCATAATACGTGGACCACATACACCCATGTGAGTTAAGATTATGGCCTCATGTACACAGCCGGGTCGGATTCCCACTGTGAGATTCTTGCAGCAGGATGCGACCCGTGCCTTTGCAGTTACCTCTCACTTACCTGCCCAGCATCTTCTCTCTCTGCTCTGCAATATGCTGGCTGGCGCACGTTCGCAGAGTAGAGCCACGAAATAGCACATGCCTGGATTTTGTTACGGCGCAAATTTTCCGTGATCAAAATCGAGGCTGTCTGCATAGGATTGCTTGTACACATGCAATCCTATGCAGCGTGCAACGGTGGAAATTCCACGTGGAATCTCGCTGCGGAATTTCTGTCCGTGGGCATTTATTTACTACTGCTGGAAATAGAAGTATGTTTGTAGTAAGCGCTTCCTCCTCTTAGCACTGTAATTAGCTGAAGGGTCCACATACCCGCCCCTGACCTGCTCAGTCCAACGCTCTTGTGTTTTATAGCTACTAATTGTTTTCTGAATTCTCTAACAAATCAACTTGTCAGATTCACTGTGGGACAATCTTGTTCATCTGCACTTCCTTCCAGTCTGAAGTAATGATAGAGCGCCATGAGCACGGTGATGTGTGGGTGTTCACAGGTCGTTTTGACATAATCCGTAAACAGTGTGGGTGAACATTATTTATATGCACTGCTATATGATGATGCAGCACGGCGTGTACGTTTATAGTGACAAATATTTCCCATGAATGTGAAAAGCTGCTTTTAGTGTGTGATTTCTGCATGTTACAATTAAGTTCATAATGAAGGGGAGCTCCATCTAAAATGGAATCACTTGTCAGGTAAACGTTTACTCCTCTGATGGGGATGGTATTTGTCAGCTTTAATAGCGGGTGCCTTCAGAGGGTGGCTGGGCACAGTTATGCCTACTAGTTCTCTTTGACTGTCTTGCAGGTAATGTGAAAAACAAATTGTTGGTAAGCCTTGTATTTCTTCTGCTGCCAATAAAATCATTCTTTTAATTATTTTTGTGTCTTTTCTGTTCATTCTCTTTTTTTTCCCTGGCACAGCTCTTATGGAGGCAAAGTAAAAGAGGTGGATAATGTTTTTCACAGCCTACATTGGTAAAAATTTATCAGTTGGCATGACTGAGTTAGTAATTTGTTTGTTCCTAAAGGGACATAATAAAATTTATTAAAACTTACAGGCTGAATATCTTTATATACAAATTTGAAACAAGCAAGACATACTTTCTACTTTTTTTCAAAGCAATTTAAGTCTACATGCAAAGATTCTGTCAAGTCAGTTTTTGAAAATAATGTATTGGAAATGCGCAAGTGTAAGAAGCCTGTGTGCCTTTTGACATGGGCCAAATTGTGATACAACTGGGTCAGAGTATGTCCTGAATCGCGGCAAGCCTTGTGGGAAGTTCCTGGTATGTAATGGTTAGTACCAAAAGTGGTTCATAGAGAAACAAGCAGTATGAGGATCACCAGCCCTCAAGATCATGATACATGTGGAAAGCAATGGACTACACTCACTGAAGAGCTACTATAGCACATTGCTGAATAAGTTAATACTGGCTGTCATAGATGTCAGAACCCAATGCCTTGCAACTAGATGCATATGGGACTTTGATGCCGTAGACCAGTCACCACCAAAAGTGCTTACAGTGGGCCATGCATATCCGAACTGGACTGTGGAGATTGGTAAGATGGTGACCTGGTCATCATGGTGGCGGCTGGATGTATCGGAGTCTCTTACTTAAGAAAAATGACACCAGGATTCTTTATTGGGAAGAATGCAAGTTTGTGAAGGCATTGTTAGGCTCTGGATGATGATCTACTGGTAAACGTTTGGTTTTGGCATTCATATTTTGACATGTACGACCTACCCAAATGCTATTGTAGCAGCAGTAGTATTCCATAATGCCAGTGGCCTCTTTCAGCACAATGTGTCCAGTCACACTGCAAAATGTTTAGGAATGGTGTGAGGAATATAACAGTTCAAGGTGTTCAATTAGCTCATGAATTCCCCAGATATCAATTCAATCTAATATCTATGGGATGTGTTGGAGAAATTGGTCCAATCCATGGTAGCCCAACTTAAAAAAAAACACATATATACAACTCTGACAACCTTTTAGTAAAAGCCCATTCCCCATGCTACAACATAAATAACCAGAATATAGTCTCCGCTCCCCGCTATGTCCCACGGCACTAATCGGTCCTCTGCTCCTTTTGTTTACAAGCTGTAGTCCCTCCGAATTCACAGGGCATTAAAGGTGCTGCAGCCAATGACTAAGCTCAACGATCAAGTGGTGAGCTTGGTCATTGGCTACAGTGCCTGTGACGTCCAGTAAACAGGCTGGGGCAACCTGTAAATGTGATATCAGAGGGGGGACACGGAGCGGTGGCATGAGACACAGTGTGGAGAGGTGAGTATACATTGGTTAGATATGTTATAGCATGGTGAACAGGGTTTTACTTTTAAAGGGGTTGTGTGTGTGTGTGTGTGTGTGTGTGTGTGCGTTTCACCTAAACGGCTCTGGTCTATCGAGACATGAACTCCACATAACCACAAAAACTGTCCCATCCTACATGGCGTGAAGATGTTAATTACAAATACTAAAAAAAAAAAAAAATTCATATACACATTATAGATGGATCTTTTTATTTTTATTTTTTTATTATTTGTAATTAACAGGACAGCTTTAGAGGTTATGTGGCGTTCTTGTCTCTATAGACTAGAGCTGTTTAGGTGAAACAAATTAGGCTCACACAATATTTAGTGTTTTGTTTGGTTTTTTTACTCGTTTTTATAGACTTTTCCATAATACCATAGCATACAACAAAAATTAACCCAACAATGTCATACCATACATTTGAAATACATTTGTACATATAACCTGTGACTTAATTATGTCAAACTTTCACACAAGATTTCAGTTTTCCAAAGACTGTTCACATATTATCACCTTTGCTCATTACTAATATTCATATGCATATTAGGAACCCGATGCTTATTACCCAAATGAGATGTAGAAGTAACCTATTTTACATTGTATTTTCAAAAAGATGTTTTCTACTGTGTCATATATATATATATATATATATATATATATGTGTTAACGCACATAACTTATCAACTTTTAACCCCCCATAAAACCCCCCATTCATTAAATGAAGAAAGGTGGAAATTAATGGCATGTCAACATATGTCTTGCCTTGGTTTTCCGTTTACTATTTTAGGGCTATTTTGAATCGAGATCCAAAGTTATAATTGGGCCTTAGATGAAACTTCTCCTGTATTGTCAAGAATTAGCCCTTTCTGTTATTTTTAGGTTATATTTCATTTCCCTAAACAATTCACGTCATCTTGGATATAATACCAGGTTGTGTTGACAAATGGGTGCATGCATTTAATGATCTTGTGCAAGTCAAGAAACCTTTCCATAAAAACTCCACATTTTTTAAGAAAACTTTGAGGCTTGGGATTCTGCGCATTTTTCCAATTCCAGTCTTTCCATTCTCAGAAGATATTTTAATTGCTGTAGTATATCTGATATTGTCGGGGATTTGGCTCGTAGCAGTTTGTCACCTTTTGCTTATAAGAATAGTGTGTATCATACCAGAGTTTCTAATGTGACTAGGGGAAGAGTAAAATACACAAACTTGTGGGGGTAACTGTATGGTCAATCACGCAATAGGTCAGGTAGGTAGTTTTAATATTAAGGATGATGAGATGTAACTTGCATAGAGCATGGCAAATACTGCAGCATGAAGTCTAGTAGAGCTGAGTGACTGTTCCTGTGAAAGTGGTAATGGCAGCTACAATAGCTATCAACCCAGCTCCTCATAGATAAATATGGCTCCTAAATAGCGGAACATTACTTAATTTTGCAGAAAACGACAAGTGAATTGTGCATGTTCTGTTGATTTTTCTTTTCTTTCTACCTTCAGCATAAAGTAAAGAGCTCTTTTACATTTACCAGCTTATGTGTGGTTGTTCTTGGATTCCTTGATTTTCCAAGGATAAACGTGGATCATAGCTGAGGCTTCTCGGTACTAAAAGGATTTCTGTAATGCTTATCGTTAACAATCCAGCATTTTTATTTTTTTTTAAATATTTTAAACAATTGATCAGTGTAAACACGGCCAACGATAATTCATGCGTCTATCATTCATGTAAATATAAAAATCATTGTTGGCTCATTGGTTATCGTTCGGTTTAAGTACCAGCGAATGACTGAATGATTTAGCGAACGATTTATCTTCCTGTGTAGACAGACTGCAGGGACAAACTTTGACATTGTTCACTAGTGCGAATGATAAATCGATACGTGTAAAAAGCGCCCTGTGAAAAACTAAGAACACCTGATGTAAAAAAGTTTCCCAAAGTTTGTTTTTAACCCCTTAGTGACCACACGTTTTTGCTTTTTTCAATTTTCGTTTTTTTCCTCCCCCTTTTTCAAAAAATCGTAACTCCTTTATTTATCCATTGACTAGCTGCATAAGGGCTTTTTTTTGCGGGACGAGCTGTATTTTTCAATGGTAATATTTAATGTACCATATATTGTACTGAAAAACTTTAACAAAATTCTAAGTGGAGAGAAATGGAAAAAAAACGACATTCCACCATCTTTCAGTCCGTCTTGTTTCTACGGCGCAAAAACTGCCTCAAAAATGACATGATAACTTTATTCTATGGATCAGATTTGACAGCGGCATTTAAAAGGTTAACTTCCCGAGATCGTCCAAACTGGGCTGTTTCTCATAGGTGTCAGCTGTAATAAACAGCTGATAGCTGCGATCTGTGTCCCTCCATACACGTTCCACAATGGCAGGACGTAAAAACACAATAGGGTGGTCACTAAGGGGTTAAGTGTGCACATTTGTTGTTTTTTTTTTTGCTCCATGACCTCTCAACTACATGTACTGAAATACTTACCGGTGTTCACACCAGTGAGCTGACCCATGCTCCGTATCTACTGCATCAGATCATAATATACATGAGCTGCATAGGTGAAGTGAATAAACAGTCATATGAAATGGTGTGTTTACACAGAGAGGATTTGCTGCATCAAATCTGCATCATTTTGGTAGCGATAATCATTGGGACGACTGTCGTCCCATTTAAAGCTGCCCTTAAAATTCGCACTGCAGGTTAATTCACGTTGCAAGTTTTTTTACTTGGGAGATTTCTGTAACTTCAACCCACTTTGCTGTTGCTGTAAGGGTGAATGTCCACGGACCGATTTCTACCCGATTTCCCGTGGCGGAAATCTCTAGCTATTACGTTCTATTGGTCCTAATTCGAATTCTACCACTGATTTCGGCGACGGGTAATAAATCACAGCATATTCTATTTGCCGCGGATATACACCGCAGGAGGTCTCCATTAATATAAGATTAATGGAGACTGCGGAATTCCGCAATCAGCAGCAGGCACTTTTTTGTTATTAATCGCAGTCCTCTCACGAGGCTCGTGGGCATACGCCTTAATGCACATATCCTCCCCTATGTAAACATAACCATACAGTTGAGAAAGCAAGAACTCAAACTGGATACAAAGTAAGGCTAACGTTGAAGAAACACGATGATAAAGCATTTGAAGAAGTATATATGTCAGACCTTAGCGTCCATTAAACCTATTTCATATGTTCTAGGAAACCACTGTCCTCCCTCTTGTCAACCTCATTAGAGATCAGCAATCATATAATAAGCTAAACACAAAAATATCATTTACAGGGGCAACTCTGGATCTAAATGGCATTAAAACAAAACACATTTGAAACCCAGCATGCTACAATTATCTAAGTGACAGCCATCTACTGAGCGTAGATCACTGCTGAGGGGGCCAGTCAAAACAATTGTCATTGCTGAACAGATTAAAAATTAGAACTATCGCTGACTGCACTGCGCCGTCAATATTCACAAAAGAGTGAAAGCAAGTCCTTTATTCAGCACAAAGGTTCAGGTTCGTTAAAAAAAAAAAAGGATATCTACTACTCACACAGCTCTCACTACCATGGAGCAGCCAGCACTGACTGAAACAAAGCGAAGCAAACATACATCTGATACAAGAGAGACTTCAAGCAAAGGCAAGCTGCTCCTGGCAGCAGTGGGGACAGCTCTATGTGATTACTCTCCAAAACTTGGAACCGAAGGTCCCTCAGCATAGACATAAGTCTCTCACATATGCCAATGTTGGAGTTCTTTGAATTTAGAATCTGCAATAAGGCTCCTGGGATCTGAGTTCTTTCATGTGTCCAAATTAATTAACGATGATCATAGGAGAAAGAACAAGGGACATCAACTGTGTGATGTCACCACTGTGCTCTTTTTAATGAGCCCTGCCCATTGAGCTTTATTTATCATGCAAAGCATGACAAAGGAAAGGATACCAAGAATAGCTCAGTCAGGTCTGTGCTGCTTTAAGAGTTTCAGATTAAGGATCGCTTCACACGGGCGTATTTGCGTGTGCAAAATTTGTGCTCGCCATGAGTGTTTTCAATGAGTTCATCCTCGCTTTCGCACCATGCCGTATTTTTGCACCAAGGGGTTCTCGGCATCCGGTACCCACAGCTGTCGTAATGAGATGTCAAAAGTTTTGAAAAGTGTAGTTAATGGTTTTTGGGCAAAGTCACATTACTATTCATTTAGCTATTGCGTTTGACATCTTTAGGCCTTAGTCATACGGGCGTAAATACGCGCGTATATACGCGCATAAAAACCCACGGGCGTATTTACGTGCGTAAAAACGCACCTACAAAAGATAGAACATATTGGTGGCAATGGACATGGTCACGCGTTTTTTTTACGCGCGTATTTACGCCCGTGTGACTAAGGCCTTACTCATTCTCTGCTTGAATCCACTGTATTGTATTAGACCAGCCTTGTGTTAGTAATGTGATTTTAAAGGTCACATGACAAGCATAGCCATTTTTGGCCTTGTAGACACAGCCCATTATTTGAATTCTAATATGTCGCTGTAAGAGGTAATAACTTTGGAATGCTTTTACTTTCTGACATTTTTTCATAACACATTGTACTTTCCATTAGTGATGATTTTTGGTTCAGACATTTCATGTTTATTAGTGGACAAAACAATCCCCAAATATACATAAACTTTAGGAATCCTATTTCAAAAATGTTCTGCTTGTAACAGCCATAACACACAAAATAGTTCCTTACATTTATTTTAACTTAGCATTATTTTTCAAACATCCTTTTATATTTTAGGATATAGGGCTTTTACATTTTAAGACTTTTAGCATTTTTTCTAAATTGGAAGAGTTTCCAAAATGTGTTTTTTAAGGATCAATTTAGTTTTGAAAATAAGACATTACCATTACGTCCATCCTGACAGCACACATGGAGGTTGCCTTCTTGATCTCGTTGGTATAGAAAGAGGAGATTTCAAAAGGCCACCTCCCACCACCATTCTCCAGTGTTTTTTCTGTCCCAGCGGGACACAGAGGGAGTTCTCCATGTGTACCGGTGAATGGTTGCAGAAGCGCTCACAGAGTCCGGTCCGAATACTCACTCAGGAGAGCGAAGGCGGTCTGCGGATCACTACCCTCTGCAAATGATGTGGCATCCCTGCAGAGGGGGTTTGGCATCTAGATGTTTGGAGGTCTTAGTCTCCGTGCAGGAAATGTTTTCCCATAAATGAGACCTTAAGTCAACTAATTACAGAAGAGTGGGAAAAGGCTATCTATATCTATAGAATTTTAAAGATAGACTCTTGTTTGCACCTGAGGACACAAAATTATGGAGTGAGATGCCAAAAGTAGACATTCAGGTGGCAAAACGAATTAGAAAGACTTCTCTGCCTTTTGAGGATGCGTCACAATTAAAAGAGCCTATGGATAGGAACGTAGATTCTCTCCTTAGAAGAGCTTGGGAATCCGCCGCTAATTTAATAGATGCTAATATAGCAACTACATCCATAGCACAATCACTGCACCTGTGGCACTCGCATCTGGAATCGCATTTAAAACAAAAGACCTCTAGAGAGTAATTATTGAAGTATCCCACTACGTAAAAAGGCTACGGGATTCCTGTTGGATGCATCAGCTGAATCAGGGCACTTTGCTGCAAGGAATGCTGTACTTGGGAATTCCACTAGGCGGGTGCCATGGCTTAGAAATGGGCAGGAGACACTGTCTCTAAAAATAAGCTGTGTTCCATTCCTTTTCAGGGCAAATATTTGTTTGGTCCAGTGTTGGAAAAAATTCTGGAGAAAGCAGGGGATAAAAAGAGAGGATTCCCTACGAATTACCACCCTAAAAACAGTTTGCAAGTCGTACCAAGCAAAGAAGCAAGAGCAAGACAGGCAGATGGTCTTATGCTAAAGGAGGCAATTTCCCCCTAGATCTGAACACAAATAAAGCTATAGGTCCGATAGGTGGTGGCGGTAGGCCATCTCCATTATCAAGGAGATGGATCCGGATTTCTGGAAATTCCTGGGTTCTGAAGATTATATCATTGGCGTACAAGCTTGAGTTTTTGTCCCTCCCCCCCGGGAAATATTTGGTTCCCTGAAATCAAACCCTTCTTCTTCAAGCAAGATTGGAGAAAAGGGTTCAGAATTAGTTACAGATGGGAGCTATTATCCCAGTTCCTAGAAAGGAGCAGGGTTTTGGTTATTATTCTTCCTTACTTTTGGTGCCGAAACCTAAATGTTCTTTCAGAACCATCTGTAATTTAAAATCCCTTAACCTATATATTTCTAATCATCAATTTAAAATGGAGACTATTAGATCTACAATTTCCTTGGTTAATCAGTCAAACGCCTACTATCACATTCCCATTTATATGTCATGCCAGAAATATCTTTGGTTTGCAGTTAGAATGGGTTCAAAGATGCTCCATTCTCAATTTATTTGTCTGGCTTTTAGTATATCCTGCGCTCCATGGGATTTCTATAAAGTGCTCATTGCGCCGATTGGCTTCCTCAGAGGTATTGGAATTAATATAATCATTTATCTAGATGATCTTTTAATCATCTCAAATAATTCGGACTCTATGGAGCAACACCTGGGGCAGAAACTTACGCTTCTTTCTGAACTAGGGTGGCTTATTAATTTTGAAAAGTCCAGCCTAAATCCAGATACTCTGAAAATTTTACTTAGAATTCTTTGGGACTCCTCTAAGGGTTATTCATTTTTGCCTCATCCTAAGAGAAAGGATATTATCCTCTCTATTAGTAAGTTTAGGAAAAAGCACTGGGTTTCTATAAGAGAGAGTGTCTTGTCTGCCAATGGTTCCTTGGGCTAAATTTCATTCCAGACCTCTCCAGCCAGAAATCTTGTCTACCTGGGATAAAAAGCGATCCTCACTAGATATAAAGTTTAAATTGTCCACCTCAGTGAAAAAATCCTTGGGTTACTGGTTATCACCTCGTAACCTTAAAAAAGGGGTACAGTGTTCCCTGTGTCCATCGATCTCGGTAAATACTGATGCTAGTGGGTCAGGTTGGGGAGCAGAGATAGCGGATAGGAACCTGCAAGGTTCCTGGTCGACTTATGTCAGCTCTTAATCTTCAAACTATAGAGCTCTCAAATCAGTTTGTGAAACCTTAATTCAAGCCGAAGATACAATATGTGGAAAACACGTAAAAATATCCGAAAATATGACAACAGTGTCTTTCATTCATCATCAGGGCAGTACCAGACACCCTCATCTACAACAGTTATCGAAAAGAATATTCTTCTGGGTGGAGGACAAGATAAAGTCACTATCGGCTATTTATGTAAAAAGCTCCTAGAACATTGGCGCAAACTCTCTGAGTTGGATCCAGGGGAATGGTCTCTAAACATAAACATTTTCCATCTTCTAACATCTCAATGGGGATACCTCCAAATAGACCTCTTTGCAGGAAAGTCAAACTCAAAATGCTGCAGGTTCTTTTCCCTGAACCCTGCAGACCATCCTCTGGCACTGGATGCACTGTCCCAGGATTGGGATATGGATTTGGCATATGCCTTTCTCCCCCTTCATTCAAGGTAATAGTCACTCTCATAAAGAGTCGTAAGGAGACTACCCCCATTATATACTGTAGGGTATAGGGAAATTCAGCCACTGGTGCCGATCAGATAGTCCAGATCTGAATAGTCCTGACCTTATGAGGATCTTAGAGTTCTTGCAAGAAGGACTAGATAAGGGACTTAGCCCTAGAACCCTGCAGGTGCAGGTGGCGACTCTAAGTTCTGTTTGTTACATCCAACTGATTGAGAACAGATGGATGTACAAGTGTTTATGGAGAGCAGATAGGCTTAACCCATTTATAAGGAAATCAGTTCCCGCTTGGGACCTTAATGTGGTTTTAGATTTCTGCGAACCTGCATTCGAATCCATGCAAAGCCTTCTATTAAAGTAGCTTTTCCACTAGCCATTACAACCCTATTTTTCCCAAGGTGGTGTCCACGTTCTATATGGAACAAGAAATAATTCTACTCCCCTTTTGTCAGAATTTTAAAAATGACAAAGAACAGCGCCTACATAATCTAGACGTCAGATTTGCAGTCTTAACCTATTTACAGGCCTTACAAACCTTTAGGAAGTCTGATAGATATTTCTTCAGTTTCAGGGTCAAAATAAAGGGAAAGCAGCATCAAAAGATACCATTGCAAGATCAAAACAGCAATTCAGGAAGCATATAAATCCAGAAATCGATTGGCTCCAGAGGGAATAAGAGCTCGCTCTACAAGGGCTCTCACGTCCTCTTGGGCTGAATGCAGTGAAGCCTCTACAGAGCAGATTTGTAAGGCAGCAACGTGGTCTAGCATCCACACTTTTTCTAAGCACTATCACTTGGATCTACATTTTGGCAGGGAGCTGGCCTTCGGGTGGAAGGCCCTCCAGGCCGGGGTTTCCCCCCTAATGTGTCCGTGGTAATTTGGTATTGCCTCCATGTGTGCTGTCAGGATGGATGGAATGGTAAAACTGGAATTCTTACAGTTCATTTCTTTTCTATGAGTCCATCATGGCAGCACGTACTTTCCCTCCCTGATAGACTACTGTATATTGTGCATGTAAACATAACGGTATGTTGTTTCTCAGCAATAAAAAGATTGGGCCATGTACCCATTGTGATCATTTCAAGCCACTGGAGAATGGGGGTGGGAGGTGTCCTTTTTGAGCTCTCCTCTTCCTGTCCCAACGAGATCAAGTGGGCAATCTCCATGTGTGCTGCCATGGTAGACTGCTGGAAAAGAAATTAACGGTAAGAATAATTCCAGATTTTGTACTTATAAAATCTTTCTCATCTTATTCATTGGATGACACAGCTGAAGATCATGTGTATAGCTACTGCAACTATAAGGTGAACGCTATACAAAAAAAAAAGTGTTAGCTTCTCCTGCCAGCTATACCCTTCCTGCAGGCACCCAGCTAACCAGCTTGTATGTAAGCAGTAGGAGCAGCCAATAGAAAGAAAACAGATTAAACCAGTTAAAGTGAACAGTAAAAACATTAGACACAACAGAGCTTTAGAACAATGTGCAACTCTGGGGAAAAATACTCTAACAAGGAGGTCAATATCAGAAATTTTTAAGATCTTTGGGGTGGGTCCCCTGTCCCCCAATGAACAAGACGTGAAATAGATTTTTATGGTAAGTACAAAAATCTGATTTTCTCTTCTGTTGCATTGTGAGACACAGCTAAAGACCACAGGATGTTCCAGAGCTGTTCTTTGAGGATGGGGAAACATAGACAATTACGCATGCAGTCAATTATATTACATTGATGCAGATTTTGACTCAAAATCAGGTGCGGATATGCAGCTGATTTCAGCCTGCGCGGTACTCCTCTCACCTCCCAATACTGCACGCTGCTGCACCCAGAGCACAACGAACACCAGAACTGCTACGGAGTGTCGTCACCAACGGTCATGTGATGTGGAAGTGGCATCACACAAATGCTGGCTGTGGTACTCAGTAGTAGTTGCCACTGTGCGCTGCTTTCTGGGTGCAGCAGCATGCAGTATTGGGAAGTGAGAGGAGCACAGCGCAGGCTGAAATCAGCTGGCACCAATGGTTGCAATTTTGATGGAGTTTTTGCTGCAGAAATGCTGTGAAATCTTGCACTGTGTAAAATCCATAGCATTTCTGCCACCTGTGGACATACCCTTAAGGTGCTTTTTCTGCTGAAGAATATCATGATTTTAATAAGTCAGCTCAATACCAGGACCTCTTAACTACTCCACTCTAGCCTGCTCCATGTACAGTAGACTAGAATGGAGTGGTTATAAGGATGTCATCCCTCTGGAGTCAGTGATTTGTAATGCTGCGACATGTTTAAAGATTCAGCACTTGAAATATTGATTCTAAAAGTCTGTTAAAATCCATATAAGGATTTATTCCACAGCGCTTTCAGGTCATTTGTTTATTACCCCCCTCATTTTACCGACCTCGGAAGGAGGGAAGGCTGAGTCAACCTTGAGACGGCTACCTGAACCATGCAAGTATTGAACCCGCAACCTTCAACACATGAAGCCCTGTATAAATCAGTTTTTCTACCTAAAAAGATTATGATTTTAATAAGTCAGCTCAAAACCAGAAGTTCCTTTTACCCACTCCATTCTAGCCTGCATCACACTGAACAACCTAGATCGCGGACTCCAGAGGTAGATCTTCCTTCAATCCACTCCTTTCTAGCCTCCTTAGTAGTGTACAGACTAGACCAATGATTCTCAAGTCCAGTCCTCAGTTCCCCCCAACTGGTCATGTTTTCAGGATTTCCTCAGTATTGCACAGGTGATGTAATTATTGTCAGTGGCTCAAATATTGCCACAGGTGTTCTTACTATAGAATATCCTGAAAACATGACCTGTTTGGGGGTCCCTGAGGACTTAAAAAACACTGGACTAGACTACATACTTCAGAGGGAGGGCCTGTTTTTACTCACTCCACTGTAGACTGCTCCACGCTGAACAGGCTAGATTATGGACTCTAGAGGAAAGTTCTCCTTTAGCCCATTCCACTCTAGCCTTAACAAACATCTCACCCAAGCATCCATCCTTTCAGGACCTTCAGAATCCACTGCTGAGCTTCACCCTCTTGTGACATTATCAAAGGTCCTTTGGCCTCCACTGTTGAGCTCATCATTGCAGGTCGTGATGCATTTACCATCTACACATCAAGGCACCCTCCTTCCCTCTAGGTGCTGCCGCCTGAGGTAGGAAGCTCATCCTGCCTCATGGTAGGGGCACCCTTGGTGCCATGTGAAGTACAATAAAGCTGGTGAAACTATTTTTTAAGCTGGAATTCTCTGTGCTGTAGTAAGTCCTTTGTGTGCCACCCATCTTACTTGGAGAATTGATGATCCCAGTGAACTGACATCCCCACATCCCTAGAGTTGACAGTGTGTATATATATTGTAGAAGGGCAGTACACAGAATGTCCTTAGGGGGGCTGTAGACAGGCATTCTTTTACCTGAAAATAGAGAGAACACCTCTGGGTGTGGCAGAAAGTTAACATAGAAAGATCAGTTCCACACATGTTCAGGGGAAGGCTGGCTGCCAGCCAGAGAGAGAGGTTGCAGATGCAATATCAGGAACTTGGAGCCTGAGGTCTGTGGGAGACCAGTCTGGGCTCATTACAAGGTCTGACAAAAGAGGTCACCCTCTAGATGTACCATAAGTATTTGTTGTGATGTGAAATAAAGCTAGTGGAGGCCAGAGTTTAAAAAGATCTGAGCCTCCTGAGCTTTTGTGCACATGGTGCCAACCATCCTGAATGGAAAAGGTGGCAATCCGGTAAGCAAGTAGCCCCTAGGTCACCGTTACTGGTGGTGTACCACAGGGGTCAGTATTGGGCCCTATTCTTTTTAATATATTTATTAACAACATTGTAAAGGGATTGAATAGTAAAATACATGGCACTAGTACACACTGAGTGAGAAAATACTAGGTAAGAGTGACATGGGGATTTTAGTTAATTGCAAACTTAACTGAAGCAACCAATGTCAAGCAGCTGCTACCAAGGAAAATAGGATCATGTGGGGTGCATCAAAGAAGGTCCAAGGGCATATGATGAGAACATTGTTCTTCCTCTTTACAAGTCACTGGTCAAACCACCCATGGAATATTATATACAGTTTTCGGCATCGGTACTCAAAAAGGACATAACAGCACTTGAGCGGGTTCAGGACGGATAACTCAAGTAATAAATGGAATGGGCGGACTACAATACCCAGAGAGGTTATCAAAATTGGGGTTATTTAGTTCAGAAAAAAGACGGCTGAGGAGAAACCTAATAACTATGTATAAAAACAGTACATAAGAAGACACTACAGAGATCTCTCCCATCATCTATTTATACCCAGGACTGTGACTGTAACAAGGGGGCATCCTCTACATCTAGAGGAAAGAAGGTTTGTCATAACAAAGCAAGTCCAACTTTATTCACAAAATAATATTGCAATTGTCAGGACTAAATTTTCAATGACCACCTAAAATACATCTCCTATGTTCCCAGTGCAATAATATACTTAAGGGGACCCACCGGGCCTGGAGAAACAAAGAGGGCTGAACCACTTCTCTACCTGATGTACACTTTTACAATATTGTGTTTTGTGTTTTTTTTAGATACTCTATAAAGCAATGTCTTGCGACTTGACTCATTATGTAAAAATGTGATATATATATATATATATATATATATATATATATATATATTCTGCACCTTAATCCCCCATTGCGAATTCAGCACCAAAATCCATTAGTCTCATTGCGGATTTTAATGCTGAACTGCTGGCAGAAATACGTCATCCTCATTCTGCATCAAAATACACACAGAGCTGTGTGGATTTTGGTGCGGAATCCATCGTGGCTTTCGTGCAGGATGTGGAAAAATTCTGTCCACGTAAAAGGGCGCTAACAAGAGGATCCAGTTTTCATTTAAAAAAAAAAAAAAAATTTCTTTTCAATTCAACCTCCCTCTCCTCTCTATTTCGTTGCCCAGCACATTGCAAATAACATAACAGTTATAATAATGAAAAACCAACACAGACAATTATGTTGGCCTAAACAAAAAGAACAAAAACAAGAGCCACATAATCAAGATAATGTTATATGCATCCTGCCCCCTAGTTGTTCTTTTATATACCAACCAGTTAATTGGAAACAATTATGTAAAGTAGTCTTTATAGATAATAGCTGCGTATTAATAGATATTTTTCACCTTGTAAAGAAGTTCTTGTTTTTTCTTTGTCCAGTAATGTGTCAACCGAGTGCATTCTGAAAAGACAATCCACTTTGCTATTAATTAAACTTAATTGCTATGATGTGGATTGAACACATTGCTGTAAAATGCTTTTATGAGTAGCTGCTGCCCAAAATATAACATGTTTTTATTGGGTTAGACACCTGATGGAGGATTGAGCATTTATATTGTTTAACAAGGCCATTCTGGAGTCACAGACACCAAGATGTCAAAAACATCTTTGAGATCTTGGATTGCTAAGCACCAAATGTCCTGAATCTTGGGACACTGCCATAGAGAGTGAAAGATATGAGCTAGAGGTGATGAGGACTTAGGACAAGTATAATGCCCTATCGACAATATTTTATATTTGGCCCAAGTTATAATGTAAGCCTGATGAAAGATTTACAACTCTGATAACAAGAGGTCACCATGAAGTGTCTAGAAGGCTTATACAATTTAATCAAAATGTAGCTCAGAACCTCATGTTTATAAATATTGCTGAGAAATGCTACATCAATTATAATATGTGCATGTGGCCATGTCTTTTTTGGATTATTTTGGTATTAGAATTATGTTAACGACGCATTGATGCACCCCAGCTTTTTATAGTGGACAAGAGTAGCAGGTCATCAAATGCTGTGGAACTTCATGTGTGTGTGTAAAAGTGCTACCAGTATAATAGGTATGCTAAAGTCCAAATCAACAGAGATGAGAAAGTGACCTGTTACACAGCTAGTCCATAGCATACTTCATTACCACAGCCAAACTATACATCAGGAGATTTGGTAAGTTATAAAGACACTAACTTTTCTAATAAATTCTGCTAATAAAATAGCCCGTGTGTGTCTCATCAATCTTGTAATGCACTTTCATTATTTTTTTTTTGTTTTACCACTTTAAATTAAGGCTGTACTGCAGCTCCTCTGCAATCCATTGCTTGTTGTTCAGCTTCTCTAGTAACTGGGAGGTTAGGCCATCTTCTTAGCTGTGGGGGAGATATCTTCATAGGCTTACACCTGTGCACTCACACTGCTTTACATGCTCTCAGATCTGTGGTCAGTGTGTACACAATGTCTGCCTCTCCCTATGTTATATTTACCTAACCTGTGCACTTATCTTTATTGTAGCCATTATATGTGTCTCCTGTTTGCTGTGAGCAAAGCAGAAAAACTCTTATTGGATTGATGTTTATTAGCTGCTTTACTAGGTCTTGTGTGTTTGCATGGTTATCTGTATATATGTCATATATATGCTGTGAAATAGAATTGGAGATGGAGTCTACAGAGGGAAAAACTGCAGGATATAATGGCCAGAAAAAAAGTGATATGTACACCCAGGGTTTATTCTGAAAAGTCATCTGAAAGTGTAGGTACGCTTTAAATGGATGTTCTGAGCTTTAACAACTGTTGACCTAGCATCCAGATAGCTGACTGTCCAGCTTGCTGTCAGTGCAGCAGGACCAGATGTCATCATCAGTGGACAAGGGAGAAAGTAAAAAGCGCTGACTTTACTCCCACTGAAATCAATGGGAATGCTGTGCTTTTATTACATGTCCACCTCCTCATCATGGTCAGGACAGGACATCTCTCCTAAGAGACCCCTAGCTGAGAGCTTTTGATGATTGCCTAGTACTTTGTTTTATACTTCTTTCTTCCAAAGAATCCATAATTTATTAACCTAAATCAAGAGATAGTCCTTCTAACTTTTCCTCAAGCTGATGTTGAAGAATACAACTCTAATCTATATCTTCATCATATTAAAAGATTCCTACTTACCTACATTCAGTGGTTGGCTGATTTCAGGAGGGCAGAACAGCTGTTTATATAATTCCAAGGCAGGAATAAGTTGAGGGGCTTTTAGACGGAATGATATCAGCTGAAAAAAATGTTCAAACGATCAAAAGTGACCATAATCATCCAGTCTAAATGTGCGCCAAATTAATTGGAACTTTGCCTGCAATACGAAGTTTGGCCACTACAGTAAGAATTGATTTGTCTGCTTCTTACAGAAATCATCTCAGCACAGGAGTATGCTGCCTTGGCAAAGGGGGGTTCTGCTTTGGACCCCCCTAGCTGATCAGCATGTGGTCCCAAGCAACAGACCCCTGACAATCTACTATTGATGTCTCATCTTAAAGGGGTTGTCTCGCGGCAAACATCAAAATTTTACTTTACCCCATTCCCCGTGTCACCCCCCCCCCGGCAAAAAATAGCAATTTAAAGCAGTTTTTAAGCCGCTTGCTACTCACCGATCCGACGAAATATGAACTTTAAAAAATCTTCTGCCTGAGATGGCCGCCGCTCCTTTCCCAGGGATGCACTGCTGTTTTCTCCCATGGTGCACCGCGGGTCTTCTCCCATAGTGCACCATGGGCTCTGTGCGTTCCATTGCCGATTCCAGCCTCCTGATTGGCTGGAATCGGCACACGTGACGGGGCGGAGCTACGCGATGATGCATAGAAGGGGGCGGAGCCAGAACGCCGCTCGTGCCGGACCGAAGAGAAGCCAGAAGACGCAAGCACGTCTAAAAACGCCAGAAGACAGCAGAATTGGACAGATCCTTGGAGACGGGGACGCTAGCAACAGAGCAGGTAAGTGAACAGGGTCATTCCGTGTCAGTTCAACCAACGCTCCCGGTCGACCATCTCAGATTTCAATGAAACTTTGCACAAAGATAGACCCTGACCCTAAACTAAGATAGCCAGAATATTAGGCTTCAAAGTGCTTTGGTTCACGAGCTACAGGTCTTAATCTAGGGGGTTGTCATGTGATTACAGCGCGCAACCTGAAAAAAGTGGCAATTTCAATCCATTGCCAAGCCAGTTCCAATGACTCTAGAGCAATGAAACTTCACACACTAGGAGAACTTTTGGTGCTGAATCCAGCTAAGCTACTCAGACTGCCACTCTTATCATCATTCTGCCACCATTGCATGTCAAAGTAGCTGAAAAATTCTATCGCGCAAAATAAAACTCATATTTTAAGCAGTAATAACTCATAATCAATGCAATCCAACTCAGCAATGAATTTATTAATGTGTACTCCATAGAAATGTTTCTCATTATTCACATTATGGACCCAAAAGGATGCATAGCTCTTAAGATACAATGAGTCAAAAATGGTAAAAAACACTAAGGCTTGAAAAAGACAGAATAAGTCGAAACGTCGCCATTTTATGGAGCAATAAAACCTTTTTCTACAATTTCTACACCGTTGATGCTGCCGCCTCCTTGGACACCATTGCATTTATTTGGGGTTGGGTTCATGACCCCACAGGTGGCTTGGCATACACAGATTGGAACCTCTGCACTTAAGTGCATGTCTTAGGTGTGCTGCGGGACTTTCCTATTTCTACGGACATATAAGGCTGGCGGTGCGTGGTTTCATAGTCCCTCCATCTGCTTGGATAAAGCAACTGAAGCCATAACCCCCTCCGTCCATGTAATTGAACACTGCCATTTGTCTGATGGAACTGTGGCTACATACAGAGTTCAGTGTGGCAAGGGGGGCCCGTGAGCCCCTAGCTTAAGAGACGAACGCAACTGCTATAGCTATGCCACTAGCAACTGTACCAACAACAACTTGGAAAACTGGAGATACTGATGTAGCAGGATTTCTCCTGATTGTAGGGCCTCGTTCACATGGATGACAGGGCATTGCAGCAAGAAAATCGCAGTGATATCGCATCGCTGGTCTGTGCGATATCCCTGCGTGTTCTCATGCCAATCCCGCGATTTTGTAGCGCTAAGAAGTCGCATGTGACGCTACAAAGTTTTGGATTTTCGGGGAGGCTTGAAATGTAAGCCCTACCCTGAAAATAAGCTGTAACTGAAGAAGAGAAAAAAAAATACACATACATCATGGCTAAGCTTCAGCCAATCACAGCCAGCGCTTCCAGAAGGCGGGAATTTTTCAATCCCCGGCCAGAACAGAAGACGAAAATTAGTGCCGGGACCCGGGGAGAAGATGCAGCCGGGCTGACAGCGCATCTAAGGTGATGTATGTGTATTTTTTTTCCCTTGCAGTTAGGGCTTAGTTTAGGCTTTGACAGTAGGATTTCCTACTGTCAAAGTTGCATCGCACCGCACGAAAACCGCGTTTTCGTGGGATGCAACAGAGAGGAAGGCTCCATAGGGAAACATGGGATACAAAACCTCATGAGTCGCCTGCATATCGCCGGACCCGTGAGGTTTTTGTGTCGGATTGTCGCATACTACAAAATATCGCATGTGTGAAGTAACCCATAGGAAAGCATGGGCTGCACATACATGTGATTTGTAGCAACACTACAAAATCACGCGACTTTGTCACCCGTGTGAACAAGGCCTAACAGTGTGTTGTAGAGGAATATTATTGCATACTGAGTAGTCTTTGAAAGATCAATTTATTTCACAATCTTGAGTTTTTAATTATATAATACTTCAAGCAGTTTTCTCGTGTGTGATCTAAAAATGTTTCTACTTCCTAAGATTATTATTTTTCCCATACAGTGCAGTACTCTAGTATCATTGGGGGGTTTTTTGTACACTCTGCCACTACCAAATGTCATCTGGACATAAGGAACCAAACATTTATACAGTAAACATGAAGATCAATTCTAGAACACTTATCATTTTGTTTTATGACTCAGGGTGTGGTATTCCTCATAAAATAGCGTGACTCCCAGTCATCCCTCATGCAACGAGAATATTCAATAGGTGGCAGCATACCACAATACATGCTTAACAATTTACGACTCTAAGATGTCTCACATATATTTCTTGTAACTAATTTACATCGTATTTTATATAAGAGTTTACTGTTGGTTTTATCCCATATTATACTGAATCATTTTAAGATTGACGCTTGAATTTTCATTGATGGTGTAAATTAGCATTAGGCCAGTTTCACACTAACATGTTATTTCTATGTCCATTATACAGATGTGGGTCCAAGTCTGACTATGCAGTTTACTGATCCAAACTTGGAGCATCATACAAATCTATGATGCTCAAAGTTCGGGTCAGTAAACCTCAAAGTCATGCTGGGACACTTGTCCTTATTGCAGATGCAGAAATACAGTCGAAGTTTGTGTCAAACTGGCTTCACTGTCTTAGTACTGTAGAGAAAATGCAGTGTATTATCTAAGTAGACTGTTTATTGTTGAATGAGGGAGGCTCTCTTGTCGCCCTCATATAGCGGTCAGCAGAAAAATAAAAAAGATGATTTTTTGAAAGTAGGGAGGAAAAAAAGAAAAGGAAAAATAAAGTAGTGGGAAGGGATTAAAGGACATACATATTATCCATATTCAGAACAAAGACTTCTAAGAATTATAATATTGGAGCCATGGTTTCCAATTAAGACTGAAATCGTTGGTTCTGGAGTTTTTATTTGCATATAACTGTTTCATATTGTAAGAATTGCTCAACAAACGAAGGTGTCTGGAATGGAGGGGGAGTGGGGAAGCTCCAAGATTTATCAATGTTGAAGTGTGCGGCTAGTATTATATGACTTGGTATTACTTCTGAATGGTGAGGGATGTTGATGACATTGAAAAAGCAAAGAGCCTGTGTGGGTTAGAGAGAATTCTTTGTAGAGGCATATTAGAATTAATGTCAAAGATAATTAGCCAGTATGTATAAATTTCGGGGCATTGCTACCACATGAATCACAATACTTTCCATCAAGTTTAGCAAAGTGGGTGGGAGTCAGATACCATCTAAGCACATATTTTGGGGATAACTGCCAGGATTTTATACCCTTAGATATATGCTTTGTCCAATATGCTTTGTCCAACACACTTTGTCCTCCCCCACTCTGAATTAGGAAATCTACTGTCTAGGTCCAATTTCCATTTTGAAAGCTATGATTGTTTATCTGAGTTAACCTGATCATAGACTTAAAGAAATTTGAAATACCTCCGGAGGAAAGATTCAGACTTAAAGAATTTGAGGGTAAACTAAGGGAATAGGTCTGAGAGTTCTATATTAAACAGAGTATAGCTAACAAGAGGAAACTTGTAGAATTTTTTCTTAGGTGGCCCAAATTCGCTTTGTACATTGGAGAAAGATTTCATACGAGGTTCAGAAAAAAATGGTTTGCAAAACTTTTATTGAAAATTATAGTGATGTTAATGGAAGTATTTGTCTATATCTTTCTAGAAACATAAAGTGGAAGAGGTCTGAGGTTCAGCAGTGACCTGTTGGTGGGTTGTGACTGGGATGAAACGAATTTCAACTACCATATATACTCGAGTATTAGCCGACCCGAGTATAAGCTGAGTCAATAAGTTTTACCACAAAAAACTGGTAAAACTTAATGACTCGAGTATAAGCCTTGCTATTCTCGAGAACATACTAGTTAAAGAAAAAGTGCAATACTCACCTCCCAGCCGGCGTTTGTGTTCTCGGCGCGATGGTCTCCCTGGCAGTGTGGCAAGCTGCTTGAGAATTCTCCCCGCTGTCATCTCCCTGCTCGGCTTTGAATTCGCCCGTCAGCAATGTGTAAGTAAGTGCTGTGATTTGATCGAGCGCCAGCCAATAACAGCTGGCACTTGATAAACCAATCACAGCCATTCAGTGATGTCATCCACTAAATGGCTGTAAATAATCGAGCGCTGGTTGTGATTGGCTGGCCCTCAGTCCAATCACAGCGCTTACCTACACAGCGCTGATGGCGGGGAAATTCAAAGCTGAGTATGGAGATGACAGCAGGGAGAATTCTCAAGCAGCTTGTCGCACTGCCGGAGAGACAATTACGCCAGGGACACAGACGCCGACTGGGAGGTAAGTATTGCAGGGTTTTTTTTGTTGTTTTTTTTACCTCACTCGAGTATAAGCCAAGGCGGGCTTTTTCAGCATTAAAAAATGAGTATATATGGTATATAGTTATCATTTAATAAAAATTACTTTTATTCAGAAAAAGCAAATGTCAGTAAGGTTTATTAAAAGATATCTGTATCGTCGTAGTTAATTTCATCAAGGTCACAACCAATGCCTGAGCCTCAGCTTTCCTAGGCCTTTATCACTCATTTTGGTCAACTATTACACTAGGTCAGCAGCACCTATTCTCTATTGACCTTCTCAACATGAGATAATGATATACTCTGAGTCTTTCTGTGTCAAGATTGCTGTGCCTGCTTCTCCTTCACCTTTCTATAAAAATGACAGAAATGGTAAATCTAGAGAGAGCCACCAACGTTAATATAACAAAGCAGATTAATCACCAGCACCTTTCAGATATTTGGGTATTCATATTAAAATTGCTTTAAAAATGTTGAGTGCAAACAGGTCATGCTATTGTGACGAAAATTAGGGATAGGCAGCAAGACATGGTTAAACTCAGACATTAAAGAGACTCTGTCAGCTACCTTGAGCCCTATAAGCTAAGCTATTCTATGTATGCGCCATATAGTGCAGGAAGCATTCAGTGGCTGATATGATAGATGACGCCGAAGGAAGGGAAGGGAAATATAAAATGCATATCCCCAGACTCTGCGTTTCAGCTACTTTGAGCCCATAGGTTTAGTTTATAGGGTTCAAAGTAGCTGACAGGCTCCCCTTAATACGATTCAAATACCCCCAATGTTTCCTTAAGCGGAAAAAAGTTGTGGGCAGCATTCAGAACTCTTGCACAATTTTTTGCCCATTCAGAAAAACTGAGATCACACGTGATCTCAGTCCATGGTAATGCCATGGCTCATAGGTAGCCAAAAGTTGTCTGATAGCCCTAGCCCAGTGATGGCGAACATTTTAGAGACCAAGTGCCCAAACTGCAACTTATTTATCGCAAAGTGTCAACGTGTCAGGGGACGTGGCTTATCACGACGTATAATTTTACCTCCGACATTATTAAAAGGGCAGGGCCATTTCAAAATAGACAGCGTGTAGATTTTGACTGCTTTTTGGATGCGAAAATGCTGCGGAATTCGCCATGGAAATTTCCATTGAGGACATTCTGCACCATTTTCGCCACATGAAAACATAACCCAGTAGTAATAGTGACCCCCACAGTGGCCTCAGCAGTAATAGTGTCCCCCACAGTAGCCCAGGCAGTAATAGTGACCCCCACAGCGGCCCCAGTAGTAATAGCATTACTAATAGTATACCCTATATCAGCCCCAGTAGTAATAGCACCCACCTGAGACCCATAAACGTACCCCTTCCTCCTTATCGAAGCGCTGCTGCTCCTCTGCTTGGCGCTGCTAGTGGCGCTGATCCCAGGTGCACACTGTGACATCAGTGTGTGCGTCCAAACGCCTCCTCCCCTCTGCTCTCATGGAACCAAAGAGGAGGCGTCAGGGGAGGAGAATCCCAGGTGCACACTAATGTTACAGTGTGCACCTGGGATAAGCGCTGCTGTGTGAATACTTGCAGGGGAGCTGTGGCCCCTGGCCGGCATTCACTATCGCTGGGAGCGGCCACCGGCGCACGTGCCAGCAGGGAGGGCTTTGCGTGCCGCCTCTGGCACACATGCCATAGGTTTGCCACCACTACCCTAGGCTCATTATGTTATGTCACTGTAATAAACAATCATGCATTAAACTACTTTATTTTAATTATAGTGAATGTGGATCACTGTGTAAAAAATAATTTCACTTTCAAATTAAAAAGTAATTCCATGCCAATCTGTGTCAAAAAAAGTCAAATTAAATCCACTGTGATTCAGTATTGTTGCATAATAAAACAAGTGGGACAGATACTTTTTTGTCCCAGGACTTGTAAGGCTTTTGAAGGTTGGAATAAAAGTATAGCAAAACACACAGAAGTCCTGGAGCTTTGTTTTCTAGAGAGCGAACCATAAAGTTACATCACTACTGTGATAATTACTCGACTACCCAAGTAAAAGTTGTACTGATGAGAAGCAAAAACCTGAAAACAGAGGTCTACACTACAGTAATGTCTCAAGGCTCTATAATGGGTTCAAGAAAGACTTACAAGGTAACTACATAAAAAGTGCCACCAGAGAGACAGTTTTCTTCTTTCTGTATACTTTTCCCAGGGACCATTAATGGCCTGGAAGGCATCCTATGCAATCTGGATCTCCACAAAGAGAATCAACACCTTTCAACAGTTATTTTCAATGCATATAGAAAAAGCCCATAACACAGTCCACTGTGACTGAATATGCTTAATACGCACTATTACAAAGGAAAATCATCTGTAAATATTCAATGTCACTTTGAGACACAATTGTATACACTTGGTGTTAATTCGACATTTCTCACTTCTTGAAAATCAGTATGTTTCAAAGGCAATGATGGAAATATGACTCATCTTACCGTAAGTAATCATAAGACTATTTCTGTCAGTTGAAAAATACACATTTTGTTGTGTTCTTTCATATTTAAGAATTCATTCATATCAATATTATAGACTAGCTGATATACCCGGCCTCGCCCGAGTTAATTTGATACAGGTGTTTACATGTTGTTTGCACGGAAAATTTTATGAAGTCAAGGTTACTTTAGAGTAACCAAGGAATAAAATATGTATACACGACTTCCGCCCAGGACACAGAGGGAGCAGGACGTGTCTCTCAGAGCTCCTGCGATACGACTCCCAGAGACACCGGGACCCTCTGGTGACCCACAAAAAAAGCAGCTGCGGGGGACGGACATCTCCCCTGCTTGCTTGGCGGAAGACCCCCACATCCGAGGGGTACTCGGAAAGCCCCCGGCGAACCACCCGATCCGACCCGCGGGGAAAGGAGAGAAGGAGCGGGACGCGACCGGGAAGAACAACGCGACCCCGACCCCAACAGCCACCGGGACCTTACCTGCCTGGAGGGTATCCGGAAGGGCGAGCGGACCCGCCGACTTCTGCCAGAGGCGCACCGGGAGCACTCGTGGCGCCGCGACATAGGCCGCACCTGAGACCGCGGCCTAGATTTCCGGCCGCGTGAGCCGCGACCACCGCCGACCGGGCCGCAAGGAGGGTGAGAGCCTCGGGGAGCAGCTGAGAGGCACGGGAGCCCCACCGAGGGTAAGGTGACACATCGGGGGGCCGCCAGAGAGCCGGGGCCAGACAGCGGTAGAGGCCGGACGGCGATAGAGGCTGCGACCCCACACCCCAACAGACAAGGCCCCCACCCAGCGCCAGACGGGAAGTGAAGCCCTGGGAGGCTTCCGAACGGCCCAGGGGACATCCCTGCAGCGGCGATCCTACAGGGGAGCAGCCGGAACGTTGCGGCCTAGCGGCGCTTGAAGCCGCGGCCTAGATTTGAGGCCGTGACGTCAGAGACAAACCCCGCCCATTATAAGAGTCAGGGGGAGGAGCCGAATAGAAGCCACAGTAGGGGAAAACCCCAAGCATCATAACAGACATAAAAGAAAGGGTCTCAAAACCGGGAACACAAACAAAAAACTACAGGAAAACATAGCCCTCCCCCCGAAACCTACCCGAAGCCCACCTAAGCACAAACAATATCCAAACAAGACAAAAAACATTGGGAAAGTGGGAAAGAAGAAAAACAAGACAGAAATAGCAAAGGAAAAGCCGGGACCTGACATAAAGACACTAAACAAAAAAGACATGAACAAATAGATCTAGGACAAAAAGCCACATCCACAACAAAAAATAAACCACCAGCAACCCGAAACAGGAAACAACTTCTAATACAACAAACTCGCACAAAACACTCGACACCGAGAAGTCATTAAAGAAAAATGGACAAATATCTAAACGAAAGAAGTGCAGGCACCCCAACACGAGCAACCCGCCAGTCAGACATAGACAAAACAACCACAGGTGGAAAACAAAAAAGTAGACCCGTCAAAAACATCAAGGAAAAGGAGAGTAAGACTGCGCATCAATCTGCATCCCCTTCAAAAAATACTCCACCACGCGCTGCGGTCTCACCAAGCTCTGACTACGAAGCAATGGACACTTCTTCTATACAAACTAACGAACAACCAACGAACAGTGCAGAAATGACGCAGGCGACACTAGTGGCACAAGAGGTCTCAAAAATGCTTCTCCCCTTATTTGATAACAGACTTGAGGCGCTGCACAAATCCATAAACTCAGCAATGTCACAAATAACAGATAACACCCAAAGGCTGACAGAACTAGAAACAAAAAACCAGAGCATAGAACAGACCATCGCAACGCTAGAAACCGCGCTACAAAGAAGCCAGACAGAAACTGAAATGCTCCGGGAAAAAGTCGACGATCTGGAGAATAGACACCGTCGCAATAACCTCCGCTTCGTGGGAATACCGGAGACAGTATCTAACAGCCAGCTTATAGCCTACTTAACCACGGATCTACCGCAAGCGCTACAGATCGATATATCCAATGACCCCCTAACAATAGAAAGAGCCCACAGAATCGGCCCACCAGGGGATGGGCGTAACAACAGAAGCAGACCTCGCCCAGTGATAGCAAAATATATGCACTGGACAACAAAAGAAGCAATTCTACGAGCCTACAGACGACAAGGAGAACTGATAATACAAGGGGCAAAGATCCTGCTGTTCCAAGACTTCTCGGTGGCGGTGTCACAGAAGCGCAAACTGTTCACCCCAATCTGCCAAAACTTGCACGAACGAAACACACGCTTCCAATTGCTGTACCCAGCAAAACTCCGGATACAAGACGGTAACAAATCCTTAATATTCAATACCCCGGAGGAAGCAAGAAGACACCTACAGATGGAGGAGAACGGAGAACAAGGCTGAAAAAGAATGAAAAAAAAAAGGAACTGTACTGTTGCTCTTTATTACAATCCTGTTCCAAATACAGTGGATGTGGCGCACGCCACGCAAAAAAGAAAAGGCGAAATAGATGTTTAAAGTTTACATGTTTATTATTACTATGTTTCTCACATTTTTCATTTTTTTTTCTTTTTTTCCGACCCATCTGACCTTTAAAAAACGGACCACTAGGAGGATCAGGAGGCCCCGCAGGCACGGCACGATCAACATCCAGTTGCATCCGCGGCTCGCTGGGACCGAGGGATGCGACAAAAAAAAAGAGGCAAAAACTACGGTAACTATGACCAAACTACACCTACCAACATGCCTAGAGACTTAGAAACAACAGAATACCAAACACCCACCACAATACAAACACTATCTTGGAACGTAGACGGACTTAACACACCCATTAAACGGAAAAAAGTACTGACACATCTAAAGCGATACAAGCCAGACATAATATTCTTGCAGGAAACACACTGGAAGAAAGAGGGGAAGGGAGAACTGAGAGCACCATGGATAGACGCATGTTACACAGCCTCACACACATCAGCATCACGAGGGGTAGCCATCCTGACCAGAAAAAATATGCCACACACAATACTGCAAAGCATAGCGGACCCAGAGGGAAGGTACCTAATAGTGAGAATGAAAATGGATGAACAAACGTATGCCTTGGTGAACGTCTATGCCCCCAACACTGACCAACCAGCATTTTATGTCACACTAATAGAAAAACTACAACCATATCTAAGCGACAGAATAATCCTGGGGGGCGATTTTAACAGCATACAAGACGAAACACTAGACAGAACGGGACCATCTACCCAAGCAACCTCAACCACACATGCACTACTAACACTTAAAGAACAACTCAGTGTATGTGACCCATGGCGACTCTTGAACCCCACTAGCAAAGAATACACATGCTGCTCCAACGCCTACCACTCATTCTCACGCATAGACTTCTTCTTAATATCAAACAGCATTTTTGAATACCACTACCAATCGGAAATTCACCCAATATCCCTTAGCGACCACGCACCGATAGTAATGAGACTACAACTGAGAACCCCGCAAAGGCTAACCAAAATATGGCGCTTCCCCTCATTCCTATGGGAATCAGAGGACTTTAGAGCATACCTGAAAATCCACTGGAACAACTACGCAGACGACAATAATGCGCATATAGACAACACAAACCTATTCTGGCAGGCTTCAAAAGCAGTGATGAGGGGCCACATCATAAGCTACTTGTCCCATAGGAGGAAAAAATTCCAAACAGAGTTTGAGGCACTACATCATTCCCTCCTAGAAGCACAAAAGGAACATACGAACTCCCACAATGACAACTCATACCAAACCCTTCTTACAGCGAAACACCTACTAAATACGTTTGTACACACCCACGCACATTGGCAAAACCAATTAACAAAAAACAAATTTTACAGGTGGGGTAATAAGACGGGACGCTTGCTAGCCAATTTGTCCAAACAAAGACAGCCACACAAGCCAATATTGACCTTAAGACATACTAATGGGGATAGTCTTACAACAAAACAAGAAGAGGTGGCTCAAATACTGCACGAATACTTCGAAAATCTATATAGGGCAGAACCAACAAACGTACAAGACATAAATAACTTCTTAGAATCCGTGAATCTACCAAAACTAACAGAAGAGCAAAAATCCCTACTAGACGCCGACATACACGAGGAGGAGGTACGAGAGGCGATTACAACAGCACAAGGGGGGAAAACACCGGGCCCCGACGGATTTTCCGCAGAATATTATAAAATACTAATAGCAGACATTGTGCCAGTCCTGACTCAGCTCTACAACACAATATACACACACAACACACAGACAGAAGACTTTGGAACATCGAGAACGATACTGCTTCCCAAACCAAACAAGGACCTGACAGACCCAAGATCCTACAGACCAATAGCACTGCTAAACTGTGATTACAAGTTTCTGTCCAAGATACTAGCCAACAGACTCCAGTTAATCCTCCCATCCATACTAGACCCAGCACAGAAAGGCTTTACACAGGGGAGGAGTGCTCTAAAGAACATCAGAGCCGCCATAGCGGCGACGGTGGCAGCACAAAACCCCGAGGGCCAAACTACAATGCTACTGAGTCTGGACGCAGAAAAAGCCTTCGATAAGATGGCCTGGCCATTCTTAAACATAATATTGGAAAAAAGAGGTTTTGGACAGATCTTTGCGAATTACATAGACACGACGCAAATGAACGCCACTACCACCCTCACAGTCAACGGCCTTAACACCCCCAACATAGATCTATTTAGAGGAGCCAGACAAGGGTGCCCTCTCTCACCACTGTTATTTAATCTATCAATAGACCCCCTACTTAGATACCTGACACAAACGACACTCTTTACAGGGGCGACCTGCGGTGGTACTAAGATAAAAGTTGAAGCATTTGCAGACGACCTCCTATTGGTGATAAATAACCCCAGGGAAACACTAACCCCCATATTACAAGAAATCAAGAAAATCGGTAAACTCTCGGGCTACACTTTAAATCTAGACAAAACAGAGGCCTTGCTTCTCAGAGGACCGGCCAAACCCCCGTGGTCAACACAATATCCATTCAAGTGGGAAAAACATGCTATACAATACTTGGGGGTACAAATCACAAGAAGCCCACTCAAACTATATAGCACAAATATAGAACCCCACATCAAAAAACTAGAAACTACCCTAAACACATGGAAAAACTTCACGATCTCTTTCTTGGGAAGGATAAGCCTAATAAAAATGATAGAATTTCCCCGCTTATTATATATCCTACACTCGCTACCCATATTTTTAAAACTAAAAGATATAAAAAGAATAAACTACCTATATAGGAACTTTATATGGGGGGGAAGAAGACCGCGTATTGCGCTCAAAGCGCTACAGAAACATAGAGAGAACGGAGGAACTAACTTACCTAATCTCAGAGACTATAATTTAGCAGCCCAGGCGCGAATCATCCACGACTGGATTCACGATAAGTCATACTTCACAAACAGACCACTTGAACAAGAGATGGTCGGCACAATACGACTCCAGAATATCCTCCATCACACATATGCAGAACTCCCAGAAAAAACTAAAAAGAATCCCTTGATACTGACGGCCTGGAAAACATGGAATAAACTGCGCAAAGATAACCAAACATCGCCACAAACATCACTGTATTTGTCACTAATGAACAACCCCAATTTCCAGGACGGTAATCCCCACAATATATTTAGGGAATGGGGGGCCCAAGGAATACATACTATAGATAAACTATTACACATAAGAGAACGACGAGTTTTAACACACGACGAAATGAAACAAAAATACCCCGAACTCCGAATTCCACTATTCTCGTACCTGCAAGTCAGACATTACATCACAGAACTCATACCACGACTACAAGAACCTGATTGGGTACAAACAGGCGACACTTGGATGACCAGGAAAACGGGTCCGCGGGGCATGATCTCAAAGCTATACAGGGCAATAAGAAATATGAGAGAGCAGGAGGATATTGATCCGGGGGTGGGCAAATGGGCCACGGACAACCCCGATTTCACACCGACGCTGATAATGAAATCCCTAACCTCGGCACATAGGTATTTACCATCGGCCAGGTTCTTAGAGATGAGATTGCAAATTGTTCATAGATCATACCTAACCCCAAGCAGAGGATACCACATAGGAATTTACAATACCTCAAACTGCTTCAAATGTCAAGCACCACACGCAAACCTATACCACAGTTTGTGGACATGCCCCTCAATACAGGAATTTTGGACACGAATAGGCGACTACACAAAAACACACCTGACGAACTTTTGCCCACAAGAACCAACATGGGCAATACTTGGCTATTTAGATCCCGAAATCTATCACTGCTCAAGGGGTGTCAGGAAATTACTGCACTTCATAGCAGCGGCAGGACTAAAGGCCATTTTACAGACATGGATACAACCAACAGGGCCTCCATTTAGACTGTTCCTGGACAAGCTAGCGTTTCTGTTTCAAATGGACTGGGCAGAAACATCGCTTTTTAAAGAAAAAAAGGTACAAGCCTTCTTTGAAACCTGGGGGAGTTTCATTCAATTATTACCACAAAGGGTAAAAGATAGACTGAGAAGCTCCTTCCACTATACTTGCTGGTTCCAGGAACAGGTGGCAATAGGAGACATACCTATCTAGGGTGAAACACAGACCGTGCCGTAACTGTGCGGGGCCTCCACAAAGTTTTGCAGATCCTCAACAAACAGGTCAGTAGACCAAAAAAAAAAAAAAAAAAAACTTGTGGTCAAAGTGGGTCAAAAGTTTTGATTTAATATGTATAATTTGTTTGATTTAATGTTTTATTTTATGTTTTATAAAAATACAAAAATGCAGGTTGATACAAGAAACAAAGAAAAATCCTGCAAAACTACGATAACACTGAATGTATGTTTTAACCTGTTTAATAAAGACAAATTTAAAAAAAAAAAAAAAATATGTATACACATAAAGGAGAGTTAGATTCTGCTCAGGCTGCATGTACCGCAGAATGTAACAGCCCTCCACTCTCCTTATTTAGGACCTAAAGAATGCTCGTGCCAAATTTCCCGCTTGTACGACACCGAGAAGTTACATTACATAGGGGTGCACTTACTTTTGCAATTAGCATTGAATAATCGAGTTGTGACCCTTTTACTTTTTCTATTTAAGACCTAAAGAATGGGTGTGCCAAATTTAATGTTTGTATGGCAGCGGGAAGTAAGAGAATTAGATTTGGTACATTACACAGGGGCACCAATACTTTTGCACTAAGCATTGAATTTTTGAGTTGTGACCCCTTGAATTTTCCTTTTTAGGACCTAAAAAATGATCATACCAAATTTCTTGTTTGTACAACATTGGGAAGTTAGAGAATTAGTGGCAAGTCAGTGAGCTAGGGCTTACACACACACACACACACACACATATATATATATATATATATATATATATATATATATATATATATATATATATATATATATATATATATATATATAGAATGTTTTTCTGTCATGAGAGTAAGAAAATGGAATCCCTTGCCAAAATGTCCTATGATGGAACCAAACGGACCCCAATGGCTTTATTGCAGTCCGTCTGGTTTGCCTTATGTCCTCTGGCCTTTTCCAGGACAAAATAGTGCTGCATGCGAAACGTGCAATGGGATTTACTAGCTGGAGGGTCTGTATATATATGATTTGTACTCTATTCTGTTGAATTGTATAACAGTATTGCTACTGTATTCTTTAACAGTTCCTTGTTCTTCCTCTTTGAGTGACCAAAATGGTGAGTGATCTACAAATCATGTCCTATGAAGAACGGTTAAAGGATCTGGGAATGTTTAGCTTGCAAAAAAGAAGGCTGAGAGGAGACTTAATAGCTGTCTACAAATATCTGAAGGGCTGTCACAATGCAGAGGGATCAGCCCTATTCTCATTTGCACAAGGAAAGACTAGAAGCAATGAGATGAAACTAAAAGGCATGAGACACGATTAGATATTAAAAAAAAAACTTTGTGATTGTTCTCAGCAAGAGAAATGATACCGTAATCTTGTAGATATGATACCTTTTAATGGCTAACAAAAATACATGATGTAATAATAGCGAGCTTCCGAACCAACGCAGGGTTCTTCTTCAGGCTTATGGATTGGATCTGAAGAGGCATGCATATTTATACATACTTATAACATACATACTTATGACAAGGCACAGATATGGATGTGATTGGTTCGCACTTAAAAGGAATTCTGCAACAGCAAACAAACTTTTTTTGTCTAGGCACTGATAGCGGAGTGAAAGTTTTATGGTCCCTAAATTACTGTTGGAGGGGGGAGGTCAGCAGGCTTGAATTGCTACAAGAGATACACAAACATTTTTAGCTAAACACTGATAAGGGATTGAAAGTTTATGGTCCCTGAATTACTGTTGATGGGGATAATAAATGTCTCACACTTCCCATTCACGCATAAATCCTGGGGAATAATTTAACCCAGTATTCAGCGTGTCAAAGGTTGTTATCAATTTATATTCCCAAATTCTTCTGTGGTTTTGTGACTTGAAACCACCCTTCAATATCAAAACTCTCATATCTCCTATGTTATGTCCATGGTTAACACTTCTCTAACCATGGACATAACATAGGAGATATGAGAGTTTTGATATTGAAGGGTGGTTTCAAGTCACAAAACCACAGAAGAATTTGGGAATATAAATTGATAACAACCTTTGACACGCTGAATACTGGGTTAAATTATTCCCCAGGATTTATGCGTGAATGGGAAGTGTGAGACATTTATTATCCCCATCAACAGTAATTCAGGGACCATAAACTTTCAATCCCTTATCAGTGTTTAGCTAAAAATGTTTGTGTATCTCTTGTAGCAATTCAAGCCTGCTGACCTCCCCCCTCCAACAGTAATTTAGGGACCATAAAACTTTCACTCCGCTATCAGTGCCTAGACAAAAAAAGTTTGTTTGCTGTTGCAGAATTCCTTTTAAGTGCGAACCAATCACATCCATATCTGTGCCTTGTCATAAGTATGTATGTTATAAGTATGTATAAATATGCATGCCTCTTCAGATCCAATCCATAAGCCTGAAGAAGAACCCTGCGTTGGTTCGGAAGCTCGCTATTATTACATCATGTATTTTTGTTAGCCATTAAAAGGTATCATATCTACAAGATTACGTCGTTTCTCTTGCTGAGAACAATCACATTTTGCTCTACTGGCTAACACGGTACCAGATCTTTGTTTTCATTATAAAAAAAACTTTCTGACAGTGAATGGAATAGTTTGCCATGGGAGGTGGTGAGTTCTCCTTCAACAGAAGTCTTCAAACAGGCTGGACAGACATTTGTCTGGGATGACTTAGTCAATTCTGCATTGAGCAGGGGGTTGGACCCAATGACCCTGGAGGTCCCTTCCAACTCTACCATTCTATGATAACAAGACTATTGTTGAACGTCTGGATTTCTTAACCTCCAGAGATCTTATGAACCTAATTCCATTAATAAATGTGTGACATTAGTCAGGGAAGGAGCAGCTACAATGGGGCCTTTATTAAATCTATCCAAACACAGATCCAGACAATTATTAAAATGAGAACAATTAACATAGGAAATGCAGATGATATAGCCACAAATTCCATCAACTTATTAGTACATTTGCTGAAATATAGAGTGGGTATATTTATTGTCACTAAAAAATATTTCTTTTGTGCAATAATATCTTTAAGACAAACAAATCTCCCCATGGAATTTACAAAAAATTATTCACATCTAAAAGATATTTTTATGAATCAGTAAACTTACTCCATGTGTATAGCTTGAGTACGCAGAATGAAAAGAATGTGCTCAAACAGAATGGTGAAGCAAGTGTACGGTATCTTTTGTTAAATATGTTTCTAATAGACAAACAATAGCTGGTTGAAATTGTTGAATTGATGAGGAAACGGCATATAATTTAGTTTTGTCCCCATACCCTACACATTCCACAGTAACCTCTTGAACCATGGTAAATGATATTATTTATTTTACACATATACTTTAAGGCACTGGTTGCATTGCATGGCAGAGAAAGAGAAGGAGAAGGGAGAAAAAAACACCCCACCATACCCAATCCCATATCAATGGAGCTGTAATCATCTAGGTGTAGTAATAATGGTAAAGTAAAAAACAATATCACATTAAGATCACTAATATTAAGGAGCAGTACCCAGGAAACTCCCACCTATTAACAAATTATTTTATTTGAGGCAGTTAATTACCAATAATCCGATAATAAAAAGGACTACTTATTGCTATTATATAAATATTGTTCATGTTTATCAGTCCAGGAGGCGACATCCCAAGAATCATGAAAATAAAAAGTCTTCCCCTGCATCACGACTCTCAGCTATGCTGGATACAAAATAGCATAAGTCAGCTGTAAACCCCGTAACCTTCTCCTAAAATCATGAAACTGCATCCGTTTTTTTGTATGTAAACTGAATAATCTGGAGAGACAACTATACGATGACCGTCCATAGTTATCTATTTCATTTCTCTTGCTCTCTTTAAAATAATGTCCGAGTTTTATAATGCAAGACATTATTATTAGAGATGAGCGAACGTACTCGGTAAGGGCGATTTCGCAATCGAGCACCGCGATTTTCGAGTACTTCACTACTCGGGTGAAAAGTACTCGGGTGCGCTGTGGGGCAGGGGGTTGCAGAGGGGAGTGGGGGGGTAGCAGCGGGGAACAGGGGGGAGCCCTCTCTCTCTCCCTCTCCCCCCCACTCCCCGCTGCAACCCCCCGCTCACCCACAGCGCACCTGAGTACTTTTCACCCGAGTAGTGAAGTACTCGAAAATCGCGGTGCTCGATTGCGAAATCGCCCTTACCAAGTACGTTCACTCATCTCTAATTATTATGTTTATCAAAACAGTTGTCGGTGTGGCATCAGGTGGAGGTGGTTTAGCAGCAACTCTATGAGCCATTTCCACAGCAAAGAAAGCTGACAAAGTATCTTCCCCAACAGTTGATTTCAGCAATCCCTCAAAATATTATCTCGGATATAATTCTTCTGCCTTTTGTGGAACCCCCACCAGTTGCAAATTGTTTCTTCTTAGGGCGTATTTACACTGAAAGATGATTGCTCAAAAATCGCTCAAACGGCAGTCTGAGTGACAGTTTTGAGCGATCACTTTGCATAAGCTCTTAAGTACCTAATTAGCTACTTAAAAATTTATTAGCGTGAAAATGAAGGCGGACGCTGTATGCAGAAGACAGCAGGAGCTCTGTCATCTGCAAACAGCTGCTTTGTTCTCAGAAAGGTCAGCTGGTATCCCGCTGAGCTGATAGCTCTGAGAACAACAGGAGCGCTGACAGCTGCTTTGTTCTCGAAGCTATCGCTGAGAGCTCTGAGCGGTATACCAGCTGAAAGAATAGTATCAGTGGTATCCTGCTGACAACGCGATGCTAAGAGTCAATGCTAACTTTTAGCTTGCTAAAAGTTAGCAATGAACGAATAGTGCACGATAGCCGCACATTTAGACACAATTAACGCTCAAAAGATGGCTTTTGGGCGAATTTCGAGCGATAATCGCTGTGTCTAAATGGGCCTTTAATCTATTTTCCAGATCATCTGCTTTATATTGCAAAGCATGTATAGATTGCTCGCAATTAATAAATATATCCCGCATAGGAACAATTTTTTCTTCCATATCATTAATAAGTATCTCCGCTTTAAACAATCTTTTAGTAACTTTATGCAAGTTATGTCATATAAATCTAACATCCTCTTTCAGGCTACCAACCTGAGCATAGAGGAAAGCCAAAACAGTATTACTTTTAATTACAGCTAGAAAAACATCACATAGAGTAGGTTCATTTTGTGTATCATTTTGCATATCCACATCACTTGCTTGTGCTGAAATGGCTTTACTAATAGTATTCTCAGAGGCAGATGAAGCATACAAAGCAGGTCATGCTTACCCTTCTCAAATTACAGAGTGGGATAATGTATACTCCAAACAAAACTCTAAAAAGGTACCAATAGAAAAACTACAGGATGTCCTGCAAAAAAAAACAAGCCCTCACACAACTAGATCGCCGGAAAAATAAAAAAGTTATGGCTGTCAGAACATGGCAGCAGAATTTTTTTCCCCAAAAGTTATTTTATTTTTTAAAAGTAGTACAGCAAAAAAAGCTATTTAAATTGTATTGTAATTTTACTGATCCACAGAGTAAAGTTATCATGTAATTTTTGTTGCAGCATGTACGCCTTAAAAACAAGCTCCCTCTTTACCTGCCAAATAATGGTGGAATTGCATTTTTCTTCTGATTCACTGTACACAGAAATTCTTAAAAGCTTCTCAGTACATTATATGGTACATTAAATGGTACCATTCAAACGTACAACTCATCCCACTAAAGACAAACCCTCTGACAGCTACACTAATGCAAAGATAAAACAGTTATTATCATTTGAAAGTAGGAAGGAGAAACCAAAAATGAAAAAATGGCCATGTCATTAACGGGTTAAGGCTTACTCAACATAAACATTTTAGGGCCACTGAGTCCTGTAGCAGGTATAGCACATATAACAAAGGGGGGGAGGGAATTACACACTGAGGGATTTTCTACAGATGACAGTTTGGGGGAGGGGGGGCTTCTGAGGTGACAGGAAGAAGGCTGCACATTGACATTTGAAATGTAATGTTAATGGTAAAGTGGCCCTTTGGGCCCCTGCAGCTTATGAGCCCTGCAATTGCTGCTCCTACTGCTACCCCACTGATAAGGGAGGGTACAGTAACCTGTGCAGTTGCACATTGGCAGGTCCAGTCAGTAGCTCAGATTGCCTGAGGGTCCCCTTGGGAATTGCCCAGTCTGCACCCCCTAACTCCAAAGCTGGCACAGAGGTCTACCAGAAAGATGCGGTGGGTGCAGACTCCACTACGTGATGGCGCACAGTATGAATGCTGAGAATGATCAATCAAAGTAAAAAGATAAAAATGATATGGTTGCCCGTGAACAGCAGTCAGCTGAGTAAGGAGACACCGCTCTCACTACATACAACTAAAGGCTATTATAAAATAGAGGACTCCATGATGCTGCAAAAAACTTTGTGTTTGTATATCTGTGTGACTGCCAATCATTGGCTTCAGTGGCATATGGTAGGAGACTGCTGAGGCCAGTGATTGGCTGCAATGGTCATGAGTGTATATCATGTCATTGCTGCAGCCATGTAAAGGATGCCCAGCGGGGAGGATGAGACTGGCAAGGGGGGAGGGTGTGGTTGAGGGGGGCGGCTGGTGGGCACAGCCTCTCTTATTTTAGAATATTCTCTACCGTTATAAAAAGTGTTTTCAGAACTGGGGTAACGCTTTTAGTGTTTATGGCCAGTGTTGCAGAGCTAACGGATGCTGAACAAATTGTCAGGTGTCATCAGTAGGGTACAGTTGGGTGAACTCGGCATGTATTGCGTCCATAGTGTGCCCCACATGGGCTGTTATACCCGTAAACACCGCCCTCTGCAGACCAAATTCTGCTGCAGGCTAGAAAAAAAAAGGTGTTGCACTGGCTGCAACGTAAATCCTAGAAAAGCCCCTTCAGGACTGATGGAGGAGGGGGTTAATGTGGGCCGTCGCAGTCACCTCAGTGCAGGGCAGGCAGGACAGCGCAGGGTTACATAAGATAATTCCTGCCTAAACTAGATATCACATATGAAGACATTCACAGGCAACTCCTTAATGGTTCTTTCCCTGGAACTTCTGCGCTCGCTCCAGACGGGTCGCAGGATGTTACTCCTATTTTAAACATCACTTGCAGTGAATGTAATAAAACAATGAGCTACGTGCTTCCATTGCCTGCACTCCCCTGTGTGGGAGACTGACGTGACCCTGTAATGCAGCCTTCTTCCCATCCCTGCAAAGCCCCCTGACTGGTGGGCTCAGTGCTCTTCTTCACAGGCTTTATAGCAGCTACACAGGAGCTCAGCACAATGTATCTGCACTATGTACAAGTCTTATCTGTGTGCGTATCAGCAGGTTTTTCTGTGCTTTTTGCGCTCGCAGGGTATATATTTTTGCGCACAGAACACAAACACGCCCGGATTTAAACAACTTTTCAGCCTAATGAGTTCCAAATGTATCCTTTTCCCATGGAATTGTGTTTTTTTAGGCATCTGCTTGCGTATTGTGCGCACCCCCAAAGACTTCTATGGGGACGTTTGGTGCACATACGGGCACAAAAGTAGAGTATGCTGCATTTTTTTCGCGCACAAATTTTGCGCTTGCAAAAATGTCCCTGTAAATTAGCTCGTAGGCCGGCTTCACGCGGGTGTACTTGTGCACGCAAAATTTGCGTGCGCAATACATATAGAACCCATCGATTTCAGTGGCTTTGTTCACATGTATGCATTTTTCCTGCGTATTTGTGTTCTGCAAAAAAAACAGCATACACTATTTTCCTGTAGATTTGCGCAACCTAAGTCTTCATAGAAGTCAATGGGGATGCGCAAATGTGAGCAAAAATAAACTAGGAGATGCGTGAAACACTGCGTCATTGTGTAGGAAAAGGAACACATTTGGGACTCGGACTAATTAGCTGTTTCAATCTGATCGTCTTTGGCGCATGCAAATGAACATGCCTTGCAGGCGCACGATGTATAGTAAAATACGCCAATGCACACAAATACGCATCATTCAGGTGCATGCACATATGTATACGCTTGTGTGATGGGGGCCCTAAGGAGCTTTTACACAGGACGAATTAGGTGACACAGCGTCCAGCCAGCTGCGGAGCATTCTGCACCAACATCTGCAGGCGGCCAGAAAATGGCGCTAAACCTGCCTGCAGTTCTGCACCAAAATCCGCAGTTACACCTGCATGTACTGGTGTGGAGCTCCACTGCTGCGGATTTGGCTGCGTCCTGCAGTGCCATTCCATCCCATCGCAGGGCTCGGTGGCCATGAAATGTTTCCATTGAATAACCCTGAGCGTTCGTTCACACAAGCGTTTACGCAGCGTATTTAGCGTGCAAATTTTGCACCCGTAATACGCAGTGAACAGAACCCCTTCATTCCAATGGGCTCATTCACATTGGCGTAATTCGTGTGAAAAAATACGCGCTGTGACCTATCTAGGTGTGCGTTTAAAAAATGTAAGAGCCCAATGAAATCACGTTGCGCGCCCCATACACAATATGCGCTGCGCTCATGCGCCCAAAATCAATGAGACTGTGCGGGGTTTTTTTTTTTGCACAAATACACGGTGCATTTGCGCACACAAAAGCACTGAAAACGTCCGCATAAAACAGGCGCTAGCAATCAATGCAGCGCCCGTGTGAACAAGTCTAAACTCCAAGCGCTGCCCTCCTTGCCTCGCAGCAGTGAAAGGGTTACCGCTGCGCCGTCCAGCCGCCGCCGCTAGTGGTCATGTGACCGAGGACAACAAAGCTCCGCGCTGCGGACGGGGCGCACTTCCCGTCCAGGACGGCGTGGGGCTGCTGCAGAGAAAGGAGAAGAAAGTGCAGAGAAGGAGGCGCCGAGAGTGGGAGGAAAGAGAGCGGCCCACACCGCGGAGGGGGCGGCCAGCCATTCATGGTGTATGTGTGCTGCGTGACGCGCGCTCTCAGGAGACCGGAGCCGCCGCTGAGCCGACAACACGCCGCTGACACCCTGCTCAGGAGACATGTCCTCCCCGCTGCCCCTCATAGGCTTCTACCGCCAGGACGTCAACAAGACGGTGTGGGAGGTGAAGGAGCGCTACCGGGACCTGCTGCCTGTGGGCTCCGGAGCCTACGGCACCGTCTGGTGAGTGCTGCTACCTGCACACCTGGAGGGACCCTGCTGCAGAGCCTGTCCCTGCTGCCTCACACCTGGAGGGACCCTGCTGCAGACCTGGGGGAGCTGCTGCCGACCCTGTCCCTGCTGCACACCTTGAGGGGGTCACAACTGCAGACCTGTCCCTGCTGCTGCAGACCTGGAGGGTCCCTGCTGCCCACCTGTTCCTGCTGCTGCAGACCTGGGGGGGTCACTGCTGCACACATGTCCCTGCCGCAGACCTTGGGGGGGGGGGGGGGGGGGGTGTCTCTGCTGCCAACCTGTTCCTGCTGCTGCACACCTGGAGGGTCCCTGCTGCACACCTGTTCCTGCTGCTGCACAGCTACACACCTGGAGGGTCCCTGCTGCTGACCTGTCCCCCCTGCTGCAGGGACATTGTGCCATCTGTAGATCTCAGTAACTCCCCTATAGAGCATTACTGTAAGTGCTCTGACTGCCGCAATCTATAGTCTCCACAGACTAACTTGCATAGTGATGGCTGCACGCCTGTGATCGCTCCCCTGTGTAACTTTACCTGGGCGCAGGTGGAGCCTCCTTAATGGTTAGAAGCGTGTGCTGACTGGCTAGCCTTTATTAGGGTGGTGGCGGGCATCTCATGTGAAGGTAGGTAAAGGTGGCTCATCCTTGTGGGTTGAGTCGTCTTTGCTGCCAAGTGTTGGCCGCCATCCTGCTGCGCCGCGCTCAGATTTTCCTGCCTGCAGGGTTGTTATATGGAGTTACGATGTGAAGCGATATGTCTTATCACAGACTCTAGTTTCAGTAGGAAGTGATGAGGCAATGCCAGGCTCTGCAGATCTCATCCTGGAAGACCGGAATGTTGTGAAACACATGAGGGTATAAAGTAGCAGTGGGATACATTGTATACAGTGTAAAGTAGTAGTGTGATACATTGTATACAGTGTAAAGTAGTAGTGTGATACATTGTATACAGTGTAAAGTAGCAGTGGGATACATTGTATACAGTGTAAAGTAGCAGTGGGATACATTGTATACAGTGTAAAGTAGCAGTGGGATACATTGTATACAGTGTAAAGTAGCAGTGGGATACATTGTATACAGTGTAAAGTAGCAGTGGGATATATTGTATACAGTGTAAAGTAGCAGTGGGATACATTGTATACAGTGTAAAGTAGCAGTGGGATACATTGTATACAGTGTAAAGTAGCAGTGGGATACATTGTATACAGTGTAAAGTAGCAGTGGGATACATTGTATACAGTGTAAAGTAGCAGTGGGATACATTGTATACAGTGTAAAGTAGCAGTGGGATACATTGTATACAGTGTGGTTTTTTTTTTTTTTGTTTGGTTTTTTTTTTTTTTTTTTAATTCTGAGATATTATTTTATCAATATAATTGGGAATCTGTCAGCAACTATTAATACCATGAACTAAATTGGGGTAGCATCAAAACCGCAGTATGCTGCATAGCATGCCACATCAAAATCTGTACCATCAGTGCAGATATTGACCAGCAATCGGCTGTGAGGTAGAGGTCTTGTTTCTACACACTGCAGTGAAAATAACATAACTCTATTCTGGGTCAGTATGACTATGACCATTCAAAATCAACTTTTTTGTTTTGTTTTGCTGTACTACTGTTCCAATAATTTTTTTTTCCAAAGAGGGTTCATTTTCTGCCACCATCTTCTGACTGCCATAACTTTAAGTTTATCCATCTACATAGTTGTGCAAGGGCTGGTTTTTTTGCAGTGCGTCCTGTAGTTTTTATTGGTACCGTTTTTGGACGTTTTTTTTTTTTTTTAATTAAATTAACTTTTTTTTCTTGGAGACTGGGGGACCAAAAAAAGCACAATTCTGATATTGTGTATTTTTATTTTTATTTTTTCTGACCACTTTCACCACGTGCGACAAATAAGACTTTTATGGATGCAGCGATGCCAAGTGGTTTTTTTCCTTATAAATATAGAAGGTCTTTAAAACTCTTACCTTTTTTATATATATTTTTTTTTTTTTACTCCATTTTTATTTTTATTTTGTTAGTCCCATAGGGGATTCGAACTTGCAATCATTTGATCACTCATGCAGTTTAATGTAATAGACAGCCTATCTGACTGGCAGTGTATCAAGCTAGCCACAGGCATGGCTTCATAGGCAATCTACAGTGGCAGCCCTGGGGGCCTTTAAAAGGTCTCGGCTGTCGTGGCAGCCAATCAGAACGCTGCAAACTCATCATGAGGGGCGTTTGGAATCTCCAAACTTCAATCAGGGCATTTAAAGGGCTAACAGCCACAATCGGCGTCAACACTGATTGCGGCTGTTTTGGGCATGTCAGTTGTTAAAAACAGCCAACACCAGCATTGTATGCAGTGGGATTGACCCCCCCCCCCCTCCCTGATCCCATTCAATACAAACCCTGAACCTCCATGACGTACAGTTAAGGGGTTAAATGTGTAATGCTCTACAAGTAAAAATCACTTGATAGGAGTTTTCAGGATTCTGCATTATTGACTTTTATGAAGGGGCAGTAGCGCTGACTGAAGCACCTTAGCTCCTTTGTACCTACCTGATATAGGGACATCCATACTGTATCTGTTAGTGTAGCTCAGCTAAATGACTGGGGTTTCAGTACCAGGCACATGTAAATGATGTGTTGGGTATTGCTAAAAATGGGCAATAAATTATTGATCGGTGATGGATTATTTCTGCCTCTATAGCCTTTGCCTGGGGGTGAGGACAGGGTGTCAGAGCCTACTATTTAGAGCAGTGTTCCCCAACTCCAGTCCGCAGGGACCGCCAACAGGTCATGTTTCCTAGATTTCCTCAGTGTTGCACAGATGATGTAATTATTGCCAGTGCCTCAGACATTGCCACAGGTGTTCCTACTATAGGAGATCCTGAAAACATGACCTGTTGGTGGTCCGTGAGGACTGGAGTTGGGGACCCCTGATTTAGAGGACCTGCAATGGTGTAAAGTCCACAGGGCTGGTTGCATAGCTCTACAGCCATGTTTCACTCGACTCTATACCTGCCTCTATTTGCCCAGAAGGGCCATTCTTGGGTCTGGCTCCTGGCGGTATTTGTATGTCAAGTTGTGTCAATGGGTGATGTTGGACTGTCAAAATTCAACGTAAGGCATTGAGCAGTGACGGACAATGGACAATGCTGGAAACCAGATCTAAGAAAAGCCAGTCCGGCTGAAGGAGATCAGAGAAGGAAAAAACCCTGAGTTGGGTAACAGGTTTGTAGTTGCAGAGCTCTATAGCCAGACACACTTCTCTTTAAAGGGGGTTTCCATTTCTGTGCACGAATGCTATTTATTACCTATCCTTCGAGTAAGCCATCAATAGATAATTGTCTGGGATTCACTGCTCGGGATCCCAGCCTATAAGGCACCCGCTGTCAGCGCAGCAATTCACAGGAGTCAGAGCGGAAGCTGCAGCTTTGACCCCTGTGTAGTAACCGGAACGTAGTGCAGGTGTAGCTCTCAATGGGAGCTGTGCCCGCAGTTACAAGGGCTGGCCACTATACAGAGATTGGTGTAGTGGCTTCCGCTCTAACCTTTGTTTTTTTATTATTGCAGCACTGACAGCAAGCTCCTGATCAACTGAACGGTGGGGATCTCGATTGGTGAACCCCAGCTGATCAACTATTGATGCCGTATCCCGAGGATAGGGGATCAATAGAATTTTGCCTGTAAACCTCTAACTACCAGGATATCCAATCAAAAGTTTATATGGCTGTTTGCAAGAAAGCAACTAATTGAACACCTCATCAAAGTTCATGATGGCGCACACATAGTGTGTGTACACCACCCAGCCCGCTCACTCCGATCCACTAACACATTCAGACTAAACACCCCTCTCATACGAACATCGCATACTCTCCTCCAACACTTCACCAGAGCAGTACCCATCTTCTGGAACGCTCTACCCCAAGGCATTCGGACAATTCCCGATGCACAAAATTTCAGACGTGCCTTAAAAATGCACCTCTTCAGGGAGGCATACCAAATCCCCTGACCTAGTCTCCCTGCTCCTTCCTATAGCTCCCCACACCTTCCACCCTGTCTAACACATACGACCTCTACCCGTACATCTCCTTACAGCCCCACCGTTTGCTTTCTAATAACTGATTTCCACATGAAATCCCCTACTGCCTGTGCTCCCCATACCTCGCTCCCCCCCCCCCCCTCGTACCTCCTGTACCACTCCCACCCCATTTGTTTCAAACTGATTGTAGCTCACATTGTAATTGTTATATTGTTTGAATTTATTCCCATGCTTGAAAGCGCTGCGGAATAAGTTGGCGCTATACAAATCTTTTTACCCCACATCACATGACCACACACCTTGGACCGCATGAATGCCTCACACTGAGCTCCATCTTGGCACCACCCTTTTTTCTCTTCAGTCACCATACAGTGTTCATTGGACAGGAGTATGAACCTCTTATGTCAGATGCTCTTCTGCAGGCTATTTATTAGCCTGTGCTGACTCTGATGCAGTTTCTTGTCAGTGGGATGTTATCTCTTTATTATTTAATGTATTTCAATAAAGCTTTTTCTTTTTTTGATACTTTGATTTCTTGGCACATTCTTTATCGATTGGGTATATCTCTGTAGTGCTGCCACAGAATGACTCTGAGATGACTGTTAATACACATTCTGTGGGGTTTTTTTTTCAGTATTTTGCTTTCAAAAAGCATAAGTTTAAAAAACCAGTATAAAGATATTGCTTATATGCCCAGGCAGTACAAAATATTGGAGCTTAGATCGGCTTCACATCTGCGCTGGATCAAGATACCAGAGAAATGGTGCTGCATGACGCGCATTTGCTTTTGGTAAAATGTCAGGCAGATGGGCAGAAACCGAACGTACCCGTTCGGCCAGGGCATTCCCCTTTCCTGCTCCCCAAATGAAGCAGGAAAATAAAACCTGCGCCGCAAATGTGAAAGCGGCCTAATCCATCACTAATGTTGTAGAATGTGTCATCTTATGAGTCCGTAAAAAGGATGCCAGTCATGCCAAATTCACCACTGGATGCCAGTCATGCTAAATTCATCAATGGTGCATGTGGCATAATGCACTTTCTTTAGCAAGTTGCTCCTAGATTAATTTTTTTAATGCATTTTCTTTTTACTAATAAACTAGATAGTAAAACATATTTTTTCAGTTTATATTGTAGCTTTTATCTTCATAGGCCGGACTCACGTGGCCGTAAGCATAAAACGCTTTGGGTGTCGTGCAGCATTTTACAGCTCTGCAACTGGTGGTGACTTGGCATACTGTTGTGTATGGCGGCAAAATTGTGCTGCACGTGACAGCATATCTCGCGCACGCTGTCATGCTCGGTACGCCTTTTTTCTTTTTTTTTTGTTTCCTATGACTGCACAAATCTTGTGTATATACGCAGCAAAACAGAATATGCTGCATTCTTTTTGGTGCTCGTGTAGAACGCAATTGCAACACACTAGTGTGATTGGAACTGCATGAGGCAAATGTAATTACCTGTGAGTTACAGTCTATCACACAGGTGTACAAAGCCTGCGTAATACGTGGTAATCATGTGCCCGTGTGAACCTGGCCTAACTGTAGGTTAAGGCCAGCTGTCCACGGGCGATGCGGTATCCCACGGGCGATGCGGTATCCCGCGGGGAAGCTCCGCAGCGGGAGCCGACGCCCAGGAGTAGGAGCCACCGCCGAATCTCCGCTGGTCAGCCCTATCTAATAGATAGGCTGACCATGGAGAATTGGGGCAATTCGCAGCATGCTCTGAATTGCCCGCCACAAGCAGAGAATAGCAATGATTCTCCGCTCGTGGACAGGTGCCGGTGCTTTCCATAGCAATGCTATGGTAAACCGCCGGCAAAATCACTGCCGTGGACAGGGGGCCTTAGGATTTTTTGGGTTGTTTTTTGTAATAACCTGTTTTTCTTTTTCTGATTGTGGAAACAGCTATTTTCCCTGAGTTAGTGTTTCAGAAACCTTCTACATAGGAAAAAGTAGACTTGAGATGTTCATTGACTCTTATGGGAGAGTGTTCAAACAGAGGTTGGACAGACAGCTGTCTGGGATGATTTAGTGATCCTGCACTGAGCAGGGGGTTGGTCCAGATGACCCTGGAGGTCCCTTCCAACTCCACCATTCTATGACGAGCTCTGTGAGGCGTGTAGAGGACGTTGTGCAGGGAGGATGAGTGATGAGCTGTGAGCATCACCTGCAGAGAATGGTGGATCCTGTGCTATTTGTATAAAGCTATTACCTTCCATCATAAATGTGTCTTAGAGACGGAAAAGAGATCTCTACAGCAGTGTTCCCCCAACTCCAGTCCTCAGGGACCGCCAACAGGTCATGTTTTCAGGATTTCCTCAGTGTTGCACAGGTGAATTAATTATTGTTGGTCCTCAGACATTGCCACAGGTGTTCTTACCATAGGATATCCTGAAAACATGACCTGTTGGTGGTCCCTGAGGACTGGAGTTGGGGACCCCTGCTCTACAGAACACTGTCAGTTAGCCTATTGTGAGGCTCAGTTGTCCAAGTGAAAACGGAAAGACTTCATTTAAAAAAAAAAAAAATGTAGTGACTTTGGGGAAGTTAAAGAAAAAAAACTTGCATAAAAACTTAATTTTAAAGCATACCTAGTAGAGATGAGCGAACGTACTCTGTAAGGCCGATTTCGCAATCGAGCACCGCGATTTTCGAGTACTTCACTACTCGGGTGAAAAGTACTCGGGGGCGCTGTGGGGCGTGGTGGAGCAGGGGGTAGCAGCGCGGAACAGGTGGGAGCTCTCTCTCTCTCCCTCTCCCCCCCACTCCCCTCTGCAACCCCCTGCTCACCCACAGCACCCCCGAGTACTTTTCACCCGAATAGTGAAGTACTCGAAAATCGCGGTGCTCGATTGCGAAATCGGCCTTACCGAGTACGTTCGCTCATCTCTAATACCTAGCATTTCAGAATAAACTGCAGTGTGTACACAAGGAATAGCATGACGTCTGACTATTATGACTTGTTAAAGAAGATACCATAAGATAAAAAATGGACAGCGCTCCACTTATGTGTTAAAAGAATCTTGACACAGTGTGAAAAGTTTTGCAAAAACTCACCTCATTTGGTGGTCCAACCCTACATAAAGGGTAGATTACCACACCTGCATCCAGATGTGCCCATATTACAATCCCCATCCATGCAGGACATACACAACAAATGGAGGGCACCAATCTGTTCACGAGACGCTCAGACCCAGTGACAGAGAAATGCGTAACGGGAAACAAAAGGCAACACCTCCCAGATGGAAACCTCCAATATGTTAGTAGTGCATGCAGAAACTGGAAAACCAGTAAAATCGCTTCTATGGAGTGTGGTGGAACCCTAATTCTCCGCTCCCTTCCTTCATCCAAGTCAGCCTTTAATGGAATTAAGCCAGGAAAGGTGCTTTCCCTCAGGGGATGTTTTATTCTGAACAGCCACATGGTAAAGTTACTGTAGCGCACTCTAGAAGTCAGACCTCACACTAGCGCTTTTTACCACGATTAACGCAACGTTTTGAACGCCACGTTAATCGCGGTTTAACGCCGCCATTGAAGCCAATAGGGCCCCGCAGACATGTGTTCGATCGTGGCGCTGGATATAACTTTACAGTGCTGTGATTTTGGAGCACTGTCTGCTCTATCTTTGAGGGTTTAGTGCACCTCATCAACCATCACAATGATGGAGCGCGCTAAAGCAGCTCCTTGCAGCTGAAAGGAAAAGTAAAATCGCAGCAAAGTGCCACATTTTCAATCACGGCGCTTTGCCATGTTCATGTGAGGGGGGACCCTAAGTGTGCTCGTTTCTACATGAACTACTGATGTATTGGAGATTTCCATCTGAGTTCTATCTGCTGATTTTTGTTTCCTGTTATGACTTGTTTTTGACACTCTAACATTCTCCCCCTTTACAGGCTCTACCTTTCATTTTCAGTTCTTTCTGAACTGCTTGGAGGAGTCGAACTGTTGTCTTCTATTCACTATGCACAGAGGGAACTTAAGATTCTGCTCTCTAACTATGTAAAACGCACATGGATCATGTAGGACACTGGAGAAGTACTGAGCAGTGGAGATGGTTTTTTTTTTGTTTTTTTTTTTAGTAGATCTAACCCAGTAAGGCTCTGTTTACATCAATGTTCAGTGTTGTTCTGTTCTAGGAGCAAAAAGACTGGAAAAAACACATCCTCTGAAATCCGCATTGAGTTCAAACTTTTTTTTTTGCCTGCTGCAGTTGACCTCCGTTACGCTTGATTTCTTTCTTTTTGATGGGAAAATAAATTGACCTTCAGTATTTATTTTTTTTTGTCCAAAATAATGAAAATCATATGGAATAAAGCTTCGTTGTGGGTTTTATTTTTTAAAAACCTTATGGCTGTCTCTCGCATTGTCAGCAAATAGAAACTATTCCATTTTTATGTTTAAGCTTCTGTTAAATGGATCTGTTTAATACAACTGTCAATGTGCCGTTATGGACTAGAGCTAGATTTCAAACAAAAAACAGATCTGTTAAAAACAGATGATAATGAATGTTGAAAGAGAATCTGTCAACATCTTTTTGCAGTCCTCACTGAGAATCGCAAGGCCATGCCTGTCACACTGATTAGTGATATGTCTGCTGTACCTGTGGAGTAGTTTAGGAGAATATTCCATTTTTTAGTAGCAGCCGGACACAGAAGTAGTCCTGCATATTCATGAGCTGCAGGCTAGCCACAGCCAGCCTCTAGCCTACAATGCACAGTAATGAGCAGAGAGCTGTCAATCATTGGCTGGTGTGGGGTGGGTGGAGCCAGCGTGCAGCTCATCAATATCCAGGACTCCTACAAGTAGTCGTCTATGTATGTGCTTCTGCGAATAACATGTAATTTTCTCCTAGATCCCCACAGCAGACATATCACTGTAATCAGTGTGGCAGGCACTACCTTATGCTTCTCTCAGAGAGGGTGCAAACAGATGGTGACAGAGTCTCATTAAGTGATGCAAGCCAACTATATTTATTTTTCTTACGGATCAGTTTAACAGATCTGGCAACAACAAAAAAAACCCTCCTTGCTTCAGCTTGCATTAGTTAGACATCTTTTTGTTTTGAAAGGTAAAAACAGATCTATTAATAAAGGATGAAAGAACACAGATGTGAGTCTATGCTTACCAGTTACTTACAGCTAGCTGCAGGCACGTCTGGGGGCCTTTCTCTCCAGCAGCTCACTTGTCGCCTCTCCACTATGGAGACTTTTATGGGTAGCATGGGTCATCCTCCTCCTACCCATCTTATCTGGAACTAGAGGCATTGCCTAACAGCCAGTGAGCAGCAAATAAGAAGAAAAGATCTCCATCACTCTAGAAGGATTTTTGGGTACTAAGATGTCATTTTAGGTAAAGTGATTTTTACAGCTTTAGGCCGCAGCGGAATCTGACCCTGTGCCCAGACGGCATCTGCGTGTACCTAACATTTTCTCCTTTTTCCTGTACTGCGGATGGTTTGCACGGTGAGCAGTCAAACATGCGCCGTACAGTTTGTTTTTTTTTCCCCCTTTTCTTCAAATTCCTGCTTTTTAATGTCATTGCGGAAGAGCCGCGGATCCCTTGATTTTAATGGAAACCATCCATGGGGAATCCACACTGCAATAGAGCATATTGCAATATACCGTATTTTTCGCTTTATAAGACGCACTTTTTCCGCCTCCAAAGCGGGGGGGGGGTTCCTGCGTCTTATAAAGCGAATGTGGCGAAAATTCGTTCTGATCGCCATTTTTAGCGCGATCACGAATTTAATGCGCGGACGCGATTCATTTGGCGCGATTGCACGTTAAATTCGCGATCGCGTGAACAAATGTGCGATCAGTTAGAAGATTTCTCTCCTCCTGTCAAAAAAGAAAAATCCTTACTCACCTCCCCCGGTGTTCTGCGGCGCTGCTGCAGGCTGTCGCTCCCTCCTGGTCCCCGGCAGAGCATTGCTTTCTGGACGCAGGGCTTGAAATCCCCTCCTCCAGAAAGCTAATACTGTGATTCACTAACACACGCCGTCAGCCAATCACAGCCATTCAATGACATCATTGAATGGCTGTGATTGGCTAACACACGTGCGCCTTCAGCCAATCACAGTATTAGCTTTCTGGAGGTGGGGATTTCAAGCCCTGCGTCCAGAAAGCAATGCTCTGCCGGGGACCAGGAGGGAGCGACAGCCTGCAGCAGCGCCGCAGAACGCCGGGGGAGGTGAGTAAGGATTTTTTTTTCCCCCCCTATTTTCCCGCTCTAAAACGGGGGTGCGTCTTATAGACCGGTGCGTCTTATAAGGCGAAAAATACGGTATATATTTATATTTTTTCCTCCGCGAGTGGAAAATCGCAATTGACTTCCACTCGTGGACAGGAGCAAACACTTTTACATAGCATACTATGAGCGGTATTTGCTGCAGAATCCGGAGGCAGACGCCTGCTCTGGATTTTGCAATGAAAATCCGGCTGTGTGCAGCCGGCCTTAGTAGTTATCATATTGGCTATTGCATAAGGACAAGCTGACTGAAAAGGTAATGACTATGCAGACAGTGGAGCATTTTCAGATGACACATTGTCTATAAGGGTGTTATACATGTTTCTTTTGACCACCTCATGGCTGCTGTGCAGTGGTATTTAAATCCCCCGGTGAGATCAGGGGAGCCGTGCAGGTGTCATTGCAGCCGGGGGCCGTCCCCATGTGGTGGCTTGATAGACTGCCTGTCAAGTCGCAGTATGACGTAATGCTATAGCATTAAGTCATACTGCAGGAGCGATCAAAGCATCGCATGTTGTAGTCCCCCAGGGGGGCTTAAAAGAATAGTGAAAATAAGATCGATAGTTTTTGTTTTTTTTTAAACAATAAAGTAATTGATGCTAACGTAAACTACAGGACATCCCTCAAAAAATGAGCCCTCAAACAACTATGTTGATGGGAAAAATACAAAGGTTATTGCGTGCAGAAGATGGCGGCAGAAAATAATTTAAAAAAAGTAAATGTCTTTGAAAAAAATAGTACAGTAAAAAAAACTATATACGTTTAGTATCGTAGTAATCGTACTGACCCACAGAATAAAGTTATGTCGTTTTTGTTCAGTTTGTGTGCTGTAGAAACAAGATGCACTGAAAGATGGTGGAATGTCATCTTTTTTTCATTTTACTTCATTTAGAATTTTTTAAATGTTCTTCAGTACATTATATGGTACATGAAATAGCACCATTGAAAAATACAACTCGGCTCGCAAAAAACAAGCCTTCGTACAGCGACGTTGATGGATAAATAAAGGAGTTTTTTTTTTAAGGGTGGAGGAAAAAAACGAAAATGGGGGGGGGGGGGGTGCATCATTAAGGAGCTGTCTGGTTGCAAACTATTGATAGCCTATCCTCAGAATAAGTCATCAGTAGTAGACAGGTGCTGGTCCGCTGCTTGGGACCCTCACTGATCAGCAGTTCACTGCAGTGACCAAGCTTGGTATTGCAGGCAAAGTTCCCATTCACTTCAATGAGAGCTTGATCTGTAATACAAAAACTGGCCACTACAGTAAGCGCACAGCTATCTGCTTCCTGCAGAATTCATTTTAGCACACAGGGAACAGCTGATCCACAGGGGGGTCCTGACAATGAACTCCCACCTATTTACTAGGCTTATACCATCAATAGTTTACAAACCGGGCAATGCCTTTAAGACTGATTTTAGCCACTCGCTTCAATATTGGTGTAAAAAGTCCTCCCCCCCCCCCCCCCCCCCGTTTCCGTCCCTTTAAAAAAAAAAAAAAAAACAACAAAAAAAAACGTGGGTTTGCATATTTTGCTTGGTAAATCTCCCCATTCTTTGTTTCACATTTGGAGTCCACTTGAGCTGTGTCCACAATGTTGGTGTATTTATAGTGGACCCCATTATCCTAACAAGTGACGCTGCTTTTAGTGCCCCTAGCTCTGTCTTGGGGGCAATAAGGAAGGACAGGAATGTTTTGGTGCGGATGAAAACAATGGAGTCTGGAAAATTAGGCTGGTCTGAACTAAAAGCCTCCTCTTTTCTGAGTGGTGCTGTTGCCACCTTGATTTTAATTGAACAGTATGAAATAAATGCTCCTGCCTTCTTCTGTATGACACTTATAAGCCTCATATCTGTATTCTTGCCCAGGTAATAGGCTGGCACAGCAAAGTACAAAAAAAGCAAATGTTGGCGTACAGATTACACATGACTTGCAGGTGATGTGAACATGACTGTACTGCAAGTAATAGGACAGGAGAACATATGCAGGAAGCACTGCCAGATGGCTTGCCTAGCGTGAACCTCTCCTCGTCTGCTCAGTGATTGTCTTTTAATGGCTGCCATGCAGAGTGCTCAAATTTTCACATATTAAAGAACTGTCAAAAAGCATTAAGAAATGTAGCTAGCAATGGGAATTTTAAAGAAAAATTGCTTTTTAAACTAAGTTTTGGTTCAACTAAAGTTCAGTATAGCCTGGAGTTCATGTCTCCTCCTCCACTCCAAAGCTTTTCTATCACTTATAATGAAGTGTGCACGCTCCTCTGAGTGTGCATTTATTTAATTTTTTTAGGGAGTGTGGGGGGGCTCTCCTCTCGCCACTCCCATTGTGTCCTGTGACTGCGCTTGGTCTTCCTCTCCGGTCCCTGTTTAAAGCTGCAGTCCCGCCCAGTTTGAGACCTCACAGAGGCTGCAGCCAATAACAGAGCTCAGTGACACAGCAGGAGCGGGGAGTATATCTCCATTTGTTATCTTAATGTATGAGGAAGAGGTTGTCCAGAGTTCTTACAACTCTGACAACCCCTTTAAGGCCGGCTGCCCACGGGCGTTGCGAAGTCCCGAGGCAGATCTCCACCGGTCAGCCTAATCTAATAGATAGGCTGACCGCAGAGAATCGCAATGCTTCTCCCCTTGTGGACATGGGGCCGACGCTTATCATAGCAACGCTATGGAAAGCTTCAGCCTGCGTGATTCGCCGGCGATTTACCACCAGCGAATTCACGGCCGTGGACAGGGGGCCTTAATCTCTGTATTGTGTTTTCTTGGGCCCTGTGCTCATTAAGGCTTTATTTTGTAAATAAGATTTGTTTACATAATCTGAAAACCTAATTTCTGTGAATTTGCTTAGCAAACAAGTATATTTAAATGGCCAATTAAAGGATTTTTTTGTCATTATGTAGCCATACACCCAGTATATATAAGTGGGCTAATATTACCTTGTTTTAGTTATTCCTTTCTATCTGAAACTCCTGGCCTCTTTATCCTCAAATGCTCGTGTGATCTCGGTTCTGATCAGCTCAGATCTACTGGTGTTATGTGTACCGTTTCTAGTCATATTCTCCGTCTCAGTATGTGATAATATGGCTCCTACCACAGAAACTGCATAGAGGGGGACACGGGTTTCCCTGTAAGTTACTGATGATGATCACACAGTTATAGTAGAGATCACAGCTCATTCTTTTGGCTGTATGTATACTTATGGTCTGTAGCTTATTTAGAAGGTAATGATAATTAGCACCCAACCCCCCCCCAGCAGGTAGAAATGGTACAGCCTTAACTAATGCTGTACTGGTGCATCATGGGATTGATCAAATAAAGGCCCATTTAGACAACGATTATTGTTCAAAAGATGTCTTTTGAGCCATAATTTTGTGCGTTATACTGCAAGATGATTGCTCAAAATTCGCTTAAACAGCAGTTTGAATGACAGTTTTGAGTGTTCACTTCGCATAAGTGTGTAAATGAAGGCACGCTATATGCAGAAGACAAGTGGGACCGCTATCTTCTGCATACAGCTGTTGTCTTCTCAGAGCTCTCAGCTGGCATTCAGCTAAGCGCTCAGAGCAGGGTATGCAGAAGACAGGCAATTCCGCAGTGATTTTCGGGGAAGGGCTTTAAATATAAGCCCTTTCCTGAAAATCATTCATGGCATGTGTAAAAAATGTAAAAATAAAAATACACTCGCCTCTTCGCCGCTGCTGGGGCTCAGCAACGTGTAGCCGGGTCTTCTCCCTGCACTGCTTTGAAGTTCTTTCATTTAAAATCCCCGCCTGCTGAAAGAGCTGTATCTGATTCGCTGAGTGCTTAGCCAATCACAGGCAGCGCTTGGCCATTCAATGGAGAGGTGTGTGTGTGTATATAATATATTAGAATATGTGTGTGTGTGTGTGTATGTGTGTGTGTGTGTGTGTGTGTGTGTGTGTGTGTATATATACACACACACACACACTTTTTTTTTCTTCTTTTATTTTCTTTTTTATACCAGCAACGGATGATTTTCAAGGAAGGGCTTATATTTAAATTGCTGGGATGTCGGCAAAACTCCTGCTGTGTTCACGAAGTGCACAGCTGGTATACAGCTGTGCGCTCTGTGCGGGGTATGCAGAACACAGCTGGACTGCTGTATTCTTCATACTCCCGCTGTGTTCGCAAAGCAAGATACAGCTGAAACAATAGTATCAGTGGTATCCCGCTGTGAACTCAGCAAACGGCACTGGTAAGGCTGGTTGTTCTCTTTCAGCATGCTGAAAGAGAACGATCAGCGACTCGTTAATGAAAACTGCGATGTCAGTGCAGTTCGACCGAACGATTCTCACTCAAAAGACTACTTTGGGCGATTTTTGAACGAGAATCGTTGTCTAAACGAGCCTTAAAGCATTTCACAAACAAGTTGGTGCCTGATAAGCGTCAGGCGGGCTGCACTACATGAAAGTGGCTGCAATGTACAGAGACCATCTCCAGAGTGTGACAGGCAATCAGGTGAGCGTGGCAGGGATGGGAAAAATGAAATCCTACACGGTTTCAATTCCTCACTACTTAAGATGGAAGAATTTTGTTTCCGTTCAGAGGATAACAAATCCTAACTATGTCCCATTGACACAAGTGCATGGCTCTATAACTGGGGTCCAATTAGAAGTCACTCAGAACTTCACCGAGGCATGTGTTGAGCCTCTGACTGTAAGGCCCCCTGTCCATGTCCGTGACGGAATATCGCTAGCGATAGTCCGCCGCGGGAGAGCGGTCAGGTCTCCGCGGTGAGCCTATCTGTCAGGCTCATCACGGAGAATCGCGGCATGCCGTGTTTGGAATTGCAATGATTCTCCGCTCGTGGACGTCGGGGCTACGCTTCCCATAGCAACGTTATAGAAAGCGTTCACTGCGTTACTCCCGGCCGAATCATCGCAGCGGACAACGCAATGAACTATTGCCCGTGGACATGAGCTCTAAAGATGGTTTTCATTTCCTGACCGTAAGGAGAGATCTTGAAAACTGACGTAAATTAGAAATAACTTTGTGTAATTGATTGATTTAACAAATTTTATATGAAAATTCTCTAATAGGTGAGGGTCTGACCAATTGGACCCTCACAGATCATGAGAATGAGGGCACTGAAAGCCCCCATATGAATGTAGTGGTGGTTGAGCATATGCACCTCACTCCATTCATTCCAGTTTAGACTGGCTACTGCAGAGTTGAAGCACTTGCCTAACTTTGGCAGTCCTATTGAAAAAAATGAAGTGTTAGCATTCAGGCTAAACCGCTGCTGTATTCTTGCTGGCTGCTTTGTGATCCTCATGATCAGTGGGCTGTGGATAGGGAATCATTGGAAAACCCCTTGTAAATGTTGCCAGGACTGGGAGCCTGGGGGTGCTACCCTGCTATCCAACCCATGCAGCATGATTGTCAGTTCTTCTGGTATACAGACTCGTAGAGGAGAAGTTGACAATTACTGTGGGTGTTAAAATGGAGCTTGTTTTAAAAAAAATGGACAAGTACACAATCATGATTGTATGATGATCTATACTTGTACGGGATCTAACATGGGAAAAGTGTACGCTTTCTCAAATGTTTCCTGTGGTTACATAACCTGATTTGTAATTGCATGTTTTAATGTTCCAGCTCATCTATTGACAATAAAAATGCAACAAAAGTGGCCATCAAGAAGCTTTATCGTCCTTTTCAATCTGAACTTTTTGCTAAACGAGCCTACAGAGAGCTAAGGCTTCTGAAGCACATGCAGCATGAGAATGTAAGTATCTAATTAGCTGTACATTCCTGTGTCATGCAAAATTATACACTGACAACAAGTGTTACCACTAGCGCTCAAGCATATAAAGCAGAATAGGAACATATGGAGGTTTTCTGCCTGGTAATTTGTTCTACCATGAATAGTAATGGGAGCATTCTTATTGGCGTTCAATCACAAAGGCTTGCCACTATATTAAATGTGTTGTATATGGACTTGAGTCCATGGAGAAAACCATTCCATTTAAATCTGTGCTATAACTCATAAATCACAGATTTTGAGATCCACATTGTGGGATATGATAAGAATTGTCAATTCTTGGCACAGTCGCCACATCAGGTGGCTGCATACAGACTTGCCCCATTGATTAGAGCTAAATCCGCATGTGGATCTGCAGTAGAACTCCATGGCTCAGCTTTGGAGCTCTGCCACGGATTTAAGTGTCAAATCCATGTTAAACATTTTCGTTTTTTTCTTTATTTGACAGTTCTAAGGCCATGCAAATGAGGCCTTAGTGTAGACTAAAATCCCATGCACATGTATGCATTCGGTGGTATGCGCTCAAAGCAGCCTTATCCCCAACCTTGCCAGTCTTTAAAATGAGTTGTAATCGTTCGTTTCTTAAGGCCTTGCAATCAAAATGCCTGAGGATGAGATGCATGTAGATTATTCTTGTATTTAACACTGATCAAAGGTCAATATGTACTTTAAAGATCTTCTGTAACATAGTAAAATGGTTTGTAAGGCTAAAAAAGACACACTTTCAGCCTATTATCTTCCAATGTCGATCCAGAGGGAAGCAAAAAACCCATGAGGTAGAAACCAATTTTTCTCATTTTGGGAGAAAAAAATGATTTCCAACTCTAATCTGCCAATCAGAGGGATTCCTGGATCACCGATTCTTCTGAAGTAATCAGTGACTTGAACATATAATATCGTAGTGCTCAAGAAAGGCATCCAAGCAGATATATGTTCTCCATTGCTATATTTTTTTGCTACATTGCGTTATTTAACAAGTGCTCCTCTGCTGTTGTATAAATCTCCCCTATGGTGGGGTTTGTTGGGAAATTTTATAAAACTCTATAAAGCTTTTTTTCTTTTCTTTTTTAAACATGAGTGTCCAGGCCCCTCTTGAACTTGTATTAAGTTTGCCATCACCACGTTCTCAGAGTTCCATAATCTTACTGCTCTTACTGTAAAGTTAATGTAGAAACCATCCATTCTCTAGACGTAGAGCATGCCCCCTTGTTACAGTTACAGTCACAGTCCTGGGTATAACAGATCATGGGAGAGATTTCTGTATTGTCCTCTGATATATTTATATATACAGATAGTCCCCGACTTGCGAACATTCGAGTAACGAATTTCGCAGGATACGAACTATCTGTCCTGCACAGTATGATGTCATGCTATGGCATGACATCATACTGTGCAGGGACCGGAAAAGCTTCTATCAAGCCTGATAGAAGCCTGTCCGGTCAGATCACGGCTGCTAGGCAGCCGGGGTCCTCCTGAAAGGCCCTAGGGCTGTCTATGCAGAGCGCCTATCAAGCCGTGCGCTTGATGGGCACTCTGCATAGGCAGCCCTGGGGCCTTTCAGGAGGTCCCCGGCTGCCTCGCAACCACACAGCATCCCGCGATCTCATCGTGGGACGCTGTACGGGCCCCCTGAACGTCGGGTGCAGGCTGTTTCTTACAGCGGGCACCCGGCGGCAGCAGTTCCAACGAGCCGCGCCGCTCGTCAGAACTGTTAACACTTTAAATACCGCTGACAGAGCGGTATTTAAAGTGTTAACAGTTCAGACGAGCGGCGCGGCTCGTCGGAACTGCTGCCGCCGGGGTGCCTGCTGTAAGAACAGCCTGCACCCGACGTTGTATGGAGCAGGATCCACCCACGATCCCGCTCCATACAAGCATTTGTTCAGCTTGCGAACAAAATGGACTTGCGAACAGGTACCTGGAACGGAACCTGTTCGCAAGTCGGGGACCATCTGTAGTTATTAGGTTGCCTCTGTCTCTACAATTTTGGGTATTGTAGTCCATTTAATTTCGTTGCCCGCCTGTGAACTCACTCAAGCTCCGATATGTCCTTGACTAATAGTGGCCCAAAGTGTACACAGTGGGGCTTTATTTACTATTCAAGATATAGCCTTTTTCTGGTGCAAATTATGTCAGAAAACAGCCTTACATACTTTCCAACTTGTCAGAAAAAGGGGCTTGGCCTAAATGGCGCCAAATGGCAGAGAATTGTGCCAAAGATTTGGCACAATTTTTGGCATAAAGTAATACGTAATCTAAACTTCCACTATAAAGTCTTTTACAAGACGGAACAAACTATGTATATAGCTCTAGGATATCTCATAAAAAAATAAATCTTAGAATATATCCATAAAAAGGTAAAAACGCCCACAAGTGAGAATGGGGGTCTATGCGTTTTGCCAAAACACGAAGCATATTTGCAAGCTCGTTTGCTTTGCGTTTTTGCTGAATGGATTTTGTGTGTGTGTATGCATCAACCTTTTGTTTTTCTGTACTTTTTGCGTGCAATGATGCTTTCCAATTATTGTAGTGAGTTGAAGGTGTGATTTTTTTTTTTTTTACTTTTTTTTATTTTTTTAAATTTTTTTCTTCCCCCTTTTGCAAGTGCACAATTGAATTGTGCACTCCAAATACGCACAAGTGAATGAACCCATTGCAATCAATGTGTTCTATTTTAGTATTGTGCTCACCAAATTTGCGCGCACAAATACGCCCGTGTGAGACCGGCCTTAACCATAGCATGTAGCCTGGACAAGAGGCAAGCAATTTAACGATAGCATGATATGACATAACAAAAGCATCACCACTCCTACTAATGCCTAAATAAATAATGAGGAAATGAAACAAAGGATAAACATTGTATAAACATAAGATTAGATCTAAGGTTAAGACCATGTGAAATTTTGTTTTTGAACCACATCCATACTAAGATTATAAATGTGAAAGTAATTCTGTCTGTCAGTCACCTTTTCACGGCTACACTGCTGAAGTGATTTTGATGACATTTGTCAGAGAGAGCTTGCATCCTAAGGAAGGACATGGGCTACGTTTTATCCCAAAAATGTATAGAGTTCTCAAGAGAGCGCGATAAGACACATTTATTTGGTGATGCGCAGGTGCACCATCACGCCGCCGGTGGTGAGGCGGAGGGGCTGCACATCATAAACTAGGCCTACACAAATGGGAAGACACCTGAGGGCAGACGTCATTGCCGCATGTAGCCGATTATTAAGATAGCGGGGATATCCAGAATTCCCTGTTGTTAAAACTTGAATGAAAGACACATTACCATGGATTGAGATTTAATTTTATGTTGCCCACAGCTGGCGAATGACAGCGCAGCTTTAATTTTACCTCAGAAAGAAATGGTTTCCTTTTGATTGCATTTCCTTCCCATTTTTGGGCTTTTAATATGCCACACAAGTGCAAGTCAGATATGGCGCGCTCCTCTAGCAGAGCTCGAGCTGTGAAGATTACTAGAACCTAAGAATCTAATGCCCACGCTGAGGCAGGAAGGCATCAACAAGCTGAACGACAAGCTCCTCTTAGAGCAGTAGAGACCTTGGAGCGGTCTCAGGCCCGTCGGACTTTAGATTATGAGCGTCACGCGTCTCTTAGAGCTACACAGACATTGGAGCAATTCCAGCGTCGCCAGACCTTAGATGCTGAGCGTCGCGCATCTCTTAGAGCTGACAAGACATTGGAGCAATCTGAGTACCGTGGACCATAAATGCTGAGCATCACACATTGCTTAGAGCTTACGGATATTGGAGCAATCTCAGGTGTGCCGAAACCTAGTTGCTGACTGCCACGCGTCTCTTAGGCCTCATGTCCACGGGCAAATTATGCCACGGGATCACCTGCATGCGGATCCGCACCCCATAGGGATGCATTGATTACCTGCGGGTAGATAAATACCCGCGGATGGTCAATAAAAGTGATTTTTTAAAAAATGGAGCATGAAAAAAAATGGACCATGCTCCATTTTCGTGCGGGTCTCCCACGGGGGCGGCTCCCGCAGGCTTCTATTGAAGCCTATGGAAGCCGTCCGGATCCATGGGAGACCAAAGTCGGAATATACTCTCCTGCTCCGGATCTTCCCTTCGCGGCTTCATCTTCTCTCCGTCGCGGCCGGATCTTTTTTCTGCGGGCCGGCGTATGCGCGCGGCACGCAACCGGCGTGCCCGGCGCATCCGCCAGGCCGAAGACAGAAGATTCGGCCGTGACGGAGAGAAGATGAAGCCGTGGCGAAGGGAAGATCCGGAGCGGGCGAGAGGTGAGTTAATTCTTATTTTTATGCCTCATGTGCGCGGGGCAGGAGGGACCTGCTACGGATTCTCCATGTAGAATCCGTAGCGGGCCTGATTTTCCCCGTGGACATGAGACCTTTAGGTCTCATGTCCACTTGTAAATTATTGTTTAAAATCCGCAGCGTTTTTCCTGCACGTGGATCCGTGCCCCATAGGGATGCATTAGACACCCCCGCAGGTAGTTAAATACCTGCGGATGTAATTTTTCCCTGCAGACGCGGATCCGCGTGCAGGAAAAAATCCGGACCATGCTCATTTGGTGCCGGTCTCCCGCAGGCTTCTATTGAAGCCTATGGAAGCCGTTCGGATCCTCGGGAGACCTAAAATCAGAATATACTCACTTGCTGCGGGCCGTGCGCGATTCTCCATGGAGAATCCGCAGCGGGTCCCTCCTGCCCCGTGGACATGAGGGCTGAAAATAGAATATACTCACCTGCTGCGGGCCGTGCGTGTCTTCCCTTCTTCCCGGCCGGATCTTCTTGCTTCAGCCGGGTGGGTGTGCTCGGCACGCCGGCTACGTGCCACGCGCGTGCGCCGGGCACATCCGCCGGGCCGAAGCAAGAAGATCCGGCCGGGAAGAAGGGAAGACACGCACGGCCCGCAGCAGGTGAGTATATTCTATTTTCAGCCCTCATGTCCGCGGGGCAGGAGGGACCCGCTGCGGATTCTCCATGGAGAATCCGTAGCGGGCCTGATTTTCCCCGTGGACATGAGGCCTTAGAGCTACACGGACATTGGAGCAGTCGCAGGGCGGCCAGACCTTAGATGCTGAATGTCACGCGTCCCTTACAACTGGCAAAACAGTGGAGTAATCTGAGGACCACAGGTTTTAGATGCTGAGTGTCATGCATTCCTTTAGAGCTACAGACATTGGAGCAATCTCAGGTCTGCCGAACCCTACATGCTGACCGTCCTGCATCTCTTAGAGCTAGAGATACATTGGAGCAATGTCAGGTCTGCAAAACTTTAGATGCTGACCGTCACGCGTCTTAGAGTTAGACATTGCAGCAGTCTCAGGGCCGCTGGACCTTAGATGCTGAGCATCACGCATCAACCTTTATATCCTAACAAAAGATGACAAGACCACAAACGTAGTGTACAGAACTGTGCTGACATAGCAGATTGCAGTTACATTCCTTTCACTATTTCAACTTTTTATGTTTCAATATACAGCAAAACACAGATTAAATAAATAAATAAATAAATAAAAGAAAATTCCACGCAGATGAAGTTGTGAGTAACAAGCTAGTAATCCAATAAGGCTGGGGTCACACAGGGCGGATTTGCCGCGGATTGCCGTTGCATATCCGCACTGCGGCAAAACCGCTGCGTTTGCAGTGCAATGCAGCACAAATGAGATTTGCCAAAAAGCTGTTCTCACAGGACGGATTTTTTCCGCACAGCCGCAGTGCGGAAATGCAACTGCGTCGCGGTTTTAAAAGATGCAGCATGTTCATTCTTTGGTCGTTTCCGCAGCGCTTTTTTGTCCATAGACCTCTATGGACGCAGCCAAAACCGCACCAAATACGCGACAAAAGTAAAAAAGCGCTGCGGAAAAAACGTGTGCGGATTTTTCCGCACGAAAATCCGCAGCAAAATCCGCAAGCCCAAATTAACCTTTGAAGCCGTTTTGCCGCAGAAGCAGTTCTTCTGCGTCAAAACCGCAACGGAAAAAACGCAGCAAAACCGCCCTGTGTGACCCTAACCTAAGCCTTTCTGCAAAGCAATTTTTTTAGTTAGTTTTTAAAAAAATTTTTTTTAGCAAAGACACAAGAAAAAAAAATTGATGCAGTATCTAGGTGTGTCTGCTGTTGTCTGACCTGTTAAACAGTTGGATTGTCATTTAGATTGTGTCAACTAGTCAGATCTGGTTTTTGATTCTGCTACGTTTTTGGCTCTACTTACGATCCCACTGTGGTAACCACCATGGCGCAACCTGTCAGAAATAACACAACACTTGATTATAATCTCTTCCCAATGAACATGCCCTGTTAGACTTTTAACTGCATGAGAGGAGTGATATAATAAGCAGTTGCCAGATCCGGGCTTTCTATACAATTTAGTAATAATTTTCTTTGATAAAAGGTCTCCAGTTAGGAAGACATCAAGAAAAGAGGGAGATTTAAAGGGATTAACCAGGGACATAGCCTTGTTCAAAAACTTGCTTGAAGTAGTAAAATAACATAATTAATGCACTCCCTTCCAAGCTCCACTGCCATTTTGCTGGTCCACGCTGAACCTCCCTTCCTGAATGGGAGTGATGATTACCTGATAATGGGTCATGTTGGCACCACAGCTATTCACCAGCTGAAGGGAGCTGGTTATTGACTGCATTGGTCACGTGGTCCTTTTGTCTGGGACATCATCGCCGACTCTCTGTACAAGGAAGTGAAGACCAGTGGGGATCGGAGAGTCGGTGAGACAGGAGTGCTAGGGGAGCATGGAATGGTGAGTATGAGTTCTGTTATTTTACTACTGCAGGCTGAAGACGTTTTTGGACAAAACGATGTCCCCGGATAACCCCATTAATGGTTAGTGCATTTCACCTGACATTTCAGTTTACTGAGTGAATACACGGACAAAAGAAACTACTTAGCAGATTTGCTTTCTCATAATCGCCCTTTAGAGTTCTTCCCTCATTATTTTTTTAAAGGGCCAACAACTTTCTATTTTGAATCCTTATTATTATTATTATTATTATTATTATTATTTATTTTTTTACTATCTATGCAGTTGAACAGTTTTAGTGTTACTTTTACTCTTTGGCAATGTGTCTTTCTGTCTCTACCTCTGCTGCTTTGTTACCTTTTTTTACATAATTTATTTTTTTTCCTTTTTATAGGTTTTTAGTGCTTCTTCGCTGCCTTTTTTTTTTTTTTTAAATATATAAAATGCTTTCTTTTTGTTTGTTGACCCCCTTACATTCTTAGTGAGCTACATTGGTTTTGTTCTATCCCTAACCCGTTTATTCCTGTAAGGTATGAACCGCTCACTGTGAGTATTTAAGATGTTTCTAAAAATTCCCCCCCCCCTTTTTTTTTTTTTTTTTGTGTACTGTATTTCTGGGGACCCTATCTGTCAATACGATTAAGTGCATCTCTGAGCTGATCGAAGCTCAGTATTTTTGTGGCCCCTTCCCTGACAAAACACCTTATTGAAAGTCAAGTGGAAATTTATTATATTATGGTCACTATTTCCCAGGTGCCCTCTGATCTGTAACCCTGTTGTTCTGTCAGGTCTGTCTTTTCATATGAAATCCAAAATGTCTGTCCCTTTAGTTAAATCCTGTACAAGTTGGGTAAGCTAATTATCTGTAGTTACTGACAGAAACTCATTTCCTTTTTGTGATCCACAGGTTTCAGTTTCAGAGTTTATATCTGGATAGTTAAAGTCCCCCATAATGACTACCTCATTGTGATTTGCCGTTTCATCTATTTGCTTCAGTAGTATTTGGTGACCTATGGCAAGCACCTATGATTATTTTATTTTTTCCTCCATGTGTTTCTACCCCTAAAGCCTCCACGTATTCATTTTCCTCACACGTCTTCCTGTAGCGTGGGCTTTAAACGGGACTTTAAAGACAAACCCTTCCCCCTTTCCATTTTTTTTCCAATTCCTTCTGAACAAACAAACTCCCATGCTTCCACATCTGCCCCAGCTAGTGCCTGATCGTTAAGCAGCAAACTTCCTTCTAGGTTGTTAGTGGTTCTCAGTGCTGCAAATTTTGCATTTTAATGCGGGATCTGGGCTTCTAAATGCACAGCATGCTAACTTCTCATACAGCAGTAAGCACCGTCGAACAGCGATTCAAGGACTCCATACATGGCACAAGATGTACGCTGGACAGCGCTCTCAATCATGGAGCACATTCTAAATGAGGATGCTACAGATAAAAATATACACAAGTGAAAATAACAATAGAGATATAAGTGACTCTATTCTAAAGTCACATGATTTTTAAATCGCACCCTTTAATAAAACCCTCGCACACTTGTAGGTTAATTTACTTTAAATTGCTCATAACTGCATTAACTTTTCCAATGAATCCTCCATTTGGAAAGAACAAAGCACGTTCAGCAGATGCAATGTATCATACTTTAATTGGGTCACCCAGACTTGAATCACCTATGCAAAGCACGGGAGATTGAACCCACTAGCAAACAATGTGTTTCTTGACCATGTCATTGGGGCACACAGCTGAAGACTGTGGGTATAGCTACTGCCACTAGGAGGTAACCACTACGCCAAAAAGTGTTAGCTCCTATTGCCAGCTATACCTCTCCTACAGGCACCAAGTTAATCTGTTTTAGCTTAAGCCTCCATATTAGGTGGATCTTTTCAGTCTTCAACTGTGATCTTTTGGACTCTGGGAATACAAAGCTGGCACTAGGCTCTCTGTTTTACCACAGAACGGCGAACAGACTGGCATCAACCTCTCTGTTGCTGGCCCTACCCTTGAACGGAAAGGAGACACGGTCAACTATTAGTTTGACCCTGACCTGCCAGCCATAGTGGTTCCCTAAAATGGAGCACTTCCTTACCTACTTAAAGGTGAGCACAGGGGCACACACTGCTGGAGCTTCCGGGCTAGCTTTTTCCCATGGTGGAAAGGTATTTACCGCTTCATCACCCCCTCCCATCTTCTTCTCACCACACTCCAACACTTCTACCACAATCATCTGCGCCACTCCACCCCCCTCTCCTGCCTAGCTCTCCTGGGACCTCCTTACATACCTTGCAGAGGTGCAGGTGCCTCCTTCTCCCTCCCTGCGGCTTTTAAGTTGGGGGCTCTAGCTGTGCTGCCATGCTGGAGTGATTGATGTGGCCCGGGCTGGTCTATTTTCCGGGGAGTGGTAGGTTCTCTTGCAGACTCTGTTCTTATTTTTCATGCCAGTGCCCCGTCCTATTCTGAACTCCTGCTACTTGCTTTGCCTGAGGCTTTGGAGTGGCTCTGCTTCTTACCATGCCCCCTTGCTCCATCTGCAGAGTGCTCTGGGGCCTGGTGGGGCGAGGGCCATGTACGCTCTTGTGGTATTTCCCAGATCGTTGCTTCATCCTACTACCATGGCTAAGGTGACTGTGGCAGATGCACTTCCGGGGGCTTTTTTTTCCCTTTTCCTTGCCGGATCATGTGGGGCCATGGGTGGCACTGTTGCATTTGGCATTGGCTGCTCCTGCAGGTCAGGCAACTGGCAGGGTGCTTCCAGGAGAATCTTCAAGTCCAACAGGCATAGGCATAAATAGAGGCCCTGGCTTCAGGCCTACATATGACACTCCCAGAGGGGAGGGAGCAGCTGAACACTTCCTCCAATCTGGGTCTGGCTGCGCCTGGAGGAGGACTTGCCTCTTCCTAAAATTCTTATCTTAAGCACAAGTACACTGTCCTGTGATTGGATCCTAACTTTCCGTCACACAGGACCTGTCCTCAAGTCCTCTGCTATATGCATATGGTCCCTGCTACCATGGGATGTTTCCAGTTTGATTCTTCCTTATTGCAGCGACTACGTGGCACTCCAGTGCTTCTTCTTTCAGACCACCTCTAGACTGGGTTAGTGCTGCCTGGCTGCTAGTTCCCCTTTCACATGGCTCCTCCTATAGCGCATCTAGCAGTAGGCCTGTACGGCAATGCTCTACCAACCGCTTTCCATGGAATTTAGCACCATGTTCATCTCCAGAGCCACACATTTTGCGTTTTCTCCTTGTAATACTACATTTTCATGCGAACAGTCTGAGCAGTTTTGTCATAACTGTCTCACTTTGTGGCAGGCTACTGTCAGACTGCCTACAGCCAACCCTAGGTGCCGAACTCGAATGGGTGCGGTTTTTGTCACGTGCGGTGTCCAACCTTGCTAAAGTGTCTGCCACTATCATAAAAAGGTTGGCTTCTACTAACTATTCCAGACCGTCTGTCAGAAACAAGTCCTCCACGCATAACCTACTGTAGACCCTAGAAGTTAGTGTAGCCTTCTCAGGGCTGTCTTCCAGGTCCCCTGTATTGTCATCTTGCACAGTCTCTATAGAGATACGATCGGTTTCTTGCTCCAGAGACAGCAGTCAATCAGATGACGGACTTTCTGAGTCTGCCTCAGCCAACACGGAATGGATGCAGATTGCAAAATCCACAGTTAAAATCCGGTCATGTCAGACCAGCCTGATTATTTTTATTCGCAATGTTTTGAAAATGAAATGTGAGTTATGAGTGTTTCACATTGGGAAGATCATCTTTGTAGTAATCCTGTAAATATATGTATATTGATCTACATTTATGAGTCCCTTTTAATTTCTGATTTCTCTAATAATATAGGATCTTCTAGATGGCTATCAATCTCACTGTATACAACGTGTATAGCACACATTTCTAACAGTATGCAGGACAACACTCCGATGTCGGAGGCTGTACTGCTTACAGTAACAAACATATGCAGAACAGCCTCACACTGGATTGTAAAGGGGTTAAACCACACTTTAAATCAATCCACACTCCCAGCTCATGCTTTTGTTTGAAATAGCTCTTAGCAGTATCTCCACCAATGAATCATCTGTGTGGATAAAACCAGCAGGCCTGGCCGCATAACTCTGTCACTGCTGCACTTGCAGAACTCTCTACCTATATGTGTGTCATATATAATCTGTGTATGTATATATAATATTCCACCACCATTTAACACCTTAATGGTGCCAGGAGCCAGATCCAGAAAGACTGAAGAGGGGAAGGGGGCATAGAGTTCAGCAGCGGCCGTTGTGGTGGTGTGTCACGTCAGCCATCCCCATTGCTCACACTTGGTAGGCGTTAGTGTTACTGAAGTCCCACGTCACCTCTGGAGTGTAAGCTGCAGAGATTGCTCACCTGAAAAGTGCTATGGCTGGACCTAAGAAGAGCCCATCCGGAAGAAAAAGAAACTAGGGATAGTCAGTAGGGCTGCGGGGGAGCTATGCATCCTGGGTGTCTGGGCTTTAATCTAAAGGGCCATAAAAACACGCTCGGCTGGTAAAATAAAACCCCCTGGGTCTGGGGGAGTGTCGGCTGCCTCGGTCATCAGGATCTCTGGTTAACGGATGATTTTAAAAAACAAGTTTAAAAAAGTATGTTCCATCTCCCATCACGGATGTGATCTGTGAGGGGAGATAAAATTTACTCACCTCTGGCCTCAGATGTCCCCCGACGATCTGGTCCTGCAAGGACCTTTCCCTGGCTGCTGCACCTTCGCACCCACGGCAAAAGGGTGGAAGCCAGAAACGCCTAGGAAATTTTAAATCCCCATTTAGTAGCAAGGAAGCAGAGAGCCTGAAGATGTCACCGGCAATCATGTAAAAGTTTAAAATGGGAGATGATGCTTCTTACCAGATGCATAAATACCTGGAACAGTAACCGGAGGCCTTGTTGAGTGGTCCCCGGTCACATGATCGCAGTTATCCCATGGTATAAAAAGATAGCGATCTACCTTATTCATATTGCCACCTATAATACCTGCGTAACTTACAAAAAGTCCCAGGAAACGCTCACTTTTCTGCAGTCTCAGGAGCAGCTTGTTGAGCACCTTCTGTGTGAGAGATCGCCACATCACAGCAAGCTTATGAGTCTGAGGAGGTGCAAAGGTTTCCAGAGCCCCACTTTTTACAACGCATTCCTGCCATGGAGGTCAAGACCCCCCAAAGTGTCAGGTTTGCAGCAAGCATGGGAGGAAGAGGAATACCCCATGTGCCCAGCTCAACCAGACCTCTGTAATTACCCTTCTTTTGAGACATACCACACAGTTATACATTATTACTTTTATCTAGGATTTAGGGAATGCCAAAAAGGTGTGTGTGGGGGGCAGAGGGAATGGGGGGGGGGGCGGGATTCTATTTAGGGTGTCCGATTATTTTATTTCTACACAAGTGTTCAAGGGGGCTTGGAATTTATTCACTTGTGCCGTGAAAGCCAATGGGTGCTCCCTCCCTTACAGGCCTAGCCATATCTCCTATAAGCAGATTGGGGCTACAAAGAGGGTATTGCTGAACACAGAAGAACTAGTGCTGTAACATTTGGGGTGCTTATCCCCAGTTTTCCTTTGTTTGAAATAAAAAAAACTCATGAAAGGGACATTTGTGGGGGGTTCCCCCCCCCCCCCCAGCTTTATAATTTTTGCAAAAAACTGTGGGTTTAGAATGCTCAGTACACGCTTAGATAAATGAGCTAAGGGGTCTAGATTTCAACATGGGCTCACTTGTGGGGAGCGTTCTATCATTTTGGCAGGTTGATGGCTCTACAAGTATGCAGTGGAGCCTGGAATTTATTCAGTTGTGCCCTGAAAGATAAGGACTTATGCACTTGGGTATGCCTTTATTGGAGGCTTGATAAAAGCCCCTCATTTGGGGCTGAAACATTGCTTATCTTAAGTGCCTACTTATGGAGGAATAATAAAAGAAAATATTTTTTGCTATTGCTGTGCTGCCTGACCTCTTTCCTTTGCCGTGACCCCTTGGGACGTTGTCTTGGCGTGCACGCCTATTTTTTTGTATACAGACTCAAGCTGTGTGTTTTTTCAGCTATATACACTGAGTGCTGCTGACCTCTCTATTTTACATCCGAACACAGGACAAACAGGGGTATCCATTTTAGTGTGCAAATCCTCATTTTCATGTGCACTATAGAAAGAAAACTTATTAAAATTACATATTTGCAAATATGACATCTTATTTTTTCTTCTCTAAATTGCATTAACTCCTGAAAAAAAACAGTGGGGTAAAAATACTCATGACACCTCTCAGTAAATAGATTTAAAGGGGTTGTCCCGCGCCGAAACGGGTTTTTTTTTTTTTAACCCCCCCCCCCCCCCCCCCCCCCGTTCGGCGCGAGACAACCCCAATGCAGGGGTTAAAAAAACAAACCGGAGAGTGCTTACCTGAATCCCGGCGGTCCGGCGTCTTCATACTCACCTGCTGAAGATGGCCGCCGGGGTCTGCTCCCTCCGTGGACCGCAGCTCTTCTGTGCGGTCCATTGCCGATTCCAGCCTCCTGATTGGCTGGAATTGGCACGTGACGGGGCGGAGCTACACGGAGCCGGCATTCTGCACGAGCGGCTCCATTGAATACAGCAGAAGACCCGGACTGCGCAAGCGCGGCTAATTTGGCCATCGGAGGCCGAAAATTAGTCAGCACCATGGAGACGAGGACGCCAGCAACGGAGCAGGTAAGTATAAAACTTTTGATAACTTCTGTATGGCTCATAATTAATGCACAATGTACATTACAAAGTGCATTAATATGGCCATACAGAAGTGTATAGACCCACTTGCTGCCGCGGGACAACCCCTTTAAGGGGTATATTTTTAAAATGGGGCCATTTGCGGGGGTATCTTTCATTCTAACCCCTTTGAGCCTTTGCAATCTTAGCTTGGTGTAGGAAAACAAAATGTTCCTCAATGTTAATGTTAAATTTGTTCATCTCCTAAATGGTTTTAAAATATGCTTCCTGAATAAAGTAAACAGATGGAAATATATCTCATCAAAAATATGTACAGTATGTTTGTACATATTGCAGTTGAAAATGTGAAAAAAATGACTTTTTTTACGTTTAATAAATATACACAAATTCTATCAGTCTATTTTTACCATCTAGATAAAGTACAATATGTGGTGAAAAAATTTTGGCCGGGGCATTAAGGCACAGACGGGCTTGCTCCCTAAGGGGTTAATGAAAACTGCATGTGTTTACTCTACTGAGAAACATTAGTCTTTAAAATGATGAATCTTAGTATGGATAATTCAACAATAATTAAAAGACCTTGGATGCTTGCTACACAGTGAAAGAAAAGTTTCTCAATATTTTTACATTCTGTCACCATGGAGACTCTGACACCATGTAAGACATCAGAAAAGTAACATTCTGTAGCATCCTGTAACCTTGAGATGGAATACAGCACAAAGAATCAATTTCTGTACAGCTACACTATTAAATGCTGTTTTGTGACAATGATATACAATTTTCTTTTCACATCTGCCGATGTTTTTCCAGGCACCCTATAATGGTACTTGTCCTCTACAGAAGGGCGATTGCACAATTTCACCTTTTTATCAAAGCTTAGCTTTTATATCTGAAGATGATGTAACCTGAAGTGACTCCATCAGATTTCTACAATACGCTCTTCTGCAAACTCTAAATGATGTCGGTGAAAGTTGAAACTAAAGGACTGGTTAACCCAAACTACCGTTCCTTTACTTTTTTTTTTGTATAAGGCTCTTTAAAGCAGAACATAACACTATTCAGAATGTGAATTTATTCTAGATAAGTTTGACAGTACAAAGCGTTTTTGTTATATAAAAGCAAGGCCGGCTCAAGGTTTGAAGTCGGTCCATCTGGCAAAGCGTTGCGGCGCATACGCCTGCTTAGTTCTGCGCAAACACAGTGTCACTAGTACGCATGGCGTCTACAGTGGGTTGAACTGTAGACTTCATGAATTACTGAATGGTCAGGGATACAGCCACACCACAGACACAGTAGCAATGCCAATTGGATGGTGGTACTCATTTGCAGATAGCACATGGCCTAATGAGCGGGCTATATTGGGCGTGTGAAGTCACACTGGGAAAAAAAGGCACCATTGTACACTCCATATTATTGGGCAACAACTTGTGTATGCAGTTGGTTGCCCAAAATCTGACTTGCTTTAATAATTTTTACCATACAGTTGCATTATACGCAACATATAAAAAATATATACATTGCAGACAGCATATCTATAGAAAACTTTTATTACATGGAGGCTCAGGTCTGTTATATCTTTACATAATCTTGTCATCATATAATGCTCAGATAGCAGCTCTACGGAGTGATGGTTATTACAGTGCAGTTACCGCCAGTGATCTCCGATGACTGCTCCTTTGATAAGGGCCATATGCTTTTACTTTTTCTTCTCTATCGAGGCTCAGACCACCATGACTCTTTCTTCCAGTAATGACTGGTCTCTGCACACAAATTCCCATCCTGTTAATAATTCTCCTTTGTTCCCTTCAGGTTCTTCTGTGCCCCTTCAAATCCTGTTCCACAATTTCAAGCCCCATTAAATCACTTTATTCCCATGGGTCCATGTGTGTCCCATCAAGTCCCCGGGTATTTCCATGGGTCCTCCTCTGCTCTCTCAAATCTCTCTGTATTTCTACAGTCTCCTTATGTCCTTACCTCCTATTCATGTCATTCTGAAGTCCATCTGCATCCCTGCAGGTCACTTTGTTTCCCTTCAAGTCTCCCTGCATCTGGTTCCTTTTGTATCCCACTGGCACTGGATTTCTGACCGCAGGTAGTTATATCCTCACTTCAGTTTCAGACAGCACCCGGCCGCTGTGCATGGCAGCTTCTGTATTTTGAATTGCCCTCCTCTCCTTCACTCATAGCTGCGCATGAGGAGGAAGATTCAACAACTGCTGTGTTTTGCAGCAGAGTGTGTATGAAGTAGAAGTGAGGATTTAACTAAACTACCTACAGTGATCACTGTTTGGCATGGGGTAGGAAGAAAGGGGCTGTGGGAGACACCTTGACTTAACCCTTTCCAATCCACTGTCTGACGTCCAAAGACATTATGATTGAAGGCTGTACAGCTCCGATGTCGAAAGACGTCCGGCAGGGTATTCTTACTGTAGATTACTGGCTGCTCTGTTGTCGGGGCCTCTCTAACATGTCACATACCGCAGAACTGGCTCTAGCCAGCAGATGGCACCATTGTATAATGGCAGAAAGAGAGAGCCCCCTAGGAAACCATGAATCCAAAATTGGATTGCAAAGGGTTAAGTGCTAAGATAGTCGCAACTGCTGTGGGCACTTCTGGTTGCAGTAGACCCCAGTGATTCCTGGTAATGATTCTAGCTATGTACAGAAGTACTGGTGTTTTACTTCTGTATCTATATAGTTTGTTAGCCCTGACTTTGGGAAGTGGTGCTCAATGTATTTCAGTATTTAGTGTCCTTTCTTAGTAGCTGACCTGCAAATATGCCCACAGTGTAGACTGCTAACAGTAGCTTGTCTTCTATCTACAGGGTAGCAAGCACAGGTGGTTAGAAAACAACCTGAGTCTTCTGTAAAGGAAGATGAAAACAATGTCCAAAATAGGGTAATTCTTCTTCCTGAGTAGAGACCTACTGTGGCATGATAGTTTTGATCTGTTTATTTAGTTTTATTTCTACAGGCTTGAGAAGTGGCCAATGTGCTCACGCTCTTCAGCAGACCCCAGCCAATTTAAACTATTGATGACTTATCCTGAGGTTAGGTCATCAATAGTGTAGCCTTGTAAAACCTCTTTAACATTCTGTATGTATCTAGGAAGATTTTCTTTTCTTGATCATATTTGCACAATCTTTGCTATTCATGCAAAGAAAAAGATAATTGCTACAGTGGAAGTGGTAAATCCTAACAAAAAATAGTAGTTTGAAAAAGTATGCATTTTTGGGTTTTGGGTACTAGTGTTCTGCATCACCACATATGGGAAGGCAGCTTCCCTATAAATTGATGTATAATCTTCTAACAGGTTTTGCAACATGAGTATGGGTATAAGCCAAACCAGAATTCTTCCCATAAGGAAAAGATAGTCTGTTTCAGGGTACTTTCCTCTTGTTAGTGCACAGTAGGATTCTAAGGGGTTTGTAATGTGGGTCTGGAAGGGTACGGTTTTCTCTTTGTGGAGACTGTAGAGTTGGTGTGAGGAGACATATAGGCCATGGACTACCGTAAGTCTCCTCATGCCTATTTAGTTTCTCCAAGCATGCTGCTACCTTTTCTGACCAAAGAAAACCATGACACGGGTGAAGGGGTTTTGTAGGCAGTGAACCAAAGTTGTGGGAGTTCAGTTGGTGGACCCTGAAAGATTATCAAATTTGAGGTTATTTTGGGAAAAGCCAATCTGATCACCTACGGTAATAACTATATGTGATGGGTCACTGCAGAGATCTAATTTCAGTATTATCCAAGCCTGTAACTCTAATAAGGATCATCCATTGTATTTAGAGAAGATTTGTTGAACAATTTTAAACGTGATCTCAAAGTCTTTCGGGCAGAAATGGTTTTGAGTTAGGTGTTAAGATGGTTGAATAATCCCTGGATCAACTTCACATCTCTAGCAGATTTTATTTAGTCTAGAAGGAATTGCTTACTCCATGGGGTGTGATGCTGCTTTTAGGGCTGCAGGACAATGTGTTGAACTAGATAGACTTTTGTATTGCTTTAATTTTCCTCTGTCACTGTGGAATATGACTTCCTCTTTAATGGCAGGAAGCCCAGGGAGGGTGGACACTGCCTAGTACTGCGAAATAACATGGTACAATTATGTCCTCACATGCCTTCCTCTACCTGTTGTTTGTGCCTGCTGTTCAGGAATAGGACTTGCTACTCTCCTCTGGCTGACACTTTTAACTAATTGCCTGTTGTTCATTTTTCTGTAAACCTAGAAAACCTTTAAAAAAGTAACCAGTAAATGGTAATCAAATCTGTTGACATATGAGCCAGAATCAACAAATGGAGCCTTTGACACAAACCTGAATGGAGACTAAGGCTAGCTCCACAGGGGGCAGAATTCCCACAGTTTGGCCGCACCAAAAAACCGTGGAAATTCCGCTGGAAAAGCGCAGCTGCAAAGCCCGCAGCATTTCACTACGTGTTTTGGAGCTGTTTGGCTGCCAGCATTCCACTGCAGCTTTCTCTCCCCATAGAGAGGAGCAAGGCCGCAGTCGTGGAGAGGAAATTGACATGCGTCTTTTGAATCCCTGCCGCAATTTCCGAAACTTAATTTTTGAATCCATGCGGAATTTATGCGGCAAATCCTTCCCGTGTGAACCCAGCCTTAGGCCTCCTGCACACGGGCGGATTTGCATTGCAGAATCCGGAGGAGCGTCTGCCTCCGGATTCCGCAGCAAATACCACTCCTAGCATGCTATGGCAATACGCGATTTCCTCTACACGAAAAGAGAGCGCAGCATGCTCCATTTCTGTGTGGATTCCGCATGGACTGCTTCCATTGAAGTCAATGGAAGCCATCCAATCTGCAGCCCTTCCTCAGTGACATTGTGGAAAGGTTGTGGATTCCATGTCATCACCTAGCGAAGACGTGGGAAAAGCCAGCATTTAAAGGAAAGAAGAAAAAAAATACCCTGTACTGTGCAGGTCCCAACAGCTTCCTGTGCCGTCCATCTGTAGTGCTGCCGCCGAAAGAAAATGCAGAATCTGACCTGCCCATGTACAGGGGGCCTGAGGCTCTTTTACATGGAACAATTCTCATTCAAACGAGCGAAAGTGAATATCATCATTCAGTATGACTAAAATTGTTCGCTTGTTCAAGCGATAAATCATTAGGTGTAAATGGACTCTTCTGTTATGTTAACCCAGACTGTGTGAAAACCAATATGGGTATAGAATATCATCCAGCTTTCTCAAACTCCTGATTAGTAAGCCAGCTGAAATCTCCAAGTATGGCCTGTCAAGGTTGTCATTATGGTTGCCTTTTTTTTTTTTAAACATTGCGGTCCCACCAAATGAACTTCTCCCTTATCCGCAGGATAGGTGCCAAGTGTCTGATCTCTGGGAGTACTACCTCTAGAGACCCCACTGATCATGAGACCAGGGGTCCCAAATCCTCCTATATGATTGGAGTTGTGGTCATGCAAACACACTAATCCTGCACTCATCTCTCCGGGACACAATTCTCTACCATGAACTGTGGCCTAGTCTGTGCTTCCATTGATGCACTGCAGATCTATTTGGTATGATCAAGTTCTTACTTGCAGCACCTGAAAATAACCAAAAATATCTTAACACTGCAGATCAACTTTTCAGATATTTGCTATTGGTTAGTATCTGTCACACTTGTGTCACAAAAAGCTTCAGTCGTCATAAGAAAATAGAGGCATCTGAAATCTATAGTGTATAGCCAACTGTACAAAGGTAAAAATCTGAAGTTCCCTACCCACCATTCAGGTAATGGTCTGAAATGTCCCTTAGGACGATCTCTCATGGCGGAGTTTGAATTTCGGAATCCGCAATCATTGTCTGCACGGAAGATCCACAGCATTCCGCACAAATTCAAACTGGAGCATTCTCTTGTCCGCTCACATGAGTGCAATTTTCGCTTGCAAAAAGAGAATTGCAGCATTTTTGCGCAGATTCCACACAAACTGCTTCCATTTAAATCAATGCCAGCCGTCCGACCCGTGGCAATTGCGGAAAGGTCGCAGATACCACGTAATCTCCTAATGATAACACAGGAAAAGCGGGGACTTAGAAAAAAAAAAATCTATACTGCGCATGTACAACGGCGGACCATCCGCAGTACAGATAATTCAGGTACATGCGGATGCCGGCCACGGACAGGGTTGGTTTCTGCTCCTACATGCGGGATCGGATGCTTGAGACCGGCCTTAGGCATTTTGACTCTCAGATGTCGTTGAAACCTGCAAATTAAGTTGACCATAATCTAAAGTCTTTGAGCAGTCTAGAAATTGAACAAAATTCTAGCAGGGAGCCAAAAGAGGACAGCTCTGGCACTCCCGGAAATCTTGTGATTTTATTCTTTTTGGAGAAAATGTTAATGTTTCTTTCTGTTGTGCGTACACACAAATGAAATCCAGGTTTGTGTTCTATTTCTTTGTTGCCTTGCCATTTCTCTTTTTGCTGTAAAACATACTAATAATTGCTCATTTTTGTTTCAATACACTGCAATTTTTTCTCTTTTTTTGCTATTGTGTATAGAGCTGAAGATGCAGACCTATAAATGCTCAGAAATAAACATTTGTTTACTTGTACCAATTTCTTGCAGGTAATTGGCCTACTAGATGTATTTACACCTGACTTATCACTGGAGGAATTCACTGACTTGTAAGTTATCGTCTTTTTGTACCAAATGTTTGCTCTAATTTTCAGTTAGATGAGACGTTAACACTGCATGGACATAGAAACTCTCTGGATGTTGTGTGGGGTCGTATTTGTGCCTTTCTGATGTCTTACTGTTGGCTGTGAAATGTCAGCATTTGCAATCCTTTCTGGCTACATACTTAACATATTTTCAGTTAGGCCCTACAGTGATCCTCCTTTTCAGAAGCAAGTTGTGACAGGTTATAAGATCTACTGAAACACTGGATTCTGGTAAATAGCCCTGTGTTTTACAACTTCTATTGCATTCACTCCTCTAAGATTGACTGTGATTTTACTGTTTCATAACACAAGGATGCTAGCTTGGTGGTGAGACCACATAGTGTAGGGATATCATCTATGTCCTCTAATCCCCATACGGCACTTCTGAAGGGATTATATAACCGATGTTCTCTGCGCTGTTCACACTACAGTTTTTGTTTTCAGCCAGGGGTTCCAGCAATTTTTACTATGAAAACCCTGCAGCAAAAATTCTTGGAACACATTTAAGTCAGCAGGATCTATCGGAATTAGACCTCCTTGTTGTCATGGCTGTTAATAGCACCATGATGCTAGCGTATCAGAGCCTAAAAGGGTACACTGTCTCACCATGGAATGGTGAGAGAACCTCTCAAGAGAAGGTTGAATACTGCTTGATTATATGGTGCTCCCCACTGCACCGTTAAATCCTGGGCGCACATTATTCTGCAACAAGCAAGTGGTTTCTTTTAGGAAAAGGAAATGGCTTGTTAATATTCATGCTTGTGTGAAATTTTTGTCTGGAAATTCAGAAAGACTAAATCCTAACCATTACTTTGAATGCAAACACTTAATTTTCCATCTTTTTTTCTTTCTTCTTCTGAATGGGGTGATAGAAGTATTATCCTCACTTTTCAATGCCTGTTTTATGTGCTATATAAATTGTATCATTATAAGAGATGAGCGAGCGTACTCGGAAAAGCACTACTCGCTCGAGTAATTTGCTTTATCCGAGTATCGCTGTGCTCGTCCCTGAAGATTCGGGTGCCGCTGCGGCTGACAGGTGAGTCGCAGGGGAGAGCGGGCGGGATCGAGGGAGAGAAAGATCTCCCCTCCGTTCCTCCCCGCTCTCCGCTGCAGCTCCCCGCTCCGTGCCGGCACCCGAATCTTCAGGGACGAGCACAGCGATACTCGGATAAAGCAAATTACTCGAGCGAGTAGTGCTTTTCCGAGTACGCTCGCTCATCTCTAATCATTATATGTTTTAGGAGTTCACTAACTGTTCAAACACTTGTGCATATATGGTAGTCAGTGTGATAAGTAGCAAAAGGTGCAATTCACTGTGCCTAAAAATAAATTTTAAGTAAAACATAAATCTTGTTATTTGTATAGCACCAACTTATTCTGCAGCGCTTTCAGGTAATTTTTTATTTATGACCACCCACCAAGCTGGGTACTCATTTTACAGACCTCGAAGGATGGAGTTAACCTTGAGCCGGCTACCTGAACCATGCAGGGATTGAGAGCTTAGGACTTCATTTCTGCTGCCTTAACACTCTTCCCCACACAGGGATCTAAAATTACCCTTTGTGCTAAAAAAAAAAAATCCCTCAAAATTGATGGCCACTAGGGGTTTCCCTTCCTCCCAACTTGCTGTTCACTGGCAGTTGCATGTGTTACTGGAGACAACTGAATAGGAAATGGAGGAGTCATTGTGAAGTCTGAGAGCAGAAGGGAGGTGGAGAAGAAGGGACACGCACGCCCTGCTTGAGCTATTTCCTGGTATTCACATCTCCTCTGCCCAGTAACGCTATACACCTCCCTACATGATGATATGTCTGTGTGTGTTACAGATGGAGAACAGAATCTGCAGTCCCCTGCACATAATATAAAACGCAGCACAGCAGCCAGTCTCCTCTCACCATTTCTGAGTGAATTGAGAATCGGATGTGCACAGAGGAAAATGGGGGGGGGGGGGGGTGGAGAAATGCAGAATATAAGTTATATAATAGCCAGAAATGGTTTTTTCCTGAATGTACACACCACAGCTTAGACTGAAAAGCCATCTGACAAGTTGGGTCTACTTTAATTAAAAGAACACAGATTTTTGTGGAAGCAGCTGAAAAAGATTGATAATATTTAATGTGGTGGTATGTCTACCTGCAGTAATCTGTCTGTAGTGGTTTATAAAACTCTGGTCTGATTTGTACACTATTCATAATTATAGTAGTACTAAAATAAATGTAAAGGTAATCTTTCACCATAATTATGCTAGCCTCTCTGAGGGCAGTATAGGGTGGTGACAGGCTTGTTGATTGCAGTGATGTCTGTTCTGTATCTATGAAGCCATTTGTCAGAATCGTACATTTTATCAAGGGCTCTCACACACTTGTTTTTTTTAACACTGCATTTTTATAGCGCGAATGTCAATGGGACTTTCTAATGTTAAAAACGCATCGCAAGTTGGTGCTTTGCGATTTTTTTGTGTAATGCGTTTTTAACTTTAGAAAGTCCCATTGACATTCGCATTAAAGAAAAGCAAGTATGTGGGAGCCCCAATAGTTGAACACACACAGAGGACTAGAGGAAGTAGCCCTCAATATCTGAGCTGCAGGCTAGCCCCTCACCTCACCCTCCAGCCGCTGATGGCAGCCTCTCTATGCATGGTACTGGGCAGACAGTTGTCAGTGGCCGGAGTTGATGGGGCTAGCCTGCAGTTCATGAATATTGCTGACTACTTTCTATTGTCTTGTGTGTACTGCTGCTGATACATATAGCAGACATATCTCTGCCATTAGTGTGCCTGGCACCTCTTTATGCTGCCCTCAGGCAGGAGAGTGTAAAGATGATGACAGATTCCCTTTGAAACATCTGCCGGGTGTCGTTTTTTCCTTTTCTTTAAACAATAAGGCTGCCTTCACACGGGCCGGAAAATTGTGTGAGATTTGTGCGGTGGGAGACGCACAAATATGAACCCCATAATTTGAATGGGGTCATACACATGAACAGTGTTTTCTTACATGGCACTGCGATGCTATGCAGGAAACAATCTTCTCTCGCATCACATCTTCCATTGTTTTCAATGGGGCCAGCAGCAGCATCGTACTACGTGCATGCAATGCGATGCGAGGTCTCCTATTGAAAAGAATGGGAGAAGTTCGGCGAGCCGCCACCACGGCTGATCGCTACATCCCCAAAATGATCCGAGGCTGTTTTAACATGTAACCTCCTCGTATCTGTGGGGAATTCACATGGTGGGGAGTGTGATATGGGGCTGTGATTCACGGCCCTATATCACGCTAACCAGTGTGTAACTTAGTCTAAGACCTCATTCACATGGTGTAATTGACAGTGAAATCTGCACCAGTTTGTATTGAATTCTATGTAAATCTGTGCCATTCATGTGGTGTAGATTTTTCTGAATATGCGTTCTAAAATCCGCACTGCTGGGAAAAAAAGAATTACTGTGCCCGTATTTTGCACGGACACTGCGTTGCACAGCTGCACACAGATTTGCCCCGTTGTCTTGGGCCAAATAAGCATGCAGATTCATATGAAAACCCAGGCAGAACTCCACATTGGAAAAATCTGCCCGGGATCTAACATTGGCCCGTGTGAATGTTGCCCAAGTATGAAAGCTTTGTGATGTAATTGACCTATGTGTACTCATAGCATGTCCTGTCTTTTTGTTTTCCCCTTTAAACAGTTACCTGGTTATGCCTTTTATGGGCACAGACTTGGGAAAGATAATGAAACATGAAAAACTGTCAGAAGATCGAATTCAGTTTCTTGTATATCAGATCTTGAGAGGCTTAAAGGTTGGTAATTTTACATAGATTATGTATGGTAAATACCTAATATGTATCGGTATCCGGATTACTGCCATGTCTAGTTTGAACAACTAAATCTAAAGATGATAGTTGTGACTGATCAAATATCTGGAGCCAGGCAGAGAGAGATGCTCATAGAAATGGTTTTCTATTGATATCACGATTCTAATTACCTGGTCATTAGGAGCATTAAACTGGCCCTTGGAATGCTCCAATTGGCTCCTAAAATGTACGACAATGTGTCTACTCCCATTATCTTATTTATTTTTAGGTTAAAGGGAACCTGTCATGTCCCCACAGCACCATAGTCTAAGTTCTGGTGATGTTGGGGGAAGTGATGGGGGAGCCAGGTGATGTGTTTTTTTATTTTTTTTCCCCTCTATGCTCGCTGCTGCAATCCAGTGTCGTCACCTGAAGATGGTGCATGGCGCACGGAAATCTGACACTCTCCCATAAACATTTATAGCTTTATTGGAAGTTTACCTTATTACAACATACCAAAGCCGTAATGCAGCACAGAAAGGGACCTACCTGGGGCTAGAACATTTCCACATCTAATATTGCCTATTTAACTTATCGTAGCATAAACTTCCATCTTTGTAGTCTTTTCTACTATTTAACCGCATATTTCAGAAGGAAAGGGTAGGTTCTGTGTTAAATCTAAAGCTGCCCATACACTTACATTGGATGTCATTTGACCATTTTATGCCAACCGTTTTTCAAGGTGGTAGACGTCTGCCAAAAATATGATGGGTTTAGTTGAAAACTTCACCATGGTTGGCCAATAAAACTGAATTCAGCCAGTCATACCATACAGTTTGGCAACAAGCCCAGTGTGATTTTTAATTTTACTTTCATTTTTTCCCCCCATCTAAACTGGCTTCCTGATTAACCAATTTAGTCTTTCATGTTGATGGTGGCATCGTTCTAATGAACGATCTTGTGGATAATTGAGCAGCCATGTTGTCTTGATTATTAGTTCTGTGGTCTGCTTAACCCTTTGCAATCCAATTTTGGATTCAGGGTTTCCTAGGGGGGGCTTTCTCTTTCTGCCCTTATACAATGGCGCCATCTGCTGGCTAGAGCCAGTACTGTGGTATGGGACATGCCGGAGAGGCCCCCGACAACAGAGCGGCCTGTAATATACAGTAAGAATACCCTGCCAGACGTCTTCCAACATTGGAGCTGTACAGCCTCCAATCAGAATGTCTTCAGACATCAGACAGTGGATTGGAAAGGGTTGATATTTGGACTGGATATGAGATGGACGGATGTTTGTTTTGGGTGAGATGGATAGTCCCATAATGGTATCTCAGTTGCTGCTTAAAAAAATTTTGAATAATGGTAAAAAGACTATTATCTACCAATGCTGGCACTGGGAACGAGCTAGTATCTCTTGACCTTGTGGTCCAGAAGTGTTGGTGGAACATCCTCAAACATTTGGCCCATGCTTACAGAAATAGGTCATTAGGGAGTATGATGGCCCAGGTATTGGATATGCATGATGTAAGAAGGTTAACAGGTAGTCCTGCACAGTTGTGTATATATACAGGCACTGGGTAACAATATTCCTTAAGGTGCTGCATACATATATGGCTGCATTACTCATCTCTACAAGCACAAACAGGAAAGCTTTTATTCTGGAAAAGTTAAATTAGAATTGAAATTCTACTTTGAGCAGCTAAATTCTGGGAATGCAGTAAGTCTTTTGAATGACTTTATTGCATTAGTAGAACAGACTTGAAGAATTAGAAATAAACTAGGCATTCTGAGACTTTAACCCCTTCCCACGCAACACATTAAAAGAGCCTTTCACCTACTTTTGGCTCTATAAACTAAGCTTATGGGCGGAAAAGAAGTAACCCACGGAGTCTGGGGATGTAAGTGGTCATACGTACCTTCCCTGTTCCCCAGTAGCAGCTCATTGAGCGGCACTTCTTTTAAGTAGTACACCCATTATAAAATTAGAGAAGGCAGACTACTTAGCAGGATTTTCAGTGCACTGATCCATGGCTTTTAGTGCTGGCACCGGTTAAACGGGGAAGGTAAGTATAACACTTGCATTCTCGGACTCGGTGGTTTACTTATTTTCAGCCCATATGTCTAGCTTATAGGGGTAAAAGTAGGTGACAGATTCCCTTTCACATGTGGATGGGATTGCATGTGATCTTCAGCTGGAGAACATCTGTTATTTAAAACTTGCATTCTCACTGTAGGCCTCTTGTCATATTCAGTGTTGAATCATAGGAATCCAATGGTCTAGAGTTCGGGTCAGTAGACCCGCAGTCGGGCTGGGACACTTGTTCGTATTAGGCTAGTTTCAAACAGGATGACTGTCGGGTGCTTTAGTGCTTGTCAGCCGTCCCAATGTCCATCTCACATTTGCTTTCACACAGAAGCAATAATTGCTCACTGAATGGAGGTGGAACACGTATGAGATCTCTCCATTCAGAGTAAACGGGCAGTTCATAGATGAACGACTGCCTGGTTTCACAGGCCAACAATCGCTTGGTTTTTAGATGAGATGAATACTAAGTGGTGCAGACTTGTGAGCGATTCTTGCTCAACTATCTAATCCCGTGGTTACTTAGGATGACAGTCACCCATACTTCTTCTTTCAAGCAATTTTTGCTTGGGTAACTGTGGGCCTGTGTAAAAGTCCCCTTACAGGAGCATAAATGTGTCAGAAATACGCTACTGCGAAATTAGTCAAAAACAAGGCAAATACTCTTCTACTTTAGTGCCCAGCATGTGTCCCAGTACAATGACAAGCATGTTGTTCTGTTCTGCTTGTGAGGAACAAAAGCTGTTCTGTATGTTTTGTACATGTGTCTAGGATAAGATGTTTGCCTCTTAATTAGATACAAGACTGTTGAATTGGTTGTCATCACATTGTAATAAATGTTTAAGTAGTTATTGCTATGCATCATGACCCAAGAAAGGGATTGTAATAAGACCGTCTGTGTTTTCAAGGGGATCTATAATGACACTCTGCTGAAGAGGATTTGGACGCTTACATTTTCCAAAGGTGGTCCTAGAAACTGTTTGTTGGCAACCAGTTTCTTGCAGATCCTGCTAAAATAGTGGAATGAGCCAACGTTGTGTTCTAGACCATAGCTGGCCATACACCTGAGATAATGCTCATTCTCCCAGCTCCTCCGTTGTACCTGCTCGGCGGAGGGCGTTTTTGTGTTAATGGGAAGAGGGGAATAAATGCTGGCTTATTTCTTGCAAGAAAAACAAATGGGCAAGTTAAAAACAATTCTCTTCCGCTTGAGGGCAGTCAGGAGACCCCCATGTACAATATTCAGTCCCATTGAAATTGACGGATTCCACAAATTCTTATCTAATGTATGTGGCCAGCTTTAGGGTGCGTTCACACAAACGTATATCGGCTCGGTTTTCACGCCGAGCCGATATACGTTCCCTCGTGTGCGGGCGGGGGGGGGGGGGGGGGATGGAAGAGCCAGGAGCAGGAACTGAGCTCCCGCTCCCTCTCTGCCTCCTCTCCGCCCCTCTGCACTATTTGCAATGGGGAGAGGCCAGACGGGGGCGGGGCTAATTCGCGGACCTTAGCCCCGCCCCATCCCGCCCCCTCATTGCAGATAATGCAGAGGGGCGGAGACGAGGCAGAGAGGGGGCGGGAGCCTCAGTTCCTGCCCCTGGCTCTTCCACCCCCCCCCCCCCCCCCCCGCACACGAGAACAACGTATATCGGCTCGGCGTGAAAACCGAGTCGATATACGTTCGTGTGAACGCACCCTCAGATTGTGGTTGGTACTCATTATGAGTGATTAGATTTTCCAAAGAAATTCTCTCCTGTTCATTTTGGGCTATCCATGACAATGCTGCTAGCTAAGCTCTTGTACAGCTGACGGCTGCCTCTCCTGGCTGCCTTTTACCAATACACATGCACGCTTGGCTTGCCTCCTGCCTGCAGCTTATCTCCCAAGAACAAAAGTGTGGGGCATATGAAACACAACTGCCTGATTCTTATCATTCCTAATTGCTGTCATTAAGGGTCAGGAAGCTGTCATACACGGCCCTCCCCTCTGCAAATTTGCAGATATAACCAGTATATAAAGTAAAGTACATAGTCCGCCTTAACCCCTTAAGCCAGGCTCACATGGGCAGATTCCAATTGTGGAATCTGTGATCGGTTTCCACAGTAAAACGCAGGCATTGAAAGAAACTTATCTTTTAATTTTTCATTCACACTCGTAGATATGAATTGCATATTCCATGAGCAGCAGAAAAAGCGCAATTTTTGTATTTTTTATTTTTTGCAGTGGACTCCGCACAGAAGGCCTCCATTGAAGTCAATGGAGGCCATCTGACCCGTAGCCCACATGCAATTAACATTAGTTTTGGACTGCGGGTACCCGCGTCATCATTTGGCAACAGTACAGTAAATACAAATAAACAAAAAAAACCTGTACTGTGCATGACCGCCTGCAATGCAGTGGAATTCGATCCGCTAGTGTGAGCCCAGCCCTAGGGACCAGGCTGTTTTGGTCCTAAAGGACCAGACCCTTTTTAGGGATTCTACCCACATAGACATGCGCAGTGTGATGTGTCCTTTTTTTTTTTTTTTTTTCTTCTAAACTCGCAGCTTTGTTTCAGAGGGGATGCGAATGAAAATGCTGCCCATGCACAATTTATTGCATATGGACAGCATATTAATACACAGCCTATGCAAATGTATAAAGCTCACTCTGCGTATGTATGCAGAGAAATAGAGCATGCTGTGGTTTTATTTCTCTTGCGTATCGATTCTCTGTGTCTCCACATTGGTGTGCATGGATAAATAATAGCTCATTGACTCCATTCACCACGAAACACAGTCGTGGACATGAGCCCTAAGGCCGCTTTCTTAACACGGGCATATGTGCAATTGTGCATGTCATAGTGCCTTTTTTTTCCCCCACTATGAACAAGGTTGTTTTTTTTTTTTTTGTTTTTTTTTGTGCATCTGCATATGGCACTCGCACACCCGTTGAAATGCTTAATTTGTCTGAGGTCCAGATGTATTCTCTTTCCAGCAGATTTGTGCAGTGTTTCATGCGTTTCCTTGTGTATTGCGTGTGTATTTGCATATCACCCGTCCCCTCCCCCCAATTGACTTCTATGGGGACCTATGGTGTGCAAAGCATGTTCTATCTTTTTTTGCGGGCCAAAAATACACGTATGTGAACAAACCAATGAAAGAAATGGGTTCTAATCTCTGCGGATTGTGTGTGCAGTGTTTGGACACGCAAATCCGTATGTGTGGAGCTGGCCTAAGAGTACTGAGTGTTATCGTTCTTTTTGTCAATAGGGTGTTACACGGTCTCTCACAGTGTAGAAGCGTGACTTTGACAAGGGGTACAGTGCTGAGTTTCTTTTTTTTCATATATCAATCAGGAATTTCAGAATGCAGAATTGTTTTAAGGAGACTAGTATTTACTAAAATGGGCATGTCAGGAGATCTTGGCACTTGTGGATGAACTCTGCCATGTTTCCAGTACTGCGTATATTGAAAAATAAATTGAGGAAACTGAAAGGGATCTGATTGAATGTGAACAGGGATTATCCTGCTGGTAGGGGCCGATTTTGATGGAATCTGAGGTCCTCTAATTTGTATGGGCGTCTCCTGACAGACCTCTGGTAATGAGGATTGGACTGTTGGATTTCAACATGTCCAGTCCATATGTTCTCTGGAGATGAGCCGTTGCTGTAGGTGTCGGGCAATGGCTTTCTCCCTATAGAGACGCTATGCGTGCGCAGCCAAATGAGGCATGCATTTATATGTGGGGGATCAGGAGGCTCATTCCGCCAACTAGTTGTTCATGTGTTTGGCCAGCTTTATACTGGAATGTTTTCAGTTCTACCTTCTCGCCTGTGAATTGTTTCCATCCTCTGCTTTAGTAGGTAGCAGAAATCTGGAAGCGGAGGACAAAATGTTTCAAACTGCCTTGGAGCTTGTTACCTAGGAAACATTTACAATGCTGTCTTTCCTGAGCTAAACCCTTCAGTACTCGGTGTGTTTGTCACAATACATGCCATAACAGACAAAGATTGTCAGAGATGGTTGAACCTAACCTATTCATAACTCTGCACTCCAATTATGTCTGTGTGCCAAGTTCCAGGCTACCGCTATAGTAAGGTGTATTGAAACCCAAGCAGGACGAGAATCTGGTTACTTAATCATTGATGCCACCGTTGCTCTAAACCGTGAATTTCTATATTTTTCAACCTAGTGGGGAAAATTAAAATAAAAAATAAACCCATATGGGACTATGTACAAGGACAGGGTTTCCCAACCAGGGTGAGAGTGAGTGGGTTATCTGTCCGAAAGCTTCATGTTGGTCCATTTATCAGCAGTTTAACCTCTTAAATGCCACAGTCAATAGCAGCAACTGCATCTGAGGGATATTAGACAAAGAATGAGCTTTCTTTGTCCTCCAATTGTTGACCCTAGTGATGTAGTTGTGCCGGCCAACAGTTAAATATCACAGGCAAGGCCTTGCACAGGCACACAAACTCATATGTGGCTGCATATTAGACATGGTTTTATGTGTGCCTGTTTTTTTTTTTTTTTGTTTGTTTGGTTTTGGTTTTTTTACCAACCAATAACATATAATGCTTTGGCATACCTATTGATATCAACATGTAAATGTTAACTGCTCTCTTTTAGGGCTCATGTCCACGGGGAAAAGAAGAATTAAAATCCGCATCGGATTTTAACTCTTCTCCCGCGCGCGGATCCGCACCCCATAGGGATGCATTGACCACCCGCGGGTAGATAAATACCCGCGGATCGTCAATAAAAGTGATTTTAAAAAAAATGGAGCATGAAAAAATCTGGACCATGCTCCATTTTCATGCGGGTCTCCCGCGGGGACGGCTCCCGCGGGCTTCTATTGAAGCCTATGGAAGCCGTCCGGATCCGCGGGACACAAAAATCACATTTTACTTACCCGCTCCGGTTCTTCTCTTCGGCGCCGCGCCATCCTCTCTCAGCCGCGGCCGGATCATTTTGCTTCGGCCCGGCGCATGCGCGGGGCACGTCACCGACGTCATCGTGCACATCCGCCGAGCCGAAGAATGAAGATCCGGCCGCGACGAGAGAAGATGACGCCGCCGCGAAGAGAAGAAACGGAGCGGATGGGAGGTGAGTTTATTGTCATTTATTTGTATTTTCAGCCCTCATGTCCGCGGGGCAGGAGGGACCCGCTGCAGATTCTCCATGTAGAATCCGTAGCGGGCCCGATTTTCCCCGTGGACATGAGGCCTTATACTTAGCTTTTCGTTTTTATGCGATCTTACACTTTGTATAAAAAGGGCCTTTGGACTTGAATTTGGCCTAAAGATTATCATTCAATAAATAGTTTAAATGAACAAAGACTATCGATAATGTTCAATGTAAACACAGCCAACAATCGACCGATGAAGGAATCTGTTCATCGTTCAGTTCATACAAGCATGAAAATCATTGTTGGCTTGTTCGCTGATCGTTCAGTCGAATGTGAATGACTGAACAATTTAGCGAGTGAACTAAACTATTTATCTGCTTATATATAACCTTAGATCACTAAACATATTTTTGAGTTACACTGTGACTACATATTCGTCTCACAGACTTGGGCCCAATGTCCACGGGCAAAATGGAATTACTAAAAGCAAGCGGGTCTCCCGCATGCGTGATCTGCGTCCATAGGGAATCAGTGGACACCCGCAGGTAATCTGTCCGTACTGCGGAAAAGCAGGAGTTTAAAAAAAAAAAAAAAGCGTGCACGGCTGGCCGAAGAAAGAAGATCCGGCCGCGACTGAGGGGGGGGGGGTCTGAATTTCCCCATGGACATGAGGCCTTAAGCTGCCTGTCCACGGGCGAGGCAGAATATCGCTAGCGATATTCCACCACGTGGAGGGAGAAATGACAGGGCTCCACGGTTAGCCTATCTGATAGGCTCACTGGGGAGAATCGCGGCAAACTACAGCATGCCGCAATTTGAATCCCGCGAGCGAAGAGTCCCCCTGATTCTCAGCTTATGGACGTCGGGCTGCGCTTTCCATAGTTAAGTCTATGGAAACCGTTCACTGTATTACCCGCGGCCAGATTATTGCCGCAGATAACGCAGTGACATATCGCCCGTGGACAGGCGGCCTAACAAAATTAAACTACAATATTTTATTTATCGTATTTATTAGTGGAAAAATAACTTTTATGACAGGACATTTAGTAAATTTACCTAAAAACTATCAGACTAAACTTATTTCTTGCAGTCATTGCAAACTGAAATAGTAGTGTGTTCACCACAAATGGCAATTCAATGATGAATCGTTGGGTGTAAAACCACCTTAACGGATGTGGTGAATAAGCAACAGCCTTGAAAAGAACTATCACTTTCTTTTTTTGTTTGGCTAAACGAGCTTTTAAGGTTTCATGTTTTGTATGTTTAAAAAAATATATTGATCCCTTTCATACAGAGGGAATCACTTGCAACATTGTAAAAATATTTGGTGTTTTTATGCCAGTTTACACACTAAAAAGATAAGAAATTTTCTTGATTTAAAATGTGTGTGGGTTTAGTATTATGATGGCCTGTTATAACTAAGGATTAGAGATGAGCGAGCGTACTCGGAAAAGCACTACTCGCTCGAGTAACTTGCTTTATCCGAGTACCGCTGTGCTCGTCCCTGAAGATTCGGGTGCCGGCACGGAGCGGGGAGCTGCAGGGCAGAGCGGGGAGGAACGGAGGGGAGATCTTTCTCTCCCTCTCTCCCACCCGCTCTCCCCTGCTCCCCGCTGCGACTCACCTGTCAGCCGCAGCGGCACCCGAATCTTCAGGGACGAGCACAGCGATACTCGGAAAAAAGCAAATTACTTGAGCGAGTAGTGCTTTTCCGAGTACGCTCGCTCATCTCTACTAAGAATCCCTACTATTAATTGATGCATTGCAGAAAGCGGTTTCCACAAAGCCCAGTGACAGATCCCATTCCTAACTGGTTAATTGTAAATAACAGTTCCCAAAGACTTGTGCAGTGCCATTTATAAGAATGCACACCATTCGTTGTTCAATATAAATTGTCTTCAGTCCTCTTACAATTTTTAGCAGACGGCTTACACACAAATACAATGAAGGCTCAACTCATTAGGGTTTCAATCATGATTCTGTTCCTCTGCTCTGTTTTTGAAGCAGAAAAATGGTAATAAAACAAAAATAGACTGATCATTCAAAAAAGGATCCATCTGTGTTCTGTGTCCAAAACTAGAAACAAAAGCGGAGCAGTTTTGAGCTTTTTTGATCCAGTGTAAAAAAAAAAACAAAAAAAAACGGAATGAAGAATACAAAGACTGATTGAAATTGAGGACTTGATGCTTCTATACATTTCCGTGGACTTTCTCTCCGTTCTGCTGTTCCCATGGTTGAACAATAAAACTGAAATGAAAACCCTAATGTGAAAAGGTCCTTAAAATAATGGAAACCAAACGGAATGCAAGCAAACTGCTTTCCTTTTTTATGGAAACCCCATTGAAATCAATGGGGAAGAAAACTGATCAGTTTTTCTGTTCTAATTCAGTTTCTCCGCTCCTCAAACAGATGATGGAATTATGACTGAAGCCTTAACCCTTTCCAATCCACTGTCTGACGACATTATGATTTAAGGCTGTACAGGTCCGATGTTGGAGAAAGTCCGTCGGGGTTCTCTTACTGTATATTGCCAGCCTCTCTGCTGTCGGAGCCTATCCAACGTGTCGGTACTGGCCTTTGCCAGCAGATAGTTCCGTTTTATAACAGCAGAAAAAAGTTCCCCTAGGAAAACCAGGATACAAATTGGATTAGAAATGGTTAATGCAGATGAGAACTGAGTCCAACTGTTGTGGTTCTCAGAGCATTACACTTAGGAGGCATAGCGTTTTATGAACGTGGCATTATTACGTCACAGTTTTTCTCATTCCTTTGTTAAAATGTAGTATTTTACAGTATATGTGATTTGTAGGCCATTTTTCAGTCTTGCAATCTGCAGGGGTGGTTGGTTGCTGTAGCAACATAGAGCTTTGTTGCAGCTACAGGATAGATACTGCTATTTTGAGTCTTTTTTTTTTTCTTTTGCATTATAACTTTAATTTGTTGAAAAGATTAATCAGCCCTCAATGACATGAATTATGTGGGGTTGTATGATGTAAGAAATGATTACTGTTACTAATAAAAAATCAATTTAAAATGTTTTCTAGCTCTAAAAAGAAGATTATCCTGTCCTCAAGATAGGTAATCAAGAACTGATTGCCAGGGGACCCCTGTCAAAGTGTGTGGAAAAGGAAGCAAGTGGCAAAGTACACTGTGCAGAGGCTCGGCATGGTATTGCAGACACAGCTTCCTTTCACTTCAACTGGAGCTGTGCCTGCAATACCATGCCAGGCCACCGTATAATGTTTCCTGCTCCATACAGTCTGACAGTGGCCCAGCGAATAGCTGACTGATGGGTCCCGAGCAGCTGTCCCCCATCAGTTGGCTATTGGCCAACTATATGGAGGATGTGTTTTTTTGTTTTTTGAAGTTTTAAAACCAATTTTAACCATTATTCTTGTGATCACTAGAAGATTGCAGAAATATCAAATTACATACACTTTTTATGCAGATATTCCTACCAATCTCTTTATATCACACACGGTTTCCCCAAATATACAGTCAAACCTCTAGTTTTGTCTTTTAATTTCGCCAGTTTCCAGTTTTGCTGATTTTTCAAGCCAGAATTTCGCCTCTAGTTTCACTGTCTGCTTCTAGTTTCGCCGGATGGCTGTGATTTGGCTGAGCAATCTTTCTGGGAGGTGGGGAATTCAATCCCCATCACTCGAAATAGATGCTTTGCCAGCTTGACAAGTGCTCGGCAGCCTATCAGAAGCTCCGAAAGCAACGGTGGAGACCCTGACGGCACCTGGAAGATGAGTATTGATGCCACCCACAGTCCTATGTGACACCACAGATAACCGTTATAAGTCTTAGGACAGATAATGATGCCACCTGCATTCCTATGTAACACCACAGATAACACACAGCTCTACATTAGGCTACTTGGTATTAAAAACCATATTTATGTGGTTTGGTGTGCTTTTTTTTGAAATGTGTAGAAGGCATTAATTGGATTTACATTGATTCCTAAGGAAGTAATTGCCTCGCGTTTCATTGATTTCAAGTTTGGCCGATTTGCTTTCAGGTGGATCACCAACAAAACTAGAGATTTGACTGTATATCCTACCAAGGAAAATCCGTATCCAATAAATTTCCTGTACTGCATTGAACAAGATTAACTGTCTCTTGCTTTGCAGCAAATGGGCAGTTGTGCATTTGCTACTGATTTTTCTCTTACGTCTCCTATTAAACATATGCTGACGTTTTAGCACCATTGTAACAGATTCACACAGCTTTGAATTGTAATTCCTTTGTACACATGTTGTGCCTTGCTGTTCTTTCTGACCTTAATAACTACACCGATATTCTGCATGCTCTTCATACAACTTGTACTGTTCATTAATTGTGCCTTTACTACATTACAGTTTGTGTTCTCGCTTGGGATTTTGACTAATGCAAGCAATGAGTTGTCTGCCTAGTTTATAATGTGGGTATACAAACTTGCTTGTTGAGCAATCTTAAAGATTGTTTGTCAAAGAAAGGGGGCGGGACAGTTCAACAGGAAGCACTGTATAAGCCTTTAAAGAAGAATTGGCAAGGTATCAAAGACTATTCAGTCTCCCTTGACTTAAGTTGTTTTTTTGTTTTTTTTAAATATTTTTGCTGAAACTGCAATTTTATATCTAATCTCAATTTACTAGTGTACGTATTGCATGATCCTTTATGTGTTTGAAACTGGCACTCCAGAACTTTAGACAATGAGGTTCTTTGGACAGAGGGCTTTGTTAAGGTAAGTTCACACGTAGCAGAATTGTTGTGGAATTTCATCTGCGGAATATGCACCAAAATCCCACAACAAAGTACAGTATAATGTAAGCGAATGTGGTTTTAACAAACCCTATTCTCTCAAAGCAGAAGAAATCCGCAGCAAAATCTACTTAGATTACAGATTTTTAAATCCTGGGCATGCTGTACCTGTCATGAGCAAATAGTGGATTTTCACTGTAGCTATATATTCATTCATTCATTCATTACATTGCAATGAGTGTAATTTGCAACAAACTTGTGCAGATTTTAGTGTAGAAAAGTTCCGCTGTGTGCTCCTATCCTGATAAGGAAGAGGAGATTCATTAAATCTTGTGCAAGATGCCCACAGCCACCATTTAGGTTGCAGTTTTCACTTTCTAAACCGCCTCTGATAAAGCGAGAGCAGAAATATTGTTGTGGTCAAGTCCACTATTTATTTGTTTCCTTTTACTAATTTTTTTTCTACCATCCTTATGATATTTATGTGAAAGTGTTTGTACCAGGAAGCCATTGCCTACGGCCCAATGTTCATGGGTGGGTTTGAGTTGCAGAATCCACACGGGAGAGACGCAAATCAAGCTGCCCATAGAGAAGCATGTGGATTTGTTTTGCAGACCTTTTGGTCTGCAAAACAAATCGCAGCGTGCTCCATTTTTCTGCGGATCCCACACTGACGGCTTCCATTGAAGTCAGTGGAAGCCGTCCGATCCACGGGAAAGCAGGAGATTTAAAACAGAACTGTCCCGTGCATGTCCAGCGGCGAGCCGTGAGGAGCATGCGCAGAACAGTGAACCTAGACGTGAAGAGATCTGCGTGGATGCCGCCAGCAGAAAAATTCAGGTGTGCAGGGCTGGATTCCGTGCGCGACTCCCTGCATGGAATCCAACCCGCACGTGGACATGAAGCCTTACAGATAAATTAGAGGTAATTTAAAAAAAGAAGTTGCATAGACTCCTATTCCTAAATGTTTGGAAAGCTGTGTAAGGCAAGTTTCCCAAAAATGAATGAATGTTTTAATGAAAGCAAAGGGTGGGCACTCAAAATACTGAAAAATGTCATGTTGTTAAAGCTACTTATTTAACTGGAAATGAACCTGAGTGATCTGTAACTTAGTCTTTGTCTAGTAGCTACTATTTATTTTGAACATGCACTTGTCTCGTGAGCTATTTGATAATCTGTTATGTTTCTTTACAGTACATCCATTCGGCTGGTATAATACACAGGGTAAGTAATTTTAAACACCTGAACTACATTAGATGGCTGAATTATCAGTCCTATTTTAGTTGGTATTCATTTTAAAGAGCTGTATATCATATTCTATTTCCACTTTTTGTTCAAGCCTAACCTGGTCTATATGCTGTTTTCCCTTACTATCACCGGGGCATTCTTTGTCTTCAAATGTTATGTGCCAGTAATATCTTAGTGGTGGGTTGTGAAAGATACTAAAAACAAATTGGACTAAATTCCTTGTTACAAAACCAGTTTCTCCCAGGACTTTCAGTTCCCTCAATGTCAACAAGGCTCTATGCATCATATTGCTTAGAGTACCTGCACTTTCACACTGGAGTACTTGTGTTCCATTAGTCGTATTCAGCTCCATCCAGCAGCTGGAGACTGCCCCATGTAGCGCTATACGGGAGGAGCTAAAAGCTGCCAGTGGAGTACAAGCACTTCAGTGTGAAAGTACAGGTACTCTTTATGGTTCAAAAGTATTTTATTAGCTACGTCAGGGAGTACGATACAGATATGGCAATGGACATGTTACAGTCATAGTAACCATCTTATCTCTTAGCAAATTCTACAGCTGTCCGGCCCCCCGTGCAGGTTTTTAGTTAAAACGAACAAAACGTAACCTAGCAAATCGTAAATCATAAATAAATCACATTCCCCTGAAGCTTGATCATCAATCAGCCCGTTATTTGGGGAATTTAGAAATGAACTTAGGGATATCTGGAATTTTTAGATGGTGAAAAAAGTCCAGAAGCGAAGAAAAAGGAAAGGAGACGAGTGGATGAAGGGGAAAGGTAAGGAATAGGGTTAGGGAAGTCTGTCCAGTCCGAGCACACCCCGCGGCCCAGTTCCTCCGTTGGATTGGGCGAGTTGGGCTTGATGGTGGGAGTGTCCAAGCCGGCTAAGTAGCGGTAGTGCCGTCACGTAGCCAGGCCTCTAAACCGGGTGAGACCCGGAACTGCAACCACTCCGCCCAGGTGTTATAGAATTTAGAGTAACGCATCTCGTCTTTAGCACACAGTTCCTCCATTTGTCTTTTAAGTTGTCCATAGCTTCCAACCACATTACTTCGTCGGCGTCGTGGATTTCCACTTTCTTGGAATGATCTGCCTGACTGCTAATATGAAAAAACGCAGCAGGGAGCTTTTTGTACCAGACATTGACCCCAGGAACATAGAAAGCAACGCCAGCTCAGGGGTAAAGCTGGTCGAGCCTTTACAGGTAGTTAAATATAAAGCCTCTACCTCTCGCCACAATGGTTGAATGTGTGTGCAAGACCACCATATGTGGACAAAGGTCCCCGGTTCGCGGAGGCACCGCCAGCAGAGGTCTGAGTGTTGGGGGTATATTTTGGCTAATCCCGCCGGGGTCCTGTACCATCGGGTCAGGATCTTGTAGTTAAGTTCCTGTAGTCTGCTGGAGATGTTCGATTTATGGGTCAGGACGTAGGCCTTCTCCCAGTCTACAGGTACTCTTTAAATGAGCAGCGTGGTGGCTCAGTGCTAAGCACTGCTACCTTGCAGCGCTGGGGTCCTGAGTACAAATCTGACGAAGTGCACTATCTGCATGGACTTGTGTTCTACCCATGTTTGCGTGAGTTTTCTCCTGTATACCAAAAAGCTACTGGTGAGTAATCATGTTGGTCCAACGCACCCTTTTGTCTAATTCTGGACAACTCTTTTTAAAGGGAATATGTCATCAGAAAATGACCCATTGTTTAAATCAAGTTTTTATATAACTTTTTTTTTCTTGGTGTTTTTTACCCTTTTTATTTTTCATGTCGCAATGTATATAAAAAAAGCTAACATTCCGCAGTTTTCACTCCAACTTAAGGCTGATTGACACGCAGTAATTATCGCTCAAAATTCATTCAAACGACACCTTTTGAGCAATAGCGGTTGTGTGTAAATGTGTGCCCATCGTGCACTTACTGTGCACTCCTCATCCATCTCTGAGTTCAGCTCAGCATAATATCTGTTGGCCCTGAAAAGAGGGACGGCATGCTGTGTTTGCAGCGCTGATTGCATTATATGCAGCTTGCAGCCCGCGGGAGAACAAAAGCTATGCATTGAGAGAACAGATCAGCCGCTGTTCTCTAAATACGTACAAATTTAGCTAGTTAGCTAGTAATGGGCTGATTAGCCCACTAGTACCTAATGCTAAATGATGGCTCTGACAAATTTTGAGCAATTATCTCTGCGTGTAGATAGACCTTTAGCCTATTCTGTTGAGAAAGTGTTTAGGTAGTCATCTCATTACTACAGGCAGGATTAGAATGAGAGGTGATGCCTATGTACAGATAACATAGGATCCAACATTCACAATAGGTGATGTTTGCAGCTCATGTACCCCTCCCTTCTCATTGACCTCTACACAAGAGCTTGCTAAGAATTATTTCCCATAGAAGTCAATGAGTCCCCTGCAGTCTATTGTGTTTGTGGTCCATGAGGCTTCTGTACAGAATAGAAAATTTAGACTTCTCATTAGGATTAGTGGTCAGAGTGAAAACTGGAAGATATTAGGATTTTAATATACAGTGGGATGAAAAATGTTTAATATATAAATTTGACTTAAGCAATAGGCTATTTTATGATGACCCGTTTCCTTTACAGATCTATCTTGTCTCTATCCTTACAGGGTTAAAGTATTATTGTTTTGCGGTTATATAAACCTGATCTTTATTTATATTCCAATAACAGCTGCTTCCTTGTAGTTATCGACTAGAAATATACTGCAGAAATAATATTAATTATGGAGAGCTTGCTAGAACTAGTTACAACAACCAGTTACTCAAGTGAAGCTGTACTTTAACATCACTTTGTGTAATAATTTCTATAGCAACCTGTGCTTCTCTATAGACAACTATTACTATGCGTAAAATGGCATTCCATCCCATACTCTTCTAGAAATGCAGTGCCACAATAGCAACTGAATCTCCAGTATCCTCTAATGCATTATGACAAAAATATCTTATGCAAATAAGGAAGGCTACCTATTGAATGGCCGCATTCCTTCAGGTTTCTGGCTTGGCTGGTGAGAGTCTTGTGACTTGGGTCAAGAGGGGTGTGATGACACCCCTCTTCACCTAAAAATACCTTATTCATGAGAGATGTGTTCTTAAATACCAGTTCAGTCCCGGGACAAAATTTTGTACCAGGACCAGAGGTTTGCTTCAAAGTGTACTTAAATGGGTCTACCAAATTATTTTCAAACATTTTTATGCTGCGCCTCCACCCCAAAACTATACATGAATAGTCTTATCTTGGTGTTGGAATGTCATTTCAGAGCTTCAATCCCATTCCATCTGACCAGTGATGTCACTGGGTCTCCTGATCTGGTGACGTCTCTTACATGTCTCTTGAATCTCTAATGTAGAAGCCTGTTTATGGGATGCCACTGATTGAGTTTTACAGAACATGTCTTATTTTATAACTTTTCTATTCAGGATCTAAAGCCTGGAAATTTAGCTGTGAATGAAGACTGTGAACTTAAGGTATGTTAAATGGCTCCAGTACTGAAAGTTTGTTACCACTTTTTCTCAGATGTATTTATAGCTGCCTGTTATTCACTTTATTGTATTTTATGGTTAGAGGCCGACCTTATTTAGTTGGTTAAATTTGAAAAATGTATTTGAAAACTTTTACATAGTGTTACAATGAGAGATTGCATAGGCTTACAGTAAATAATACTAGTAGGAGCGTGCTGGATGGAGTTCAAGCGGCCAATCGTCTGGAAGGCGCTGCAAGGTGGGAAGGAAATGGCTGCTCCACTTGAACCAAACATGTCAAGAATACATAATGCAATGATTCCAACTGGGGTGCTGCGGCTCCCTGGCTGGGAGTCGTTCGGCCGACATTAGGCGGGTTTTCCAAGCGTCCGCCTTCCGGAATGCATTAGCAGTAGCGCTACGCCGACCCCTGTGTAGTGTCTGGCGCTCGTAATTGAAGGCGCAGCAGCACATCCTGGAGCCTGACTCCTCCCACATGCTCATGATGTCGCACAGGTCCTCTAGTAGCATGCAGGTCCTGATAGAGCTCTTTTTTTTTTTTTCCTTATTCTTTATGTTCACAGGCGTTTGTTTCTTCACCGCGTATTATGCGTGCGATGCATGACCACGTAACACATGGTGAATGGAGTCAATGTAAGCCAATGGACTTTCATTGACCCATGCACACGAGCGTGTAGACACTGCGTGTAGATGCGTATGAGTAATAGATGGCAGTATACTCCATTTCTCGGCGTACCATGCAGTGTGAGCCCTATACTTTTGTATGGAGTAACATATGCAAACTCTGTGTGTACGCAGTACATTGCATATGGGCGGTGATTTATATGCAACCCCGTTATGAAACAGACAGTAACGCTGCACATTACCACGTGTGTGAGATACACGGGCTTGCACAGTATACTCTCTGCCATACGTGGTCTCTGATGGCAGAACAGACATCACAAACGCTGGTAAAACACTTCAGGGACACAAGCAGTGTTTTACCGGTATGTCCATGGTCATGATGCCTTACTGGTGCACACCTGCGCAGGTAAGAGGCTTGTGGTGTTGGGGGTAATATATGTGGATGTATAATAATAATAATAATCTTTATTTGTATAGCGCCAACTTATTCCACAGCGCTTTCAGGCATGGATAAATGCAAAACAATACAACAATTGCAACAATTACAATGTGAGATACATTGGGTTAGACACAAATAGGTTGAGGGTGGTACAGGAGGTGCAGGGGTTGGGGAACACAGGCAATAGGAAATTTTATGTACAGATCATTTATCAGAAGGCAAACAGGGTGGAGCACCATAGGGAGGGGCGAGGGACTAGGTCAGGAGATTTGGTATGCTTCCCTGAAGAGGTGCGTTTTTAAGGCACGTCTGAAATTTCGTGCATCGGGAATTGTCCGGATGCCTTGGGGTAGAGCATTCCAGAGGATGGGTGCTGCTCTAGTGAAGTCCTGTAGGCGAGCATGTGAGGTTCGTATTACAGGGGTGTTTAGTCTGAGTGTGTTAGCCGATCGGAGTGAGCGGGCTGGGTGGTGTACTGACAGTAGGGAGGCGATGTATGGTGGCGCAGCGCCATGCAGAGCTTTGTGAGTGAGGTAGAGGAGTTTAAATTTAGTTCTGCAGTGGATGGGCAGCCAAGGCAGTGACTAGCATAATGCAGAGGCGTCTGAATAACGACTGGATAGAAAAATGAGTCTAGCTGCTGCATTTAGTATGGATTGGAGTGGAGCGAGTCTAGTGCGGGGGAGGCCAATGAGTAGCGAGTTGCAGTAGTCAAGCCAGGAGTGGATGAGCGCAACCACGAGCGTCTTTAGCGTGTCCGTGGTTAGGAACGGACGTATTTTAGCAATATTTCTGAGGTGCATGTGGCATGTTTGGGCCAGAGATTGGATATGGGGGGCAAAGGAGAGGTCAGAGTCCAGTGTGACCCCAAGGCATCGGGCATGCCGTCTGGGGGTTATGATGGTGCCAGACACTGGAATGGAGATGTTGAGGGGAGGTCGGTTAGAAGGTGGAAAGACAAGGAGGTCAGTTTTAGAGAGGTTTAGTTTGAGAAAAAGGGAGGACATAGTGTTAGAGACAGCGGACAGACAGTCAGTGATATTTTGGAGGAAAGGTCCAGAGATCTCACGAGAGGAGGTGTATAGTTGGGTGTCATCAGCGTAGAGATGGTATTGGAGGCCAAATCTGTGGATGGTTTGTCCAATTGGGGCAGTATAGATAGAGAAAAGAAGGGGACCAAGGACCGAGCCCTGGGGGACCCCGACAGCGAGAGGAAGTGGAGCAGAGATAGAACCAGCAAAGGAGACACTGAAAGAGCGGTCAGAGAGGTAGGAAGAGAACCAGGAGAGAGCAGTATCCTTTAGACCAATAGAGTGGAGCATAGTAAGAAGGAGATTATGGTCAACAGTGTCAAATGCAGCAGACAAGTCAAGGAGGATTAGTAGGGAGTAGTCCCCTCTCGACTTTGCAATCATCAGGTCATTTGTTACTTTTGTAAGGGCAGTTTCGGTCGAGTGTAGAGAGTGGAAACCAGACTGGAGGGGGTCAAGAGAAAGCGAGTAAGGCGGGAGTAGACCAGGCATTCCAGTAATTTGGAGATAAAGGGGAGGTTTGAGACGGGTCGGTAGTTGGCAGCATTAGTCGGGTCCAGGGTTGGTTTTTTAAGCAGAGGGGATATAATGGAGTGTTTGAATGAGGAGGGAAAAGTGCCAGAGGTTAGGGAGAGATTGCAGATTGTGGTAAGGTGAGTAATGACAGCTGGGGAAAGGGAGCGGAGGAGGTGAGAGGGGAGAAGGTCGCTAGCGCAGGTGGTGGGGCGGGCAGCGGAAAGGAGCCTGGAGACTTCTTCCTCTGTCGTTGGTTCTAGCGTAGATAGTGAGTAGGTGCTGGGTGCAGTGCTGATGAAACTGGGATCAGGGCTAACCATGCCGCTTTCAGAGATTTCTTTTCGAATGTGGTCGATTTTTTTTCTTTGAAATAGGCAGCTAGTTCTCCAGCAGTCAGGTATGTCGCAGGGGCCTGTTCCTTGGGGCTGAGGAGGGAGTGAAAGGTCTCAAAGAGTTGTTTGGGGTTGTGGGATAGTGAGGAGACAAGGGAGGTGAAATAAACTTGTTTGGCATGGTGAAGGGCTAGGTTATACGTTTTAAGCATGAATTTGAAGTGGAGGAAGTCTGCTGGCAGCTTTGAGTTTCTCCACAGCCGCTCGGCGCACCTAGAGCACCGCCGGATGAAGCGCGTTTGGGACGTGAGCCAGGGTTGCCGTGGTCTGCGTTTGACGGCTCGCGTCACGGGCGGTGCCACTTCATCCAGGGCACGGCTGAGGATGGTGTGGTAATATTCGGCTGCCAGGTTAGGGCAGGGGAGGCGAGAGATAGGCGATAGGGAGGACTGAATAGTTTCGGCAAACTGTTTAGTGCGGAAAGACTGGAGGTTCCTAGAGGTGCGATAGATAGGAGGGTCAGGAGAGATGCTAGGGTGCCTGATGGAGAAAGAGAGAAGGTTGTGATCTGAGAGTGGAAGTGGGGGGTTAGTAAAGTGAGAGGTTGAGCAGAGACGGAGGAAAACTAAGTCGAGAGTGTTACCATCTCTGAGTGGGGGAGTCAGAGATTAGCGATAAGCCAAGGGAGGAGGTAAGTGTTAAAAGTATGCCTTCTGTGCACTGTATAATGGAGGAAAAGAGCTGTTACTAGTGACAGCCTAGTAATTCTGTGGAGTATTGGAGCAATAGCATGGAGGTCTGTGTTGATAGTATTGGGCTTCTTCCAATGCTGTGCGCATATGGGATGTATTTTTCACAGTGCAAAATCCACACATTTGGATCCTCCGCACAGATTCCGTTTATATATAGTAGGCAATGTGTTAATTTTGTTATTCAGATTTGATAAATGAGGACTACAGTTCATTCTGTATGGCATCTTTTGAATCCCTTTGTACTACCAGTATATAAATCGCCCTCTGGAAAGGATAAGTGATTTGTTTCATGTGCCTGCTACCTAGCACTGTGTATGGTGTCTGTACTCTGTCAAGAGTGGTCAAATAGAATCTCTCTAGTTCCCTCTGCTATCTGTATTGACAGGAGGCTTCTGTCCCCAATACCCAAATCTCTTTCCATTCCTAATATACCTGGAGTTCCCTAGTTCATTAGTAAAGGGGATGTTTAACTGTCACTAATTTATCACATTTTTATCATATTTTAATACCATGAATTCTTTTATAGTGGTGAATTTATAATTGTAAAACAGTCATTAAAAAAGTAGCAAAAGTTTGGCTCAAGCCCTACTTGTGCAATAACTTTGACACTTTTTTTTAAAATTTATGCCGTTCGCGCCAGTTTTACAAATATGGTCGTGGCTTAGTGGTAGGGGGTGTTGAACACTGGCCCAACAGATTTAAGAAGAATTTATGAAACAAATCTACTCCAACTCCTAGCTGGTGTAGGAGGTTATTTTTTAGGCGCACAAATGGCCTGAAATGCGCCTAATGCATGAAGTGGCACATGCTTGCACCTTTCCTTCATTATTCTTGGGAATTTTTTTAAAGTAACTTTGTAATGAACATAAAACTTTTTTCCTGGAGGCATTATTGATTGTATGTAAACTGGAAGGTAGGAAAAACACTTTTATATAGTGCACTGCATATATGCCTAATATTAGAAGAGCAAATACAGTGTATATCATTCTAACACTGCAAAAGTTCTGAGTGAAAACTTCAAGCCATGACTAAATTATATTGATTACACAGTGTACTTTGTGTCATCTTTCTTCTGTTAAAATTGCAGTTTGGTTTTCCTTCCCACACAGCACATTTGGATGATTTCCTGATAATTTATCACTCGCATATGTTCACAGATCCTGGATTTTGGTCTGGCAAGGCATACAGACAGTGAAATGACAGGTTATGTGGTGACCAGATGGTATCGAGCTCCGGAGGTGATTCTCAATTGGATGCACTATACACAGACTGGTATGGAGTTTTGGCTGGTTTGAATAATCAATGTTGCAAGGAAACCATTTCTTGATTGCATACATTAGGGTGTGTTCACGCTACCTTTAACCCCCATCCCTGGTTTACACCCCAGTGTTATGTCTGGATGGCAGAAAACTGCATCTGGACAGAACCATAGGCTGCCTTTATGCTCAAACTGAGACCGTATTGATCTCCATATGACTTTGTTCCTTTCCAGCATTTGTGCTGGACAAACTGTATAGTCAGCTCATCCAGTTTATGGCAATCCAGGAGGAACCATAGGATATCGAATATGTCATTCTTCATTGTCCTAAAGAAATAAAAAAACATGAAGTCTGGAAGGCCTGTGCTTACAGTATATGCAGGTTATCTATAAGCACTTAGACAGGCATGCAGGCAGTGTTTTATAAAGAGACACATTCTTCCAGAATGAAGTAGCTCTCGGGAACATACTGTATATTACAAAATGAGACCATACAATCTACCTTATGAGAAAAGCTAGGTTTTCTGGTTTAGAAGTGTGTTTTCTGAGAGATTATTTTTCAGATGTTGTGAATATCTGGAAGAGGCTTTACACTGATGAGACAACTATATTATGGCAAAACACATTTAGGCCGTCTGTTCACGGGCAATGCGGTATCCCACGGCAAAGCTGTGCCGCAGGAGCCGCCAGCGAATCTGCGCTGGTCAGCCCTATCTAATAGATGGAGTAACGTATGCAAAATCACAGTGATTTTCCGCTCGTGGACAGGTGCTGGCGCTTTCCATAGCAATGCTATGGGAAGCTTCGGCTGGCGAATAAACTGCTGTGGACATGGGGCCCTTACGCAAACATTTTGGATATAGAATATAGTGGGTGCTCACTAATAATTGTCAATGATGTTAGATCTTATAGGAGTTGCCTGCCTTGAAAAACACATTTTTTTTTTTTTTTAATTCTTGGAGTATTCTGAATTAAGTTCCATCATTCAGGACCCATACCTATTAGTGTTCTTTCACGCAAGCGCTGTTTTAACACTCAGCCGCGCTAAAACGCCGTGGCTATCTAAGCGTTAAATCACGGGAATGAATAGCAGCCGCGAGCAAGTTGCGGCTGCTATTAGCGAGATTACCGCTCCCCCTCCCTTGGCCGACCTTAGACTACTATGGGAGCCGCTGGCACTGTGCCGACAAAAAATAGGATATGTCCTATCTTTTGACGGCGAGAAATCTCAGCGTAAAAAAAACAAAAACGCTCCTATTGTTGCATGGGTTTATCGGCGCCTTAAAAAATCGCTCATCTGAAAGAACCCATAGGAAATCATGGGTTCTTTTAGATGCAATTTTTTTGATGCACCTACTCAGCGTCAAAACAGCACTTGTGTGAAAGAGCCCTTAGCCAGAGCAAAGCACAGCTACAAAGAGTACATGGAGCGCCCATGTCAGGTGGACCATTGGTTTTAATTGGAATGGCGTATTACTTCATCAGATTCCAGCTGATCACTGGGGTCCCAGAAAAAGGAAACCTTTTGATTTAGCTTATGTTTAGGGAACAAACTATGGTTTTCTAGAGACTTCTGGATCAGACAGCAAGCTCACTGATCTGTCCTCTCTTCCCAGATTCTAGGACAGGGAAGAAGGGAAACATTTCCAAGAACTTGCTCTGGAAATGTCTCCCTTGTCTGAGGAGAAATAACAAGAAATGGGTTCGATATTACTTAGGCTGGGTTCACACAGGGCGTATTCCCGTCGGAAATCTCGCGGTTTGGCCGCAGCAAAAACCGCAAGATTTCCGCTGGGAGAACCGCCGCGGAAGAAGCCGCGGCGGCTTTGAAGCGGCCCGGCCGCTCGCTTTTCCGTTGCGGCCGGCGCTCCCATAGAGGAGAGCGCGGCCGCGACGAATGTAAATAAACAGACATGCTGCATCTTTTGAAACTGCGGCTGCGGTGGCTGCAGCCGCGGTTTCAGCCAGACTTACTGCAGCGGATTAGCCGTCCCGTGTGGATGAGATTTCTGAGAAATCTCGTCCACATGGCTGGCTAATCCCGAGATTAGCGGCCGCGGGCGGATTTGCCGCGACGAAATTCCGCGTTGCAAAACCGCGGCAAATCCACCCTGTGTGAACCCAGCCTTAATGTTACAGAACAGTGGCCACACTTACTAATGCAAGGGCAGGTTAAAACACCATTTCTCAGCAGGGTGTAAACAAGCGACACGGTTATAGGGGGGAGGTTGCACTGGTGAAATTGGACATTCACTTGCACCCTTTTTATTGATGGGGAGGCTTCTTAATAATTAATAATGCTTATATGAGGAATCTGTCAATTATGTAGTGCACCATTCTGTTTAATAGCCCATTGGCCATGCCCATACTATTAGATCATATGTAGACATTGCAGGAAGCCTTCTTTTCATACATAAACAGGAATCGTCCATCATTTTATTAAAGCAAAATTCAATAAAATACTACTTGTAACATCCAGTAAAATATATGAAGCATTTGGAGTCTGACTAATTTAAGACCTTTCAAATTACTAGTTAATTAGTCTGTTGTGGGTAATTTTCTTTTGTACTAGAGAAACCTATGGGTGCTGCTACTCTTGCCTTGTTCGTATGAAACAATGTTCCTCAGTGATCCCTATGACACAACTGACTGTTCTCTAAACTAGGAAGCAGATTTAATACCTGCAATTACGATGCCTCTGTCAAAATTGTGTATTTCAGAGTTCAAGTTTGCGCTGCGAAAATAATAGTTGCTGTGTAGAAGGATAATTAACATAAATCCCAGCATGTGTGATAAATAAAGACAATACAAGGGTATAGCGACATAATGACAGCCTAACGCACGAGATTCATTGTTGCTGATTTTTAATAAGCTGGAAATATTATGTAAGCCAAGCTCCATAAATTGTGGGAGCTGAAGTGACTATAGATACGAGTTGTGTGGAGATGGATAAATTATGACAAGGTTTATTATATAACTTCGCCAGTGTAAACAACAGGCGGTCTACCTCTTTAAAAAGCCATATTCTGATGCGTAATATGAGTGGGGTTTCTGAGTCCCTGCAGTGAATTGTACAATGTCTATTGCTGCAGTAACCTTGTTCTGTGCACTCAGCACAACTCCGGCAGCAGGTACATTATTATCTCTATTATACAGAGAAACACAATAGCGCTGTCGCTGAAGAACAAGCATACAAACACTTCTAATTTCACTCCCACAAGAAGAGGTTTTATTACATTGAAATGCAGTAAAATAGTGCTTTAGTTTATGCACTGAAATAAAACCCATGAAGCCCAAAGCCCCTTGTTGTGCAGGTTAAACCCAGCAGGAGCACCATACAATAGTAGATGCTGCTGGGCTGATTAAATTACTGCTGCAGATGTAAAGTTTATGGCTACAAACTATTAAGCATCATGTTCTCAAAGTTTCACGACAGAAATTTTGAAAGCGGACCCCTCTTATGTAAAGGCTGAGCTCATTCGCTCCATACGATCCTTTGTGGACAAGTAGCGGTAAGCTTCCCACAAGACAGAAATGCTGCCAATTTTTCTTTGTATTTGTGCAGGTAAACACTGCTGTGGAATCCCGGAACAGGCTAGTAGGAGAGAATGCTGCAGGCATTCTGCATACTGACAATGATCTGCCACCTGGAATTTAACATCCACAGCATGTCAGTTTCTGCTGTGGATTCTCACTGCAGATTTCACCCCTTTTGATGTAGGGGGGTGGAACGACTCTGAATCCACATCAAGAGTCAAAGCAAAATCCACATGATTTTTACTATATTGCCACAGTAGACTTCTGCTACATGTGTGGAGCTACACCAGTAGTGTCTCATTTAGTACCGACTGATATTGTTTGTATTTAAAGCTTATATTAACGGTTAAGGCCAGTCTCACAGGCGTTGGGAAAAACGTGTTTCTGAACTGCTTTTTTTTTTAAATAAGTGTATTTTTTATTAAACTTTTTTCCACCTTTTACATATCTTTATAGCATTTCTGTATACAACTGTTTTCCCCCCCTTCCCCCTCCCACCTCCCTTGAGGTCTCTCTCTCAACATTTAGTCCTTTAAATGACGGGTCTCTGTATGTTCATAGTCCTCCGTCATGAACAGTAGTAACGATTTCTAGAACAAACGATTGTTTTTTGGTCTTCATGTTATTTGTCTTTTGTTTTCTTTTTCTGTCACCTTTTTGGTTCAGGGATAACTGTTTTTGCTGCGTACAAAGGTCAGCCATATATCATTGCCCGTTGCCTGGTCTCTCTCTCTCCAATCCGTCCTATCTTATCCTGCCCTATTAATCTTTTCCGGTTTATTTTTCAGTATACCAATCTTGTAAATGACTTTCTTATTTAATAAACTTTATATATGACAGATATTTGTTTTGCTACGTCTTTTTTGCTTCTACTCCTCTCCCGGGTTGGGTCCCCAACCCTCAGGTGCCAACCCACACGGCTCACCACCCCACCTCCTGTATATTTGATCCATCATTCCTTGTCTATCTCTGAGCATGTATCCATCTCAGCCATAGGTCCTGGTATTGCATTTAGTGTATATGCTTTTTTCCCATGGTAAGATTTGGTTGACCTTGTTTTTAAACTCCCCTAGTGTGGGCGGTTCTTCGTCCAACCAATGTTGGGTTATTGTCTTTCTAGCTATGTACAATAGTCTGGATACTGCCAGTTTTTCGTGGTCATCTAGCGCGAGGTCGTGTGTGTACCCCAGGATGTATACGTATGGTGTAAAATCCATACGTACACCAAATGTTGCGTTTATTGTATCCCGTATTGCCACCCAATATCTATGCAATTTCGGACATCGCCATAGCATGTGGATTAGGTCCGCCGTGTGGGTTTTGCACCTCGCACATACCGGAGAGGTTCTTATTCCTATGTTATACAAGAAAGCCGGAGTGCGGTACACTCTATGTATTAGAAATATTTGCGACAGTCTGTGCGATTCGCTTAGAGATAATTTGGGCGTCATTTGTAGGTTTTCCTCCCAGTGCGACTCCTCAATGGGGCCTATGTCTGCCTCCCATTTTGCTTTAGTTGGTATCGGGTTATGCGCATTAACCGTGTCTTGTATATAAGAATATAGTACTGATATTTTCCCGGCTGTGGTGGTGGCGTTACCTATTATGTCTGCTACTATGTTTTTTGTCACTGTTACTTCTGCCGAGTTCTTTTCCGCTTGTATAGCGTGTCTAAGCTGTAGGTATTTGTAGAAATCGCTATTGGGGATGTCGTGGTTCTGTCTTAGTTGTTCAAGGGTTTTCAACTCTCCCTCCTCCAGTATCTGAACCATTCTCATGACTCCCTTGTCTTTCCACCCTTGGAAACCTTGTAATTTGCTAATCTCTGGTAGGTATGGGTTATTCCATATGGGGGTGTATTGCGTACAGCTTGTTATACCAAGCATATTTCTGGTCTTTCACCATACTTTGTATATTAGTAGTATAGTGGGCGTATTCTGACCGTCTCTTTTAAATGCTCCACGTTCCAATGTTTCTAACAAATGTGACCCGGTGAGAAAACCTTTGAGGATCCTGAAACTGGCGTCCTGTGTCTCCTCCGTCTCCCACCCTCTGAGGTGTTGCAGCTGGGAGGCCATGAAATACGAGAACGGGTTGGGCAAAGCTAGTCCGTCCTTTTCCTTTGCATTGCATAGCAATTCCAGTTTGATCCTAGGGGTCTTCCCTCCCCATATGAGTTCTCTAAATAATCCCCTGACCTTGTGGAAGAATCTTTGTGTTATCCAGTGGGGGGAATTATGTATTAGGTATAACAACTGTGGCATCCATATCATTTTTATGAGGTTCACCCTTCCTATGATTGTCATGGGTAGTTTGCGCCGTATGTGAAGTTTTTGTTTCCATCTTCCCATGAGTGGCTCTAAATTTATTTTCCCGTACTCGCTAACTTTTCTGGTAATTTTAACCTCCAGATATTTAATTGTTGGGGTACATTTCAGGGTTATTTCCCTATTAGTGATTTGCATTTCGGGGGTGTCTATTGGTAATATTTCAGATTTAGTCCAGTTGATGGAGAGTCCCAAAAAGGTCCCGAATTCTTTGATTATTTGCATGGTAGTTTCCAAGGATTTTTCCCCATCCCCTAGGAATAGTAGCATATCGTCCGCATACAGGGCGATCTTTTCTTCCATGTTTTCTCTTTGGAATCCCACTATTCCCTGGTGTGTTCGTATTTTACATGCGAGGGGTTCTATTGCTAGTGCGAACAGGAGTGGTGATAATGGGCACCCGTGTCTTGTCCCTCTGTATAGTGGGAATACCTCTGAGGACCCCCCCCCCCCGTTAATAAGCACATCTGCCTCTACTCCGGCATACAGTAGCTTTACCCATCTCACGAATGTTGGGCCGCATCCCATTTTTTGTAATACTTTCCACAAGTATTGCCATTCGACGCTATCAAACGCCTTAGCCGCATCTAAGGAGCATATGATTCTATTTCCGGTGTTATCTACGGGTATTTGTAGGTTCAGAAATACCCTGCGGATATTTGTTGCCGTTGACCTTGCTGGTATAAACCCACTTTGATCTGGATGTACCGGTGTGGGTGCCACCCTAGGTAGCCGATTGGCTAGGACTTTAGCTATAATTTGAACATCCGCGTTTAGTAGCGATATTGGTCTGTATGAGTCCATTACCAGGGGGTCCTTTTCTGGCTTTAGCAGTATTGTTATCTTTGCCTTTCTTATTGTCTGTGGCAATTCCCCCTTCTGTTCTTCCTCCGCCATTGTCTCTAAAAGATGTAGTAATAGAATATCTGCGTATTGTTTATAGAATTCTATCGGGAAACCGTCCTACCCTGGGGCCTTGTTATTTTGCATATCTTTTACTGCCTCCTGCATTTCCTCCAAGTCTATTGGTGCATCAAGGAATTCTCTCTGTTCTTCTGTCAGTCTGTGTTACTATACCCGCCAGATATTCCTCAATTGCTCCGTCGATTTATCCAATCTTGAGGAGTATAGGGAGGACCTGTGCGGTCTCTCTTATGGATGTTGTGTCCCTGACTATCTCGTCTTGTGTGTTTTTTTTTAATTCTATGATGTACGTGGGGCTAGTTTGTGCTCGGGCTATGACTGCCAGCATGTGGCCCGTTCTTTCTCCCTCTTCATAATATGCCTGTTTTTGGAACCCATTTTTGGTGGCCGCTGCCTCTGAGTGTTTATTAAGGGCCTCTTGGGCTTTTTTCCATGAATTAAGTGTTGTTATAGTGTTCTTTTATATATTTTTCTTCCGTTTCTTTCAGTTTTTCCTGTAGTTTTTGCCCTCTTTCTCTGTCCTTTTTTTGCCTGGGTGATTTGTTGTATATATACCCCCCTCATGTATGCTTTCATGGCCTCCCAGCAGATTATCACATTTGTGGTGTCTTTGTTTATTTCAAAGTATTCCTCTAAAGTTATTTTCAGATTTTCCTTATTTAGTATGTTTAGCCAGTGCGGGTTTAATTTCCATCTCTTTTGGGGATAGCTACCAGTATTACTATGCTGTAGGTCTAGTCGTAGTATGGAGTGGTCGGATATGACTCTTTGTAAATATTCTATTGAGGTTACGTGACTGTATAACTTAGTGTTCCCTACTGCTAGGTCTATTCTAGACAAGGATTGATATGTGGTCGAGTAGCATGAGTATTGTTTATTTGTAGGATTTCGTGCTCGCCATATATCTATCAGGGATATTTATTCTAGTAGCCGACCTAGTGATGTCAGGTTTCTTTCCCCGCTTACATTTTCTGTCCGTAGTCTGTCCTGTACCGGATTAATGACCGAGTTAGTCGCCTATTATGAGGATTGGGATGTCTGGCATATCTGTGATAAATCCTATCACTTGCCGCATTGTTGTGTTATTATATGGAGGCGGAATATATATTGAGACTATAATGCATATGTAGTTGTAGATTCTACAGTGTAGGCATATAAATCGGCCTTCTGGGTCAATTTTCTGTGTAAAGCATTTGAACGGTATGTTTCTGTGCGCCACTATACTAACCCCCCTGGAATACCTCGTGTGTGTGGAGTGGAAGCTTTGTCCCATCCCCCCAACTTAAGTGTGTCTGTGGTTTCTTTTGATAGATGTGTCTCCTGTAGGCATATAATGGCCGGGCCTTGCTCCTTGATTACTTGTAATATTGCCGAGCGTTTTGTCTGGTCACTCATTCCTCTCACGTTCCATGAGATAATCCTGACCTTTCTACTCATTTCCCTTAGTTTTTACTTTCCTCAGGGTTACTATTTTCTGGGTGTTGGCGTTCCCTTTTATATTTATGAGCGAGCCGCACTGGGAGGGTCCATATCTCTGCATCAGCGTCACACCTGCATCACTCCTTTCACATGTATGCACAACACTGTCCATTCTCCTCAACGGGTCACTCCAGCGAGAATTTGGCCTATCTTTTCTCATCCATAAATATATACATTTATCCTCCTTTACTCTATATATTTTCATTATTTTCAGTACATTTATCATCTGCACATTTATATTATATTAACATTTCTTCCCCTTATCCTCTGCACATTTATTTTGACATTTCTTCCCCTTATCCCTCCCTGAACCATATTTCTACCATATGACATTATCCCCTCTATCTGTGAATTATTTAACATTTCCCCAATATATGAGAGAGACCAAACAACGAACATCCCCAACATAGAACTCACGGATCCGTTGCCTTCCAATCAGATCGGGGTACCAGTCCTCCATTCTCCCAAGCGATGTGTCCTGTCGTCTCAGAAGTTTTGGTCCCCTCTGAATAAGTGTTTCTTTGGGTGTTGCCTCTTCATGGTGATTTACGCAGTGATCTGCGGATTTGTTCTTCATTGTGATCTATCCAGGTGCTGGCTTCTTTTGGGCTTTCGAAGAAGTGTGTTGTACCTAGCGCTGCCACTCTCAATTTAGCGGGGTACAGCATTGCATAGGGTACTTGTAGGTTTCGTAGTCGTCTTTTTTATTTCTATAAATGTTGCGCGCCTCTTTTGTATTTCCGTAGAGAAGTCTGGGAAAAAGGAGACTTTTGTGCCATTAAATTGGATTTCGCCCTTCTCGCGGGCTTTTTGGAGTATGACATCGCGGTCCCTATAATGTCGTATTTTGAGGAGTATTGGCCTGGCAGGAGCCCCCGGGGGGAGGGGTCGTGTAGGTACACGATGTGCTCTTTAGATTGCGAACATCGTGGTGAGGGTGTTTCTCTCGAATAGCTCGGGCAGCCACGTTTCGAAGAATTCCGCAGGGTTTCTTCCTTCCGCTTTTTCTGGGAGGCCCACAATCCGCACGTTATTTCTTCTCGACCTATTCTCTAGGTAATCTACTTTGTTCTGTAGATATTGTATATCATGCAGGGTTTTTTTAACATCTCGTTGTATTCGCTGTATTACGTCTTCCACGTCGCTTATACGTTGCTCTGTTTCTGTCAGGCGCTCTGATATTTTTTGCACGTCATGTCGTAGCAGGTTTATATTAGTTTGCATATCACCCATTTGCATGTTAAGGTTGTTCAGCGATACATTGCATTTAGTGATTTCACCGAAAATGTCTCAGTGTAGGTTCTCTGGTATTACTTGCATCTTCTTGTCTTTGCTTATGTTTAGCCAGATCATCTGTATTTTTTTATGCCACCTTGTGTGCAGCTTTCGGATATGCTTGCGTAGTTTATGCCATTTCGTATGCAATTATCCGTTGTGTTTGCATTATTTATGCCATCTCGTGCACGATTGCTGTATACATTTGCGGTGCTTGTGCCATCTCGTACACGGTTGCTGTATACATTTGCGAGGTTTATGCCATCTCGTACCCTGTGTCCGGATGCACTTGCAGTATTCATGCCATCTTGTATACGGTTATCTGTCTTGCTTGTGTTTATGCCATCTCGCATGCAGTGATCAACTGTGCTTGCATTATTTGTGCCGTCTTGTTTGCTATTGTTAATGTCATTTAGATTTTGTGCGCCATTTTGCTTGCTGTTATTGGAGTTGCCTGCATTAGTTTATGGTATCTTGCATATTGTTGTCAGAGCCTTGTGCAGTGTATATGCTGTCTTGTATGTCTTTGTCTTGGCTATGCTTGTTGGGGTCTGCTATTGTGTCTGCGGTATCTGTCCGGTCTTTGCTTCTCTCACTTGCTGAGGTTCCTGCATATATGGCTTCTTCCTCCCCTCCTGTTCCCGCCATTTGTTGATTTCTTTGTGGGCTCTCCTGCTCCTCTGTGTCTCCCCTCTGCTGCTTAGGGCTTGCTGCTTCCTCTTTTTTGTCCCTCTCCCCCTGGCATACCTTGCTAATTTTCGCGCCGTGTCTGCGCTGCTTGTAATGGGTCGCGGTATGTGTGTTCTCTGCTCTCTCCCGCCGGCGCCATCTTGTTTTTGTCGGCCGCCGGCTTCTTCCTTTCCTTTCTCTCTGCCGCGCACCATCCTCTCCACAGATGTCTGTCTCGTCTGCGCTGATCTCCGCTGTGCTCCCGCACTATATGTAGTGACTCTTCGCTGGTTCTGGGTCCCGTTATCAGGATGTTTTGCAGGGTTAATGTTGGAGCTGAGATGCGGCCGTCTACATCGCCGGTCAGGCTCCGCCCCCCTCTAAACTGCTATTTTAAAATGGTGTACACAGCGTTTTAATGCACCCTATCATTGCGATGGGTGATGTGGTGTGTTAAAAAGAGAACAGACATTTAGCATGGTGTTGGAAAAGCCATGCTAAAACGCTCCTCTGAGAAGCCCCGTTGGAATCAATGAAGGTTCAGTACAGTGTGTGTTTGCGGGTATTTCAAATGCCCGCGAAAAAGCTTTAAAAAGAAAAAAAACTGCTTGCGTGAGGGGCCTTAGTCATGTTCTACAAATAGGTCAAATCTGTAAATGTTATTGTTACTGCGGAGAAATAACCCTCAACCATGCATGTAACAAAAATTACTGAACTACTTCAACCGTCCCGACAGTCACCTTTTAAAAAATGGAAAAACCCTTCCGAAAAGGGCTTTTTTTTGTGTGTGTGTTATATTTTTTGTGTGTGTCTCATGTAAAAGTATTTGACAGAACGCAGTTGCCTTAAGTTCATTTTTAAACCCTTAGTGACTTAACTAATATTTAACCTTAAGGACCAGTAAATTGCATCCTCTTTTAGGTTCCAGTGGCTATAACTTTTTAATTTATATTTTTTCGTCAATGTACTTGTATGACACCTTGCATTTTGCAGGACTAGCTTTAGTTTTTATAGGAATCAATTTCAGATACATATACTATATTGAAAAACTTGTATTTTTGTTGAAGGCAGTAGAAAAGAAATTCACTATTTCAGCACAGTTTTTTGTGATTTTATTTTAATTTTTGATATTTACAGTGTGGTATAAATATTGATATCTTTATTCCACAAGTTATTATCATTATGACAACACCACATTTTATTGGAGTTTTAGGTTTTTCCACTTTTGCACAATGTAAACACTTTATTCTAATTTTTTTATAAACTGTGGCTCCACATTACAGGACCAAACAATTTTTACTTTTCAGTCAACAGAGCTGTATCAGGCCAGTTTTTTGAGGGACATCTTGCCTGTTTTTATTGGTACCTTTTTTCTGTGAAAACCTTTAGATACCAAGGTCAGCAATGACTGCAGCATCTGCAAGGTTAAACTGTAGAGGAGTTAGATGAACAAATCTTTATCATGTCACTCCTTTTCTGGGAAAAAGAAACGTGACAATCGGAGAACAAATTCATGTCAACCTCCACTTTGTGACAGGGAAACATACAGGAGAATCGCAGATCTTCTCTGTTGCCGCTGGTCCTCTGCTTACTCACCCTCCTCCCCTCTTCCTCCCCACACACACTCAAAAATGACAGCGGTAAATTCAGTATCCCGACTCCACTTCAAACTGCTGTAACTTCGGTTCTGTAAGAGCCAAGAATCTTTAAAATGACCCCAAAAGCATGTTGGTAGCCCTGATAGAAAAGGCTTGTTCTACTTTTAATGTCTTTTTCCTGCAGAACGAGCAGGACTTGTCCTAAACTGCTGGGGGAGGGTTAACCCCTGCGTGACAGACAATACGACTTTTGATGGCCTGTATCGGCGGTTTATGTATTAAGAGAGATTGCAGGGTGATCTTCCCCCATACATCACGAATACCGGATGTTTCTTACAACTGACACCTGGCGACAACAGTACTGATGAGCCGCAATTTTTTTTTATTTAAATCCTCTGAACTATGATCTGGGGTCACATACAGCCCCCTGCGATAAGATCACAGGGAGCCATGCAGGTGTCATGGCAGCCCCTTGGCTGCCTTCTGAAAGGCCCCAGGGCTTTCATGGCAGAATACGTACCAAGCCATCCCCGCAGGAGACTGCCTGTCGGATTGCAGTATGATGTAATGCTATAGCATTGCATCATATTGCAGGAGCGATCAAAGCATAGCAAGTTGTTGTCCCCTGTGGCGGCTTAAAAGAAAATAAAGTAAAAATAAGAATAAAACTTTACTAGTTATTAAAAATGCAATAAAAACCCTTTTGCCATATTTGTAATAAAATCTAAATAAAACAAATACATATTTGGTATCACTGCATCCATAAATTTCTGATCTATCAAAGTAATGTACTGTTTCCCCTACACGATGAACGGCGTCAAGAACAAAAAAATAGAGCTCCAGAAGTGCGCTTTTTTGGTCATGTCTCCAAGAAGAAATGCAATAAAAACCAATCGAAAAGTCGTATATAATCCAAAATGGAACCAACACAAACTACAGGACGTCCCGCACAAATTGAGTACTCACACAACTATGTCTACGAAAAATTTTTAAAAAACTATTGCGCGCAGAAGATGGTGACAGAATTTTAAAAATTAAATATCTTTGAAAAAAATACAAGTAGTACAGCGAAAAAGAAAAAAATGTTTGGTATCCTAGTAATCATACTGACCCATAGAATAAAGTTATGTCATTTTTGTTGCAGTTTGTGCGCCATAAAGACAAGACGCACCAAAAGATGGCACAATTTCATTTTACACTAAATAGTACCATTGAAAAATACAACTCGTCCCGCAAAAAACAAGCCCTCATACAGCTACATCGATGGCTAAATAAAGGAATTACGATTTTTTTTTAAGAGGGAGGAAAAAACGAAAATGGGGGGAGGGGGGGAAAGCTTGGTCACTAAAGGGTTAAAGTGAAAGATCAACCTATATTAGAAAATGTAGCATCATCATGCGTTATTATTCATCTGCTGTATTTATATAGCATTATCTACTGGACTGTGCATGTCCTCTATAATTAGAGGGAGCTATCCTAAGTAGAGTATTAATGAATATCTTTAGTGCCCGTATAGTCGGTGTTTTTTTCTAAAGCGCGGTTTTCCACTTCTTAAAATTGTTCCATAACCACTATGTCCTTCCTGGTTGCTGCTGACCAACTGTGTCTGCTGCAACCAATCACTAACTGTGACCTATAGCAGTCGCAGGTCCTGGTCAGTAGTAACCAGGAAATAGTGATTGCGAAGCAATTTTAAGTAATGGGAAAACACCTTAAAGGGGTTGTCCCGCGAAAACAAGTGGGTCTATACACTTCTGTATGGCCATATTAATGCACTTTGTAATGTACATTGTGCATTAATTATGAGCCATACAGAAGTTATCAAAAGTTATTCACTTACCTGTTCCGTTGCTGGCGTCCTCATCTCCATGGTTGCCGTCTAATTTTCGCCGTCTAATGGCCAAATTAGACGCGCTTGCGCAGTCCGGGTCTTCTTCTCTTCTCAATGGGGCTCCATGTAGCTCCGCCCCGTCACGTGCCGATTCCAGCCAATCAGGAGGCTGGAATCGGCAATGGACCGCACAGAAGAGCTGTGGTCCACGGAGGTAGAAGATCCCGGCGGCCATCTTCAACCGTTAAGTAAGAAGTCACCGGAGCGCGGGGATTCAGGTAAGCGCTGTGCGGTGTTCTTTTTTAACCCCTGCATCGGGGTTGTCTCGCGCCGAACGGGGGGGGGGGGGGGGGGGGGGTTTGAAAAAAAAACAAAAACGTTTCGGCGCGGGACAACCCCTTTAAATGTCAAGTGTAAGAAGTTACTGCTTCAAAGAAACAATCAAAAAGATGGCTACAGATGGGATCTATCATTCAGACTAGATCTCTATGTTGTCCACCGAAGTCACAAGAGTGACTAGCTTGGAACGGGCTTGGCTCTGTTCAGCCCATTAATGCTTTTATACTTTAAAAGCCTGACTTATTAATGCCCAGGCAGCAGGACTTTTATTTTAATTTGCTGGCTATATTGCCAGTTTTGAGTAAAAAATGTTTTACAGTTTTGCCTTGTGTGTAAATACAATTGCTTATTTTTATTTGGGAAGTATTTTACATCACTTGAAAATAGTGTGCTGTCAGCTTGCTCACTTCATATATCTCACGATCCACTGCTTGCTCAAGCGGGTTCACCTGCCCCCGGTCCTGGGCTTAAACAGCAGAGAATTCCATGCAGGAAAAAGTGTCATCCACGCTTGCTTGCAGAATAAAATATATAATCTTCCTTTATTTAGACATATTTAACCCCTTCCCGCTGCAGGGCGTAAGTTTACGTCCTGGCAGCCTGGTACTTCCCGCAACAGGACGTAAACTTACGTCCTGGAGAGAGCGCGGGATCACATATGATCCCGCGCTATCCCGCAGCGGGAGCCGGCTGTCAGTCACAGCCGGCGTCCTGCTGCAACAGCGGGGGGTCATCGGAGATGCGCCCCCCGCTGTTAACCCCTTCCCTGCCACGATCTAAGTGGATCGCGGCAGGGAAAGAGTTCACAGAGGGAGCGCGGCTCCCTCTGTGTCTCTGGCCGGAACTCGCGATGTCATCGCGAGAGCCCGGCCTGTCACCATGGCAACACTGGCGTCCTGTATTGCCTATGCCTATAATCGCTGTACAAGCGATAAGGCATGGCAGAGCAGTAGCTCTGCCATGCCTTATACCAGCGATCATCAGGGCAGTGGTTAAAGTCCCTCAGAGGGACACAAACAGTGTAAAAAAAACAAAGATTAAAAAAAGAATTTACCAATAAAATCTACAGCTTGTCTCGCAAAAAATAAGCCCTCATAGAGTGCCGTACATCAAAAAATAATAAAGTTACAGGACTTTGAATGCAGCAATTTAGAAAAAAAAAATACCCAGAAAAAGGGTTTTTATTGCAGAAAAGTGGGAAAACCTAAAAAAAATGTAAGAATGTTGGTATCGTTGTAACCGTACCGGTCCGCAGAAAAAATGGAATGTCTCATTTATGCTGCATGAGTACCGCTGTAAAAAAAAAATAAAAAAAATCTATGGCAGAATTGATGCGTTTTCTCTCCCTGCTATCCTTAAAAAAAAAATAAAAAATATACAATATAGTCTATGTACCCAAAAGTGGCACCGATAAAAACTACAGTTCGCCACGCAAAAACAAGCCCTCATACGGCCACGTCGACGGAAAAATAAAGTTATGACTTTTGATAAACGGAGAAGAAAATCCGCCAAACATTGTTGCGTCCTTAAGCCCAAAATGTCATGAAGGGGTTAAAATTGCCAGGTATACAGATCTCTGGACCAGACGCGTATCGGCTGCACAGAGCCTTCGTCAGTCATACCACTGACGAAGGCTCTGTGCAGCCGATACGCGTCTGGTCCAGAGATCTGTATACCTGGCAATTTTAAATATGTCTAAATAAAGGAAGATTATATATTTTATTTTGCAAGCAAGCGTGGATGACACTTTTTCCTGCATGGAATTCTCTGCTATTTTACATCACCTCTTCAGTGATCTCTTCAAGATTTGTTCTGCTGAAATGGATTAAGACTGGAGCTAAACATTTCATTTTGTTTTAGTGGACATCTGGTCTGTTGGCTGCATCATGGCAGAGATGTACACTGGGCGTCCTCTTTTCAAGGGTAATGACCGTATCCTTTTTCTGCAGAGTATAACCTTATTCCACCATCAGGTAATGTATTGACCATTATTGGGGATCTCTCAGGCTTCCTAAATTTATTTAAAAAAATAGTTTTTTTTTCCCACTGGCGCTTCAGATTCAACTCTCTGAATCTCTTACCTTCTATTGTCTGATACTATATTTGAAAAAAGAAAAATTAAATATTGTACCTTTCTACAGTGACAGAGATCCGAATATTTAGTGCTGTGCATACAAAATTTGTTTAGACACCTGCACAGGAGCTAGTATGGCTGGCTCACAGCGGGGAGGCTGCAGAAGATTTCTTTCCTCTGGCTTCCCCGCCCCACTCCATTGACATAACACAGCAGCCGTTCAGTACTGAAAGGCTGCTATTTACACTGAATGCGCAGCTGATCGCCCATGTAGCATAAACAATGGACGATCAGCTGATCGCTCCTTGTTCAGTGTAAATCGCAGCCGTTCAGCACGGGAGTTAGTATTTGCTGGGACGAGCGTTGGGCATCGTTTGCCCGACACTCGTCCCATCTAAATCAGCCTTTAGACTTCTCCTGCAATATGATTGTTTGAAAAAGTTAAGTGACAGGACTGAAACATCACAACTTCTGTAGATTGCCTTTCAATACGTCATAACTTATATTCACTGATAGTGGCAAGCACAAAAGGGTAATTAAAATTCAAATATTAAAATATCACAAATCGCCCGACTCAATAGTGTATCACAAGGGACAAACCAACAAAAATGCCAACTTTCTACCTCTATCCTAGCAGCATAAACACTATTGGGAGAGATGGGGTACTGGATTAGAATATACCAGCCCCCTATATTGGGGTCTGATGGTGAAATATACCCCAGGATGGAATAATTAGGCTCAAAAAAATGCCAAGAATTCTATACCCGACGCGTTTCTACCTTATTAAGTGTCATCAAGGGTACAGTAATTGGAGTCTATATAGAGACTGGAAATAAACTGCCCCAATCATGCAAGGTGGTACAGTAGAAGTGTTTTCAAGTGCATAGTAATGATGGATAGATATCGATATAGGAATATACTACTTTTTTGGACCAAATGATGAAATTCAGTGCAATAATTTTAAAAAAAGAATAGATTCGTCATACTGTATCTACAAAAACAGCATCTTTCACATTTATTAAAAATTGGCCCAATGTAGCATAATAACCTGCAAAGTGTTTAAAAATTGCTATCATACTGTATATAGTTTCATTATACAAAGCATACAAAAAATATATACATTGAAGACAGCATATCTATAAAGCCACCTTTTTAACCTGGTGGGCTTAGATACAGCGGCTCAGCTCTAGTATATCTCTAATGTGGTCACTATATCATAGCAGTTCTACACAGTGATGGTGATTACAGTGCAGTTACCTCGAGTGATCACAGATTGTCTCCCCTGATTGGTCATTTGCATTTTCCATTTTCTTTTCTATTTATGCTCAGACCACCATGACTATTTCTTCCAGCCATGACTTGTCTCGGCACACAAGCTCGCCATCCCGCTAATGATTCTCCTTTGTGTTCTTCTGCTTCCTCTGTGTCCTTTTAAGTCCTTCCGGACCTCTTTATCTTCCCTTTTGTTCCCATGGGTCCGTCTGTGCCCCCTCAAATCCCTGTCTTCCGTGGATCCTCCTGTACTCTCGCAAATCTCCTTGTGCTCCCATGGGTGCTTTTTCAAGTTTTCCTTGTGCTCCTATAGTCCCCTCTTGTCACTCAGTTTCTCTTCAGGTTCTTTTGTGCCCCACAGGTCACTCTGCACTCCCTCAAGTTTATGCATTGCCGAGGTCTGCAGCCAAGTGGTCTATGAAACCAAAATGAGGATATAACTAAGCTACCTACAATGATCCCTGTGTGGCGAGGAGATGGGAAAAGTGGGTGTGGGAGACACCTTGGCTTAGGGGCTTAGACAGGCACAACAGCTGGGGGCCCTGGTATTTGACTGGCCTTGTTGGGTGTTGACACCAGCTATGCTCAGGATTGGCCATCATTAGCTGATCAGATGGGAGTCTGTAGCCAGGCAACTGCACAATTTAGTGGATCAACTGTTTCTTCGTGTATGCACCGTGACAGTGACCCAGTGAACAGCCGATCGGGCGTCCCATATAGCATGTTCCCGCTGATTCAATGATGACCTATCCTAAGGATATGGCGTCCAAAAATGCAATTTTCTTTAGTGCTGAAAAACCCCTTTAAGCAAAAAAATTGAGTGCCAGGTTTTCCATAACTTTTAGTGTAAATGTGACTTAATGGAGAAATCAATATGCATCCACAGACTGGTAGTCCAGTCTATGCATCCATCAACCTGGTAGTCCATCAGCGTTAGAAATACTTAGTAGAAATAATACAAATGTTGCACAGCAAACTATTATCTCAGTATCTAGAACCTCACTAGTAAACATTAAAAATCAATTCTACTTTATTGAATCCGGCACTGCACATTCTAGGCTCTAGAGCTGGTGAAGACCAAACTTGGCATTTAGAGGTTAGTGCTAGTTGACTATTGTACTCTCTAACTACTTATTGCAACAATGTATTGAACATACACTCGTGATCGCACAGGATGTGGTGTGTTCAAGTGTGCCATTAGTGGCCTATGATGCACACAGCTGGAAATTGACAGTGTACTACTTAATTGACGAAGTTTGAGTATATGTTGGTTAAAACAAGGCAAAGAACTTGCACTCTGGAAAGATAATTAAAAATCTCTGCAGCTAAAAATAAATGTACTTTCCCTTTTCTGCAAGTTCTTCAGCGTCACTTAGGGAATCGGTGTTCTTCTAAAGAGAAGCTGTAATTAGTGTTTACACGTTATGTGCTGCATACAGAAAGGAAACAATTTCTTGCCTGTGGTGGTATGCCACAGTAAAGACTAAATTTGGGGCAAATTAATTTGGGCTTTTCAAGCTGCACTTGCTGTTTTAAACGATTGAGTATATTTATGAACTGACGCTTCTATTCAAGAGTGACAGCAATTATTTATCCCCTAAAATATGACTGACATTTTCCAATCATGCCTAAGACTTCATTTATGTACTATCTTATAACATGGCATTAGTGCCATTTATTAATAACCACCTTATCTATCAATTTATGGCAAGTACTAACACGGCTGTGGAGTCGGTAAGCCAAACCTACTACTTCTACATATGACTCAAGTGATCGAAGTGATACATTTACTGTATAAAATGGTAATATCAAGCTTTTCCTCACCATTATTCTAAATTAATCAAGTTATACAGATATATTTTATGTGCTATTTATTGGAATGCAATTTCAGAACACACAACTTTCAAAATTGTAAAGATGCAATCAGTAAGTGAGAAAAGTTTTGAACAAACATGGTAAACAATATTTGTGCAGTGTATGAATTTGTTCTCAGAAATGGGATCACCTCCATCAGATCCTTCTTTATAGATGACCTCAAATCTTATTTAATTTTTTTTATACATTATAAAATCACTTATTTATTTGAGTCGGTACATTTCTACCTACTCTGACTCCACAGCCCTGAGTGCTACTACATTTTTATATTTTTGTTTTATTACTACTTCCCTGGATTTTTAAAAATACTTTAAACACATTTTTCACATCACTGTATGTTCACTTGATTGTTTGACACTCTGAACTTCTGCTGTCCTGCACTTCCTTGCAGTGCAGCCTCCTGTCTGATACATGCGTCACCTTTCCCCGGGGACTGAGGTAGTGACCTCCTTGAGAGAATGAGCGAGCAGACCAGTACTGGGGCGGGTTCTATAAGATCACATGTCTCAATTGAAGAGAATGTTCCCTTAGAAAGGAATAACTAAACAAGGTAATGTTAGCAGACTTGAAGCCCTTTCAGACTGAACGATAATTTAAAGGGGCAAAAGTAAATGATGATTGTTCAGTCTAAACACAGCCAGCGACGAATGATAAATCGTTCTTACATTTTTTGCAAGCATAAAAATCCTTGTTGGCTCGTTCACTTATCGTTCAAATACCGATCATTCTGTCGTTCTCATTCACTTATACTGGAAATGTGAACGACTGATTTGTCGTTTGAACGAGCTAATACTTTTTAGGTGCGATATGTAATGGCAGAGTTGATTTAATAAAGAAAAGCATATCCTTTTTAGAGAACTACTGGCTCCGTTTTCCTTTTGGAGATACTTTGTTACATCAATGTATCTGCCTCATCTAAATGGGGATTAAATATATACTCACACACAGTGACTAGTTACAGTACATAATGAATGAAAAAAGAAAGTTACCAGTATCCCTTTCAAGTCTGGTATTAAGCATAAAGCGCTTCTCAAGGTAATAAAAAACCGATTATAATCTTTCACATATACGTTATGATTTTAAGCATATGCTGTAGATCTGGATCAGCTGACAGAAATCATGAAAATTACAGGGACGCCAACTCAGGATTTTGTGCAGAAACTTCAAAGCCCTGATGTAAGTAAATGGTTGTGTATAAACGTTCACACATCCAATCTGTATTGAGTCAAGATTATTTGATTCATAATTAAATCACAAATATTAATTTTTTTTGTGTGTGTCTTTTTATAGGCAAAAAATTATATAAAGAGTCTCCCAAAAGTACAGAAGAAAGACTTTGGATTATTGCTGCGATATGCCAACCCTCTAGGTAATCTTAAATCGTGGTTCATTTGGTAAAGTTAATCAAAAATGCAATCAACTGGTTTCCAGAAATTACTATTAGGTTTAGCAATAACTTGAAGGGGGGGGGCGGTGGAGTTTTTGATTTGATTGCCAGAACCAATGTACGATTATTATAGTGATAGGTGGGGATTTTACTATTGAAGGGCTCTATGAAATAGATACAAATAGAATGGTTGTTATGCAAACTACATGATTGGGTTGCTTAACCCTCACTCTCCCTTTACAGTGGTTCTCGAGTTGTGCCACAGTGGGCCAGACAAAACCAATTGCATTAACCAAAATGGAGCTCCAAAGCAAATCCAATATTGCTACCTCGTGGGTGTTAGTTGTTAGCATGTCTAACATTTGAATCTCCATATTTCTGGTGGGAGGCACTATTCTGCCCACATAGGTTATGAGGAGAAAGTAGTAAATTTCAACAAATATAAGATGTAAAAAATAACAAAGGGGCAGGGTTTGTGTGTGTTGATTAGATTTGTGTTTTTGGTTTGTTTGGGTTTTTTTTGGTTCAAATCCATTCTATAGTATGTACTCCCTGGTATCTCCTACAGTAAAACAAATTTTGTGTTCATGTGTTCCTGTCTTAATTCTTTTCTCACTAACACTGAATAAAAAAATGTAATTAATTTCAATGATGCCTGTTTTTTTTTTTTTGTTTTTTTTTTAGCCGTGAATCTCCTGGAAAAAATGCTAGTTCTGGATGCAGATAAAAGAATAACAGCGACTGATGCTCTGTGTCATCCGTACTTTGAGCAGTTCCATGATTCTGATGATGAGATGGAAGCAGATCCTTATGACGATTCATGTGATAATCTAGACCTTCCTCTTGATGAGTGGAAGAGTAAGTGATGACCATGTTTTACGGCAATTGTTACATATTGAGATCCTCTGCATGTCTTGACCTAAGACAATTCCGTACTTCAGGGAGCATCATATTGGTTCATTTCGTGAGGTTATTTTGCCCACCAGCTTTGTCAAGTGCCATTTACTGCTTTCTTTTAAATTGATTTATAAGTGCAGTCTATCTGTGACAGAGACACAAAGCTAAAATAGTAAGGGGCACTTTCATTTTTCTAGCTGTAGTGTATGTGCACAACTGGCATTAGTTTTATACCAACCTCTCCTTTCAGAAGTGGCAGTCGTCATCATACTAAAGTACAGAGGGTTATCAAGCAGTAAAAACTCAGGATTATTATAGCTTTCTGGTGGAGATATGTGTGTGTACTGGCCCTAGTTTTGGCTCTATAAGATGTACTTAGGTTTTAGAGGAGGAAAATGGGAAATAGGGACTTTAGGTGATAGTTCAGGGCGAAGGAGAGCTTCTGTAACAGTGGCGCTCAGGGTATGGTGCGAAGAAGGGAGTAAGCTGATTGGTGGAGGTGGGGGAGCAGCAGCACCACCAGCAATCAGTGGTACATACAAGCGGCACTGCAGATGAGAAAGAACTGTTCTTCTATCCTGCAATGGATGTGAAATCCTGCAGTAGTGCCGGCCAGCTTGAATTTTGTCATAAGTGCTCCATATGATGCACTGACTCCCACCCCCTTTTGGGGGAGGAAAAAAATGCATCTTATTGAGCGAAAAATACGGTATATGGATGTGTAAAAATAATATACGTATATGTAAAAATATCTGATACTGTAGCCTAGATAAAAATCCAATGCGTCATTTCAAGGTGGGTTCATGACCTATTTCTTTTGTCCCATAGGTCTGTCTTACAAGGAAGTGACAACCTTCGTTCCACCAGCGTCAGAGTCTAAGGAAACGTCTGTATAGTTGGGTGTAAGGCTTCAAAACACAAATAGGATATAAATTATTAGACATGAACTCTCAAACTGGATATATTATGTGTTTTTCAATCATTCGTGTCAGTTTTCATTCCATTTGGGGATATAGTGCCTTTATGTATTTCCTTTTAAAGTGGGGATTTTTGTCTTGCCTATTTTGTCTGCAGAGTGTACTGTATCAAAGAGAAGTATTGTGAATATACTAGTAGCATTGAGTCAACTCTGCCAGCCTCCTGTGGTTCTAAGCAAAGTGCTCTGTCTCTGTAGCAGTGAAATATTGCTAGTATACTGTACTTCTGTAGATGTAGATTCGGGCAAGCCCTGTCACATTCCAATACACTCTGCAGTATTAGAAACACTTCAATTGAAATGCTTGCATTTTGTCTACTGGACAGATTTTTCCTATTAATTACAATAATGTTGTGCATAGTCCTATTAGCAGAAGGAAGCATGTTTAATGCCTACATGGCTAAAAATACACACAAACGTTTCCAGAAAACTTGCCATGGGGAGATAATCCCTGTTAGGCTGTCATTTTAAATGGATAATCAGAATGTGTTTAATTTCCCTCTTCCCACTTGACACACCCCATGTAGCTTCCGTCTTTCATTGTGCTCAACGCTGCACACATGGTAGCAGGTGCAGGGGAGTAATCCAAGGTCAGTACAGTAATCATTTAATCACCAGAGAACTAGCATTGCACACTTCCAAAAAAACAAATTACTGCTCTGTTCCTCCCTCTCCGAGAACATTTTAACAGTAGATTATTAAGTGAAAGCAGAGCAATGACTAAGCCGGTTATTTATGGAAAAGGAAAGGATGGCATTAGCTGGAAATGGTGCAGCAGTAATATAATGCAGTGCATGTTATCAAGACTACCAGTACTACTTTTTACTTGCAGTATAATGTGTAATATTGTTTATTTGCATCGGGACCATTGTGCACATTGCAGTGGGCTGTTCTACTATGTCTTTATTTTCTATGAGCTAAAATGATATATTCTCATGTTGCTTTCTTTACTGTATTGTATGGGGAGGTACGTTTCCAATGTTTTGTACAAAATCTTCAAATGAAATGTGTAAATTGAAGTGAAAGTGAACAAAATTGTTGAAGGCACTTGTATCACAGTTTCGGTGATTCTCTACATGTGTCATTAAAAGCATTGCTTGGTTTGCCTGTCTGTACAGAAGTCTGTCGCCTGAGCAGTATGAAAGGCTTTTGCAGTATCCTCTTGCCTGCCTAGTCACTCCATTGTCAAGATGCAGACTGCTGTAAAGGTCACCCGCATTCTGTTGATGGCACTCATAGTGGACTTGACATTCCATATAATGTTATCAGAATGGGCCTGCTTTTAAAGAAAAGTGCTGACAATGTTCAAGGTGGCCTGTAAGGCAGTGACACTTCAGAAACAGCACAGGTACTATATAAAATACCGTGCCTGAACCATGGTTGTAAAAACATGAATAGCTTCCATTCACTTCAATGTGGAAGAATAGCATAAATCCTACGAATAGTGGTACCCTTATTTGAAACCACTTACATTTTGTAAATGTAGAAAGTCCTGCAGCTCAATTAAATGGTGAAATCGTGGATCGAGATAAATTCAAATCTTGCTATGACAGTCGCTTATCTTTTTCATAAAATGCATAACATAGGGACAGTTTGTAAGGCTGAACAAAAGGCACGGGTTCAGCTTATTATCCCCCAGTGTTGATCCAGAGGAAGCCAAAAAACCTGTGAGGTAGAAGCCAATTTTCCTCATTTTAGGGGAAACACCAATCTGGCAATCAGAATAAATCCCTGGATCAGTGATCTTTCTGAAGTAATTATTGACTATCACTTGTAACACTGTTGCACTCAAGTAAGGTGTTCTGGCGCCTCTTGAAATTTTAGCGAGTTCTCTCACCATCAGTCTTGTTACTTTGTTATATTAGTATCTCCTGCTAGGTTGGGATAGGTGTTTGGTGCTGCGCAGTGCTTTTTTTGTGTTCTTCCTTGACACAATTTGGATTTGTGATCACATACCTTGGTGTGTTGGATCAGGTGAAGATCTAGGAAGGTGTGAGGTGCTAGTGGATCATCTGTGAGCAAACATCCGCGTGGACCTAGCAGGACATGCTAATAAAGCAAGAAGGCATATGGTGTGCACAAGCCAAGTGACTACCATACTAAGATTTCAATTTATCTTGATACAATTTTACTGAGACTCTTTTTTTTATAATTTTAGATCCAGGACTTTCCATATTTGAAAATTTTATGTAATCCCAGTTGCAGAGTACATAGACTCCTGTAGTAGCTCTCTGGTTTTTGGTTCCAGGTTTCTGAAGTGTAGAATTTTAATGTTTACATTGTATTTTTTGATGGCTGTGCATTTTGAAAATAAAGGCCAAACACGTGTAAATTATAATGGCTGTAAGTTTTGTACACTCAAAAAGCCGCTTAACAGTAAATCGTGTTCATATGATAAAGTTAGCTTGTGAGTTCCATGTATGCAAAGTGCATGGCACAATTTCCAAGTTTAGAGCTGTGCAATTTGACGGCTTGATTGTGTTCTAATTACAGGTTCTGTGACACCATAAGATATGCACGACTCTTCAGTTGTTCTGTTAAACAAGTTACATTTTTTTTCCTTTTTATATGTGAGAGACTATTTTAAATTAGTTATCAAGAACAGTTTTCAGTAAAATGACGTGTACAGTCTTCTACATAACCCAGAAGTCTTTTTGGATCCTTTGTAAGAAGAAATTGCCGGATGTGCAAGAGGAAAGGTTTCTCGGATTCAGACTACTTGCATAGCACAAGCTCTTAAATCAAGTGTAAAATAAATAAATAAAAATCATTCTGATTTTTGAGCAGCAGAAAGCTAGTCTCCAAGATGGGCTTACAACATGTTGACAAATATAGTATTGAATGGAAACTTCCTTTACAATTTTCCTTGCAACTTCGGAAAACTGTTTAAATTCTCAGCTTAAAAACTGCAAGCTCTACAGTCCCCATGAACAAACTGTAGTTTTATTTCTATTGTGTAATTCCAACCAGGCATAGATCTTATGGGTTGAGGGAAGCAGTATTGTAGACAATATCGGCAAAAAGGACCACAGCCAAAATCAACTAGTCAGTTATTTTTGTGTATTTTTTTAAATGTAAATAAAAGCCTTGCAGGCGAGATGTTTACCACGCCCTGGAAATCTATGTTAAAATAATAGAGCATCTTTAAATTGTATAAGCCAATTATCTGCTGAGACATGTAAAACCACCAAATCAATTTTTTTTTTGTTTGTCCCTCACATCCTTTAGAATCTAAAGTACTGGGAAGGGCCACTAGGTTGTCCAGCTGAGGACGATGCTACAATTTCTTTAATCGCCAAGCATGTTTATGCTGCCCTCTGTAAGAGCAGCATGATGTACTGACACTCTGAATCCAGCAACGGGTCGCTTTTGCTGCAGTAGTTTTCATGTAAGCATTGATTTAGCTGCACTGGAAGTTGGAGTCCTCTTCATGTAATGCATGCGCTGTGGAGTCCTTGATATTCATAAGTTGTGGGTTAATCCTGCCCATCAGTTCCTGATTGACAGACTTATCCCTATGTACAGTACAGGGAAAAAAGCTGGGGCTGGAGGACTCCAGCCTTGGTTTCTGCTGCAGGTAACAGTGACAGTATGAAAACGGCACCAACAAAAGTAATTGACCCAGCACTAGAGTAAGGGTCTCCAATAGAAATGAGCGAACGTACTCGGTAAGGCCGATTTCGCAATCGAGCACCGCGATTTTCGAGTACTTCACTACTCGGGTGAAAAGTACTCGGGGGCGCTGTGGGGGAGTGGGGGGGGGGGGGGGGAGAGAGAGAGCTCCCACCTGTTCCGTGCTGCTACCCCCCGCCCCACCATGCCACGCCCCGCCCCACAGCGCCCCTGAGTACTTTTCACCCAAATAGTGAAGTACTCGAAAATCGCGGTGCTCGATTGCGAAATCAGCCTTACCGAGTACGTTCGCTTATCTCTAGTCTCCAACACTTTGTGCTACCCTGAGGCCAGTTTAAATCTAATGACAGATTTCCTTTAACGATTGATCACTTCTGTACAGAAAGTACATACTTTATTCATTTTTAAGTTATGTTTGGCTTACAGAATGGTAGCATACTTTTATAATAAGGGCTTCAACAAAATTTGTCTAAGCAAGGCAACAAAGTTCCTAGTTTTTTTACTACTTTAATTTCTATTGAAATGGACTTAAACGAAGCCCTGTGGGAGAATAATCATAATTGTGCACTTTTCACCTTCATCTTTTAAGACTCAACGTTTGATAATTTTCATAATTGGGGTTACCAGTGTTGAACTGGATTCTTTTGATGGTGATGCATTTTATACAGCATACTCCATTTTCAATTTATGAACAGACAGATTTATTGGGTGAGTTAATTATATTAATGTCACTGAATACTGCAGCCTATATTATACCTCCTACTGAAAAGGAACCATGTCACAGATAAAGTGAGGTAATACAGTTCCTAAAACTGTAATATATCATATTTGTATATGAATACAAAATAAATATCTTGACTTAAAATGCATTTAAAGGGAAACTGTCAACAGGTTAATGCTGGCTGAACTGCAGGCTGCATGAACCCGGGACAGGTATGCTCATTATCCATATGTATGTTTTATTCTGAAATGTTGCAGCATTTCAGAGTAACCGCTCTTTGGCTTTTGACTCGAGCTTAGATGTGTTGGCCTCTCCTGCCCACATCTCTCTTCCTGTCGGTGGGGATAGGCCAGCATGGTCCGCCTCCGTGACTCAAAGCTCAGCTCTCAGTCAAATTTCAATGCGTGATTATTCTGAAACACCACACCATTTAAGAATAAGAGCATTCACACTACGTTTTGATCATTCCATATCTTGGGAGCACTCTTGACCTGTAACTTTCACGGAAGGCTGTGATGTATCTCGCTGTATAGGCATACAGTGAGTTATGGTGCCTGTGCTCCTCCCTTCCTCTTGATACATTAAAACAGCAGCACTGTATGTCTGCTGTCTCAGCAGTCCATGCACTGAAGGCAGAATAGTCACATAACTTGACCGTGTAGCCATCCCATATGCCCCTGCCCTGAATTCAGCGGCCGACCAGAGCGTAACCCTTTCCTCACTATGCTGTAGCATCAGCATAGGCTGCAGTTCATGCAGTATGCTCAGTGTCTGTATACAAAAACTCCTCTGATCAGCTCCTCTATGAAGTGCTTTGCATCGCCCACCAGACATACAGCCAGCACTTTTTTTTTTTTTTTTTAATGACCCTCAACCAAACACGCTGTTGTTCAATAGGCTGCAGCATTTTGTTGTATCACTGTGTAGATGTTCATACACAGCCAGAAGGACAGCTGAGGGGGAGAAGGAAAATTGTTGCCTATTGGCTGATATCGCTGTATATCATACTTGCAAGCCCCCCAAACATACCTCCAGGCTTTACTAGAGATCACTGTAAAATGTGCTGGCAGGGTGGCCATAAAATATCCTGAGCACTCACTCTGCATTATGTTCTAGCGAGATCCCTTGATATATGGTCAGTGACATCACTGGAGCTCTCCAAGGTATCAGTCTTAGGCTGGCTTAAAGGGGTTGTCCCGCGCCGAAACGGATTTTTTTTTTTTCAATAGCCCCCCCGTTCGGCGCGAGACAAACCCGATGCAGGGGTTTAAAAAAGAAAACCGGATAGTACTTACCCGAATCCCCGTGCTCCGGTGACTTCTTACTTACCTTGCGAAGATGGCCGCCGGGATCTTCACCCACGGTGGACCGCAGGTCTTCTCCCATGGTGCACCGTGGGCTCTGTGCGTTCCATTGCCGATTCCAGCCTCCTGATTGGCTGGAATCGGCACACGTGATGGGGCGGAGCTACGAGGAGCAGCTCTCCGGCACGAGCGGCCCCATTCAGAAGGGAGAAGACCGGACTGCGCAAGCGCGTCTAATCGGGCGATTAGACGCTGAAATTAGACGGCTCCATGGAGACGAGGACGCTAGCAACGGAACAGGTAAGTGAATAACTTCTGTATGGCTCAAAATTAATGCACGATGTACATTACAAAGTGCATTAATATGGCCATACAGAAGTGTATGACCCCACTTGCTTTCGCGGGACAACCCCTTTAACACTGGCAATAGGCTTTCTTGCGATGTCCGAGTGAGTGAAAACGCATGATAATGAAACCAATGATTTTCAATGGTTTCTCATTTGCGATGTCAATAAATGGCTGAGCGCTACCTCTGATTGGCTGAGCACTATGACCAATCAATCAGAGGCAGCGCTTTCTGGAGGCGGGGATTTTTCAATCCCCGGCCTCCAGAAGACGACTGCCAGGGACAGAAAAAAGCCAGACAGCTCATCTAGGTGAGTTGAATATTTTTTTTTTCCTTTTTTACAGCTAGGGATGATTTTCAAGAAAGGGCTTATATTTGAAGCCTTTCCCCGAAAATCATCGCTGCAGGGGTTGCCTGCAACCCACTGCTTCAATGGGGTGGCAGCAGCGCCGGGTCCATTGAAAGCAATGGGATAGCATCGTGGACCTCTGCCGCAACTGTGGCAGGGGATTCCTTCATCCTCGTGGGGATGGAGAAATCCTTTGCCATAGCTAATAAGTTTCATAAAGTGGCAGCATCAATGGTGTATACAATAAAACTGATCTTTATTACTCTGTTTAAAAGAACAGGCAACGTTTCGACTGACAGTCTCTCAAGCCTGGTCACATATCAAACTACTGTTTTTTTTCCAATCGTGTATTCCCTGTGTTTTTACTGGGGCTCGTGCTGCTGCCGCTGAGCTAATTGAAAACAATGGGCAATAGCGCAAAATTTTCTTAGCGCTGCGAGGGCTGAGTGAAGACATTGCAAATGAGAATACCATTGAAAATCATTGCTTTCATTATCAAGCGTTTTCACTAACTTTCGCATCGCAAGAACGCCTATCGCCAGTGTGAAGCCGGCCTAATGGAGGACTGTGATAGTGACTACCTTCCCCCATAAGCTATTAAGGCCTCTATTAAAGAGATCAGTTTTTTTCTTGTTGCATTCGTCAGAGTAATGCAATAAGTGTTTACTACACTACTCCCCACTTTTTTTTGTCGTATATTGATGTATAACAGGAGCTTTCTTGATGTACACAATAAGCAGTCCAAAAAAGCAGTATAGACTCTCCCTTAAACAAACACTGAGGAAAATGAACATACTAGTCTTGGGTTCATCCTGCCTGTGGTTTGGGTACCTTGAACCTGGTAAATTCCCCCCCCCCCCCTTTTTTTTTCTTATAACCTTCAAAATGTGCATGAAATATTTGGGAGGAATTGGAAACTAATGTATGGCTGGAGTTAGACATGGCTTAAGAAGACAGTAAAGGGCTCACTCACACAGATGTATGGGGGCAATGTATAAGTTGTGTTTTTTCACACAGTATACAGTTAAATATGCATGTATTTACTGCATATTTTCAACCCCCATATCAAGCGTATTAAACACCAACATAGGACATGCGCGTAATATGCATGTCTGAATGGCCCAATGTAAATCGATGGGATTTTAGGATTGCGTAATATGCGGCCACCATGTGTGAGTGAGCCCTTAATATTTTGTTAGAATAGGTCTTCACTGATATCACAGTTCATAAATGTGCTATAGACATAACATTTATTTAGCATGGATAAGAAGTCCAGTTTTGCTTGAATTGATTACCACATAGCAGTGCTCCAATAAAAACTTATAACAATGTTGAAAACACTTGATAAACTGAAAGGCCAATATGTTCTACGTACCTCAGTGAAAAACAACCCCACACTTATATAATGATTAGACAAAATTGGAAAAAAGTACAGTAAAGTGTTTTTAATTGCTTGTACCAATGTAATTGGTGATCGTTATTGTCTGATCATTAAAGAGGACCTGTCACCACTCCTTACACCTCTTTTAGTAAACTCTTGCTTTATCCATGAAATTACCTTGGGAGCATGGTTTTTGAAACTGTGTTTTTGCTTTTCCCTCAAATATATTCAGGAGAAATAACAAAGAATAAAAGTGGATGGTGGTCTTCACCATTTCCAAGGGGAATCTGTCCAATCAGAGCTGGCTATTTAAGACTGTGCCATGTCAGAGTATGTAGGGACAAACCTCCAAGTGATAGCATCGGGGTGTGAACATATTCATAAAGTTCTAGGAGGAATAACAGAACAGTACAACACAGTTGAGAAAAGATGTTCCAGAATTCGCATAGGGAATACAACTTTTTATGAAAACGTACCGATCAGGAGAGCGGACTGTTCCTCTTTAACCCTTTAATACCACAGGGTGTAAGTTTACATCCTGCCTGAGTAGTAGTTGCCATCCACAGGACTTAGTTTACATCCTGTTGTAGATTAAGAAGTGAGCCTGTACCATCCCGCAGCAGGAGCTGGCAGTGACTGATTGCTACCCTCCTGCTGCAACACAGATCTCAGCTCTTAACTACTTACATACAGCAATCCATGTACATTGTGGCATGGAAAGGGTTCACAGAGTGCACTGCCTCTGATGTCATCAGATCTCCGCGATATATATTGCAGAGGGTCAATGGGTTACGGTGGCAATTCGCTCATTTTTGCCTTCCAAAAAACGCAATGAAAGTGATTTTAAATTGGTAGCAATAAAAACTACAGTTCATTGTGAAAAAAATAAACCCGAGCCCTCGGAGTTCCATTCATGGAAAAATGATAGTTATGGGACTTGGAATGCAACAATGTAAAATAAAATAATTAAAAAAAACTAGGTTTTATTGTGCAAAAGTAAAGAAAATATTTTGGTATCGTAAATGCACCAACCAACAGAAAAATATTATGCTGCATGATTAATGCTGTAAAAAACAAAACCAAAAACAATTGTTTTCTCAGCCTGCTGTCCAAAATAAGCTTTTGTATTGGTACCATTTTTTGGTACATATAATGTATTGTAAAACTTTTCTAAAAACTACAGTTTGTCGCGCAAAAAACAAGCTCTCATATTTTCTACAGAAAAATAAGTTCTGGCTTTTGAGAAGTGGAGATTAACCCCTTGAGTGGCGGGTTTCCTACCACCCTGTCGTGCCCACCAGGGCAGGTTTTTTAAAATGGTCTAATCATTGAATTTCAACTAATTTTGCAGTTGCGTCTCAAGAGCCATAACTTTTTCATTTTTCCATTGACATGGCCATATAAGGGCTTGTTTTTTGCGGGACAAGTTGTGATTTTTTTTAAACGGGGGAGGAAAAAAAGAAATGGGGAAAAAAGAAAAAAAGGGGCCATGTCATTAAGGGGTTAAATAATGTATTAACTTCTCTGGGTCATTACGACGCGTGGATACCACATGTGTGATTGTAAAAAAATCAAAAATACAAAGTAAAGGGAGACAAGTGTTTTTCCTTTTTTTTTTTTTTTTTTTTTTTGTCCCTTTTAGGGGACTTCCACAGGGACCCATCAGCACCCCTGATCACATTCCGGGGGTCCGATGGTGACAGCCCTTTACATGCTGCGGTGACGGCCCTTTACATGCTGCAGTCACATAGACTGCCGCATGTAAAGGGTTAACACAGCAGAGATCGGAGGTTTTCTCTGATCTCTGCTGTAAGAGCAGGTACCTAGCTGTCCTCTCACAGCCAAGCACCAAGCTCTCCCTGCCACAGAGACCATTGGCTTGCTTCTGACAAGCCGATGGTCTCTATGGCAACCTGTAAACAAAGCAGGAGATTGCCGGCATATCGGCAATATCTTCTGCTGGTTTTTCAAAGCCCTTGCTTTGTTCTCTGTGGGTCTGTGCAGGCAGAGCACACTGTCACAGCTTGTGGCATTGTGCTCTGCAGCTCCCATAGTGATACATAGCCCGGAAATCTTCCGGGCTATGTCGTTAGGAGCAGTGGAGCTCGTCACGGAAAATTTCTGGGCGTGCCACTCAAGGGGTTAAAAGTCCCCCAAAAATCGTTGGGTCCTTATGGCAAAAATAGGTAATATCCTTAGAGGGGTTCTGTCATTAAAACAATAAAATCCTATATTTACCCATTCCTCCCCAGGCAGCCTTCTTACCAGATCCTCACCAATCTTCTCCTGGCTCCTCCAGTCCCCAGGGTCACCTCACCTCCAGTGTCCGGTTCCTCCTCTTCCTGTTATGTAGCGTCCAATCATAGGCATTCTGCTTCTTGTAGTGTAATATACACTACATCACTTGTGAGGTAGCGTTCACTGCCTAGTAAGGAATGCCGAATTCTTGGCAGCCTGCTTTAGCGTGACGTCTCGCCGCTAGTGTTTCACATGGTATATGAAACGCTAGCGGCGAGATATTCCGCACGCTAAAGCAGGCTGCCGATGTTTTGGCACTCGCTGCTAGGCAGTAAATCTACTCGTAGCGTTCAGTGAACTGCAGCTAATGGACGCTCCAAAACGAGAAGAGGAGGATCCGACCGGCTGGAGGTGACGTCTGGAGTAGCTAGGAGAAGATGTAGTAAGAAAACTGCCTGGAAAGGAGTAGGTAAGTGTTGATTTTTTTTGTTTTTGTTTTTTGTTTTTTTTTAAATGACACAACCCTTTTAAGGTGTTAGGAACCTAGTCAATATTCTGGTGACTGAGCTCAGTAAATTACTCAGACTGCACCAAAACTGCACTGGAAAGGGACATGGACTTCAATATCACACCCTGCGCAAAACTTTACTGCAAAGTAAACCGACTAATGGGTAGTGCAAAGTTAGTCTGACATGTTTAGTAAGACCCACAAGGTTTCATACAGCATAAGCCACTGTGATAAATATAATAATGGCCCATGTTCAGACTGTCTGGTCAAGATTACACTGCGTAATGTGATACACTATTAGGAAAATTGCCCTATTTTTGTAAAAGATTTTTAATCTGGACATAGATGGCTCATTGACATTCTATGAGAAAAGTGGTCGCTCCATTTCCGGTATGTACAACATGTAAGTTTCTTTCTATCAAGTTCTTCTGATCATCTAAAATGAAAATTTCAACTTACTTGCTTCCTGGCCTGATGGTTACTACTTCATGCGGAAACAAGTTTCTAAAAGACTGGACTTAAGTAATTTTATTTATAAAGTTACTTGAATGCCTGCGGTTTTTGTGCCTGGCATATAGATGCATTAACTTGTAAATCATCCTTCCAGATATGCTAATACCTCCCAAGGTCAGTGAGTCTGTTCCTGGTGCCCATGTTTACAGTCTGAGACTCAGCTCTCAGCAGAATCAGACGTTGATGTTTTGACAATAAATGTGGTTCCCCTCCCCTGCGTTTCTTTTTCTTCTCTCACACATCATAAAACTGCTTGGAATATTTCTGCGCATAATTAGCCTGTATCTGTTTTCCAAAATCTTTCAATTATGATTCTGTTAAACGTATGTAAACAGATCACTTCAACGCTGCTTTTCTGTTAAGAATTATTCTAGTATTTATTGCTTGCCCTTAAATGTTTATTTCTAAGTTCTTGCAGACGGCATAACCAGAATATTTTAGGCCTGTTTTTTGTGGAGTAAGGTACTACCTTTTACATTATCCCATAAAGTATTGGCAATCATGTCATTTCATGACTTCCATAGGTTGCATTGTATACTATGTATTGTTTATATATTCGGCCATAACAAAGTTTATAGACAGTATATTTTTGATGGTAGAGCTTGCCCATTTTGATGTTTATCACCAATCTTTATGTGGCTGCCATATAGGCGCTATATATAATTGGCGCACGTTGAAATTGAAAAAAAAAAAACCTTACGAAAATGTGAGGTTTTTTTTATTGTACATGTTTGTCATGTACAAATGTATTTGACACAGAACTCAGCCGCCTAAAGTGCATCTTTAACCACTTCGTGACTTAATTTATTGCCTCCTAAGACTAAAATTATTACCGGTAGTTATTTCCCCTTTGGCCTTCCAACGGTCAGAACTTTATTTTTTTGTCAATGTAGTTGTATGACACCTTGTATTTTGCGGACGAGTCGTAATTTTTATAGGAACTAATTTTGGGTACATTGTCTAACTTTTATTAATACTTTTTTTTTGCGGGGGGCAATGGACAAAAGCTATATCATCTATATTAATGACATTCAGAGTGTGGTATAAATATTACCTTTTAGGCCTCTTTCACACAAGCGACAGTGATAGACGTGAGAAAAAAGCATCAATAATGCATTGTTGTTCTGTGCGATATCGCTGTAGCGCTCTTTTGCCATGATTTTCGGGGGGAGGGGGGGGCGAGGGGGGATTTAAAATATAAGCCCTAGCTACATAAACCCAAATACATCACCTGAAAGCCACTGTTAGCTCCACCGCACGTCTTCTCTGCAGGTCCCCTGAACCTGTTTGTAGTCTTCTGTTGATGTTTCCCGCATTGGAGGTTCAAAAACCCCGCCTCCAGGAAGCGCTGCCTCTGATTGGGTGAGCCGCTCCTTCATGGAGGAGAGGATTTTGAACCTCCAATTTAGGAAGCGCTGACACAAGATTGCTCTCTGATAGAGGATGATAACATGAATAAAAATTTCATGTTGCCCCCTTCCCTGTGATGAAGATATACAGAAAAATCACAAATGCTTCTGCTGAGGGCCGCTCTCCCCTACTTCTCTGCACACTAACTAAAAATGACAGTTGTAAATTCAGTATTCCCGACACCAATTCAAATGGCTGTAGCTTCGGTTCTCTAAGGAGGGATGAATGTTTTTGGTGTCATTTTAAAGCCATTTTAAAGTGACACCAAAATCATTTTGGTAGGTATCAGACCAAAGCCTACAGCCATTTAACATAGAATGAGCTCTGTTCATCCAAAACTCTAATGACCTTTTCCTGTAGAATTAACAGAGCTCATCCAATACTGCTGGAGTGTTACTGTGTGCAGATTTTGTTCTATACATGATTGCACTAAGTATTGCATTTAATATTGTTTACAGTGAAACGAACTTATAGATTCTATCATTTTGGTATGTGTTTAATGTATACCCCTCTTGTTTTTCAAATGAATGTCAATTTAGAGAAATTTTAAACAATTTGTTTTAGGTTTTTGATTATTAACAGGCTTGGAGAAAAAAAAAGTGCTGCACTGTGCATAAGGGGATCAGTTTGCTTCTAATGGGGCCATTTTGACTGCTCAGAGTTGCATTTTGTTAAATATCGGTACCAACCCCCTGTGTATCCCCACTGTCAGTGCCATGTTTTTTCAAAGATATTGATTAAGGTATCGGTCAGTGCAGACATGCTGTCCAAACTGCAGGCAGCTTATTATAGAGTAGGAGGAGCTGAACAGAGTAACGTATAGTTTTTTGAGGTATAAATACTTAAAATACAAGTTCTTCTGAAACTTTCCCCATAAAACTATATATCAATATGCTCAGCTCCTCCTGATCTATAACATGCTGCCTGCAGTTTGGACAGCATGTTTGAGCCAACAGATTCCCTTTAGAGCGGCTTAACATTTTAGATCAGTGGTTCCCAAACTTTTTCAGCCATGGAGCCCTCTTCGAAGGAAAGGTTTCTCGTGGAGCCCAACAGTGGGTGTGGTCAGGGAGGGGGGGGGGGGGTTGGTGTGTGGCTTATCACAACATATTATTTTTACCTCCGTCTTTATAAAAAGAACAGGGCTGAGTTGAAAAAAAAAGACAACACAGAGAGTAACGCTGGATGAGCTACTGATATATATTTAAATTAACATGCTGCAGAATTAAATCCCGCACCACATGTCAATATCCACATGGGTTTTGTGCAGATTTTCTCCACAGCGTGGGGATAAGATTTTCAAAATGTCATCCACTTTGCTGCTACAGCTACTGTAAATTCTGCAGCAACTCTGCCCCGTGTAGTAATAGTGACCCCCTATATTGGTGGCTCCAGTAGTAATAGTGACCCCCTATATTGCTGGCTCCAGTAGTAATAGCATCCCCTAAATTGGTACCAGTAGTTATAGCATCCCCGGTATTGGCTCCAGTAGTAATGGTGACCCCAATAGTAGCTCCAGTAGTAATAGTGACCCCCACAGTGGCCTCAGTAATAACCCCACAGTAATATTACCGCCCTCAGTAGCCCCAGTAATAATAGCCCCCCAGCCCATATACTTTCCTTCTTCTTGCAGTCAGCACTGCTCCTTCTTGGCTCAGTGCTGATCCCAGGTGCACTCTGGCGTCAGTGTGTGAGCCAGAACATTTCATCATTTGTCCTCTGCTGCGGAACCAAGGAGGAGAGGACTCGAGGGAGGAGGATCCTGGGTGCTCACTGACAGCATAGCGTGCATCGGGTTAGGCGTCGCTGCATGAATTACCGGTGGGGAGCTGCGACGTCCGGGCCGGTAATCACTACATTGGTGAGCACCCGTCGGCACGTGTGCCATAGGTTTGCCACCATGGACCCTCGGTCGGAACCCCTGACTGTCGCTCGTGGAGCACAGTTTGGGAGACTCTGTTTTAGATGATTACTTTGCCATGTAAAAGAAAAGAAATGCAGGCACTAACAAATGATCCTACTTGTCCAGTGACAGATGATTGTAGATGAAGAATAGCTGAAATAATTCAGCACTGCCACCAGCAAAGCCAATATTGGGGATTTCTTCTGATTTTCGTTTAACTTGTAAACCATTGACAGTCTCTACAAGAGCCATCAGGATGTTAAATATGGTAACTTTGAATAGCCTGCAAATAACTTCCTGAGGCCAAAAGCACATGAGTGTATAAATTCTTGTCCGTGTTGCATCCGCAAAAATGGATGTTTATCTGTGTATATTTCCAGGTGCCACCAGTATGTGGTCTGTCTCTGTTTTTATTTTTCCAGTATGTCATCTGTTTTTTTCAAAATGCGCAAAAAAAAAAACCCAAATAAATTGGCCTAATTTTTGCATTTCTTAGCAATGAATTCATGAAATACAAACAGCATCCTAAGACGTTTTTTTTCTTCTTGTATCCTGATTGACTTGAATAGGCGAGTCTCATCTGCGAATCAGATCAGCGAATGGACTTGACCCCCTTGGCCATCTACAGTATGAATGGGGAGCATTTTACATCCCACTTTATGTAAGAGTAATTGCTTATCCTAGCAAACAACTGTTTTACAGATTTTACATTAGATGTATGGGGGGTTTTCCTATTTAATTTTCCACTAAAACAGGACTAGCCTGTGTTTTAGAATTTGTTCTAGATCTGTATGCTTTGAATAGAAGATGACCATAATCGCACGGTGTTGTATAACAAAAGGCTTACTGCGGTTATTGGTCATATAGTGCCAATATGCGTTTGGAGTTGTACTTTTTTTGCCAGGCTGTATTTGCTTGTAAATCTTGCTGTGAAAAAAGTGTCAAATTGGTAATTTTACTGGGTAATATTTACATACTGCTTTATTTGATTGTGTGAATATACTCAGGAACAATTAAACAATTGTTGTCTGCCTTAAATAGATGTATATACAGCATGGTGTTGTCTTGCATGATACACAATAAACTCTTTATAATTGAGCTGATGTTTGTGTGTGATCTTTACATATTAACATGTAAGCCTATTCGAACATTAAAGGGGTATTCCCAAATTGACTTTACATCTATCCACAGGATAAATCTGCTGAGGGTATGACTGAATTAGCAGAGTCAAGGTCCATTTACACGGGACGATTCTCGTTCAGAATTGGTCTAATTCCCGTGCTCCCGCGATAGTGGCCCCATGTAAATGCATGAAGAAAACAGAACGGAGCCATTCAGTATAAACAGCAGTCATTCACTTCTGAATCACTGTCTGTTTAAAGTGAATGGAGATGGGCGGGGGGAAAGCGCTTTCAGGCCTGCTCCGCCGGCAGCCCTTTCATGGATGCCAGCGATACTCGCAGGACCGGAGTGAGCATCACTGGGACGCGCTGTCTGACATTTGCCTGACAGCTCGTTCCACCTTAATGGGACATAAAAGTGCTCTGCTGTCTTCTGCCGTCCCATTGTAGATAACAGCAACACCACATGTGCTTGACCGCCACATTTTTTTTTTACGGCGTTCACAATGTGCAATAAATAAGAAAATATTTTCATTGTCTGGGTCAGATATGAATGTGGTAATACCTATTATATGCTGCTTTAAAAAATTTTTTTTAGTATTTTAAGCATTTATCCGTGTTGAGATAATGTGGTGGTTTTTTTAAACTGCTATTTTTTCCGTTAAACGTAACTGTTATTTTTTATGCTTTTTTTTTTTTTTTTTTTCTTTAATCCCTCAATGGAACTTGAAGATCCGATAGTTTGATCGCTAAGATAATACACTGCAATACTTATGTAGTTCATTCTACTAAGCCTATGACGACAGGCTGTTAGACTTTGCCAGAGGTCGAGCCTAATAGGCTGAGTTACATGGTAGACATGGAGGCCTTTTATCAGGCTTCCGGTTGCCATGAGAACATATTGGTACCTTGCAATCACACTGCCGGGGGTCGGTTGGTGACAGAAGGATCTCGCTCCCCCTGTCATTTGCTTATATGCTGCAGCTGCTATTGATTGTGGCATGTAAGGAGTTAAATTACCAAGATCTGAGGTTTATCCATATCTGACGGCTAGAGTAGGATCCAGTAAGCCCTCCCTTTAAAAATATGTACGTGCAGATTAAAAGCCCAATAATGAGGTTAGTAAAAAAGATGTATTGGCCATCACTAATGGGTTAAAGGGGTTGTCCCGCGCCGAAACGGGTTTTTTTTTTTTTTTCAACCCCCCCCCCCCGTTCGGCGCGAGACAACCCCGATGCAGGGACGTACAGAAAGCTCACCGGAGCGCTTACCTTAATCCCCGCGCTCCGGTGACTTCTATACTTACCGGTGAAGATGGCCGCCGGGATCCTCTGCCTCCGTGGACCGCAGCTCTTCTGTGCGGTCCACTGCCGATTCCAGCCTCCTGATTGGCTGGAATCGGCACGTGACGGGGCGGAGCTACACGGAGCCCCATAGAGAACAGGAGAAGACCTGGACTGCGCAAGCGCGGCTAATTTGGCCATCGGAGGGCGAAAATTAGTCAGCACCATGGAGACGAGGACGCCAGCAACGGAGCAGGTAAGTATAAAACTTTTTATAACTTCTGTATGGCTCATAATTAATGCACAATGTATATTACAAAGTGCATTATTATGGCCATACAGAAGTGTATAGACCCACTTGCTGCCGCGGGACAACCCCTTTAAGATGGCTTTAAGTACTTTAATAATGTGTATGATGACACAATTTTCAAGTTCATTCTGGTAGTTTATTAGTTGATTACATTAGATATTCAAAACCGTGATTGCAAATTCGCTGGCATTCTAATTCGGATAGATAAGCAAATTGCTACAGTATAAGTAAATAGAGCAGCTCAAAGTGTTGCAATTTATAAGGGTGTTGCCATGTCAAACCATCTACTGGTGTGCAACTTCTCCACAAGCCTTTACCATGTGACTGTGATTTCATCTTGCAGTATTGAGTGATTGCTACATGTAAAGGCACGTTGCACGCTTTCTTCACAATCACAAGCTACAAAGGAGTCCTTCCTTTCCTTTTCACCTGTTTCTTGATATCCTGAGAAACGTGCCATGAGATGAACAGCCTTGGAGGGGAGGGGGGGGGGGCACATATTTACAGCGCCCGACAGTAACATCAAATTGCTACACATGATTTTGAAGCATGTAAAGTTGCCTTAATTGTGCATGGGCGTGGGACTTCTGCACCAGGAATCTTTAGGCGCACACAATTCCAGTTTGTGCTGGTTGACCACTGGGTGTTGCTGTAAAGAAACAACCTTGACAAACAATAGTGTGCATATGAGATACATGTTGTGGAACCATAAACACATTAAATTTGGAATGATTTATGATAATATAAAAATATTAAAGGGGTGGTCTCGCGAAAGCAAGTGGGTCTATACACTTCTGTATGGCCATATTAATGCACTTTGTAATATACATCGTGCATTAAATATGAGCCATACAGAAGTTATTCACTTACCTGCTCCGTTGCTAGCGTCCCCGTCGCCATGGTTCCGTCTAATTTCGGTGTCTTCTTGCCTTTTTAGACGCGCTTGCGCAGATCCGTCTTCTCCCTTCTTCTCCCTTCGGCTCCGCTCGGCAGTATCGGCATTTTGGCTCCGCCCCCTTGTACGCATCATCGCGTAGCTCCGCCCCATGACGTGTGCCGGTTCCAGCCTCCTGATTGGCTGGAATCGGCACATGACGGGGGCGGAGCTACGCGATGACGCGAAAAAGGGGCGGAGCCAAAACGCCGATGCTTCCAAGACCAGCCGAAGGGAGAAGATGCATCTGCGCAAGCGCGTCTAAAAAAGCAAGAAGACACCGAAGTTAGACGGAACCATGGCAACGGGGACGCTAGCAACGGAGCAGGTAAGTGAATAACTTCTGTATGGCTCATATTTAATGCACGATGTATATTACAAAGTGCATTAATATGGCCATACAGAAGTGTATAGACCCACTTGCTTTCGCGAGACAACCCCTTTAATGCTTGAGGCTAAGGCTGGGTTCACACGGGCGGAAATGCTACAGAATTTCTGTACGGACCCTCCACATGGAAATGCTGCATGCATTTTTAAAACTGGGACTCAGCGGCAAAGTAGACGAGATTTGCAGTCTGCTGCGGACAAGCCACGTGGAAACTGAGATGCGGCGCAGAATTCAAATCCGCGACATGTCAATTTTGGGGAGAGATTTCTGCAACGCAATACAGGCTGAAAAGCCGCTTCAAATCCCGCGCTAAATGGCCTGCTGCAGGCATTCTGTGAGATTTCCATCTTGTGTGAACCCAGTATTAAATTGGAATGCTTTGAGTAATTTCAGGGTACAGCAGATTTTTTTTTTTGTCTTTTAAAGCAAAAAGTGTCACTCATTTTCACCTAGGGCCCATCAGCCTTATGGCTGCCTCTAAAGGGCTCATTGTAATTGTAAGACTGTATAGTAAGGGCTTGTTCACATGAGCGGATTTACACAATTTTTAAACGCGTAATACTCCATGAATAGGACGCATTGATTTGAATGGGTTTGTTCACATAAACATATATTTTCACGCAATGTACGATTGTATGAAAAAATCTGCAGCATGGTCTATTTTTGTATTATTCGCCACAATAGACCATTGCAGTGAATGCACTGGGGCAAATATGCAGTGACTACACAGGAAACCTGCACCATTTCAATGGGCCAGTCTGCGTCCATTTTTGCATATGCAAATGCACAGTGTATTTGGGCATACAAAAACATGCTGGAAAGACTGGAAAATGCAGGCGTAAGTGATTTTCGGTCACGCAAATGAGCGGCGTATTTGCACAACTAAAATGCGCTTATGCCTCATAGGGGCCTCAGTAGTAATAGTGTGCCCCATAGTGACCTCAGTTGTAATATGTGAACCCCCCCATAGTATTTTCCGTAGTAATAGCGACCTCCCTATTGGCCTTGGACCAGGCAGAATCCCTGCAGGCATTCCACTTACCTAGCCTGCAGGTCTGGTCCAGCAGTGGCAGTGCAGCCTGTGACCGCTGACATCTCCCCTTGGTGTCTGCGCTGCGTACAGGTCGATGCACACAGACACCCAAGGGGCGAGGTTAGCGGTCAGACCGCACTTCCGCCACTGGACCGGACCTGCAGATTGGGTGAGCAGAACGCTGCATGGCTGGAAGGCCACATAAAAAGAAGTGGCGGACCCAATTCGGGCTGCGAGCCTTGTGTTTGACACGTGTCCTAAAGCAACCAGTAATAGAGCTAATTGGGCAGAGAAGTAAAGTAAATGCTGAAAACAGGGAAGACAATAATAAGTAGAGAATGAGAGGTTGTATAAAGGCGCATTCTAAAGTTTCGCCCTGAAATTTGAGACATCTGATTATATTTAATATGTGCTAAAACCTCTTGTGATTCAGATTCTCTGCTTTTTCCACATGTATTTTACCACTAAAAAACATAAAACATTTTTTATTTAAATAAGGGAACGGGCAACAGGAATCATGGGCACAGGAGATCAAGGAGTTGTTTGGCATCCTAGACATTACATTCTTTAAAATTTTACTTATGTGTTAATTGAAATGGTTTCCAGATATTTGGCTGAAATAGTAATATACTGCAAGGCCTCCAGAGACTGAAGTCTATGTACAGCATTTTAGAGGATTGGGAAATCACATAGCAGCTATACTGGTCAGTATCATTTACATGTTCAGCTGCCTGAAAGGCAACTTGGTAACACATGGTCACTAGATGGCAGCGCTTCCCAGAGATTTTATAGTCATGGCTGAATAGTAGGGGTATTACACCTTAGAAGGTCCCCATACATACTCTGTGCAGCTGAACATGCATGTATTTTCTATGGGGAAAAGTGTAATAAGCAGCTGCCACAAACCCCCTGTGGGATCAGACATTTTGAAATTCAGAATGCCTGATTCTCTTTAGCAGGGGTGGGCAATTAATTTTCCCATGGGGCCACATGAGAAATTGGAATGGTTTTAGAGGGCCAGACCAACAAATTCCCCGCTATGTCTTCGTCTCGTTATAGTTCGCCTGGAGAGGGGCACATTTGCGAATGCTTCTTTTTTCTCAGGACAAATTAGCGCTGCAGAGTCCACCAAACATTCTTTGACAAACTCCCCATCAGAGAATGGCTTACTGTTTCTTGCAATTTTGTAGGATACTACAAAGCAGGTCTTTACGGCTGCATCCCTGGATGAGTGAAGCTTTTAAAAAAATCCTTGCTGACTTTGCAGTTTTGCTAGCAAATCTTCAGATACCCGTGCCCGCTCTGCCTCCGTCAAGTTCTTGTATTTCTCTCCGTGTTTAGTCTCATAATGGCGATGCAAATTGTAATCTTTAAATACAGCTATCTGCTCTCCACAAACTAAACACACAGCTTTACCTTTGGTTTCAGTAAATAGATATTTAGAAGTCCATTCTTTGTTAAAAACTCGGCATTCTGCATCAATTTTTCTTTTTTTAATGTTAGCCGCCATATTTAAGGGTTAACAGCTAACCTCGGAAAATAGATTTTTTTAATACACAGTAGTATGCTCCTAGGAGAGGGCACAGAGAGCTGCCCCAAGAAGAGAGATTAAAAAGTGAATATTAGTATTATTATTCTAATTACAATGCAAAGGGAAAAGTCCTGACACTTACCAATGACGAGCGTGGAACGATTGTCCTGGCACTCCCCAAGGTCCGCAACGAGCATCCTGGCACTCAGAAGTTACAGTGGCATCACTTACTCAGCATCGGGAAGCAGTGAAACTACAAACTCCGAAGCCTTGTCCATTTTGTTAACTTATGTGCTGTTTAATAAAGTTATTCAAGCCTACGTCATTGGTAGAGGTGCTTGAATAAGTAAGGCCTGAATAACTATTAGCACAGCACAGAAGTGAACAAAATGGACAAGGCTTCGGAGTGCATAGTTTCGCTGCTTCCCGTTGCTGACACCGGACTCATTGGTGAGTCACCAGGACACTCTTTGCGGGCCGGTCCGAGCTATTCAGCGGGCCGGATGTGGCCCGCGGGCCGTGCTTTGCCCAGGTCTGCTCTTTAGGGTACCCATAGCTGATTTAAATTAACGATTTTAAGCTAAACGATCATTCGTTGATTGAAATTTAACATAGTTTCTGCCGACTGATGACCGCATCTAGAAAAAAAGTTGCCCAAGTTTGAATTTTTCATACTAGTCATTTGAAGTGGAGTCTGTATGGATCAGACAGAGAGGAGAGCAGGTGTGTTTATGAAAATGTACCAACGTTTATTGCCTCCTACGATTGGATGGATGAAAGAAAATTGTTTCACTTTTGCTTTTTTTTTATTTGCCAAAGCCAAAAGAAAAATGAAAGCCACAAGAGCATCTTGAAGAGTCTGTTTTTGGCGTAATTATGGACATCGATGCGAGTTACGTCTTGAGTTTCTTGGGCACAACAAATTTGTCTGTGTCGGACACCCATCCATGTACTGTCTGATCTCCATGGATCCCCCACAGTGCATAGCTTATACTTACCCATCAAAACTTGATGAGAAGAGGATAGCACACAGTTCCATAATACAGTCGTGTGAATAGGCTCTCTAGCGTACATATCAACATGCTTTCCTCATACAGACAGGTGCCAGCTGGAAAAAAAAATGTCCTCCCTTTGGGTGTTTGCTTTTTTTTTCAGAGGGGCACTGGTTTTTCTGCATGTTTTATCATAATTGTGTATCTAAATTGTTAAAATGGTTACATTTGTGGGTTATGATCAAAAAATATTAATCTCCATTCACATTGCATCTTTGCCTCTTGACAGAACAGTAGCCTTTAATGTGTGAAGACCATGTTTTCCAATACTTCTAAAAGCTTGTGAAAAGGAGACCAAACCAGTCTCTGGTTCAAACATGCAAATAAAGATGTCAGGGAGGCGTTACCCGTGCTGGCTTGGAGCTATATATTCTCCATATGGTTACTCCAATAATGAATTAGAGTACAACTACAGATGAGTAAAAAGAGATTTAGTTTGACTCACCCGGTGTCTGGCGAGCACCCCTGTAAAGGGGTCTCACCAGCACCTCCACATCCTCGTCGGCTTTAAGACAATCTGGCGTGTCCTAGCGGCTGCTGGGCTCCTGTGTCCTGCTGGCTAGCAGGACCCACTTGAAGACAACTTCGTATAGGGACTCCGTATATAGAAAAAACGCCCGCGCTCTTTGGGACCTGAACACCAGAGTCAGGCTTTGGACACCGTTATTTTCAAAGTTTTATTCTAACAAATCCTCTGTGCAACGCGTTTCATCGTTATCCACAACGACTTTATCAAGCACAATAACTCTAGCATCACATATTCATTATATATATAGATAACTCACCCCTCGTTGGCAGCATCCCATTTGTTGCGGTGATAATAGGGGTTGGCGTCCCAGGCGTCCGTCTGTTGCTGGCGCCATGTCGGGATCAAATGATAGTATAGTTCTTCCGGGTAGATGACGTGTGTGAGGTCTGGGTGGAGCTACATGTACTGATGTTTCTATTTACGCGGCTATTGGTTGCTGAACTGTCAGTCAGGTGACGTCTGTTGTTTACGCTATTTGCGTTAGATACGTACGAATAGTGTGTAGTCTCTATCCTAATGTTTGCCGCGATGTGTGTCTGTTGTATCCCTGGCAACCGAGTGTAAACGTTGCTTGCGTTAACTACGTACGCATAGTGTGTAAGATACTTCATAGCTCGTGCTGTGTGCTATCATTTTAAAAAAACTCTTTGATTTATAAAGTAAGGACATTACAAATAATTAGAAATCTTCGGGGTTTCTCTATATATAAACAGAGGAGGATCACATAAAAAATTCTCTAATAATAACAATGAAAATAATAATAAAAAACGGCCAGAGACATTTATCCTGGTCGTATAACAGATATACAACACAGCACGAGCTATGAAGTATCTTACACACTATGCGTACGTAGTTAACGCAAGCAACGTTTACACTCGGTTGCCAGGGATACAACAGACACACATCGCGGCAAACATTAGGATAGAGACTACACACTATTCGTACGTATCTAACGCAAATAGCGTAAACAACAGACGTCACCTGACTGACAGTTCAGCAACCAATAGCCGCGTAAATAGAAACATCAGTACATGTAGCTCCACCCAGACCTCACACACGTCATCTACCCGGAAGAACTATACTATCATTTGATCCCGACATGGCGCCAGCAACAGACGGACGCCTGGGACGCCAACCCCTATTATCACCGCAACAAATGGGATGCTGCCAACGAGGGGTGAGTTATCTATATATATAATGAATATGTGATGCTAGAGTTATTGTGCTTGATAAAGTCGTTGTGGATAACGATGAAACGCGTTGCACAGAGGATTTGTTAGAATAAAACTTTGAAAATAACGGTGTCCAAAGCCTGACTCTGGTGTTCAGGTCCCAAAGAGCGCGGGCGTTTTTTCTATATACGGAGTCCCTATACGAAGTCTGGTTCAAACATTTCAGGCTATAGTTTCATCCAAGGTTCTGTGTCAATGCCATTTTTGGCATGGGAGACGGAACCAAGAGTAGGAGAGCAGCGATGGAGACAAAGGTGCAACGTGAAAGAATGTGCACTGAATCTAAAGGTGGCGTATAAAATATACAACTAAGCAAGATATTTTTTAGAACATTGCCAAAAAATTAATTAGCAATAAAAAAAAGTACGATATGTACAGCTAAAGAAGAAAGGGAAAAAAATCATGTCCGCTTAGCAGTGAAAGACAAAAGTTTGGCCTTGGTTTCATCAATGGTGCTTTGTATTTCCTGGAGGCATTCCAGATGTATATTCAATGCTACTGGGTTTTCTGTGTCAGCATCTGAAAAGAGCCACAACACCACTGTTAATATTCAGGTACATAAAATGTGTTGTGTAATGTTTATAAATGTTTTTGAAGGAAACCGTTTGGGGGAAAAACAGCACTTCCTTGTGCATAATTCATTTCATTCTATGAGCAATTACAAATGCTGCAAAACATAATGTGTGTGTGTGTATAATGTCCTAGTTTGGAACCTGATCCTCTGATTACTCATAATACACTGCAATACTTCTGTGCATAGTTCACAGGCATTTAACCACTGGCATCAAAGGGTATAATACAGCTAGTGATGACACTTTAACATTACATACAGTACGGTTGTACATTGGCATGTACAATAGTATGTAATTATTATACATTCCAATTAATGTTGCCTGTACTAAATGGCTTGATGGGAAAGAATCTGAGTGTCTGGGTCAGGAACTAACAAGACACCAGTGTTGATTTGCTGTGTCTATAAAACATTTAAAAAAAACAATAGTTCCTTCAGGCATACAGTGGTGCATATTATCCACATTTATGATAGGGCTTAGCTTGAATATTACCATCTAGGCACCCAGAGAAGGTGTATTTCTATGTGCAACATGTGACCAAATTAGGTCTCCATAGTGATTTCACTCCTAACCAGTTTGACATATTGTACAAATAACAAGCCCTCTATATCTTTGCCAATAGAAAAATGGGTCTTGGAATGTTTCGGTGAAAGCTGGGAAAAAAAGCTTATTTGTTGATAAAGTTTACATGTAGGATCATTTCCCTGTGGCAATATTGCAGAACCTGTCGAAAGCAAATCATTTATTTGTCATGTGTAATTTTTGTTAACGCATGAATTGTAAAGCTGTTATGATTGCTTGATAATAACGTACACCTTTAGTTTCCAATACATTCTGTCATTCTCTTAGAAAGAAAAGAAAATCAAGCCCACCCGATGCACAGAGTAGGATCACATGGCGATAACTAGTGATGAGCGAGTATACTCGCTAAGGGCAATTGCCTGAGCGAGCATTGCCCTTAGCGAGTACCTGCCAGCCCGAGACAAAAGGTTTGGGTGCCGGCGGCGGGCAGGGAGCTGCGGGGGAGAGCGGTGAGGAACAGAGGGGAGATCTCTCCCCCCCCCCCCCCCCCCGATCCACCCTGCTGACTGCCGCTACTCACCGCTCCCCCGCGCCGGCACCCGAATCTTTTGTCTCGAGCGGGCAGGTACTCGCCAAGGGCAATGCTCGCTCGAGCAATTGCCCTTAGCGTGTATGCTCGCTCATCTCTAGTGATAACCATTATAAAAAGATGAAGCTGTAAGGTTGCTCAGTGTGTAATGGCCCTGAAGTTGGATATGAATCCCACTTCACTGGAAAAGTCATTAAGATTGCTAGTGATACCCACAGACTTTCTGCTCTTCTGTAGGGAAGCTTCGGTCGGTCGTGGGGCCAGTGTGTTTTGCTTTTTAGACACCCTATTATAGAAACAGAAGTCATCAAAACCACACTTCAACCAAAAGTACTCTACATTCACACTATTGTAAATATGGTATACCCAAAAAGTAGAGAAAAGCATAAATGGCACATCCACAAATTATACCCTTATGCAGTCTCCTGCTAATTAAAATTACCTGTGACAAATGGATGGGTCCAAGATCAAACAAGAGAGGATAGACTACGCAAATATACCAAGAGAGTAGAAAAGAGACATGGACACACATCCACACATTATATATTGATCCAGAGAAGGTGTGTCCATCTCATTGCCCAGCCTGGCTATGAATGTGGCCTTCAGGGGTGGATTGGTCGTTTACTGCACCGGTAAAATTCCTGGTGGGCCAACTGCTCTGTGACAACTTGCCAACTATTACTGTGTATGACTGTGAAGTAACTGAGTATGAAGACACTGGCATGTGAGAGGGAGGAGCTCCCATGGTGGGCATTTACAGTTCAGACACTGCTCTTGCTCCTCCAAGTTGTAGTAAAGTCACTGCGGAGAGGAGAGCTATTGGGAACCATGCAGGCCAAGTCTAAGCCAGCAAGCCCTGTCACTGGTACAGCGCATATTAGTCCCGCCTCCAGGCCGTGCTGATCACATGACAGGCTGTCAGCCTGGAGACCTGTGAGTGTATCTGCGAGTTAATAGATGGGCAGCCCAGTGCAGACAGTACTTAGACTAGCCAGGTCAGGCGCCCTATTTAGAAGTCTTTAGTTCAGTGCTGCCTGTCTCTGTTTCTCAGATTTATTGATTATTTGAACACTAAGGCCTCATGTCCACAGGGAAAATCAGGCCCGCTACGGATTCTCCATAGAGAATCCGTAGCGGGTCCCTCCTGCCCCGCGGACATGAGGCATAAAAATAAGAATTAATTCACCTCTCGCCCGCTTCGGATCTTCCCTGCGCCGTGGCTTCATCTTCTCTCCATCGCGGCCGGATCTTCTTTCTTCGGCTCGGCGGATGCGCAGGGCATGTCGGTTGCGTGCCCCGTGCATGCGCCAGCCCAAAGAAAAAAGATTCGGCCGCGACGGAGAGAAGATGAAGCCGCGGCGAAGGGAAGATCCGGAGCAGGTGAGTAAATGCCGATTTTGGTCTCCCGCGGATCCGGACGGCTTCCATAGGCTTCAATAGAAGCCCACAGGAGCCCCGCACGAAAATGGAGCATGGTCCAGATTTTTTCATGCTCCATTTTTTTTAAAATCACTTTTATTGACCAACCGTGGGTATTTATCTACCCGCGGGTGGTCAATGCATCCCTATGGGATGCGGATCCGCGGGCAGAAAAGTTAAAATCCGCTGCGGATTTTAATTCTTCTTTTGCCCCTGGACATGAGGCCTTAGGGTTTGTTTATAGGGTGCAATTTTCACATGTGCGAATTCTGCCTCTAAAACTGCGACAAAATTCATGGCTTTCTGCCGCAGTTTTTGTCATGGATCTGCACACAGATGACGCCCTGTCAGTAGGCAAAATCCATGTTTGGAATTCCGAAGCATTTTGATAGAATTTTCGTATTTGTGTGGCCCAAGACAACCCTTCTTCTTCCAGTGTGGCCCAGAGACACCAAAAGGTTGAACACCCTTATCTAGCACTTCTCAGCAATATTTCCAAACATGAGATTTGTTGTTTTATTTTGATCAAATTGTATGAACCCACTTGGCACTTTTTTTTGGTGAGTCCAAGAAGGAAGTGTTGTGAAAGAAACCATCCAGTGTTTGGGAGGATGATATAGGAGCAGCGGAAGGTTTCTGCAGTGCCATCTAAACAGCATTATGGGCCCTGAGGCAAAGCAGTGTACTGGGGCCCCTACGACAACTACTCGCAGAAATAAAAATGTAAATTGTCGATAACATTAAACATATATATATTTTATTGGCACGTCTAACAAAACCGGTGTTGAACCATGTTGTTAATTTTGATAGTTTTCCAATTTTCTCCTCCTCTGCTGCTCTCTTCCTCTTCTGTGCTCCGCTCAAAACGTTATATTTCATTTCTGCTGAAAGGGTTATTCGCCTGGAAATATATATTATATGAAGATGCATCAGGCATGGGACAACATTAAGAAAACTTGGGAGGACGAACGAGTTAATAAACGGCGACCTAGACTGGAGAACTGGAAGTCTAAGTCTATAGGGTCCATTTCCCTCTTGCTCTGGAGACGTCTCGTTGTTCGTAATGCCAGGCTACTTTACACTGGAAAGTAATGAGATAATGTACTACGCTTCACAAGATGATCCACACATCAATTTGGCGGGAAATTTCTATTTTTATTATAGGAATTGTGGGTAATTTGAAAGTGAAACAAAGTGAGAAAATTAAAGTCTTCACACATAGCATAGATAGTTAGAGCCAAGTTCATATCCCGCCACACAACATTATCATATATGATACAAGGTGCATTGAAAAGGTAACATACGTAGATTAGTGTGGGGCCCCCAGGCAAGTGCCCATTAGGCCCAGGCATTAAGATGGCACTGGGTTTCTGCTTCCTGTTATTTCTCTGCCATATGGATGCCTGTTTAGTGTGGTTTAGTCTCCAGTGCAGATGATGGAGCACCTTCTAGTGGTCATGCTTGCCCTCTTTTTAGACACCCTCCCCATAATATGTGTTTAATTTGTGTATATATGCAATCTATGTGTGTTTAAGGTGTATGGGTATTGTGTATGTATATGGCTATACTGCGTATATATACTGGTTTTGTTTCGATGCATGTGAATAGGATTACAAAAGCCCTATACTCATCACCCCATGTGAATTGTTAGTGGATATGAAGAGAATTTTGACTCAAACTCTACAACAAAATCAAGATAGAACATGCTGCATTTTTTTTAGGATCATATTATACGCAATAAAAAAATAATTGTGTGAGTGGGTTAATGAAAATCAATGTACTGCCATTGACTCCATTCACCATGTATTATGTGCACGTACATCGCAGGCATAACAAATGATGAAATTATGCTCGTGTGAGCCTGCCCTAATACTGTAATTTGTCATGTAGTCCATAATTATTAGTACGAAACAGGTAAAGTCCCGTCTACACACCAGAGAGTGATATTGTGAGGTAAATGAGGCAGCAGGCTTTCAAAATATACCTAAATTACCCAACTGTCTCGGCACAGTTCATGGCAAACATGTAAGGTGGCTTCAACCACCGCACTCTCTTTAATTATAGGAAGTATTTCTCTTTGGAACTAATGGCAGTGGCTGACACAAATTATAAATTTGTTGCCATCGATGTTAGCACCTATGAAAGCACTAGGAAGTCTCAGGTGCTTTGAATAGATCAGACTGCAAAGTCTCCGATGACGCAACGATCTCAGCCCCCAGACATCCTATAGAATCCACAGATCCAGTCTCCTTTGTGATATTGGATGAGGCTTTTCTGATCTTGTCAGATCTGCTGCACCCATACCTACGAAGGAGACTCAATGCACCTGTGTTGATTTTTAATTATAGGCTGAGCTGGTCACAAGGAATCGTGAAATCCACCTTTGGAAACATGGTTAGTCAGTGGAGGGTATTGACCACTGCCATCCAGTTAGAGCTGACAACAGTCCTCAATACTACTCTATGCTTGAGATTATATTCCCCACATAGACATTGAGACCCTGCAGCTGGTTTTTGACACGATCGAGATCTTTTTCCTAAGGGTAATCTTTTCAATGATCTTTACAACAAAGATTTTTTTGAATTACTTATATATATATGTATATTTTTATATTTTAATATCAAATTTTTTTTAAAAAATTAAAAAGTTACATTTAACTAATATTTTTTTTGTATTACTGTTAAAATTGGTAGACAAAGTATTCTGTATTCAAAGGCATGTGTAAAAGGCAAGGGTCTTGATACCCACCCTGCCCCCCTTTTCCACTGGTTTCTGACCACTGTTTTATCCTTTTTTTTGTTCTTCCAAGTCCATATTTTCTTTTAAGTACATTGAACATAAAATGTTTGGAAAAATGGTTGCTGTGAACTTTTATATCTGCTTTGTTAGGTGATTATTCAGAGTGTCACTTTGTATTTGGAGCAGGTATCTCTCTCTCGACGCTTCTCTCTCTCGCTGCTTCCCTCTCTCGTCTCTTCTCTCTCACTCGCTGCTTCCCTCTCTCCTTTCTCGACACTTCTCTCTGTCTCTGCCCGCTCCTCTCTCTACTTTTATCTCACTACTATCCCCCTCTTGAGGCTTCTCACTCCCTCTCCCATTGAAAGCAATTGCATATTTTGCTCCCGAAATATGCAATTCGTATCTGCAAGTGTGAACGAAAAATTAAAAATACATGCCTTTCAATGCCCGCGTATTATTGCAGATCGTCTACGCGTATAGCAATCACAGAATCTGCAATACAAATCGGCTCATGTGAGCCTGGCCTTGCTTTCTTTGTGCTTTTATTGTCCCCAGCAATTTCCATGTTTACCTCTCAAATTCTTTAGTTTTTCAGCCCAGAATTGTTTTTTTTTAAACTTAAAATTTTTTATATGCTATTTAAATGTATATGTAAAGGTAAATTGTTCCTATATGATTCCTACACAGCGAACTTTTTGCCTTTTTCCCCATAGAGGCCCACTTTGTTTTGGCAAACTTTCCCAAGCAGGCACAATTTATGCATGCTTGAGAGCACCTGACAAGATGCAGAGGTGGCCTTCCTGAGGGGAAGGCAAAGTGTCCTTACAGTATTGTCCAGATTTTTAAGAATATAAAAAACATGAAAAATATAGAAAAAATTATCTAGCCATACAAATGCAATATGAAAAAAATCAACACTGACCCTCAATTGTGTAGCTATCCACAAAAATTATTTGCTGCCAAGCTTTATTTAGAAGAATCATGCAAAATTTAATGGAAAGTAAAGAACCTTGGAGGTGAAGTTGTGGCAGTGGTTTAAGAGCTAGTAGTTCCGATGAAGCTGGTAGGTTGCAATGGTGGTGGAAACGTGGCGGTTTGAAATAGGTAAGTTAAAATAACAAGTGGACGAATGAAGAAGTTGAGTCGAAAAGTAAAGTATAAGATAGAGCTTGAAAATAACAGCCATGAGATTGGGAGTGATCATAATAGGGGTCATTTGGCATGTTCCCATATCTTGGGGCATATGGAGAATATGATGACTGTGCTCAGCATAGTGAAAGGTAAAAAAAAATACTGTGCACTATTAATGAGTAGAACCTCAAAACAAAAATGTTTGTATGTCCCTACATGACTTTTTTCATAGCTTTTAATTTACACCCACAGCTAAGAACTTCCTGAGACACTTTATTTTTGAGAAAGAGAGAGCAAGCGCAAGGTTTCCAAGTGGATATCTACACACATCGTTAGTTGGGGTTAATGGGGCTGTCCCTTATACAGAACACTGAAAGAAGGCTTCTTCTCAGTGTAGTTGGGACCAAAAAATGGGAAATAGTACTATTGGGGGGCACTAACAGGGCACAGTCACTGGCAGGATGGAACAGTGTGTAGAGATAGCAAAAGAAAGAAAACAAATGCTTGCGCTCACGGGAAAACAGGCACAATATTCAAATTGATTATAGTATAATCAATTTATTACAATACACTCGATACACTGAGCTACGCGTTTCCGCGACCTTCCGTCGCCTTTTTCAAATAATACATAACAAAACAGACTATTTATACATAGCATTAAAATAAATGACTCACTTGTCCGTGTGCATTAGCAGTGCACGCCGTTCTCTGAAGACTATTGGGCGGAGACTCCGCAACCTGGGAAGGTAAGGTTGACGTCATCGCGTCTCCCCTTGACCCGCACAATGCGTGTCAAATTTTTTTCAATGAACTTTATCATCACTTGTCAGGGTTTCAACAGTGGTTGCTTTCACGATCTATCTGCTATAGGGATTTCACCCGATATAGTAGTTTGTATCCTTATATCATTATATATTTTACATACTAAGTAAATACAATAATTAAATGAAGTGTACATTATATATAAAATAAAATATAATAATAAATATGATTCTAATATGTAAAAATCTAATAAAATCTCTAAAATTACATTATATTCCGACAATTCATTCAAGACTTATAGTATAATAATCTATTAATTACACTGGGAAGAGCCCACTAACTAATTTTAAACATAAAATATAACTTTTATTCACTCTGTTAAAAATTGAGCTCACTGACAAACATACACAGATATATATCAATCTAAATGATCAATTTACGATCAGTAAAGTATCAACACTGTAGTTCCAATATTAATAGATTCTGTTGGTGGACAAAAAGTATATAAATTATGCACGATCAACTTGTTTTTGTGTATCGTGCAGAAATTAATTTATTCTCCCACAGTCGACGCGTTTCTTCAGTCACCTCCAACCTGTGACTGATTCATCAGGATGGGGAGACAGTATATTACAGAAATAGGTCCACTTTGATGATGGATAGTGAGGATGTATTAATCACTTATCAAAAACTCCCTTTTTTTTCTTTTCCTGTGGATTTTTATATAGTACGGGAGTTTTCTTTTCCCCAAAATTTGATGATACTTGTGTTGCAAATGGTCTGAATTATGATATTAATTGGTTTCAGCTCAGTACTTGAAGTATCCAGCCCAGATTGATTTAGGTTTAATCATGGTTAACGGATGCCATCCGAGCTAGATCTCTAACCACATTAATGATATCATTCAGGAATCATGTGGTTACGATAATACATGGACTGGTATCCAACTGATGTATGTATCTTCACTGTGACTCTGTTAGACTAATGGTCATCAGTGTGATCTTATTCCATAAATTATTCTAGTAACTTACTGGGGTACTTCTGTGTAGCTGTCCCTGATGTTTGTTTATAAACCATCAGTAAGTAGCTAACAGATGTTACACAGCTACTTGAAATGTTTTTATATAGGCGGTCATAAACACAGTTGGGCCTCAATATTATGAGCCCATTGATAAACTGTGTTATCATTAGTGTCCTTAGTGCAGCTTTAGGTTAGTCTAAGTCAAAAGAGCTAGATACTTTGGCTCAATTGCAGTGACTGAACACTAAAGCTGACTTAGTTTGCTGCCCAGATCACTAAAGAGAGCTGTAACATAGTACTGGAATCGGATGTGATATCTGATAGCACCCTTCAACCTTTCCCACACAGCACAGCATGTGCAACCGCTGGGATCAATGTCCCACAATAAACTGACAGACCTGGTATCCTCTGGTTTGCCAAGGTTTAAGTATACCAAACTCCTCCCCTCTCATTGGGGGCTCGTCTCTGTTTGCACCTATCACAAGATATCCGGCCCTGAAGTGGGCGTTCCCATCTGCTGCAATCATGTGACCACTATTGTCCCATGACTCAAATCATGTGGCTGCGGATGTCATGTGACCTATTAACTCACAAGGCGCCACACAGGTCCTTAACTATTGCAGAAATTCAGCATTATATCCTGAGTACCGCTGTCTTGCTTGACAGTTTGTTGTTAATGTCTCACTAGCTGTCTGCTTGTTCAACACCCATACTCACTGTCCCCTTATTAGTTTGAAATCGCTCACTTTTAACGGAGAAACTATCTCCAACTGTTTTATCATATGAATGATGTATTAAATAGGCGATCCTATTGTTTTATGATCACACTACCTAGCAAACCATTATGAGCAATAAAACATTAGAACAGGGCTGTCGTGTCATTTCTATGATTTGTGCAGTGATATTTATTTGGAGTGGTATATTTTAATTGTAGCTCAAGCTAACAGCAAATGAACTGATTTTTCTTGCTGAACAAGATAAGTGTTTCCATAAAAAGACTACACCATTGTCTTAATTAAGGTTTTTTATTTTTATTTGATCCATTCATCTCAAAATGTTGCTACTATAACCTGTGTGTTACTACAACCATATTTATTTTACAGATGTATTTTTGAGGTCCTCACATTATATTCATGGTATCTATTAACACTTAAATGAAAGGAGCAAACGACAAACATTCATTCAAGCCATTTGGAGCCACTGAATTCAAGCGATGGATCCATCTTGATTCCTTCTGAAGTAGATCACGATCTACATTGCCTCTACGTGCCGTCAAACGCAGGGTCTCAATTCCTCTAAATACCACCTTATGGGGATCATTCCCATGTACGTCTCGGATGTGGTTTGCTAAACTAGTGCTCTCATTCCTGTTTATGTTTCCTATATGTGAGAGCACTCTTCTTCGCAGTTCTTGTATCGTCTTACCTACATAGTCCTTTGGACAAGGACATGTTGCGACATATATAACGGCTGTGGTTCTGCAGTTTATGAAGCTCCTAATAGAGTAGGTTTTACCCGTTGCTGCACCAGTGAAGGTTTTGGTCCTCTCCATAAAAGGACAGGCTTTGCAGCCCGAACATCTGAAAGAGCCTGAAATTGGGTGTTGATCCAGCCAGTTTTGTGGGTCCACTTTGGGAATATAGTGGCTGTGCACCAATCTGTCCCTCACGCTCCTCCCCCTCCGGTATGTAATAGAGGGTTGCTCAGATAAACATCTTGTGAGGTCAGTGTCCCTTCTTAGAATGTTCCAATATTTTTGGAAAATTCCCCTAACTTTGGCGGATTTTTCATCGTATGTTGCTATCATCCGTATTAAACCTTCACCCTGTTCTTTCACTTTTCTTGATAGGAGCTCAGTTCTTGTTCTTACTGCCGCTGCCGTTTGCGCCTCTCTAATCACGTTCTCTGGATAACCTCGTCTTGTGAATCTATCCGCCATTTCTCTAGCTTTTACTTCGAATTCCTGGGGTTCAGAGCAATTTCTTTTCGTCCTCAAAATCTGCCCTTTTGGAATGCCCTTTTTGAGGGCCCATGGATGGTGACTTTGATAATGGAGGAGATTGTTGGTAGCTGTGGGCTTCCTATAGATAGTAGTTGCCAAGGTGCCAGTCGAGGTTTTGGAAATTTGGAGGTCCAAGAACGTGATTGATTGGGAGTTAATCTCTGATGTGAACCTCAACCCAAGATCGTTTTTATTCAACATGTTGACGAAATCTTGAAAGGAATCAGTATCCCCTGACCACAGTATAAGCACATCGTCTATGTACCTCAGCCAGATGTCTACCATGTTTGTCCATTTTAAGTTGGATTCTTCAAAGACAAATTTTTCCTCCCACCAGCCCAGGTAAAGATTTGCATAAGTGGGCGCACATGGGCTCCCCATTGCGGTACCCCTGAGCTGGTGGGAGAATTTGCCATTAAAAAGAAAATAATTATGTTCAAGGACAAACTGTAATAGTTCTATTATGAACATGTTATGCTGACTGAAATGTTGACCCCTTTGGCTGAGGAAGTGCTTTATTGCTTTGAGGCCACCATGATGGGGAATAGATGTATAAAGAGCTTCTACATCTAAGCTTGCAAGATAAACTGTTTCTGGGACGCAGATGCCATCCAGTTTCCTGAGTACGTCCGTGGTGTCTTGGACGTATGAAGGTAATGCCTCTACGAAATTCCGAAGAACTTTGTCGATATAGACACTTGGATTTTGTGTAATGCTGTTAATCCCAGAGACTATTGGGCGACCTTTAAGTGGGGACAGGCCCTTATGAACTTTGGGTATGGCGTAGAACGTCGCCACCTGAGGATAACTGATATGTAAGAACTCAAATTCTCTGTTGTCAATTAAGTGATTTTCTAAAGCCTTGGTTAATATTTCTTTTAATTGTTGTGAGAATTCATCAGTAGGATCCTTTGAGAGTTTACCATAGCTTGAAGTATCTTTTAAGAGCTGTAAACACATTTCTTGGTAATCTGATTTATCCATGATGACAATGTTTCCTCCTTTATCTGATTGTTTTATTACAATATTGTGATCTTTTTCTAAGGAGACCAAGGCTTTTTTTTCCGTTACTGAGAGATTTTGGTGATGGAAACACTTTTCTTGTGATAGTAATTGAAGTTCTTGTTTTACAAGAGTCTCAAATATATCAATGTGTGGATTATCACCAACAGGCGGCATACTAGTACTTTTATTCTTCAAGTTCGTAAAGGGGCCTTCCCCTATGGGTCTGCGAGCTTCTTGTGAGAGCTGGTCTAGGTCGTTAAGAGCAGTGATGTCGCTCGGATCAAGATTCAATTCAGCGCTTTTCTTACGCTCTTGAATGGCGTAATACTTACGCCAGCGTAGCTTTCTAAGAAATAGCGCTAAGTCTTTCTCCCACGTAAACAGATCAAACTGATGTGTAGGCACGAATGACAGACCTTTTTTGAGGACTGTAATTTCGTCCAAAGACAGAATCTTCTTTGACAAATTAATGATAGTCATATCTTTCTCAGGATCCGGTAGAGTCCCTGTACTCTTATTAGTGGTCCCTTCATCCATTAAGTTTATTGAGGTGGTCCCCTGCGTTCGCGTAGTAGATAGGTAGACATTGGGCCTAAAAAAACGATCTCCAGTCGGATTATATATTCTTCCCCTACCCCTGGTTCTACCACGTGAGAAGTTTCTGCCTTTTGTCCTTTCAAAGTATTGTCCTCTGCGTAACGATTCGTTCCCAGATAATTCACTTTCTGAGGTGCTGGCCTCTGATTCAGTTTGTGATCTGTAGTCATAAGCCTTATTCTCAGAGAAATCTCGATGGTCTCGGTTAAATTGATGGTGTTTTCTCTCTTTCAAGTAGTTGGTATATTTATCAATTGTTTGTTTGAGGGTCTTCTCTTTTTTGTCAAAATCAATTTCTTCAGAGAAGTTGTTGGCTTCTTTTATCGCCTCATCTAATAGCTTTTTGTTTTTCTCATGTGAATTTTTTTCTTCGTCTAGGAGTAAACGCATGAACCGAAAGGAACACTCAGATGCTTCCCTTTCCCACTGCTGCATAAATGATGTTGTCCGCAGTTTGGGTGGTGGTAGTGTCTGAATTCTCAACCCGCGTGGGATAATTTTATGCTCAAGGTACTTTGTTAAACCTTGGACCTCCCACCATGAGCGGGTGAACTCTTTATAGGTTGAAGTGAGACGTTTAAAGGCTTGATTTATGGAAACACTAGAACCGCTCGGTTCAAAATTTTCATTTGAGAATACCGTGTTGGCTTCAACAAGCCAGGGGGACGTATCAACGCCTTCTGACAAAAAACCTGTCATACTTTGTATTTCACTAATCACTGTGACAGTAGGGTTCTTTTTAAACTTAATTATTTACACTGGGAAGAGCCCACTAACTAATTTTAAACATAAAATATAACTTTTATTCACTCTGTTAAAAATTGAGCTCACTGACAAACATACACAGATATATATCAATCTAAATGATCAATTTACGATCAGTAAAGTATCAACACTGTAGTTCCAATATTAATAGATTCTGTTGGTGGACAAAAAGTATATAAATTATGCACGATCAACTTGTTTTTGTGTATCGTGCAGAAATTAATTTATTCTCCCACAGTCGACGCGTTTCTTCAGTCACCTCCAACCTGTGACTGATTCATCAGGATGGGGAGACAGTATATTACAGAAATAGGTCCACTTTGATGATGGATAGTGAGGATGTATTAATCACTTATCAAAAACTCCCTTTTTTTCCTTTTCCTGTGGATTTTTATATAGTACGGGAGTTTTCTTTTCCCCAAAATTTGATGATACTTGTGTTGCAAATGGTCTGAATTATGATATTAATTGGTTTCAGCTCAGTACTTGAAGTATCCAGCCCAGATTGATTTAGGTTTAATCATGGTTAACGGATGCCATCCGAGCTAGATCTCTAACCACATTAATGATATCATTCAGGAATCATGTGGTTACGATAATACACGGACTGGTATCCAACTGATGTATGTATCTTCACTGTGACTCTGTTAGACTAATGGTCATCAGTGTGATCTTATTCCATAAATTATTCTAGTAACTTACTGGGGTACTTCTGTGTAGCTGTCCCTGATGTTTGTTTATAAACCATCAGTAAGTAGCTAACAGATGTTACACAGCTACTTGAAATGTTTTTATATAGGCGGTCATAAACACAGTTGGGCCTCAATATTATGAGCCCATTGATAAACTGTGTTATCATTAGTGTCCTTAGTGCAGCTTTAGGTTAGTCTAAGTCAAAAGAGCTAGATACTTTGGCTCAATTGCAGTGACTGAACACTAAAGCTGACTTAGTTTGCTGCCCAGATCACTAAAGAGAGCTGTAACATATAGGAAACATAAACAGGAATGAGAGCACTAGTTTAGCAAACCACATCCGAGACGTACATGGGAATGATCCCCATAAGGTGGTATTTAGAGGAATTGAGACCCTGCGTTTGACGGCACGTAGAGGCAATGTAGATCGTGATCTACTTCAGAAGGAATCAAGATGGATCCATCGCTTGAATTCAGTGGCTCCAAATGGCTTGAATGAATGTTTGTCGTTTGCTCCTTTCATTTAAGTGTTAATAGATACCATGAATATAATGTGAGGACCTCAAAAATACATCTGTAAAATAAATATGGTTGTAGTAACACACAGGTTATAGTAGCAACATTTTGAGATGAATGGATCAAATAAAAATAAAAAACCTTAATTAAGACAATGGTGTAGTCTTTTTATGGAAACACTTATCTTGTTCAGCAAGAAAAATCAGTTCATTTGCTGTTAGCTTGAGCTACAATTAAAATATACCACTCCAAATAAATATCACTGCACAAATCATAGAAATGACACGACAGCCCTGTTCTAATGTTTTATTGCTCATAATGGTTTGCTAGGTAGTGTGATCATAAAACAATAGGATCGCCTATTTAATACATCATTCATATGATAAAACAGTTGGAGATAGTTTCTCCGTTAAAAGTGAGCGATTTCAAACTAATAAGGGGACAGTGAGTATGGGTGTTGAACAAGCAGACAGCTAGTGAGACATTAACAACAAACTGTCAAGCAAGACAGCGGTACTCAGGATATAATGCTGAATTTCTGCAATAGTTAAGGACCTGTGTGGCGCCTTGTGAGTTAATAGGTCACATGACATCCGCAGCCACATGATTTGAGTCATGGGACAATAGTGGTCACATGATTGCAGCAGATGGGAACGCCCACTTCAGGGCCGGATATCTTGTGATAGGTGCAAACAGAGACGAGCCCCCAATGAGAGGGGAGGAGTTTGGTATACTTAAACCTTGGCAAACCAGAGGATACCAGGTCTGTCAGTTTATTGTGGGACATTGATCCCAGCGGTTGCACATGCTGTGCTGTGTGGGAAAGGTTGAAGGGTGCTATCAGATATCACATCCGATTCCAGTACTATGTTACAGCTCTCTTTAGTGATCTGGGCAGCAAACTAAGTCAGCTTTAGTGTTCAGTCACTGCAATTGAGCCAAAGTATCTAGCTCTTTTGACTTAGACTAACCTAAAGCTGCACTAAGGACACTAATGATAACACAGTTTATCAATGGGCTCATAATATTGAGGCCCAACTGTGTTTATGACCGCCTATATAAAAACATTTCAAGTAGCTGTGTAACATCTGTTAGCTACTTACTGATGGTTTATAAACAAACATCAGGGACAGCTACACAGAAGTACCCCAGTAAGTTACTAGAATAATTTATGGAATAAGATCACACTGATGACCATTAGTCTAACAGAGTCACAGTGAAGATACATACATCAGTTGGATACCAGTCCGTGTATTATCGTAACCACATGATTCCTGAATGATATCATTAATGTGGTTAGAGATCTAGCTCGGATGGCATCCGTTAACCATGATTAAACCTAAATCAATCTGGGCTGGATACTTCAAGTACTGAGCTGAAACCAATTAATATCATAATTCAGACCATTTGCAACACAAGTATCATCAAATTTTGGGGAAAAGAAAACTCCCGTACTATATAAAAATCCACAGGAAAAGAAAAAAAAGGGAGTTTTTGATAAGTGATTAATACATCCTCACTATCCATCATCAAAGTGGACCTATTTCTGTAATATACTGTCTCCCCATCCTGATGAATCAGTCACAGGTTGGAGGTGACTGAAGAAACGCGTCGACTGTGGGAGAATAAATTAATTTCTGCACGATACACAAAAACAAGTTGATCGTGCATAATTTATATACTTTTTGTCCACCAACAGAATCTATTAATATTGGAACTACAGTGTTGATACTTTACTGATCGTAAATTGATCATTTAGATTGATATATATCTGTGTATGTTTGTCAGTGAGCTCAATTTTTAACAGAGTGAATAAAAGTTATATTTTATGTTTAAAATTAGTTAGTGGGCTCTTCCCAGTGTAAATAATTAAGTTTAAAAAGAACCCTACTGTCACAGTGATTAGTGAAATAAAAAGTATGACAGGTTTTTTGTCAGAAGGCGTTGATACGTCCCCCTGGCTTGTTGAAGCCAACACGGTATTCTCAAATGAAAATTTTGAACCGAGCGGTTCTAGTGTTTCCATAAATCAAGCCTTTAAACGTCTCACTTCAACCTATAAAGAGTTCACCCGCTCATGGTGGGAGGTCCAAGGTTTAACAAAGTACCTTGAGCATAAAATTATCCCACGCGGGTTGAGAATTCAGACACTACCACCACCCAAACTGCGGACAACATCATTTATGCAGCAGTGGGAAAGGGAAGCATCTGAGTGTTCCTTTCGGTTCATGCGTTTACTCCTAGACGAAGAAAAAAATTCACATGAGAAAAACAAAAAGCTATTAGATGAGGCGATAAAAGAAGCCAACAACTTCTCTGAAGAAATTGATTTTGACAAAAAAGAGAAGACCCTCAAACAAACAATTGATAAATATACCAACTACTTGAAAGAGAGAAAACACCATCAATTTAACCGAGACCATCGAGATTTCTCTGAGAATAAGGCTTATGACTACAGATCACAAACTGAATCAGAGGCCAGCACCTCAGAAAGTGAATTATCTGGGAACGAATCGTTACGCAGAGGACAATACTTTGAAAGGACAAAAGGCAGAAACTTCTCACGTGGTAGAACCAGGGGTAGGGGAAGAATATATAATCCGACTGGAGATCGTTTTTTTAGGCCCAATGTCTACCTATCTACTACGCGAACGCAGGGGACCACCTCAATAAACTTAATGGATGAAGGGACCACTAATAAGAGTACAGGGACTCTACCGGATCCTGAGAAAGATATGACTATCATTAATTTGTCAAAGAAGATTCTGTCTTTGGACGAAATTACAGTCCTCAAAAAAGGTCTGTCATTCGTGCCTACACATCAGTTTGATCTGTTTACGTGGGAGAAAGACTTAGCGCTATTTCTTAGAAAGCTACGCTGGCGTAAGTATTACGCCATTCAAGAGCGTAAGAAAAGCGCTGAATTGAATCTTGATCCGAGCGACATCACTGCTCTTAACGACCTAGACCAGCTCTCACAAGAAGCTCGCAGACCCATAGGGGAAGGCCCCTTTACGAACTTGAAGAATAAAAGTACTAGTATGCCGCCTGTTGGTGATAATCCACACATTGATATATTTGAGACTCTTGTAAAACAAGAACTTCAATTACTATCACAAGAAAAGTGTTTCCATCACCAAAATCTCTCAGTAACGGAAAAAAAAGCCTTGGTCTCCTTAGAAAAAGATCACAATATTGTAATAAAACAATCAGATAAAGGAGGAAACATTGTCATCATGGATAAATCAGATTACCAAGAAATGTGTTTACAGCTCTTAAAAGATACTTCAAGCTATGGTAAACTCTCAAAGGATCCTACTGATGAATTCTCACAACAATTAAAAGAAATATTAACCAAGGCTTTAGAAAATCACTTAATTGACAACAGAGAATTTGAGTTCTTACATATCAGTTATCCTCAGGTGGCGACGTTCTACGCCATACCCAAAGTTCATAAGGGCCTGTCCCCACTTAAAGGTCGCCCAATAGTCTCTGGGATTAACAGCATTACACAAAATCCAAGTGTCTATATCGACAAAGTTCTTCGGAATTTCGTAGAGGCATTACCTTCATACGTCCAAGACACCACGGACGTACTCAGGAAACTGGATGGCATCTGCGTCCCAGAAACAGTTTATCTTGCAAGCTTAGATGTAGAAGCTCTTTATACATCTATTCCCCATCATGGTGGCCTCAAAGCAATAAAGCACTTCCTCAGCCAAAGGGGTCAACATTTCAGTCAGCATAACATGTTCATAATAGAACTATTACAGTTTGTCCTTGAACATAATTATTTTCTTTTTAATGGCAAATTCTCCCACCAGCTCAGGGGTACCGCAATGGGGAGCCCATGTGCGCCCACTTATGCAAATCTTTACCTGGGCTGGTGGGAGGAAAAATTTGTCTTTGAAGAATCCAACTTAAAATGGACAAACATGGTAGACATCTGGCTGAGGTACATAGACGATGTGCTTATACTGTGGTCAGGGGATACTGATTCCTTTCAAGATTTCGTCAACATGTTGAATAAAAACGATCTTGGGTTGAGGTTCACATCAGAGATTAACTCCCAATCAATCACGTTCTTGGACCTCCAAATTTCCAAAACCTCGACTGGCACCTTGGCAACTACTATCTATAGGAAGCCCACAGCTACCAACAATCTCCTCCATTATCAAAGTCACCATCCATGGGCCCTCAAAAAGGGCATTCCAAAAGGGCAGATTTTGAGGACGAAAAGAAATTGCTCTGAACCCCAGGAATTCGAAGTAAAAGCTAGAGAAATGGCGGATAGATTCACAAGACGAGGTTATCCAGAGAACGTGATTAGAGAGGCGCAAACGGCAGCGGCAGTAAGAACAAGAACTGAGCTCCTATCAAGAAAAGTGAAAGAACAGGGTGAAGGTTTAATACGGATGATAGCAACATACGATGAAAAATCCGCCAAAGTTAGGGGAATTTTCCAAAAATATTGGAACATTCTAAGAAGGGACACTGACCTCACAAGATGTTTATCTGAGCAACCCTCTATTACATACCGGAGGGGGAGGAGCGTGAGGGACAGATTGGTGCACAGCCACTATATTCCCAAAGTGGACCCACAAAACTGGCTGGATCAACACCCAATTTCAGGCTCTTTCAGATGTTCGGGCTGCAAAGCCTGTCCTTTTATGGAGAGGACCAAAACCTTCACTGGTGCAGCAACGGGTAAAACCTACTCTATTAGGAGCTTCATAAACTGCAGAACCACAGCCGTTATATATGTCGCAACATGTCCTTGTCCAAAGGACTATGTAGGTAAGACGATACAAGAACTGCGAAGAAGAGTGCTCTCACATATAGGAAACATAAACAGGAATGAGAGCACTAGTTTAGCAAACCACATCCGAGACGTACATGGGAATGATCCCCATAAGGTGGTATTTAGAGGAATTGAGACCCTGCGTTTGACGGCACGTAGAGGCAATGTAGATCGTGATCTACTTCAGAAGGAATCAAGATGGATCCATCGCTTGAATTCAGTGGCTCCAAATGGCTTGAATGAATGTTTGTCGTTTGCTCCTTTCATTTAAGTGTTAATAGATACCATGAATATAATGTGAGGACCTCAAAAATACATCTGTAAAATAAATATGGTTGTAGTAACACACAGGTTATAGTAGCAACATTTTGAGATGAATGGATCAAATAAAAATAAAAAACCTTAATTAAGACAATGGTGTAGTCTTTTTATGGAAACACTTATCTTGTTCAGCAAGAAAAATCAGTTCATTTGCTGTTAGCTTGAGCTACAATTAAAATATACCACTCCAAATAAATATCACTGCACAAATCATAGAAATGACACGACAGCCCTGTTCTAATGTTTTATTGCTCATAATGGTTTGCTAGGTAGTGTGATCATAAAACAATAGGATCGCCTATTTAATACATCATTCATATGATAAAACAGTTGGAGATAGTTTCTCCGTTAAAAGTGAGCGATTTCAAACTAATAAGGGGACAGTGAGTATGGGTGTTGAACAAGCAGACAGCTAGTGAGACATTAACAACAAACTGTCAAGCAAGACAGCGGTACTCAGGATATAATGCTGAATTTCTGCAATAGTTAAGGACCTGTGTGGCGCCTTGTGAGTTAATAGGTCACATGACATCCGCAGCCACATGATTTGAGTCATGGGACAATAGTGGTCACATGATTGCAGCAGATGGGAACGCCCACTTCAGGGCCGGATATCTTGTGATAGGTGCAAACAGAGACGAGCCCCCAATGAGAGGGGAGGAGTTTGGTATACTTAAACCTTGGCAAACCAGAGGATACCAGGTCTGTCAGTTTATTGTGGGACATTGATCCCAGCGGTTGCACATGCTGTGCTGTGTGGGAAAGGTTGAAGGGTGCTATCAGATATCACATCCGATTCCAGTACTATGTTACAGCTCTCTTTAGTGATCTGGGCAGCAAACTAAGTCAGCTTTAGTGTTCAGTCACTGCAATTGAGCCAAAGTATCTAGCTCTTTTGACTTAGACTAACCTAAAGCTGCACTAAGGACACTAATGATAACACAGTTTATCAATGGGCTCATAATATTGAGGCCCAACTGTGTTTATGACCGCCTATATAAAAACATTTCAAGTAGCTGTGTAACATCTGTTAGCTACTTACTGATGGTTTATAAACAAACATCAGGGACAGCTACACAGAAGTACCCCAGTAAGTTACTAGAATAATTTATGGAATAAGATCACACTGATGACCATTAGTCTAACAGAGTCACAGTGAAGATACATACATCAGTTGGATACCAGTCCGTGTATTATCGTAACCACATGATTCCTGAATGATATCATTAATGTGGTTAGAGATCTAGCTCGGATGGCATCCGTTAACCATGATTAAACCTAAATCAATCTGGGCTGGATACTTCAAGTACTGAGCTGAAACCAATTAATATCATAATTCAGACCATTTGCAACACAAGTATCATCAAATTTTGGGGAAAAGAAAACTCCCGTACTATATAAAAATCCACAGGAAAAGAAAAAAAAGGGAGTTTTTGATAAGTGATTAATACATCCTCACTATCCATCATCAAAGTGGACCTATTTCTGTAATATACTGTCTCCCCATCCTGATGAATCAGTCACAGGTTGGAGGTGACTGAAGAAACGCGTCGACTGTGGGAGAATAAATTAATTTCTGCACGATACACAAAAACAAGTTGATCGTGCATAATTTATATACTTTTTGTCCACCAACAGAATCTATTAATATTGGAACTACAGTGTTGATACTTTACTGATCGTAAATTGATCATTTAGATTGATATATATCTGTGTATGTTTGTCAGTGAGCTCAATTTTTAACAGAGTGAATAAAAGTTATATTTTATGTTTAAAATTAGTTAGTGGGCTCTTCCCAGTGTAAATAATTAAGTTTAAAAAGAACCCTACTGTCACAGTGATTAGTGAAATAAAAAGTATGACAGGTTTTTTGTCAGAAGGCGTTGATACGTCCCCCTGGCTTGTTGAAGCCAACACGGTATTCTCAAATGAAAATTTTGAACCGAGCGGTTCTAGTGTTTCCATAAATCAAGCCTTTAAACGTCTCACTTCAACCTATAAAGAGTTCACCCGCTCATGGTGGGAGGTCCAAGGTTTAACAAAGTACCTTGAGCATAAAATTATCCCACGCGGGTTGAGAATTCAGACACTACCACCACCCAAACTGCGGACAACATCATTTATGCAGCAGTGGGAAAGGGAAGCATCTGAGTGTTCCTTTCGGTTCATGCGTTTACTCCTAGACGAAGAAAAAAATTCACATGAGAAAAACAAAAAGCTATTAGATGAGGCGATAAAAGAAGCCAACAACTTCTCTGAAGAAATTGATTTTGACAAAAAAGAGAAGACCCTCAAACAAACAATTGATAAATATACCAACTACTTGAAAGAGAGAAAACACCATCAATTTAACCGAGACCATCGAGATTTCTCTGAGAATAAGGCTTATGACTACAGATCACAAACTGAATCAGAGGCCAGCACCTCAGAAAGTGAATTATCTGGGAACGAATCGTTACGCAGAGGACAATACTTTGAAAGGACAAAAGGCAGAAACTTCTCACGTGGTAGAACCAGGGGTAGGGGAAGAATATATAATCCGACTGGAGATCGTTTTTTTAGGCCCAATGTCTACCTATCTACTACGCGAACGCAGGGGACCACCTCAATAAACTTAATGGATGAAGGGACCACTAATAAGAGTACAGGGACTCTACCGGATCCTGAGAAAGATATGACTATCATTAATTTGTCAAAGAAGATTCTGTCTTTGGACGAAATTACAGTCCTCAAAAAAGGTCTGTCATTCGTGCCTACACATCAGTTTGATCTGTTTACGTGGGAGAAAGACTTAGCGCTATTTCTTAGAAAGCTACGCTGGCGTAAGTATTACGCCATTCAAGAGCGTAAGAAAAGCGCTGAATTGAATCTTGATCCGAGCGACATCACTGCTCTTAACGACCTAGACCAGCTCTCACAAGAAGCTCGCAGACCCATAGGGGAAGGCCCCTTTACGAACTTGAAGAATAAAAGTACTAGTATGCCGCCTGTTGGTGATAATCCACACATTGATATATTTGAGACTCTTGTAAAACAAGAACTTCAATTACTATCACAAGAAAAGTGTTTCCATCACCAAAATCTCTCAGTAACGGAAAAAAAAGCCTTGGTCTCCTTAGAAAAAGATCACAATATTGTAATAAAACAATCAGATAAAGGAGGAAACATTGTCATCATGGATAAATCAGATTACCAAGAAATGTGTTTACAGCTCTTAAAAGATACTTCAAGCTATGGTAAACTCTCAAAGGATCCTACTGATGAATTCTCACAACAATTAAAAGAAATATTAACCAAGGCTTTAGAAAATCACTTAATTGACAACAGAGAATTTGAGTTCTTACATATCAGTTATCCTCAGGTGGCGACGTTCTACGCCATACCCAAAGTTCATAAGGGCCTGTCCCCACTTAAAGGTCGCCCAATAGTCTCTGGGATTAACAGCATTACACAAAATCCAAGTGTCTATATCGACAAAGTTCTTCGGAATTTCGTAGAGGCATTACCTTCATACGTTCAAGACACCACGGACGTACTCAGGAAACTGGATGGCATCTGCGTCCCAGAAACAGTTTATCTTGCAAGCTTAGATGTAGAAGCTCTTTATACATCTATTCCCCATCATGGTGGCCTCAAAGCAATAAAGCACTTCCTCAGCCAAAGGGGTCAACATTTCAGTCAGCATAACATGTTCATAATAGAACTATTACAGTTTGTCCTTGAACATAATTATTTTCTTTTTAATGGCAAATTCTCCCACCAGCTCAGGGGTACCGCAATGGGGAGCCCATGTGCGCCCACTTATGCAAATCTTTACCTGGGCTGGTGGGAGGAAAAATTTGTCTTTGAAGAATCCAACTTAAAATGGACAAACATGGTAGACATCTGGCTGAGGTACATAGACGATGTGCTTATACTGTGGTCAGGGGATACTGATTCCTTTCAAGATTTCGTCAACATGTTGAATAAAAACGATCTTGGGTTGAGGTTCACATCAGAGATTAACTCCCAATCAATCACGTTCTTGGACCTCCAAATTTCCAAAACCTCGACTGGCACCTTGGCAACTACTATCTATAGGAAGCCCACAGCTACCAACAATCTCCTCCATTATCAAAGTCACCATCCATGGGCCCTCAAAAAGGGCATTCCAAAAGGGCAGATTTTGAGGACGAAAAGAAATTGCTCTGAACCCCAGGAATTCGAAGTAAAAGCTAGAGAAATGGCGGATAGATTCACAAGACGAGGTTATCCAGAGAACGTGATTAGAGAGGCGCAAACGGCAGCGGCAGTAAGAACAAGAACTGAGCTCCTATCAAGAAAAGTGAAAGAACAGGGTGAAGGTTTAATACGGATGATAGCAACATACGATGAAAAATCCGCCAAAGTTAGGGGAATTTTCCAAAAATATTGGAACATTCTAAGAAGGGACACTGACCTCACAAGATGTTTATCTGAGCAACCCTCTATTACATACCGGAGGGGGAGGAGCGTGAGGGACAGATTGGTGCACAGCCACTATATTCCCAAAGTGGACCCACAAAACTGGCTGGATCAACACCCAATTTCAGGCTCTTTCAGATGTTCGGGCTGCAAAGCCTGTCCTTTTATGGAGAGGACCAAAACCTTCACTGGTGCAGCAACGGGTAAAACCTACTCTATTAGGAGCTTCATAAACTGCAGAACCACAGCCGTTATATATGTCGCAACATGTCCTTGTCCAAAGGACTATGTAGGTAAGACGATACAAGAACTGCGAAGAAGAGTGCTCTCACATATAGGAAACATAAACAGGAATGAGAGCACTAGTTTAGCAAACCACATCCGAGACGTACATGGGAATGATCCCCATAAGGTGGTATTTAGAGGAATTGAGACCCTGCGTTTGACGGCACGTAGAGGCAATGTAGATCGTGATCTACTTCAGAAGGAATCAAGATGGATCCATCGCTTGAATTCAGTGGCTCCAAATGGCTTGAATGAATGTTTGTCGTTTGCTCCTTTCATTTAAGTGTTAATAGATACCATGAATATAATGTGAGGACCTCAAAAATACATCTGTAAAATAAATATGGTTGTAGTAACACACAGGTTATAGTAGCAACATTTTGAGATGAATGGATCAAATAAAAATAAAAAACCTTAATTAAGACAATGGTGTAGTCTTTTTATGGAAACACTTATCTTGTTCAGCAAGAAAAATCAGTTCATTTGCTGTTAGCTTGAGCTACAATTAAAATATACCACTCCAAATAAATATCACTGCACAAATCATAGAAATGACACGACAGCCCTGTTCTAATGTTTTATTGCTCATAATGGTTTGCTAGGTAGTGTGATCATAAAACAATAGGATCGCCTATTTAATACATCATTCATATGATAAAACAGTTGGAGATAGTTTCTCCGTTAAAAGTGAGCGATTTCAAACTAATAAGGGGACAGTGAGTATGGGTGTTGAACAAGCAGACAGCTAGTGAGACATTAACAACAAACTGTCAAGCAAGACAGCGGTACTCAGGATATAATGCTGAATTTCTGCAATAGTTAAGGACCTGTGTGGCGCCTTGTGAGTTAATAGGTCACATGACATCCGCAGCCACATGATTTGAGTCATGGGACAATAGTGGTCACATGATTGCAGCAGATGGGAACGCCCACTTCAGGGCCGGATATCTTGTGATAGGTGCAAACAGAGACGAGCCCCCAATGAGAGGGGAGGAGTTTGGTATACTTAAACCTTGGCAAACCAGAGGATACCAGGTCTGTCAGTTTATTGTGGGACATTGATCCCAGCGGTTGCACATGCTGTGCTGTGTGGGAAAGGTTGAAGGGTGCTATCAGATATCACATCCGATTCCAGTACTATGTTACAGCTCTCTTTAGTGATCTGGGCAGCAAACTAAGTCAGCTTTAGTGTTCAGTCACTGCAATTGAGCCAAAGTATCTAGCTCTTTTGACTTAGACTAACCTAAAGCTGCACTAAGGACACTAATGATAACACAGTTTATCAATGGGCTCATAATATTGAGGCCCAACTGTGTTTATGACCGCCTATATAAAAACATTTCAAGTAGCTGTGTAACATCTGTTAGCTACTTACTGATGGTTTATAAACAAACATCAGGGACAGCTACACAGAAGTACCCCAGTAAGTTACTAGAATAATTTATGGAATAAGATCACACTGATGACCATTAGTCTAACAGAGTCACAGTGAAGATACATACATCAGTTGGATACCAGTCCGTGTATTATCGTAACCACATGATTCCTGAATGATATCATTAATGTGGTTAGAGATCTAGCTCGGATGGCATCCGTTAACCATGATTAAACCTAAATCAATCTGGGCTGGATACTTCAAGTACTGAGCTGAAACCAATTAATATCATAATTCAGACCATTTGCAACACAAGTATCATCAAATTTTGGGGAAAAGAAAACTCCCGTACTATATAAAAATCCACAGGAAAAGAAAAAAAAGGGAGTTTTTGATAAGTGATTAATACATCCTCACTATCCATCATCAAAGTGGACCTATTTCTGTAATATACTGTCTCCCCATCCTGATGAATCAGTCACAGGTTGGAGGTGACTGAAGAAACGCGTCGACTGTGGGAGAATAAATTAATTTCTGCACGATACACAAAAACAAGTTGATCGTGCATAATTTATATACTTTTTGTCCACCAACAGAATCTATTAATATTGGAACTACAGTGTTGATACTTTACTGATCGTAAATTGATCATTTAGATTGATATATATCTGTGTATGTTTGTCAGTGAGCTCAATTTTTAACAGAGTGAATAAAAGTTATATTTTATGTTTAAAATTAGTTAGTGGGCTCTTCCCGGTGTAAAAAATTAAGTTTAAAAAGAACCCTACTGTCACAGTGATTAGTATAATAATCTATTAATGTTCTAAAAAATAATTAATCAATGCTTTAATAATCGTCTTATATCTTTTCCAGCATTTCATTTAAGCCGACAGGGACTAGAGTATTCAACCTGTAAATCCAGAACATCTCTTTTTTTCTCAAAGATGAGATTGATCTGGAATCTATGCATTCTAGGGGTGTCACTACCATTTTTGACACATCTCCATTATGAACATCAAAAAAATGTCTCGATAAACTGTGGTTCCTAAAATTTTTTGAATATTTTGACGATGGTTCCCAATCCTATTTTTTTATTTATTTATTGTTCTGCCCACGTATCTTAGTTTGCATGGGCATTCTACAAGGTAGATTACTTTTGTAGTATTACGGGTTAGTTTTTGAGAGATTTTAAAACTGACATTATTGTTATTTGTTACTTCTATTCGATTATGCGCTATCAGTGGGCAGCATTTACATTTTCTTTGGTGGCATCTAAATGCTCCAGTTTTTGTTAGGGTATCAGATTTATTTTTATTTATATTCTTGTTAGTGTGTAGAGATAATTCATGGTTTGAAAAAATCTCCATATTAGTTTGAGCCCTATTAGAATGCTTGTACTCATCAATTTTCAGTGCTATCATTGCAGTGACTGAAGCAGTGGTGTGTAAGCATGACCTCTGCTCCATTCGTTTTTAGACTGATCAGACCCCTGTACTCAGGATTAGTGGGGGTCACAGGGATTGGACCCCCACTGATCAGCTATTTATTCCCTATTCCATGGATAGGAGATAACTTAATCTTACTGGAATAACCTTTTAAAGGGATATCCTCAGCAATATTGAAACTGCTTCTGTTGCTAAATTTCCAAATAGGGTTTGAGGGTGAATCTCTCTGCAATGGTTGAAGGATCCAAAATAGGAAATATCTGGTATTTGTGGCCCTGAAAGGTTAACTTAGTGGAGGGTTGAGCTCCTTAAAGTAACCCTTCACATGTATGATGAAAGTAAAGCTTACATACAGTGTGCCTGGGAGGACCTTTCCATTTATGGAGATACAAAGCATTGTATACTTTGTCCTTCTCCAAGTGTTCATTTGGAATATTTGGACAAATTCTTGAAATAAAGCGGTAACTGTAAGTCTTTAATGGACTCAGAGAGGCCATGGATTTACAAAGTGTCCCTCAGGGCTCTCTTCTTTGCATGCTCCAACTTGTTGTGGAGAAGGTGAATTTCGTACTGCAGTTTCTTAAATCTCCTCTTCCTCAGATTCAAGGACTGTGGTAACATTATTCATCCGCTCTTCCAAAGCAGATGTATGCAGGCGTATGTCTATGATTTCTCTAGTAAGTTTAGCTGTTATGCCAGCTTTAGACAGCTTGTTTTGCAAAAGGCCTTGATTTCTGTAAAAGAAGAGCTTCTGGATCGGGAGTCGGAGAACACTCTAGAGTAGAAGGACTCACTGGTGCAGAGTCAGAGGACTGTAGTAGATCTCCTGCAGATGAGTGTAAGTAATCGTCTTTCTGCTTTCTCTTTTTGTTCATCGTTGACTCATTTTCTGAGCATGGCAATTGACTGGGGCTTAAATAAAGCTTAATGGGACAATTCAATGAGAGCTGTGCCTGCATTACCAAACTGGGCCACAGCAATACGGATAGTGCTATCTGTTTCCAGTGCTGTCTGCACTGATAGCAGGCCCATGGATCCGCTGATTAGTGGGAATTCTGAGTGGCAGACCTCTACTGATCAATTATTGATGACTTATGCTGAAGGAAGATCATCAGTAGTAAAAGTTCCTTAACTGAAAAAAGAAACAGAGAGGAGACATGGAGGGGAATATAAGAGCTGTGTCTACATAGACACTGATAGACAGGATGAGATGCTGCAGTACTACTGACTAACACATGTATATTAGAAAACTGTAAAATTTCCTTTTTTTGTAAATTATTTTTCATTTCAAACATGAACAAGAGGAAAATAGAGGAGGCCTCTCATTAAACAACCTTACAATAGATCACAAACATGAGGAAAGATATACAATACTTAAAGGGGTTGTCTCGCGGCAGCAAGTGGGGTTATACACTTCTGTATGGCCATATTAATGCACTTTGTAATATACATCGTGCATTAATTATGAGCCATACAGAAGTTACTCACTTACCTGCTCCGGTGTTGGCGTCCCCGGCTCCATGGATCCGTCTAATTCTGATGTCTTCTTGCTTTTTTAGACGCGCTTGCGCGGTCTTCTCCCCTTCTGCTCGGTCCAGACACGAGCGGCGTTCTGGCTCCGCCCCTTTCTACGTGTCATCGCGTAGCCCCGCCCGTCACATGTGCCGATTCCAGCCAATCAGGAGGCTGGAATCGGCAATGGAACGCACAGAGCCCATGGTGCACCATGGCAGAAGACCCGCGGTGCACCATGGGAGAAAACCCCAGTGCATCCCTGGGAAAGGACCGGCGGCCATCTTAGGGAGAAGAGTTTTTAAAGTCCTTATTTCATCGGATCGGTAAGTAGCAAGCGGTTTAAAAACCGCTTTAATTTGCTATTTTATGCCAGGGGGGTGACAGGGGGAATGGGGTAAGGTAAAATTTTGAGGTTTGCCGCGAGACAACCCCTTTAACAGTAAAAACACCAGATAAAAAGGGTTACAATTAAATAAGTAAAAACTGCAGAAAGTGGCAACCCCTTTAAATTAAGAATCTACTGGGTAATTATTGTAGAAATATTTGGAAATATAACCAACCATGAAAATTGGTGTGCAGCCAAAATATTCTATTATTGCCGTCAGAGGTCTCCTGTTCATCTCTACTCCCTCTTACAGGGAAGAAAAAATGGGCAGCCATTATTGAATTCCAAATTTCCAGCAGTGTGAATCAAATGGTACTGGGTTTGGTCCATTCATATTCACAGTCCTAATGACAGACATGTATTGTATCAAGTAACTGCAATCAATGAGATTTCAAAGCAAAGACTGAGGTCATTGCTGAATAAATCATGAATAAACAATCTCTAGCAAAACTTGTTAAAACAAAATCATTTGATCCAATTTCCTGCATAGATAAAACTGACAACTGTCATATTTGCATTTTTGTGGGAGAAATAGATAAACAAGTAGGCTTGGTTTTACAGCACTAAGTAGGTCACCTAAAAATAAACCTGCAATTTAAGACATTTATAGGCAGCTACAAGTGAGAATTAACCACATCACTTTCAGTTTACAGATGCATTCATCTATATAGTAACATAGTATGTAATCCCCCGAAAAGACATGTGTCCATCCAGTTCAGCCTATTACCCCTTAATGTTGATCCAGAGGAAGGCAAAATAAAGACAATGAGGTAGAAACCAATTTTTCTCATGTAAGGAAAAAAATTCTTTCCTGACTCCAATCTGTTCGTCACCGAGACAGCAAAGAATTCCCTAAAGGAATAACTGGATCACCGAGGGAACCACTAACTAAGAAATAAAATATAACCTTTATTAATCAAGTTAAAAGATATAGCGTGTATAAAAGGGCGTGTTTTGGTTCTTTATAAGTAGCGTGCCTGTCACGACCAATAGGCACTTTACCAATGATGTAATACCTTGAACCGGTCTTATTAGAAGAAAAACACTTATAGTGTATCTTGATAGTATCGTTGAGCTATATACATCTGGGGGGTAAGTACCAGGGTATGTGCTCAAATAGATATGATAGCACTATTAACACCATGTCATCTGTCCCATTGGGGATAACTCTAAAGGTAAGATATGTATCCTTTATGGTGAAATGTTGACCGAAAATCGTCTTTCAATAAAGCCTACACGATTTCGTCAATTCACTTGTTCAAGGTATATGTTCATCTAGTATGCGACTGGTGGCTAAAATATACTGCTCACCATCTGCATACAAAGAATTGCTGCTTAGTGCTTATTAACAAAAATGCACTAAATAATTATAACTCCATCAGTGGTACCCAACGGTCATAATAAGACCAGGTACAACCACCAATTTATCAGTTATAAGTGACTTAAAGAAGATCCAATACAGAGGACAGGACTAGATGTTAGTCCACAACAAATTGCCCAATGCTTGGACTCCTGTACGGTGCTAAACCCGTGTAAGTAGCACACATGGAAACAGTGTCCAGGAGCAGGACTGGTAAACTAGCGTCACAAACTCTCCTGACACTGGATCTATTTAATCAGGTGATTAGCCCACTTGGTCATGTAGTAGGTGACCACAATGTCCAGTCACACTACTGATCACTTAATCTTATGCACAATACCATCTACGCGTTTCAACAGCTTATAACTCATAAGCTGTATCATCAGGATGGTCTATTAGGTTGCAATAACAAGATGAAGAAATTGCATCACAAATTTAGCCAAGTATTGCAGCAGTCATTGATGAATGTGACTGCAGTGCAACCCTAGCTAGTATGAACGGGTAGCAAAGTGAACAGCCTGACCGGCTGAACACAAATGAGCAGCCGGTCAGGCTGTTCACTTTGCTACCCGATACCTTATGAGTTATAAGCTGTTGAAACGCGTAGATGGTATTGTGCATAAGATTAAGTGATCAGTAGTGTGACTGGACATTGTGGTCACCTACTACATGACCAAGTGGGCTAATCACCTGATTAAATAGATCCAGTGTCAGGAGAGTTTGTGACGCTAGTTTACCAGTCCTGCTCCTGGACACTGTTTCCATGTGTGCTACTTACACGGGTTTAGCACCGTACAGGAGTCCAAGCATTGGGCAATTTGTTGTGGACTAACATCTAGTCCTGTCCTCTGTATTGGATCTTCTTTAAGTCACTTATAACTGATAAATTGGTGGTTGTACCTGGTCTTATTATGACCGTTGGGTACCACTGATGGAGTTATAATTATTTAGTGCATTTTTGTTAATAAGCACTAAGCAGCAATTCTTTGTATGCAGATGGTGAGCAGTATATTTTAGCCACCAGTCGCATACTAGATGAACATATACCTTGAACAAGTGAATTGACGAAATCGTGTGGGCTTTATTGAAAGACGATTTTCGGTCAACATTTCACCATAAAGGATACATATCTTACCTTTAGAGTTATCCCCAATGGGACAGATGACATGGTGTTAATAGTGCTATCATATCTATTTGAGCACATACCCTGGTACTTACCCCCCAGATGTATATAGCTCAACGATACTATCAAGATACACTATAAGTGTTTTTCTTCTAATAAGACCGGTTCAAGGTATTACATCATTGGTAAAGTGCCTATTGGTCGTGACAGGCACGCTACTTATAAAGAACCAAAACACGCCCTTTTATACACGCTATATCTTTTAACTTGATTAATAAAGGTTATATTTTATTTCTTAGTTAGTGGTTCCCTCGGTGATCCACTGACTCCAATCTGACAATCGGAATAATCCCTGGATCACCGACCGTTCTGACGTTATTAGAGATTCTAACAGAAATATATCGATAAAGAAAGGCGTCCAGGCCCCTCTTATACTCTTTTATCGAGTTCACCATCACCACGTCCTCAGGCAGAGTGTTCCATAGTCTTACTGCTCTTACAGTAAAGAACCCCCTTCTATGTCAGTGTAATAATAATAATATTGAGTTAGATAGCGCCAACATACTCTGCAGCACTTACAAAACAAGGTAGGACACATACAAAATACAAAGATACGGTTACATGTAGTAATAAATTGATGAAAAAATAGGATTGAGGGTCCTGCTCCAACGAGCTTACATACTACAAATAATGGGGTGATACAGAAGGTAAAGGGGCTGAAGATGTGCACGGTATGGTGAGGTGGGGAGTGTGGGATGCTATACACATAGACAATGGTCAGACTTAAGCCGTGTGATGGCTGAATTGGTATAACTGCAGGGGGCGGTTGATGGCGGCTAGCAGGGATTGCAGTCAGTAGGTCAGGGAGCATGTTATCAGGTGGAGTACAGAGGAGTTTGGTTATGGGATATGTTACGTCTTCTTGAATAAGTGCGTTTTTAGAGCACGCCTGAAGTTTTGTGTATCAGGGATTGCTTGGATAGTTTTGGGTAGTGCGTTCCAGAGGAGCGCTGCTGCTCTGGAGAAGTCTTGGAGGCTGGACTGAGAAGTTCGTAATAAAGGGGCACTTAATTTGATTTCTTTAGCGAAGCAGAGGGTGCGGGCTATGTGTAGAAACGTTCTTTCCTCTAGATGTAGAGGATGCCCTATTGTTACAGTCATAGTCCTGTGTATAAATAGATAACTGGAGAGATCTCTGTATTGTCCCCTGACATATCTATACATAGTTATTATAGTTATTAGGCTGCCTCTCAATTCCTTTACTTTTAACACCATTTTTTTAACACTTGGACTAACATGAGGCCTCGCTAAAGATTATGGCGCAGAACAACGGCCTTGAGCTACCATGGGTCTATCATTCCTGAAAAGTCACCACTACCTTATAAAGAAACATAAAGGGGAAAATTTATCAAGACTGGCATTTCTAACGTCAGTCTTAATATAATTTCTCCTGGAGCACAATGTACCTAACACATGAAGAAGCCCATATGTGCCTACACATAAATGTATGCCAGGTCTCACCTGGTGTACATTTGTGATATCATTTAAACCAGTTTTTGGCATAAATTATGCATAAGGCCCAATGTCCACGGGTGGATTTGAATTGCGGAATCCACATGGGACACTCACGTTGATGATCCGCAGTTCAAGCCACCCATAGGGAAACATGGGCATCCATAACTGATTTACAGCATACGGATTTGATTTGTAGACCTTTGGGTGTGGAAATCAAATTGCAGCATGCTCGATTTCAGTGCGGTTACTGCACGGACGGCTTCCATTGAAGTTAATGAAAGTCATCTGATCCGCGGCCCGTCCAAAATGGACCCGCAGCAAAGCAGGAGTTTAAAAAAAAAACTGTACTGTACGCCGGCGCGCCAACCGGCGCTTCCGCTCATATTCGCAGTACAGAAAAAAGATGTGGATGGGTAAGCAGCGTCCTCGGACGCGGGCAGGGTTGGATTCTGCTGCGTCCTCCGCATGAGGAATCCGACCCACCCGTGGACATGAGCCTTAAATCTCTCGGTCTGGGGTGGGCACATTCCCTCCCAAGAAGCCTCACTCACTTTTCATGGAATTTATGAGGCCGGTGCAAAAGGCCGTAAAGTTTCAAATTTTTGACTTTTTGCATTAGAATTCTGGCGCAAAATCTTTAATAAATGTCCCCTAAGGGTCTGCGTTATTCGTGAGATACTGGGTGCTGAGCAGGATGGGACTCTTTCGGCTCAACTGTTCAGCAGATACCAGTCTAGGTCAGTACCTGTAAGGCTTCCTTCGCAGAGTGTTTTTTTTTTTTCTTTTTTTGTGGCAGTTTTTGAGGCTCGTAAAAAATGCCGTGAATTTAATGTATTTTTTTTAGAAACCAATGACTTTTTTTCAGGCACTTTTTTCCTATGAAAAGTATATGGGAAAACATCAGAAAAAAATGCCAGACCTAGAGCATGCTGCATTTTGGAAAAAAAATGCAATGAACCAAAGAAATGCATCCAAAGTGAGGAACACCAGCAGTAAAAAAACAATATATGTAGTGCATTTCATAACTCCCCATGACCTACACCTAACATCTGAATGTATTGCTTTTTACTGCAATAAAAACTGCCATGAAAAATGCATAATTTTCCTAAATACACTCTGTGAAACTGTCACCTAATAGTAATTCCCAACCGTGGTCAAGTGGCTCCCAGGCTGTCAGTCAGTGGCCATTAAATGGATCGTCTAGGTAGCACCCGCAGGGATACTCCGGGGTCAGTGCGGAAGTGCTGCTCTGACCCCTGTGTAGTGGTCGGCACTTGTAACTGTCTGACCCTGGTGTATCCCGGCGGGTGCTGCCCCTGGAAAATTCCTTTAGGCTAGGTCCACATGAGGCGGATTTGCCAGAGAATTTCCATGCGGAGGGCCCATGACATTTATAGTAATAGCATGGTGGATGAGATTCCTATAGAAAAAATCTGCACCAAACCTGTGCGAAAATTGACATGTGATCCAGAATTTAATATTGCAACATGTTGATTTTATTGCTGTTTCCGCTGCAGAATTCACCTCTTCTCAATGAGGGGATGGATTCTGCACATAAATACGGAATAAAATCTGCACCAAATGGTGTGAGTTTTGAAGAAGACTTTCCGCTGCTGATCTGCTGCAGAATGTCCGCGGTGGACTTTCTACTGCAGATCTGCCCCATGTCGACCCATCCTTAGGCCGGCTTCACATGGCCGTTAACAGCGCGTCAGATTTGTGTGTTGCAAGATGCATAAATCTTGCACAAATATGAACTCCGTTCTTTTGAATTGGGTCATACACATAAGTGCTGAAGAAATCTCCTGAGAACTCCTTTGACCCCCAAGATCACAAGCAGAACAGTCCTAGACTGCATCAAACCAAGGTTTTCACTGGAGGGTATAATTATGAAACAGAGACTGCCATACTTTGGCCACATAATGCCAACTAATTTATTAGAAACCTCAATAATGCTTGGAGTGGTCAGCGGCAAAAGAAGACCCGCCGCCAAAGAACGCACTGGCCTGATACCAGATAAATATCATTCATGTGAATAAACATATAGAAAGCAATATGTTCTTTTCACGCACAATATAAATGTGTGTGAAAGTCGCCCATGTGAATGCAGCCTAAGACTAAACTAACACATTTTCAAAATAAGCATCTGCTTCAACAATTTTATAACTTCCTGTAAAGGTCACCATCCCAGCTGGAAATGTTGACTCACCTGGCACCGAACGGGGATCCCTATTAAGAGGGGTTCACCCGCTCAGCACCTGTAGTCCTGGTATGCTTGGCATGTAGACGGAAATCACTCCTGGTCCGTGGAATCCAAGGATGCAGGTGGCAGCGTGAGGGGACCCAAACACTGATAGGGGGAAGGGTAATGGTCCAAAGAAATGCAATAACTGCGGTGCAGTATGGCTAGACAAGAGAGTGGGTTTTCTCTATCCACATTCCTTGGGCTATTTTCTGTTTCTGCTTCCTGTGTGCATTTTCCTTTTTAGAGAAATAAAACAATATTAAATAAGAAGTCGAGAGCGTAGAGGTATTTTTCATACTGCACTGGCGGTTATTACTTTTCCCAAGAAATAAAAAAACACGCCATTACAAAAAAATTCATAAATACTTTTAAGGAGCAAAAACACTCTTATTTTGTCTAGGGGGTAATCTTTTCAATTGTGTTGGAAGAGCATAATACTGCCATGTTGCCATGCCATGATGATAATCTGTCTTTTCTTTGGAGCATCCACCGTACATTGCTAGCCTCTGGCTTCCTCCTCTGCTTGCGGAACAGCCGAGAGCTGTGCTGTTTCACAGTGGAAAGGTACAATACCCCTGCAGCGCCACCTATGGGATGGTAGCATTTCTTTGAATCAGTGCTTGACCCTTTATACAAGTCTGTAGAGCAGTCATTGGGGATTGAAATCCATGCCAGAATCCATACACAGACCGCTATTTTGGGGGTTTTGCCCCTTATCATTTTGCTCCTCATCCTGGCTTGGCTAGTGAGAGGCCTATGACGTGGGTCGGGAGGGGTAACATCACTCCCTAGGGAGAGCACCTAGAAGGTGAGTGAGGAGACTTATAAGGCCATCCATCTTCCTCTGGGTAATATGCAAATAAGGGAGATAGAACAATGGGTGGCGCTGCAGAGGAATTGTTCCATATCCCTTATTTGCATATGGCTCTCCCATACAGGTCTTGAGCAGTAAGCAATCTGTTCTATTTTCTGGAATTAAAATCTTGTTTAAATAAAAAAATACTAAAAACTAAAAAGTTGTAAGTGGATAGCTATTCACCCCCTTTGTTATGGAACACCTGAATAGGGTCTGATCTAACCAATTAACTTTAAAAAGTCATATAATTAGTGAAGTACAGTATTTCTGCATGCAAGTAAAGTGTCACATGATCTGTCACATGATATTAGTACAAGAGGGTGAGTCAAAAATTATTTGCACTCCAGTTATATTAAAACTTCTGTTGGTCGCTGGAGCTGCAACATTATGAAGAAAAAGATTCAACAATCAACAATGCTCACTGAAGAGCTGAAGCTTAAAATTCAAACAAAACATAGTGGACTGCTATCCAGGGGTGTTGTGTTGTTGCATGACAATGCGCGTCTGCACACCACTGCTCGTACTGTCAACACTCTGCAGAAACTTTGTTTTGAGGCGTTACAGCATTCTTGTTATAGTCCTGATCTTGCCCCACCGGACTATTCCCTGTTTGGTCCTCTGAAAGAAGCCCTAAGAGACCAAAAGATTCCTGTCTGATGATGAGGTGAAGACAGCGGTGCATTCGTGGCTCACAGATCAGCCTAAAAACATTTTATAATAAGATAATACAAGAGTTTATAGACAGATGGACAAAGTATTGAAAAGCAGGTCAGGAAATAATGTATTTGTGTTTTCTAAAAGTTGTTTAAAATTCTTCAGGCAGAGTGGATCATTTTTCACTTACTCTCGTATGACCCGGTCTGATAGCAATACCATTTGTACTGCCCTGATGGCAGCCCTGGTTGCAAGGTCTTCATAGACTCAATAGTCTGAGATGTTTGAAAACAGAAAGCACACATTGAGTAATACATATACAAATATTGATAGCTCTCCAGTTAAACACCTAGCAGCTAAGCTGCCGAGCAACATACTTTAGTAATGGGATCATTGAGGTTGGTCTCTGCAGGGAATTTAGACTCCAGATGCCAACGGAGTGTGCAGCTTATATAAACTATTTGCACTAAAACAAATGGGTATTGTAACCGTATGACACACATACCCAGAATGTGTGACATGTGGATTTTGCTTCTGCATTTACTCTTTACTTTGCAGTGGTTACATCTACAACATAAAGGAATATGCTATAGATTTGAATATACACAAACTATTTTCAAATCTGCACACTTTTTTTCCTACTGTATGTGAACAACTAAGCGACAATCAGACCAATTCTTAGAAAAAGAGATAAATTACTGAGCAAACTTATTGCTGGCGCATTTTCAGTCCATGTACTGTCTGAGACTACAACTGACTAGACTCAGCAGGAACAGATTGGGAACCCTAAGCCCAAAGTGGCCCTGGAAAAAAATCATATAATGGCCCCATGTTGTAGGTGGACCCAAACCAGCAGCATGTGAAACACAGTGTCACCGCAATCATCATGAGACGTATAATTACCTCAAAACAGTCATTGAACAAGACCAACTATACAAAGACCAACATTACTAATAATGACACTATGTAAGGGCCAAATAATATCGCCACACCATGATCACATATTACCACCACATAGTGATTAATACCAACATGATGCAACTAAAAAAAGACCACTACAAACACAGTTGGTAAGGCCAAATGAAGACAATGTCCATCTAGTCCAGCCTGTTTATCTTCATGTGTTGTTGATCCAGAGGAAGGCAAAAAACCCCAAGAGCAGAAGCCAATTAGCCCTTTTGGGGGGAAAATTCCTTCCCGACTCCCTAATGGCAATCAGACTAATCGCTGGATCAACCCCTAATATTTCCTACCTGCTGTGTACCCAGATTAACAGTTAACCAAAGATTGATATTGCCAATAATAACACTATATGAGATCCAAATTATACCCACAGATCATGACTACATAATACCACCATAGTATTGCTGAAGAATCCAATATACAAAGACCAATATTACTCCTATACACTGACCGTATAGCGGTTGATACCAGTCCCACATTTTGCAGACTGTATTGTTAGATCCAGTGATCACAGGTGACGTCCTGTTATTCACTTTCCTTTTTTTTCTCCAACCAGCCCAGACCACTTTGACAATATCTCCAGGTGAAAATGTATCACTGCAGAATTTGACACACATACATCTTTTACTTCTTAATTTTCCCACTAACTGCCTTCATTTTCCATATAATCTCCCCATCCATAGTGCCCTAGATAGTATTAATGCCTCCCATGGTGACCCACACAGTAATAATATCTCCTTTTTTATGCTCCCTGTAGATCCCACACAGGAAGTAACACTTTTAGTGCCTCCCACACAGAAATGGTGTCTCCTGTTATACCCACACTCAGTAATAATTCCCCTCATGGCCCCTATTTAGTAATACTGCTGCTCATGGCCTCCATTTAATACTGCCCCTCAAGGCCCCCATTTAATAACACTACCATTTATGGCCCCCCATTTAGTAACACTGCCTGTTATATGCATTAAAATAAAAAACACATATACTCACCTGTATCAGTCCTCCTAGTCTCTGCAGTCCATGCCTCAGTGGTCCTCCACTGACTTCCAGGTTGCATGATTACTATGGCCAGACTCTGCCTCACCAATACTGAGACCAGGGATTGACCGTAGCCATCACATGTGCTTGTCATGTGATCACTTTACGCAGAAGTAACCAGTGCAGGGCAAACTGCAGAGGCCACCCAAGAACTGGACCCAGGATGTGGCCAGCCCACTAGGCTTTCCTCTGGTGAGTTTAATGGGCAATCCGTCTCTGGTATCAATTCACACTAGTTGCTTAATTCGTACCTAAGAGATGCAGAAAAAAATTAACTAGGTTTTGTTTTTGTTTTTTTTGGCGGGGAAAGTATGAAAAGTGGTTGACATTCAGAGATAAAAAACATGTGAATGGCAAACAGAGCGGCACTTAAATGAAAAAAAAAAAAGTTTTTGTGGACGCAATGCAGATGTTTCTATACACTCATGTGAATTTGACCTAAATGCAACCAGGATACTAAATAAAGGGGAAGACATTATACATTTAGGGCGCCTGCATACGAGTGGAAATTCTGCGGCGGGATTTCCCACGGAATTTTCGCCGCTGGAAGCCTGCATAGAATTGCGTTAACAAACGCAATCGTATGCAGACGGCCGCGGTTTGCATGTCCTATTTCTGTGAGCCCCGCACAGAAACGTCACTCACCCGCCACCGGCTCGGGTCTGCGCATGCGCCGGCAGACGGCACATGAAAGAGCCGGGGCCGCGGGCGCGGGTGAGTACATGCTGGTCTCTGCAGGCGCTCGAGTCAGGTTCCGCGGCGAGAATCCTCGCCGCCGGATTCGACCCGCCCATCTGCAGGCGGCCTTAAAGGGGTTTAGCAACAAAATATTTTAGACTTGCAAAGTACAGTTATACACTTATTGAGACATATTGAGTTTAATGCTGCTGATCAAATAACAAGAATGGATTTCTTTCATAATTTTTTCATATATTATGAGCTTGGTGGTTTCTAGCCTTTGTAAAGACTCGTTCACACAAGAGTATTAGCAATGTGCATTACATGCACAATTTTACGCGCATAATATGCAGTTACCTTGCATGAAATGTCCACACAAAAAAGACTGTGGCACTATTTGGTGTGTTACTCACGCATACACGCCATGAGTATGTATGGGGATTGTTGGCACGCAGGAAGTACGCAATGCATTTTATACTTGCTGCGTGCTCCCACGCAGGAGATACCCATGCGGTGCACTACTAAAAAATGTCCTAAGGGCTCTCTCACACGAGCGTTTTACAAACACTTATTGCGCATGTATCTCCCACGCATGGAGCACGTAGCAGTACGCAAACATTACATACTGCCGTGTGTCGACAAATCTCCATACACTATCTTGGCGTGTATTCGCATGTAATATGCGCCAACATAGTGCACCTCGCGTTCTATTCTGTACGCGCAATGTGTGCAAGGCACTATTGAAAATAATGTAAAGTTAGTTATTGCATATTACGCACACAAAACCCGTGTGTGTAATACACATTAAAAAACGCTCATGTGAAAGAGCCCTCAGGATGACCGCCCATGAGCATGAGCGCAAATCACACAGGTGGGCAAATCACCTGCACCCTGATTTAAAAGACTACTTAGCCTCTCGATGTGACGGTGTTCGTCAGTAAGTGCAGTGTTTTGCACAAACCTACGCGTACATATGTCCGCATTTTCCCCCATAGACATTTGTGGGGGCCTTTGGGGCACAAATGTGCACAAAAACAGAGCATGTCGCGTTTCTCGCAAAAAATAACCGTGAGAATGAACCCATTGAAATCAACTGGGTCTATTCACTGCATATTGTGCATGCAAAAATTACCAATGCAAATACGCCTCTGTGTGGGAGCCTTAAGGCTGGGTTCACACAGGGTGTATTTGTTGCGGAAATTCCATCCGGAATTTCGTTGCAGCAAATCCGCTTGCAGACGCTAATCCCAGAATTAGCCAGCCATGTGGGCAAAATTTCTCAGAAATCTCGTCCACATGGGACAGCGAATCCGTCGTGGCAACACCGGCAGAAGGCGGCGTTGCGGTGCGGATTTGCTGGCCGCAGCATGTCCATTCTTTTTTTTTCCCATTGTGGCCGCACTCTCCTCTATGGGAACGCCGGCCGCAATGAAAAAGCGTGCAGCCAAGCCACTCCAAAACCCACTGCGGCCAAACTGCGACATTTCCGCTGGGAATACACCATGTGCAAACCCAGCCTTAGTGTTGTGTTGGCAGGATGCAGTGCTGGATCACATGACATGGTCTTTCTCTCTGTATAGTCCTTTACTTCTATTTTGGCCATCCAGAAGCCAGAAGTTCCCATAATAGTATCACTCCCCCAAAATGTGACTCCCGAACATCAATTTAGAGGCTATAAAACTTTCACAACCCTTGTCACTAGACTAATTAAATATTTACTGTTATGCTCATCCCTTTCTGGTATTTATCAAAGTGCTATTAATCACATGTCTGTGCCCTCTTATCCTATTCTGGAATTTGTTTCAAGTGCAAATTAATGACATCATGTTTGTTCGCTCCCTTGTGATCATGTGTATATGTTTTTATATAAATACGTCTTTAGATCGGTTCCATTATATCTGAGGAAGAGCCCAGCGTAGGTTGGAAAGCTCGCTATAACATCATGTATTTTTGTTAGCCATTAACAGGTATCATATCTAACAGATTACTTGCTTTCTCTTACTGAGAACAATCACATTTTTCAGAAATTTCTTTGACTGTCCCATTAATCTAAATGGGCTTGAATACATCAATGTGCTTCTCACAACAACCCATATCACATGTATGGAGTTGCTTTTCAGTCTTTGCAACAAATCAGCCATGTGTGAACCTTATAGAGCACATCCAAACAGATTATTTCTAACACTTGTTCAGTTAAATTCAATGAAAAAGAATGCTTTCGGCATAAACTGAGAGCGGAGTCTTAGCCATTTTGTCTAATTAAAAGTTCTGTCCCAATTATTTCAGACCTTTACATCGTTTATTAATTGAATGCTGTTATTTTAATCTCTCTTTAATTAGTGTGAATGTGGTTCCACTCCCACTGTGTCCAGATGCCTGGAGCTTTTAGAACAAATGATAAAGGCAAATGAAATATAGGGTGGTTCCTTAGAGAACAAATCAAACACTTTCATGAAAAAACCTTGCAGTCCATCTATCTATCTATCTCATATCTCTCTCTCTCTCTCTCTCTCTATCTATCTATCTATCTCATATCTATCTATCTCATATCTATCTATCTCATATCTATCTCATATTTATCTATCTATCCTTATAACCAAGAGATGGTAATATGGAGCTGTTCTAGCGATCATTTTGCATAAAGTGCTAATGGGCACTAATGCCCATTAGCACTTTATTAGATTCATTTGCATATAAATGAGCCTCTAGAGCTGCTTGCAGAACTCAGCAGGTAGTTTGAGCTGTGCAATCAGCTCCTTTGTTCTCGCACAGGCTGTCAGCTGATTACAATGTAATCAGTTGCTCCCATGCAGAACACAGTGTGCAGTCTGTGTTATCTACTCTAAAGCCTAAAGATGGATTTTTAATATATAAATGTTTATTACAACTATTAATGACAAAGAAATTTGTTTATGTAAAGTTAATAACCAATTGAAAACAAGTTGCATACTTCAACTTTTCGTTCCACAGTCCAGACACCAACTTCTAATATATGTTCTACAGTTAACAGTAAGGCCTCTCTAACACCAGCTGTTTTTACAGCATTTAGCAGGCGGTTTTTCGGGTGTTGTAACGCATTTTTGATGCCCTGCATCACCCATTGAAGTGAATGGAGTGCGCTAAAAACGGACCCGATGAGATTGGCCTTACTGACCATACTTTTGGTAACACACTTCAAACAACTGCTAAACAATATGATGATGACCGTGCTTCCCTGTCTTTGGTCGCTTTCTTCAGATTTTCCATAGTCATGTTCGTGTCATCCTTGATTGTGTCTAGACAGCATGTACTTTGTCGTCCTCTTCTTCTGGACCCTCTGATTGTGCCGAGCATTAATGTTGTTTCCAGAGAATTGGCTCGTGTGACATGACCAAAGTATGAAAGCCATTGTTTGGTGACCTTGCTTTCTAGTGATACTTTGGGTCTGACACGCTCTAGGATCACCTTATTTGTGACCATCTCTGTCCATAGCTTGCACAGCATACGCCACCAGCACCACAGCTCAAAGGCCTCCATTCTTCTTCTGTCTACTTTCTTGAGTGTCCAGCTTTCGCATGCATATGTACTTATTGGGAAGATGATTGCATTGATTATTCTGATCTTTATTGTAATGCTGTTGTCTTTGCTCTTCCATATCTTCGCCATTCCTTCTATTGCACTATGTCCAAGGCAGAGTCTTCGTTTGATTTCAGGCCCCTATTTGCCACTGCAGTCAATCTTGGATCCAAGGAAAGTGAAATCTTTGACTGATTCAATTTCTTCATTGTCAATTGTTATGCGTGGTACAACATTGCTTGCTGTTGTCAGCAGCTTTCTTTCCTTAATATTGAGATACAGTCCCATGTGTTCACTTTCTTCTTTCACTCTTCGAATTAGATATTCAAGTTCCTTTTCATTTTCTGCAAGTAGAGTTGCGTCGTCAGCATATCGAAGATTATTTATGTTTCTTCCACCAATTTTCACTCCAATTAGGGATTCATCCAGATTGCATCGCCTTATGATCATTTCAGCATACAAATTGAACAGAGCTGGGGATAGAATGTAGCCCTGTCGGACGCCTTTACTGATTTCAAACCAGTGTTACCAAAGGCAGTCTTGATTGTGGCTTCTTGGTTCTCATAAAGTGATCTTATCAATTCCTCCAGATGCTCTGATATTCACATTGGCTTTAGGCATTTCCACAGCTTGGCATGTTCAACACAGTCAAAAGCTTTGCTGTAGTGAATGATGCACAGGTATATGTCCTTTTAGTGTTCACGCGTCTTTGCCATGACCCAGCGCAAGTTTGCGTTTTGGTCTCTGGTTCCACGCCCTCTTTGGCACCCAGCTTGAACATCAGGGAGTTCCGCTGCAATGAAGGAGGCCGTAGCTTTTGGAATGATCTTTAGCAGAATTTTGCTTGCATGTGTTATAAGAGCGATGATCCGCACTCTTGTGCATCACCTTTTTTGTGAATTGCAACAAAGATAGATCTTGTCCAGTATTTGAGGTTAAAATAGATTCCAGACAATTAGAACATATGACAAAAACCTGGATGAACTATGGGGACAAATAAAATCAATCCTTATTTAAAAAGCAAAACAATCCATTCCATACACAAAAAACACAAAAATAGTAATATTAAACTTTTTAAATAATAATAATCTTTATTTATATAGCGCCAAAATATACTGCAGCGCTTACAAAACAGGGGAGAACAGATACAAAAAGCAAAGATACAAAACTACTGTTACATATAGTGATCAATTGATGGAAACAATAGGGGTGAGGGTCCTGCTCCAACAAGCCTACATACTACAAATAATGGAGTGATACAGAAGGTAAAGGGGCTGTAGATATGCACGGTATGGCGAAGTGGAGAGTGTGGGATGCTATACACATAGACAATGATCAGGTCAGACTTTAGCCATGTGGTGGCTAAATCAGTATGACTGCAGGGGGTGGTTGATTACGGCTAGCAGGCGGAGAACAGAGGGGTTTGGTTTAGGATATATGGTATGCCTCCCTGAAGAGGTACATTTTCAGAGCGCGCCTAAAGTTGTGTGAGTCAGGGATTGCCCAGATAGTTTGGAGTAGCGTGTTCCAGAAGACTGGAGCTGTTCTGGAGAACTCTTGGAGGCGGGAGTGAGAGGTTCAAATTAAAGGGGCATTTAATCTGATTTCATTAGCGGAGCGGAGGGTGCGGAATGGGTGGTGAATTGAGATGAGGGAGGCAATGTAGGGTGGCGCGGTGCTATGGAGAGCTTTATGGATGAAGGTAGTGAGTTTGAATTGAATTCTATATTTGAACACAATGGCTCTCAGATGTGACGATCGAAATTACACAAAAAGACTAGCTACCAATGCTGCAGGCAAGAACATCCAATTCAGATTTCTAAATGCAGAATTTCAGAGAGAAGCAAGGAGGGATAAGGAAGCTTAGTGGAATGAGCATTGCAACAAACTGGAAGACGCAGGCAAGCAAGGTCACACCTGTGAGCTGTTTGACCAGGTGAAGCAGGCACAGGCTTTAAAGCAACAACCATCAAAGATCAGAATGGTAAAGCACTACTGAATGGTGGTACCCAAATTAAACAATGGTGGCAAGAGTACACAGCAGAACTATATGCAGATAATCAACCACACCAATCAGCCAGCCACGAATATTCAACAGAACAAGAACCTGATATCCCTGAGGAGGAGGTTGACTGGGCGCTGAAACAATTACCAAACAGGAAAGCCCCAGGCATCGACTGCATACCAGCCGAATTACTCAAACCAATACCCACTGTACTGCTAACAACCCTTTTGTAGACAGATCTGGAAGACCAACTAATGGCTTAATAATATAGCAACAACCTACAGGCTTTTTCTTGCATCCCACTTTACCCCTTTGCGTGACCTTTGGTGGATGATTTTGGTGTCATTAGATTTGTTACATCCTCACCACCACCGTAAAATCTTAAAATTTGAGTTTGATATTTTGAATGACCAGTCATATTGAATGACCTATGTTAAGTCTAGCGGCGCTGTTCTGCTTCAGCCAAAAGCGCCACTAAGGAGAGTCAAGCATTGCTAAGCGACATTCATATCAAATGCTTACCAGTGCTTGTCCCCAAAACGTGGAAGAACAAGCCATGGACGGTGAACAGTTCAAGCTAAATCCTCGACTCGACAGTTCTTAAAACAAGTTCCTTCAAGCATTTTTACAAACATTTTAGTGAACATCAGGTTAATCTAGTAAGTAATAATACAGCAATGGTGGTTTACTGCACTCCATCTGAAAATAACTAGAGATGAGCGAGTATACTCGCTAGGGCATATTACTCGAGCGAGTAGTGCCTTAGCCGAGTATCTTCCCGCTCGTCTCTAAAGATTCGGGGGCCGGAGCGGGTGACAGATGAGTAGGGGGGGGGGGGGGGAGAGAGGAAGAGAGAGATCTCCCCTCTGTTCCTCCCCGCCACTCCCCGGCCGCCGCCGGCCCCGAATCTTTAGAGACAAGCGGGGAGATAGTCGGCTAAGGCACTACTCGCTCAAGTAATGTGCCTTACGAGTATACTCGCTCATCTCTAAAAATAACAATTAAATATCCAGAAGCTCATCCGCAACGGGCAGATGCATACGCCTAAGGCCTCATGTCCAAGGTTATTTTGGTAAAATGTTGCTGGTCTTTCCACAGCGTTTTACTGGTGTTTGTAAATAGCGTGTCTGCTGGCAGAGACCACATATGGTTGTGAGTGCACTGTGCCTGTCTGTGTATCACAAGAACGTGGTCATGCGCAGTGTGGCTCTTTTTTTTTTTAAATTCCCCACTCTGTTTCATAGTGGGGTCGCATATGAAACGCGGCCAATAAGCAATGTATTGCATATGGACAGCATTGACTTTCCTTAACTTCATTTACTGCGTGTCAGACACCTCATCAGTGTTTATCTCTTAAGAACAAAATGATCAGGCAGTTTAAATCCAACTGTCCAATGCTTAAGTCCCTCAATATCTGCCATCAGAGAAATGTCAGCAGTCACTATGCATTAGATGAGTATCCAGTTTCACTGATCAGCCCATTCTAGCCATTCAATATCTAATCTGTATGGCCAACCTGACTCTCCGATTATGTCTTATATCTTTACACAATAACCCCTGGTGTTATGCACTGCACCTTCTTTGCAGTATGTCTAATGCATATACTTCATACCATGACAGATTTTGGCCTTCCTCAACACCGAGGAAAGCGTTGCTTAACCCTTTCCAATCCACTGTCTGACCTCTGAATATTATAAGGCTGTACAGCTCCAATGTTGGAAGACATCCATCAGGGTTCTCTTACTGTATATTGCCAGCCTCTCTGCTGTCGGAGCCTATCCAACGTGTCACCTCATGCAGTACTGGCTTTAGCCAGCATATAGCTCCCTTGTGTAACAGCCAAAAGAGTAAGCCCCCTAGGAAAACTAGGATACAAATTGGATTGAAAAGGGTTAATCTAGTTCTTGGCATGTAACGACCACAGAGGTCGTTACATCAAATAACTGGTTTCATGGGAAAGGTGCATTTCTAGGGCTACAGGGAACAATGTTGACAGCAATGCCTTTTATGTCTTACTGCAAAAGCAGTGTCATTCTTCATTTTTATATGAAGCAAGTTCACATTTATCACATGGAGGTATCCCAAGATCTGGAGCTCGTCATTAACATCATGTAAGATAACATTTTCTTGAATGGTCAATTTTTACATTTTTGCCAACCATTATTTTAAAATTTACCACAATCATTTGTCATGGCCAACACTAGATTTCTATCTACTGGAAATGTAATCTGTCATATTGGAATTGTTGGACAATCAACTAAAACTAGATGTATGAGGCATGATTGGCACTTTTTAAAAATTCTACACTCCGTGTAGTGGCCGGCGCTTGTTACTCCAGGCACGGCTCTCATTGAAATCAATGGGAGCCGTGCCTGCAGTTACAAGCACTGGCCACTATACAGATGTGGGCACGGAGACTTCCGCTCCGACCTCTGCATTTGCGGCGCTGACAACATGTGCCCGCTTAGCTGATCGGTCGGGGTCCCAAGCGACGGACCCCAGCCGATCAACTGTTGATGAGCTATCCTAATGGCAGTTCATCAATAGTATTTCTCTGGAAAACCCCCTTAACTAGCTTTGCGGAATTTGCTGCAGTTTTTGTTGCAGAATTGTATATGTACTTGCATTTTTATGTGCGGATTTTCTGATGCAGAATGCGTTGCATTTTTGTGTTGCGGTAGTGGTAGTTCCTGCACAGAGTTCACATCGGGCAAACTTTATTTTCAAACCTTAACAAACAGATTTCTAAGCAGATGCAGTATGTTTCCACAGAAGAAATGCTTCAAAATCCGCAGCAAAGGTGTATTTGTGGATTTTGGTTCAATTTTTATGTTCTCCATTGATCACTCTGGTGAAAATCCATTGCATTTCCATGCAGATTCTGCAATATAAATACACATGCTGTGGATTTATAACCTGCAGCTTTTTTTCAAATTTCTTGCGTATCTGCAGCAGAAAAATTCCGCTACGTGTGCAAGAGATTTGTAAAATGTCATTCACTTGGCTAGTACTGTAAACGCTGTGGAATTTCTGTGATTCCATTAGCGAAAATTCCAGAAATCTCACTGCTAGCTTTAGAAAAGTCATGTGCGGGATGAGTACTTGTAGTCATTAGAAGTACTTTCATCCGACATGCAGGCATAGCTTGATTCTGTAAATAAGAAAGATGGAACAATACCTCTGCAGCGCCACCTATTGGATGGCAGCATTCCTGCGAATCAATGTCCGACCCTTTATATTCAGCAGGGGGTTTCATCACTCCTTAAGGACAGCACCTAAGCTAGAATCCTACTGCACACTGATGAGGGGCAAACACCCTGAAACAGCTGTCTGTGTATTGATTCTGGCTTGGTTTTAATTCCCAATCATTGTTCTAAAGACCTGTATAAAGGGTCAGACATTGATTCGCAGGACTGCTGCCATCCAATAGGTGGGGCTGCCGAGGTATTGTTCCATCTTCCTTATTTGCATATATTTCCCAGAGGAGCATTAATGGCCTTATAAGTCTCCTCACTCACCGTCTAGGTGCTCAACTTAATGAGTTATGATATCCCTCCTGACTAGCTTGATTCTCACTTGAACACAAAAACTTACAGCACGGAGAATGTTTGAGATTACAGGAAAACATATCTTTATGTTTCCATCAAGTATTTGTTTTAAAATAGTTTTGATAGAATATGGGATTGCTAGTTAAAAAAAAATATGGGTCTAGTGTAAGGGACTCACCCTGAAAGGTTAGAGCTGCTAGGGAGATAGACCACAAGAAATGTGCCAAAAATTGTTTCAAAATAGCCGTGTATGCCACAATGTGCACCAAATTTTGGTGCAGCAGAACTGAGCATGCTCACTGGAGTGATTATGATTGGTGAATGTCCAGATATAAAAAGGACAAATTTCTTACTGTGTAGTGAGGTGAGCAGGTGTTGGACAGATGATGGGGAGGCTACTGGCTGCAAGTAGGAGATGCACAGTTCTGATGAGGAGAGAGTGCCAAGTTTCTGTCTGGCCTGTGTCAGAACTGGAAGAAAGGTCCTGGAAGATGATTCCCAGAGCTGCCAAAGGAGGAGAGAGAGGAGGAGCTGCAGATGGCCGGCCAGGACATAGGAGAAGAGTGACAAAGGAGTGGAAAATAGTATTCTAGACCCACAGGCAACACTGTAGAACACTGTTGATAGAAGCTGCAACTCCCCCAGAGCAAACTGTGAGGCCACACTCAAAGGGACACTTGGTGTGCACACCAGGGAAGGTGTGCATTATATGTTGCAGTCTGTATTTCCTTGAATTGGTATCAGTATTAGTTAAGAATTATTGATATTGTTCATGGGGTGTTAATGTCACTATGGATTGCTAACAAGGTATTATGATCCCTACATTTTAGTTAGCTGTAGATAGCACATAGATATTCAAAGGTATATGGCCCCTTGACACGGGCTACAGAATCATAAGGTTTTTTAGTGATGTGACACTGCTACAAAACGCATGTATGTGAAGCCCATGGTTTCCTATGGGTTCTTTTAGGCTGTAAAACATCTCTCATGTGAAAGAACCCATTGGCAGCCATGAGCTTTACATACATGCGTTTGTAGCTATGATTTTGTAGCCCGTGTGAAAGAGGCTTCAGTTTAATTGCATAGTCATTATTATTCTATGGTTCACTTTTATTTCTGTGTTTCTAAATAAATATTGTTTATTTTGGTCACTACATCTGCTGCATCATATCCTAAAGGACTAAGCACAGTAAATTTACAGTGCTTGGTCCTTGGTTTTTATACTGGCCAATAGTAAAAGTCGGGAGCAGTGCACTGATCTTCTGCCCCCTCTCCGCCCCTCTGCACTATTTGCAATGGGAGGACAGGGTGGGGCTAAGTCCTGGAACTTAGCTCCGCCTCATCCTGACCCCTCCTATTGCAAATAGTGCCGAGGGGCGGAGAGGGGGTGGGAGCTCAGTGCACTGCTCCCGACTCTTCCAGCTTTCTCCCCCTACAGAAAGGGGCACCGTATATCGTCCGGGGGTGAAAACCCAGCCGATATACGGTCATCTGAAGCCATCCTCAAAAGGCTAAATAGTGCTCAATGAAGTTTTCCCCTATTACTGGGGCTCCTATAGAGGCTCTAGCTTCAGTGGAAAAGTATGAAATAAAAAAAAATACAATGCAAATTACTCCCAGAGGTCTTATATGACGTAATGAGGGATATTAATGATGTGAAAAAATAGTTACAAAAATAAATTTATTAAAGAATAAAAAATATATAATTAGAAAAAAAAGACTATAAAAAATTTATATCAAAACGTCTAAAACAAAATAAGAAATGCATTTCTGTCCTTTATTTTAGTGTAAATATACTAATTTTAAAAATGAAGAACTATTAATCTATTTTTTTTTTTAAAGGAAAAAAAAAGTTAGTGAAAAAAACATTAAAAATAGCCCTATATGTCACAGAAAAAAAACACCGCAAAAATGATTCTTGTAGCTGAAGAAAAAAATAGGGAAGTACAACCACCACATGGGTGAAATCCCTAAAAAGTGTCTGGTCTTTTAGGATCAAAACACCCTGGTCCTTAAGGGGTTAAGGCAATCAGATCAGTCCCAGCCAGGTGAGAATGGGAGTGGTGCAGTCTCTGATGGCTTCTGATACATGAAGGACAGTAGCTGCAGACAAAGTTTCCCCCACCATTTGTCCTTCAGTGACTGATATCATAGGAGACTTTCTGTAACTAAAATGTTTCTCATGTAAATTATTTTGAAACACCAAAAGTCAAAAGTAGACCAATTGCAGAGAGACACATATCAAGAGAGTTATTCTTTCTCTATCTTGTTGACAAATTAGTTGAATTTTTTGAAAATGTCATAAGCAATTAAATCTATATGTAGCAACTAGAGATGAGCGAGCACGCTTGGATAAGTCAGTTACTCGAGCGAGCCTCCCTCTTCTCGAGTAACTGCATTCTTGTCCGAGCGTGCTAATTTGAACGATAGTCGTCCCATGTAGATGCATGCAGAGACTGAGAGTTGTTCAGTCGTTCAGTTTCTGCCTGCAGAAAACTGATCGACATGCCGTTTAGTGTAAACAGCAGTCATTCAGTTCTGAACGACTGTCTGCTTACAGTGAATGGAGGTAGGTGGGGGAGAGTGCACCATATCCACCCCGCCTCTATGCTGTACGCGCTTTGAGCGATGCCAGCGATACTCGCTCCAATGTCGGGCATTGTCTGCCTGACAGCTCATCCTGTGTAAATGGGGCTTTAGGCTAAGTGTGAAAACTGCAGAATTTTTGGATTTTTTTAAACAGTGTAAGGGTGGCTTCACACGAGCGTGTGCGTGTTCGTACATAGGTGTGTACACAGGTGTGCACCCCTGTACGTGCAAAAACATGGGTGTTTGCAGGTCCACGCATTGTCTTCAATGGAGCCACGGCTGCTGCCAGAAGCTCCATTGAAGACAATGGTCTGCCGGCACCCCGTAATTATTTTTCAGGGAAGAGCTTTAAATAAAAAAAAATATATATATACTCACCTGTCCGCCGCTGCCGGCTGAGAACCTCAGCCAATCACAGGCAGCTCTTGCTGAATGAATGACAGGCGAGGGCTGTCTGTCATTGGCTGAGCGCCTCAGCCAATCAGAAGCAGCTCTTTCAGCAGGTGGGGATTTTAAATCCCTGTCTGCCAAAAGAACTGCATTGGAGAGCCAGGGACAGCGCAGAGAAGATGCGGCTGAGCCCCGGCAGCTGAAGGAAGGTGAGTATGTTTTTTTTTTTATCTTTAACACTACTTTGCCTTTTTTTTTTAGGGAAGGGCTTATATTTAAAGCCCTTCCCTGAAAAACAATTACATGATCCTTGCAGATGTGGCTGGAAATTCTTTATTCCCTGCAGGAATGAAGAATTCCTTTGCAGCATCTGTCATAGATGTGGCAAATCCTTCAGAAAGTCTGGTTACAGCAGCACACTGTTTGAATCACAATCAGTGACCAATGTTGCTCGCCCCGTAGTGGACTGGATCCAAGTCCAAGAATTGCATATACAATAATAAGGCCACAGGATGGACTGATCTCTTACCATCTCGTAGGACCTGCCATGATATCAAAATTTTTTTTAATTTTTTCATTATTTTCGAAACATTTTATTTCAATTTTTTAAGTATTTTGTAATCCTGTGTTGGGTGTATCTAACAACGAGAATTATTTTTGTGTAAATAAAGTTTATATTTGATTAATGATTATTATTTGATAATGTGTCGTTATTTGGATATTGTTATTCCCAGTACTATTCAGCAGTGTGCAATGTTCTCCATTTTTTCCTTCTCTATTTTTCCTTCTCCTGTGTTCTTTCTTTTTTTAGTGATGCAGGGATCTGGTGGCTACAGTCCTGCTACTTACATGTGAAAATATGCTAGACGGTTTTGTTGAGGCTAATTAGACTGTAACATATGAGATTTGATGCGCTGGATAGATATCCCCTTACAGACCGGTTTTCTATGTCAATTGTGGACAGAGATAGGCTAGTTAAATTCAGCATTAGAGTAAGTGGTATGGCAATTATTGATACTATATGCAGCGATGTTGTACACCAACATATGTTAAGGTTTATGCATTTTTGACATCAGATATACATACATAGAAAGGGTTGCAAGACTTGTGTGGCTTATTTATGCTACATGTCACATTGGAGAAGTTTGTGTAGTCTCGCGGCAGATGTGAGACATCGCGCATGCGCAGTTGGTAACGAAGGTTAGAGACGGGGCGTCTGACGTTCCCTTGACGACATTGGAGAAGTTTTTGTAGTCTCGCGTGAGGTGAGAGACATCGCGCATGCGCAGTTAGTAGCGAAGGTTAGAGGCGGGGCGCTTGACGTTCCCTTGGCGATGCCTGACACGGTTAGTGGTGCGCCCGTGGTCTTCCCCCACTCTTCGGACCCGAGGTCTATGAGGGAGGAGACACATATGTTTAGGTTAATTATGTTAATGGTACGCCTGTAACCTTGCTCCACTCTTTTGACCAAGAGGTCTATGAAGGAGGAGATACATATGCTTAGGTTAATTACACATTGACACATGTGCAGTGGATTCCTATGAACGCTGTGATATGATGACATGACGGAAGGAGGAGGAAGAGGAGAGCAGTCCAGACCGGTGGAGACGGCGATTATGTTTCAGGTGTTTTCATGTTAGTTTTAATGTGGTGATTGGTGATAGGTGCACAATGTTTTATAACAGTGGATTGTTTAATGTTCAGTGAGCTTGACAAAGACTGCTGCAAGCTGTCGAAACGTCGCTGCATTACCCGATTGTGAGCAATAAATATACAGACAGGTAAGTATATATATATTTTTTCTTTTTTACAGTAAAATGTTTGTTTTTTAGGGAAGAGCTTATATTTAAAGCTCTTCCCTGAAAAACAATTACGGGGTGCCAGCAGACCATTGAAGACAATGCATGCAATCCCTATAGTGCACGCATGTCCTATCTTTGCAGGCGCACGCCTGTAAAGCACGAACATGTGACTAACCCATAGGGAATGCATTGCTTGTAATAGACGCAGGTTTTTGTGCATGCGTATGCACGCACAAAAACACGCTCGTGTGAAGCCACCCTAACCCTGTAAAGAAGAACTGTGTGTTATGTTATGCTTTTGTAGCTCTGTGCAATGGGGCTGATACAGCATTATTGTTACTGTTCTTCATGTCTTTGCTGTCATGGTGGCCTGGAACGTCTATTCCTGGCCCCTCTATAAATGTCATACATGTAATGTCTTGTGTAGATGCACAGTGCAGAAACTGTCTTGTCATTTGTTCTGTGTACTGCACAGCTGCAGTGGATGAAGAGTTAATATCTGTGAATGCATCCATCTCATGTCATGTGGAATGTTTGGAGTCTATAAATATGAGTGATTAGGCCCCGCTTGTCTTCTGCATCCCCCACTCGGAGCGCAAGGTGATCGCTCAACATTTGAGTGATCACCTTGCGCTGTAAAAAGCACACAACGATTATCGCTCAAAAGATTTTTTTGAGAGATAATCGTTGTGTCTAAACCAGGCTTTAATTTACGTGTATATGTGTACCAAACAATCAGCAATCTTACATTTACTGAAGAGCTTACTAAAAAAAAGAAGAGAGGACACACCATCACAAACAATTTAGAAACAATAAATAACATCAGGAGGAAAAGTTTAAGAAGCCTATTTTTTTTTTAAAGTACAGAAACCACAAATTACTCTTTCTCTCCTGTGATCTCATCTGCTCCTTTTTAACAGAATGACTGATAGCAGAGTGTGCTGCGAGTTGGAACTACGTTAATATACTATATTCCACCAAGAATACTTACATAAATATAAAATTATAATAAATTACATAATGCATAAGCATTTTCAAATTGGTCTGAACATCTGAAAGTACAAAGTCATGTCCAAACAGCTGCTGAATTAGCATGATACATTGTAATATGTTTATTTATAAACTTCTCTGTCTACTCTGTAAAGAAAATTATGTATAGCCAATTTAGCAAAAATAATGTTCTTTGTGTCCAGACCACCAAATGGCCTGTGGAGTCACTATTTTCAATTGCATACCTAGAGGCAATGAATTAGTTTACTTTTCCTAAATGGGCTTAATCATTAGGGTGGAGACATCTCTTATCAGTCGGCTTCTGAGCAAGATATGATAATGGGAATCAATTATCCCTGTCTTTGATATTTACAAAAGAAACATGCTGCATAAGAGATGCTGACTACAAGCACCATGTTTGTGACTACAAGACAAGTGTCACACTGGTGGCAGTTGTGAAGATGAAAAAGCATTATACAAAAAATTGGCATAGAGATAAAACTACTATTTTTTATTTATTTAAACTACCTTAGTCCATGAGGAAAAAAATACCCAAGCTGTAGATGTTAAGTATACTACCTGAAGAGACAAAAGATGCAAAGGGACTTAAGGCCCTCTTACATGTTAGTTCTCGATGCTTAACACTCGTCCCCGTGTGTGCTCGCTCCCTTGCTGTTACACAGGAGCGAGTATCGCTGGATCACTCCCAGCGCGGCAAGTAGGGAGGCGGGGCGACTGGAGGAGAGTTCTTTCCCCGCTTTTCCCCCGCCCCTTTCCATTCACTGTAAGCAGCGGCCATTCATTACTGAAGGCTGCTGCTTACACTGAACAATCGTCGTTCAGGATTATAAGCATCCCTAAAACTGAACAACTAGACGATTCTCATCCAGTCATTCAGTTTCTGCATGCTTTTAGAGTGGACAGACATCGCCAAGCAGCCCCCACCTTCCAAGTGGGCAACAAGGTGTGGTTATGCACCAAAAATTTAAAATTTTAACTTGGACGAAGATTTATCAAACCCTTCCTGATCAAAAGATAAGTCTTTGCTAAAACCTTTCCAGGACAACACCTTTCCGGTGAGGGTCCAAGGGGAGGAAGAGTTCATGGTGGACAAGATTTTGGAGAATCCACATACCATAGGTAGACTGCAGTACCTTGTTACATGTAAGGGGTATGGCCCGGAGAAAAACTCATGGGAACTGCCCAGCAACTTCCATGCTCACGAACGAGGCACCTGGGAAAGCCAGGCGCTAGGATATCCAGAGGCCATCCTAGAATGAGGGTGCTACTGTAGGAGCTTGAACCTGGGACCTCCTGCACTCTAGTTGGCAGCTTTCTCCACTGAGCTATCCAGGTCTTTGGACAAACCCTAGTTCCTGCCTCCTGGTCCTGACCCCGCCTCTGTCTTGATTGGACTTCCTATAAAAGCCAGTGTGAGATTATTCTGCTCCACAGCATTTTATCCAGCTCCGCTTCTGCCTGCTATTGCTACAAGATTACCCGTTGCTGACCCCTGGTTTACTCTCCTGACTATATTACCAGCCTCATCCCTTGTACTACATAACATGTTTACCCATTGCTGACTTCTGGCTTTCCATCTGACTACTCTCCAGTCCTGCGGCTGCTACACCTGAGGCTCCCCCTTAGTGCCTGAACTGCTACACAGGATTGCTGAGAATGGAAAAGCTGCATATGCAACCGAGAGCATGTGCCCCCCTTCGGGATTTAGAGAGGTAGGACAGATGATAGTGGTGGTGGCATCTGTTGCTAGGGAAAAAGGGGAAAGACATGGGCTGCAACTACCAGTGAGAGAAGGTGTGGGAAGTCGGTGGCCATGGCTCCCTTACATTATAGGCAATTAGGAGCCAAACTTATTGTGCCATCACTTACATTCAAGTTAGCTGTTATTTTTCTTTATATTGGTAGATGTATTTATGTATCAGCTGCGAGTTTTTTTGCTGCTTATGCCTGTTTATTATAGTTTATTTATTCCTATTACAATCAATATGCTGACATTATTTGGTTTTCATTTTGCTTCCCAAAGTGTTTGGAAAATTTTCTGCTGCGCTAAAAAAGATTTTATTACACTATTTTATACTATGTTTTTCTGTGTAACATCTATATATTGAGTAAAGCCCCTTTTGTACATGTGGTGACCAGAATAACTTCCTGAGACTTTGTAAGGGGGGGATTGTGCTCTGCTCCCCTCTTACTAGTGGCTTGGATAGCGATGTTAAGCTATGGGAACGGGGATGCAGCTGGGAACAGGAAGAGAGCACAGTGCTGCAGCACCGCTCTGCCGGTCCAGTGTTACAGCCAGAGAGGGAGAGCTGCAGGCGGTATAAAGTTTCTGCTTTTGTATTGAAAGTGATTTTGCTACAGTTATCAGGAAACGTTTAAAGTACAACTACCCTCCTATGGAGTTACTAAAGGCCCATTTACACGCAAAGACAATCTTTCCAACGATTGAAAGATTGACAGTTTTAGCGATAATTTTGCATAAACTGCTAATGGACACTAATGTCCATTAGTAATTTATTACCTTTATTTATGTGTAAATGAGCCTCCAGCAGCTGTTTGCAAATCCCAGCATGCTGTCTGGACTTTGCACTCAGCTGCATTGTTTTCACACAGGCTGTCACCCCAATGAATGTAATCATCTGCTGCTGTGCAGAACACAGCGTGCGGTCCCTATTATCTCTGTCCGGCTGAACGATGGATTTTAAGCTCACCTAAAAATCACTGTTCAGCTGAAAAGTGAAAGATGGAAGCATTTGTACGCAATGATTATCGCTCAAATGCCATTGCTTAAACGAATTTTGAGCAATAATCGTTGAGTGTAAATACTAGGTAGTTCAGTAAAGTTCCGTTTTATAAAACAAATTGGCCTCTGTCTTCATCTGTTCCGTCCTGAACCTGATTTGTACCCCACCTGTGTCTTTTACTACATCCTTTTTCAGATAAATTAAAAATCTGCAGAAAATCTAATGTGTACATATGTGGGCAGCTTATATATATATATATATTTGTCTCCTGATATCATCAGTAGCAAAAATGAGTGCTTCATTTACACGTAATGACTGTTATCTAAACGAGCGCACGAGTGAGTAACGTCACCGCCTGCTGTTTGCGCTTGTGCAGAATGTCTAGACAGGCAGATGATCGCTGAGAATCGTTCACTTCTCACTAACTTCTCACTCAGTGCTTCACATTCAGTGAGCGTTGAGATGCACCGAGAAGTGAGGGAAGCAGCAATTATTTTTATGCTGGTTGAAACACCCCGCTTGTCTTCTGCATCCTCCGCTCCGAACGCTCGGCTGTATTATAGCCGGACGCTCTGAGCGGGGAACAGCCGGATGCAGAAAACAACCCTGCTTGTCTTCTGCATCCTTCTCTGGCAGCACAAGGTGATCGCTCATATTTAGTGATCATCTTGGGCTGCAAATGACACAACGATTATTGCTCAAAAGTCGTTTGAGCCTTTAGGCTGAGTGTGCACTATTTGAAGGACCACAGGTGAGGCACCTGGAGACCCATAGGGTCCAGGAGCCCACACCAGGTGAGCACAGACCATTGGACCTAGAGGTGCTTTCCATTAACTTTTTTTTCCATTTTACATAGAATAGATAGCTAGTTTCCTGGATGAAGCATTTCCAATGAAATGCATGTCAGTCGTTGTGAGTTCGTTGTTGGAGTGCTGTTGGTATACAATCCTTGTAGCGCTGATGTCTGTTACTGCATACTTTGGGGTGATTAATATTTAATGCCTTGTGACTTATCAGTTCTACTCCTTTGTCAACCATACCACATATCCAATAACCTTTTTCAGACTGCTGCACTAATACGTGTATGTGTATATATATATATATATATATATATATATATATATATATATAGACTTATTTATTAGTACTGTGCAAAAGTTTTAGGCATGTGTGGAAAAAGTGCAGCTAAATTCTTTTCTGCACCAGGACAATGATCCCAAACATAAAGCCAATGTCATTAAGAACTATCTCCAGCGTAGTGAAGAGGAGGGTCCTGGAAGTGATGGTATGGCCCCCACAGGGCTCTGATCCAAACTTCACTGAGTCTACCGGGATTACATAAAGACAGAGAAGGATTTGAGTAATGGCCCATTTACACGTAATTATTAAAATTTGTTCTAACGAACAAATATGAGCAATAATCGTTCAGTGTAAATGCACAAAAAAATTGTTCACTATTCGCTGGATCGCTGGCTTCTCGTTGTGTGTAAACGCTTCCCGCTCAGTGCTTCACATAGAAGGTGAAGCGCTGAGTGAGAAGCCAGCAATGTCTTTCAGACTAAACACTCTGCACAATTGTAGACAACTGTAGTCAGCACTCCTGTAGTCGTTTACACAACTGTTGAAGGGCCATGAGCCTACATCCACAGGAGATCTGTGTTTCTTCAAAAACTGTCTGCAAGTATACTTAGAAGAATTGATGCTGCTGTGATGGCAAAGGGTGATCACATGAAATACTGATTTGACTTACATTTCTCTTTTTTCAATCACTTTACATTGTGTTAATTGACAACAAATCTATGAACATCTCAATTTTTGAAAGCATTCTTACTTTGCAGCATTTTTTCCACACCTGCCTAAAATGTTTGCACAATACTGTATATTTGCAGGCGAACTGTTGACTTGGACCCAGACATTCAGCTCCACTCATATTCTTTTAGTACATAAGCCATAGTGTAATAGCTGTTTAGATAGAGTAATGGTATAATTTCTACTAAGCACTATTTGAGATAGTACAATCTCTTAAACTAGGCTGATAGGTAATGTCTTGAGAACCCATAATGGCTTGAGGCCCTGTGCAGACAGTGGCCATAGCCATAGACTACAGCCAGACATAATGAGCCTGACCTCAAGTGCTTTGTCTTATCACATTAATCAGTAGACGACTACAAAACAGAGACAAAGAACCACTAGACTAGACAAGATGCTTGTTTTCAGTGTTGCCAAAGCCATTGTTATCTAGCTAACATTTACTTTCAAATGAATCCATTTTCCCAAGGTCTAGTCTCCTGGTAACATTTTCTTCCAGTGGTCACTTCAAATACTTCACCTCCACTTCATTTACTTCAAATCCCCCCTATATTTTTATTTTTGAGGAAATAAGTATGACCTAAAATCTAAAGATTTTATCACATTATCTACAAAGCGAATAATGTTATTAATACCACTGATTTTAAGAAAGTGGCATGAAATCTTATTCATCAAAACCATTTGGGGGAGGCTTTATGAATAAACATCATTCATGCATATGTAGGTGAATCTATTTTGTGCATTAGACACTGAGTTTACAGTTACCGCTACTATTTTGTTCATCCTGCCATGTTTCCTTTTCTACTTAATAATCTTCTTTCAGTTCTATACAGCTATTGATATATGTATGTAACAGTATGTCATATAAAACAATCTTTATTGAACCTTAAAGGGGTATTCAGACTTTAGGCAATCTTCGTTAGGTATGTGTGTGTGTGTGTGTGTGGAGGGGGGGGGGGGGGGGTCACCCACTGGGACAAGGCAGGTTTTGTATTAGAAGGCAGGTAGTGGTCAGAAAAGGGAGGAGATGGAAAAGTAGGAATTTGTGTTTTGGAAAAATTGGAAAATTTTCAATAAAAACGATTTGATTTAAAATGTGTGGCTAGCTTTCATCAGCTTCTACTTATTGCACCCATCTTTTAATGCACATCAGAGCTATTCCCTAATAGGGGCCCAGACGTTGGAGAGTTTTGTGAAATGTTTATAGTATCAATCCCTCTTTAGGAAAGTCCAAGATTTGACAAAATGTGATGAAATTGTGTCATGTCATCATCAACAGACTAAGCAAGCAAGAAGTTGGACGTCAGCGTTTCCAAAGTAGGCAAACTTTAGTCCAGGTTAGTACACATACCTTTAGTCCAGGTTAGTACACATACCCCATAAAAATAGCAAAGTTTCAATTCTGGTGTAGGGCCTTTTTCAAGCTCCAAATACAGGTAAGTAACAAACACACATGGACATTATTAACCATCGCTTGTAAATAGGCTAATCACTTGTTGGTGACTTCAGGGTCCATGCTATGGAACTCCACCTCTCACCTGCACCATTCCAGGTTAGCTGCACTCCATCTCCAATATAGAAAGAACTGCCACGCGCTTCCAACCATTATTTGCGCATGCTCTGGCAGTTTCACATGACAGGTCACATGACTCCCGTCATAATACCTTATATCCAATACTGTACGGCATCAATCCACATATAAATCAAGGAATAATTAAAGCCTCAAAAGCTATGTAAACATAGGCTATCTTTATATATAACAACACAGCCATATATAATAATAAAAACATAAATAACTCCATTTCTATTTGCTTCTCCGGTGACTTTGGACAGTTGGAAACTGCAAGCGCAGACCTATAATAACACAAAAGAAATATACTAATCCCAGGATAGAGCAAAAGTGGTTAAAAACAGTTATAAAACCTATGCATAATTGAAAAGGGCATTATTGTATGAGCATCACACTCCACCAATACTGAAATCAAAGTTCAAGCATGTAGATCCACCTGATCTCCTTCCTCTTAAGCAGTTTTTCCATGATCCTCCCCTATACATAAAACAAGCACATGGTCTATTACTGTATTAGGGTGACTACCCACTAGCGTTTTTTTTCACTGCGAAATTTGCTGCGTTTTTTTTTCTGCAGGGGTCTATGGGACTTGTAATGTTAAAATCGCGATCGCGCAAAATCGCGATTTTGCGCGATCACGATTTTAGCTTTACAAGTCCCATAGCCCATAGACCCCTGCAGAAAAAAAAACCCGCTAGTGGGTAGTCACCCTAACATAGCTAACTAATTGCGTGTCCTGCCTCCAAAAAATGCAGGTAACTCCATATTTTTCCACTTTACCTTGCTTTTATGCTTATTGATTTGTTCACGGACCTTCATTGTAACTTCTACTATATAAATCTTACTACATGGGCACTCAAGCATGTGTATTACATAGCTCAACCTGTACTTGTAGTAAGAATGCAGCCTTAACACATTTCCTTATGTGGATGCCTAAATAAATCCCCCGTCACCAAATTACCACAATTTGAACAACTGAGACATGGGAAATTGCCACATCTCAAGGGGGCCAACAGAATTGGACAACGTACCAACATCAGACCGTACTATTTTAACATGGTAATTTAGGTTTCTCTGGTACGCCATTGTAGAGAAGATTTAAATTCAATGACATCAAGACAGTCTCTAGTTAACAAGAGACCACTCATCCCATAAAACCTTTCCCAAATCTCTGCTATATTTAGAGAAGGTGGAGACAAAGGAAATCCTAGCTTCATCTTTCTTGGTACTCCTCCCTTAAGATACTACAGCGCCCAGTCTTGTTTGTGTGCTATCCAGTAACCTCTTAGGGTATCCTCTCTTAACAAACTTCAGATACATTTCATTAACTCTCCTATTGAATTGAATATCATCTGTCGCAATGTGGGCAACTCTCACCAATTGACTCCAAGGGAGAGAGCTGACAACATGCTGTGAGTGATAGCTGTCAAACCTCAATACAATATTCTTGCCTTTACTCTTCACAAATAGATCAGTTTTTAATGTCCAATCCTTAACATATACAAACATGTCAAAAAACTGGATAGACTCCCTTGATTTTGACATAATGAATTTAATATCCGGAATGCAGAAATTCAACCTAATGTGAAATTCATCAAGTGCAATTTCATCACTTGTTCAAATCAAAAAGATATCATAAATGAAGCACCAGCAGCACAGGATGTGACATCAAAACCTTGATGCATACACAAACTCGCCCTCAAAGGAGGACATAAAGATGTTAGCATACGTATGGGCCACATTTGACCCCATCGCAGTCCACCTCCATTGCAACTAGAAGTCATCCCCAAAGGGGAAGTCATTTTTCCTTACGAAAACCTCCAACAGCGTCTTCATGAGTCATGCACGCACCATATCCCATCCCATGCCAGTAAGAGCTCTATAAATGGGCGCTAGGCTCCTTTCATGTTAAATAAAAATATACAGGGACACGACGTTAAATTAAACCAACGAAAAATCAGATGATAAAATCAATGTACTTAATCTCTGAGTGTGCAGTGGTGGCAAACTGACATAGTACTCTAACCTAGAAGATCGCAATATTACTTTATATGGAGCCTTACCCCGAGGCTTTGAGCCTCCCTGGAAGATAATACAAATTCTTATGGATTTATAGAATCCTTATGAAATCTCTCATAAACTTCATTGTCACTAAGTTGCAGATTAACCTCCTGTAGATATTTATCCATGTCCATCACCACAACTGGTTATCCACTGATTTCACAGTAATGGCCTTATTTTCAATCACTGTTCTCAATGCCTGCCATTCCGATTTACTTCTATAATTATCTACAGTCCTCATTTTCAATTGCTTAACTTTCTCCATAACAATGCTGATACATTCTACTGCTTGATTTGTAATAGGTGGGGGAAAGTTACTTGGCAATCATAACCCAAAATCTCTCATATTGAATCCCACACTCACATGGTCAGAATTCACACCCTCTAATGATCTAAAATGGACCTTAAGGCCTCCTGCACATGGGTGAGACGGACCCTTAATGTGGGATTCCCGCAGCGGAGTTTGTCCCGGTGCCCAGCCGGTGACCCCAGTGTACCTGTCCGGCGGTTCTGCACAGCTCTGCGGATATGCCATCTGGCACTTCGTCGCACATGTGCCACAAAACAGCTGGCTTCCATTGACTTCAATATAAGCCGGCTGTGCATAACCCACACCAAATCGCAGCATGCTGCGATTTATTCTCCGCAATCAGAAAATAGCAATCAATTTCCGCTCATGGAGATGAAATGGCATTTTGCCATTGAATACTATAGGCTGTATTTGCTGTGGAGTCCGGAGGCGGACACACGCTCCGGACTCTGCAATGCAAATATGCCTGTGTGCAGGAGGCCTAAATCTGAAAATCCTGAAAAATCTTTGTAAATAAATTTCTACCTGAAACTAATCATTGGTTTACTGTTAAAATATTGGTCTACTTCAACAAAAGGATAGTCCTTAATTTAACAAAGCTTGTTCCACCTCACTCAAAGGAAAAGAAGAAATAATTATCATTAATTCCAATGTCTCAGCAGATACCTCCTAGTGACCAGGCGATTGTTCACTGGTTCTTTCTTCCATTGACTCTTTTCTTTTCTTTCGGCCCCACTGGTATTTCCATCCACCCCTCCTTCTACTTCTCCAGGGGGATGTCCCCATGTCTGTAAAGAATACAGTTGTGTAGAGTAATTTGTTGATTCAGAATCCCCAGTGGTGAATCCAAATGAGATGCTTCTAGGTCTGTTTCCTCGACTGGATCCATATTAGACTGACTAGGTCTTTGCCAGTTATACACTCTATGAACTTGGTAGTTCTCCAGATCTCTATGTGACTTATCCCATTTTTTGTGTTCAATTTCTGATCTATGTCAAATCACTGATGGCTCGCTGATTAAGCCCAGTGTTAGCATTTTAAACTGGCAATACACTTCAAATTATGATCAGCTATAATTCAGCCAATTAATTAAAAGTACCTTTGATGCAAATGATCTGACCATCAATATGCTGGCTAAAATTACTGTGTTAACATGAGAATGAATAATGTTATGTTAAAATGAAGCATACCATTGGTTTTTTGGTGAAATTCTCTGGCAGTTTGATAGAACACACACCTTTCCATTGGAAAAATTTGAGTTGAATCCAAGATGGCGGCATTCAAAAAGGCCACTATGTTGCTAACATGACGGAAGAGATTTTCTCCTTTCCTTGCAGCTTGCATGCAAAACTGGATCACCGTTTGCCAAACTATTTTTATTCTATATGGGTTTCCACACTTTTGAAACACCTTGTATATGAAAAAATTTAGGAAAAAACCAAAATGGGTTTTCTCAAAATATCAAACGATCATCCTTAGGGTTCCTTTCCACTGGCGATAGCGATATCGCTGCGAGAAAATCGCAACGTTAAAATCGCATCGCTGCCAAAAAGCCAAGCTTCTGCGTTGCGATGCAAGACATCTGGTTTTCCATTGTACTATATGGGCGACAGAAAAATGCAAAATGCTGAAACAATCCTCCTGCTACGATTTTTAATCCTCGCATCGCAGCTTGCCCTTAAACATCGCTAGTGGAAAGGTTGTCCTAGAACAACATGTGTGGGACTTTCTTCCGAGAGCTCGCACTCTCACATCGCATTGAAAACGTGCGATTACCTCGCCAGTGGAAAGGAGCCCTAAGGGTGAATATTCACTTACGTTTTTCACGCGATATAGCAGCGTTTTTTAACGTGATTGTCAATGGGACTTTCTAATGTTAAAAACACATCACAAGTTTGTGCTTTGCAATTTTTGTGCTATGCGTTTTTTAACATTAGAAAGTCCCATTGACAATCGCGTGAAAACAACGCAGCGATATTGCGTGAAAAAACGTGCAAAAAAAAGCGCAAATGTGCAGGAGCCCTTAATTGGCTAGTCATAGCATATAGGCATAGGTTCAGTCAATATCTGGCTGAAAAAAATCCAACATGACCGATCACTATTTATTCAGACAGTGGCTGATTGTTGACTAAATCTTAATTTTTAATCCGGGTATACAGGCAGGTAGGAACTATTAGAGGTTGATCCAGGGATTAGTCTGATTGCCATTAGGGAGTCGGGAAGGAATTTTTTCCCCAAAAGGGCTCATTGGCTTCTGCTCTTGGGGTTTTTTGCCTTCCTCTGGATCAACACAGGAGGATAGACAGGCTGGACTAGATGGACATAGTTCGTAAGGCCGAATGAAGACAATGTTACTATGACTATTGCAAATGGACGTTCACATAAAATTTTAAATCTATGATCCTCCAAAATCATCCTTTTTCCAGGTCAGTTTCTTTTTCTGACACAAAAATGATGTCACATGCTTTTGAAGGCAGATGTCTGTAAAAAACAATTTGGCATGTTGGCATGTCGCCACTGTGATGTAGTTGTGAAATCTGTAATAAATTACATAATGTGCCAATGAACATACGTCATTATTGTCTTCACCACCAATAAAGGTGCTTTTACATGGAATGATTATCGTTCAGATTCCTGCAATCCAACGATAATCTGAACGATTATTCAGTATACATACATGCACCAACTTAGAGACGAATGAGAAGCTGGTCACTTTTGTCGATCAGTTTCAGCATACAGAAAACTGAATGATGTATTGTTTCATGTGAACAGGCAGCCGTTCAGTTATGAACAATTGGTTGCTTACTGAGAATGGAGGCAGGCGGGCCAGAATGATCCCCAGCCTGCTCCGTCTCCATTCACTAGCAATGATCATTCCCGTGTAAAAGCACAGGAACGATTATTGCTGAGACGACCTGTCGGGCATCTATTGCCCAACAGATTGTCCCATGTAGAAACACCCTAAGTCTTCCAAAGCTGAGGTTAGCTAGCCATTTTTTGATGGATCTAAACTGGCTATACACATTTTGCCCACATCTATCTCTTCCAAGCCCCCATACATATGCATGCTCCGATCATTAGGTGGTCGGCTGTTCACGCCAAAATGATGTACATTTAATGTGCATGGTCAGCTTTATGATAACACAAAGTCTGGGACTGCTATCAGAAATAAGGTATCACTATGATGCCTGATGTTCAGAGTTAAAGGGGTTGTCCCGCGGCAGCAAGTGGGGTTAAACACTTCTGTATGGCCATATTAATGCACTTTGTAATATACACCGTGCATTAAATATGAGCCATACAGAAGTTATTCACTTACCTGCTCCGGTGCTGGCGTCCCCGTCTCCATGGCGCCGACCAAAGCTGCCTTCTCCCTGGAGTAGACGCGCTTGCGCTGTCTGCCCTCTTCTGTCCGGCTCCGGAGTGCTCGCACCGGACAGGTCTTCTGCGCCAGCACCGGAGGGGTAAGTGTATAACTTCTGTATGGCCAATATTTAATGTACAATGTATATTACAAAGTGCATTAATATAGCCATACAGAAGTGCTTAACACCACTTGCTATTGCGGGACAACCCCTTTAAATGTATTTAGTGGTAACATTTTGAACAAAATTTGATGTCAATTGACAATGCTTCCGTCTATACCCTTGATGTGTATTTGACCCCATACTGGTATTTGAATTCACGGGCTGATCCATATCCTGATTGACGTTAATCAATTGTCATTATGTTCCATATTTTTTCCTTGTTCTTCTATTTTGTAGTAATCTTTCTTTCATATCTGTAATGACATGCTGCGTGATACCACTTTTTATTACCATGTTTATTATCCCTTTTCTACTTTAAAAAGTCTTTCAATAAAAAACAGATTTGAAGAAAACTTCATGTCAATGCTGAACAATTTCTGTATGTTGAAAAAAGTAGCTGATTTTCAAAAAAGTATATAAATGTATTTCGACTGAAAAGTACATTTTAAAGCATTAACTAGTCTTAGGTGACCTGCTAATGTACTTCTAAATACATCGGCTTCTCTTGATGTAGTATTATTTGATGGCCTTATTAAATCAAATGGTATAATCCTAAGAGGGTCTATTGGTTTCTTTATGGAAATTAGCATATACAATTTCAGAGTGGGCTGGTATACAAATTATTGGTGACACTGCCAAAGAGGCTTACATTTTAAGAGACTGCACTAAATAGTCTGGCTGTGATGATTGAGCTAGTTCACTTTGGACAATCTAATAAACACAACAGGACTCTGGCCTTTGCAATGTTAAGCTATGTGTAATGTACTACATATATTTTTAAGCATATATAATGTATATAACAATATTTCTCATGTTTCTTGAATTTCACACAATTTTTTTATATAAGCACAGCAACACAAATAATATATAGAAATTTTTTGAGCCTCAGAATGTTGGTGAGTCATATATCAGAACATGAAACTTTTATTGAAAGGACTTGTCGCACAAAAACTATTGTTTATTATTAAAAGCAGCCCATGATTATGAACTTTTTTGTATTTACATATCCCAAGATATTTTGGGACTAATGTAAGAATAGAATAGCACCACCTGCTGTTTCTATTCTGTGTCTACCTTAGTAACATTACCAAGGTGGTCACACATGCTCAGTCTGCTTCCCTCTCTGCTCATCTGGGTATGTAGAGGGCTCCCTGGTGTAGTAAGTGGTGGTTTCTGAAGTTCTGGGGGAGGAGCAGTATATAATCCAGGAAGCCCATGTAGAGTAGAAACTAGAAAGTGTGCTGTCCTGCTGGCACTAAGTTCCTCCATGTACATTAAGTTAAGGCCTCCATTCACATTAACGTTTGTGGAGGTGATGGACATTTCCACAAATTAGGTATGATTTGATGCATGGATAGAAGGAAAAATCTGAGAATGTCCCTTTCGACTTTAGCTATGGGCCCTGGAATCAAAGATAGGAGAGCCATTTCTGGGGAAAGAAACACTGTCACCCTACATAGGGAATTATATAAGGAAATTGTTGTTGTTAGCTGTTTAGCCGTTCACGAGCCTTGGCGATCCTAAAGGTGAGCTCCCTCCATGTTTTTCAGTTTGCTTCTTTCAGTTGTGTGATCTCAATGCCAGTATCAGCTCTGACAGTATCAGCCATCATGTCCTTTGGCGGCCAGGTCTTCTTTTGTCACTGATCTGTCCAAGCATTATAGATTTTTCTAGCAATTCTGCTCGCATTACATGGCCAAAATCCGTGAGTCTGAGTCCGGTCATTTTGCCCTCCAGTGATATATCGGGTCTTATATGATTGAGGACAATTTCTTTGTTGCTTTTGTTGTCTAGGGTATACACAGCAGCTTTCGCCAGCACCACAGCTCAAACGCATCAATCCTCCTTCTATCAGCTTTTTTCGCAGTCCAACTTTCACATCCATACATGGCTATGGGTAAAACGATGGTTTGCACTATCCTGCATTTTGATGCTATACCAATATCCCTACTTTTCCAGATTTTGTCCATGTTCAGCATTGCAATTTGCCCCAATGCTATCCTACGTTTTATCTCTGGCATAAATTCTCCAACCTGGTAAATTTTTGAACCAAGGAAGATTAAGTCTCACACACATTCTATGCCCTCCATGTCGATTTTGATTTGAATTTGGCCATTTTTTGCAGTTATCATAATTTTAGTCTTCTTTAAATTCAGGTAGAGATACATTTTTTATCAGCTGCATCAGACCTGCTTCTGTTTCTGCAAGCAGAGTTGTGTCATCTGCATAATGGAGATTGTTGATGTTTGTTCCATCTATTTTCACCCTGATTTCAAATTCATGTAGGTTCATTTTCCGCATGATCACTTTGGCATATAGGTTAAACAGCCAAATAGAGAGATTACTTCCTGTCAAAGGTTGAAAACCAGAGGGCATAACCACCAAATGTGAAGAATAGTGCCCCTTTCTAAGGAGCATCTGCAGCATTTTTCTGATATTTTGGCGTACATCTTAGTGAGTCGCCTGGGTATGCTGTACCATGTAGATAAAAGCTTATAATTAATTTCTTGGAATTCACATGAAATTGAAAGCTTGGGAGTCAAGAGAGCAGAAAGCCTCATTTGTAAAAGGGCATTCTAACTCTGTTTCCCAACCAAAGGGTGTTGCAGTGTCTTGCGTCTCCTCTGCCACCAGTATACAATAAACCACGGAGATTCCCACCTCCACAGGTGTAGGTGACTTGCATAGTGGGATAATGGGGCAAGTAGTTGAAAAGTGGATCCAAGTGAATAGATGTAATGTCAAATTTGTAGGTAGTGGAACCATGCCCCCATCAGCAAGTCCCCACTCTCCTAACAGGTCCCGAAGGGGATGCACTCCCGAGTTGGATATCAAATCTCTTACACACGGAAAAGGGGCCTCCAATTTATCTAATAGGGATGGTCCACCAGGCAAAGATGGCATATCAGGATTTCTCAACAGATTTGTAAGGTGGCCTGGTCGCAAAATCAAAGCCATGTGCACTGTAAAGCCATCCCATATGTCTAAGAGCCATTTCGTGAAAGTTCAGTCCCTGTCTGCTTCTCCCTCATTGTAACCAGAAAATACCCTGTGCCTGATATGGAGAGGAGTTTTGTTCCATTTACACCCACAGTTTAGAAGAGCTGGTATGGAAAATGTCTAGTATGCACTTCCCTATAGCACCTTTGCAGTAGAGGGAGAAGTTTAGGAGACCCATTCCCCCTTCTCTTTTTGGCAGATAAGTATATTATATTTCAAACGTAGTGTAACATCAAACTGGGACATGAACACTCAGCATAGTTTTACAGGTACGTGTACTGCAGAGCTGTGAACTGGAACTCAGAAACAGTGGACATAACTGAGCAGCAGACACAAAACCCTGATTGACAAATGCTCAAACACTCACCAAGCATACCCGCACACAAAGCTGGATGGAATTGCTATAATAAGTACGAGTAATTAGTTTGTTGATTGGCCAAGTCACTTAAGCCACGAGCCCAACTTCAAGGGTCCTCGTTGTCTCATGGTCCCTACTGTAATGAAACAACTTTCATTAAGCCCAGGATATCTGACTGCAAGCAGGATGATCACTCCAATAAGGGCGGCCCTGCACTGGAACCTCGAGACCTAACTAGCCCTAGATGTAAATGAACCACAGCCAGACAGTTCACACCAAATGCACCGAGAGCCGCACAGACACACAGGAGCATGACACTGTTCACACTAAAGATAGTGAGCGCTGCACAGACACCTCATGTCTAGTCACATGTGCAGAACATATAAAAGACTGCACAAATATGAAAGAACACAACACAGTTCACACTGAAGCCTGCACAGACAAGCAGGAACACAAGAGTACTCACACTGCAGGAGGGAAACCAGCACACACTGACAAAGAGCTGGTATATAAATATGCCACAGACCTGTGAGATTGGCTGACTGGAGCAAACCACACCCAGCCAGCTCAATCAACCAACCAACCATGAAGCTGTGCTGCTAGAAACACTGTGGTACCACAGATCCTAGCCAGCACAACCCTAACAGTACCTCTCTCTTAGGCCGCCTGCAGACAGGCGGAAATTCCACGGCAGGATTTCCCGTGGAATTTCCGCCCCTGGAAGCTGCCATAGGATTGCGTTCACAAACGCAATCCTAGGCAGACGGACGCGATTTGTCCACGTGAAATCTCGCGCGGCAAACAAACAGCGGCATGCTCTATTTCTGTGTGGGGCTCGCAGAGCCCCACACAGACATTTCACTCCCCGGTCGCCGACTCTGGTCTGCGCATGCGCCGGCACATCAAACAACCAGGGCCGCGGGAGCAGGTGAGAATTCTCGCAGCCGGATTCGACCCAGCCGTCTGCAGGCGGCCTTAAAGAGAGGCCTCTGGGGATACAGGTGCCTAACACGTGGTCTGACACTTCCACAGACAGTCTAGAGTCATCTTACAGATACAGTAAAAATAGTCTCTCTGCAATCAAATGGGGAGCATCTGAAAAAGGTAGAGAAATTTAGGCATCCATCTTCAAGACATTAATTCTGTTGAACCACGAGAGGGTTAGGGGCCACCACTTCCTCAAGTCTGCTTCTAGGGACAGGAGCATCAGTTTATAATTCAGGTCAAATAGTTGGTCTTGGTCAGCCATCAGGGAAATCCCCATATATCTGATACAATCATCCCGCCAACGAATGACAAATAACGTCTTAAGATGTGATACCTTGGCCGGCAGGATGGATACATTAAGGATTAAAAAATATAAAATATAAAAGGAGATCATCGGCAAACAGTACCAATTTGTGTGCAGTGGTCCTCGAATATCCGAGCTTTCCTTCAGTACGTTTGTCAAGGATTCCATCACCAGGACATATAAAAAAGGAGATAGGGGGCAGAACTGTCCTTTTCCATTTTTTTTTTTAGGAGGGGGGGGGGGGTGATAAGAGATTTGTTCACTTAGACCTATGGTGTGGTTGTGGTATAGAGCCATTATCCAATTCAGGCACTCGGGGCCTAGTCCACTCTTTCGTAGAGTTGCTTCCAGAAACCTGCAAGGGACTCTATTAAATGCTTTTTCAGCGTCAAACCACCAGTAAGCATAGGTGTTTCCCCGAGCAGCGAGCACTCGAAATGAGGGAAATGGGTCTAATTGTGTTGTCCCTAGTTGGGACAACGTCTGTAAACTTGATTGATTTTTCATGTTTAGAATTTACAACCTTTTTTTTATTATCTATATATATAAAGACGAAAGCCCTCCCTGACTCACTCACTGACTGACTGACTGACTCGCCAAAAGTTCTCCAACTTCCCGATGTCGTAGAAACATGAAATTTGGCACAAGCATAGATTATCTCCAAAATAGGAAAAGTAATTGGGTCCCAACTCGACTATTCAATTCTAGCGCAAAAGAATTGGCGTCGAAATTTAACGTACATAATCTAAATCTCTCACTTCCCAATGTCATAGAAACTTAAAATTTGGCACGGGCATTGAATATGTCATAAATAGGAAAAGTTAATAGGTCCAAACTCGATTATTCAATTCTATGCGCAAAAGAATTAGCGTCCAAATTTTACGCACAGAATGTAATTTTCTCACTTTCCGGTGTCATAGAAACGTGAAATATGGCAGGAGCATTGATTATGTCATAAATAGGAAAAGCTAATGGGTCCCAACTCAATTGTTCAATTCTATGCGCAAAAGAATTAGTGTCCAAATTTTACGTACGGAATGTAATTTTCTCACTTTCCAGTGTCATAGAAACGTGAAATTTGGCAGGAGCATTGATTATGTCATAAATAGGAAAAGCTAATGGGTGCTAACTCGATTATTCAATTCTATGCGCAAAAGAATTAGCGTCCAAATTTTACGTACGGAATGTATTTTTCTCACTTTCTGGTGTCATAGAAACGTGAAATTTGACACGAGTATTGATTATGTCATAAATAGGAAAAGCTAATGGGTCCCAACTCGATTATTCAATTCTATGCGCAAAAGAATTAGCATCCAAATTTTACGTACGGAATGTACTTTTTGCACTTTCCAGTGTCATAGAAACGTGAAATTTGGCAGGAGCATCGATTATGTCATAAATAGGAAAAGCTAATGGGTCCCAACTCGTTTATTCAATTCTATGCGCAAAAGAATTAGCGTCCAAATTTTACGTACGGAATGTACTTTTTGCACTTTCCAGTGTCATAGAAACGTGAAATTTGGCAGGAGCATCGATTATGTCATAAATAGGAAAAGCTAATGGGTCCCAACTCGTTTATTCAATTCTATGCGCAAAAGAATTAGCGTCCAAATTTTACGTACAGAATGTATTTTTCTCACTTTCCGGTGTCATAGAAACGTGATATTTGGCACGGGCATTGATTATGTCATAAATAGGAAAAGTTAATGGGTCCCAACTCGATTATTCAATTTTATGCGCAAAAGAATTAGTGTCCAAATTTTACGTACGGAATGTAATTTTCTCACTTTGCGGTGTCATAGAAATGTGAAATTTGGCACGAGGATTGATTATGTCATAAATAGGAAAAGCTAATGGGTCCCAACTCGATTATTCAATTCTATGCGCAAAAGAATTAGCGTACAAATTTTACGTACGGAATGTATTTGTCTCACTTTCCGAGTGTCATCGAAACGTGAAATTTGGCACGAGCATTGATTATGTCATAAATAGGAAAAGCTAATGGGTTGCAACTCGATTATTCAATTCTATGCGCAAAAGAATTAGCGTCCAAATTTTATGTACAGAATGTAATTTTCTCACTTTCCGGTGTCATAGAAACGTGAAATTTGGCAGGAGCATTGATTATGTTATAAATAGGAAAAGCTAATGGGTGCCAACTCGATTATTCTGGAACCTCGAGACCTAACTAGCCCTAGATGTAAATGAACCACAGCCAGACAGTTCACACCAAATGCACCGAGAGCCGCACAGACACACAGGAGCATGACACTGTTCACACTAAAGATAGTGAGCGCTGCACAGACACCTCATGTCTAGTCACATGTGCAGAACATATAAAAGACTGCACAAATATGAAAGAACACAACACAGTTCACACTGAAGCCTGCACAGACAAGCAGGAACACAAGAGTACTCACACTGCAGGAGGGAAACCAGCACACACTGACAAAGAGCTGGTATATAAATATGCCACAGACCTGTGAGATTGGCTGACTGGAGCAAACCACACCCAGCCAGCTCAATCAACCAACCAACCATGAAGCTGTGCTGCTAGAAACACTGTGGTACCACAGATCCTAGCCAGCACAACCCTAACAGTACCTCTCTCTTAGGCCGCCTGCAGACAGGCGGAAATTCCATGGCAGGATTTCCCGTGGAATTTCCGCCCCTGGAAGCTGCCATAGGATTGCGTTCACAAACGCAATCCTAGGCAGACGGACGCGATTTGTCCACGTGAAATCTCGCGCGGCAAACAAACAGCGGCATGCTCTATTTCTGTGTGGGGCTCGCAGAGCCCCACACAGACATTTCACTCCCCGGTCGCCGACTCTGGTCTGCGCATGCGCCGGCACATCAAACAACCAGGGCCGCGGGAGCAGGTGAGAATTCTCGCAGCCGGATTCGACCCAGCCGTCTGCAGGCGGCCTTAAAGAGAGGCCTCTGGGGATACAGGTGCCTAACACGTGGTCTGACACTTCCACAGACAGTCTAGAGTCATCTTACAGATACAGTAAAAATAGTCTCTCTGCAATCAAATGGGGAGCATCTGAAAAAGGTAGAGAATGTATCTGAAAATGTACGGAATGTAATTTTCGCACTTTCCGGTGTCATAGAAACGTGAAATTTGGCAGGAGCATTGATTATGTCATAAATAGGACCCGAATCACAGTTATAGACTAAAAAATACAAACTTTATTGAAAAATATCTTAAAAAACATGGGCTGACACACACACGTTACAAATAGACAAACAAAACATCCAAAATTATCACAAAAGAACGCCTCATCCTTGAAAAGGAAATAGATAGAGGCTGAAAATAATCGGTATTGCCAGAGGACAAATAGCGTTAGGACCTCTGTTTTACCAATCACAGGGGGGTAAGGGAAGTGACTCAGACTGCTGTAAGGGCATAAAAGATAGATAGAGTGCCCTCAGCAGAGTAGTAATTTTCGTAGAAGGTCACTTCCTACCAAAATTAGCCCCTATATTTTAGAGAATAAAGCGCACAACGCTCCACAAAATGGTCTAGGTATCATAAACTACAAGAACAACAATTCTCGCTTGCGCAAAATATATAGCGCAGAACGTGGTCATTCAATTGTAGTAAACTCGGCTCGACGCGTTTCTCCACACGAATGTGGTTCATCAGGAGCACTTAGATTATTTTAAGAGGACAATAACCGATCTGACTTTTTGCTGTCAGTGTTTGTGATAAACTAGAGTTCGGTAAATATTAGAATAATAAGGAGCAATGTTTTGGGAACAACAGGCAAACTGAGTACTCTGCCATAACGTATCTGTATCCCAGCAAATGGTTTGTGTTAGGATCCAGAACAGCCAGGATATCTTAGCGTAGTTTTGTCCCTTATCTGAGGACAGTGGCAAGAGTCATAAAGTAAGCTAGATAGCCTCAAAAGATCTATCTTAGGAGAATATTATTTTTCTGCCAAAGGATAGATAAAGATTAGAGTAGGTAACAAAAGTTACAAGAGAGTTAGAACAGCCCCCGTGGCTAATAAGCCATAGAGTCTAATAACCCTTCTTTTTGAATTAGCCTGGGATGATACAGCCAATCCAGAGGGTCATAGTCAGAGACAGAGGACAGTAATTCTACTCAGTGCCCGATAGGCATAAGAAGAATGCTATCTAAGCCTGCAAATGATTAGCCTGACAAAAAGGTTTTTTTTCCCCAAAGCCCCCAAAAATATAAATCAAATAAACAAAAAGATAGAGCCTGTGGCCCTGATGGTGAGCCACAGGAGTAGTGTGAGGTTGAATAGCAGTGTGCCCATATATAGTTTTCACTGGACCATCCCCTGGGAGGGGAGTTCTGACATAGCCCAATCAATGAGGTCCGGGGAGTAGAGGGGCCGGACTGAGGTCATTAAGTACTCCAACTCAAAGGTTAAGCACTTAGGAGATTTCTACTAACAATAGATAGGTAGCGGATCAGTACAGAGAAGTCAGAAACGTCTCTGATCGCTTACCTAAAGTCCCGATCGTTGTGTAGTCTCCGGTGAAGCTCCGAGCGGCAGACCGGGATTTCGCGCATGCGCATGACGTCATCGCGTATGCGTCGGTCCCCAGTGACGTCAATACGCCGGTCATGTGATCCCATGTGTGGGAACAAAGTCCCATTACTGTTAAGGGCAAAGGAGCTTAGAGTACTGGCAGCTGTATTGCAGCTGTCAGTGCTAGAGAGCGACGAGAAGGAGCAAACATATTTTTTTATTTGATACAGAATAAATAAGCCTACTTATTTAGCTTATAAATTTAGATAATACAATCCAAAAAAGTTGGGGATATCTTCGTAGATACATTGATAAGTAGGAGTCAAATAGAGAAGAATTCTCAAAATAGAATATAGAGTGATTGTCGTGAGATACAAAAAATTGAAAATGACTCAAATAGATAATGGCATCCAGTGAAACTTCATATCATAAATATATCAATGTATGATGCACAGACAAATATAGATTCTCACAATGGAATATAAAGTGGCTGTCATAAAACGGGGGCGGTTGAACACACCAAAATTATGTCAGTGACAACAAGGAAAATATTTTTGATTACAAAAAGCAATTAAAGCATAAACTTTCGTTTAGGCCTGATGGACTAAGGCTATTAAAACGAAAGATCCAGGAGGCTTCTTTTTGCAAGAGGCGTTGGTCTATGTTCCCTCGTCTCCCGTGCGTGCGCAAAAGTTCAATGCCCTGAAATTTTAAAGAATGCGCATCGCCGTTATGTACCAACCACATGTGATCCGCAAGGGGGGTGGATTCGTGTCTTTCGATATTCCCCACATGGCCAAGAATCCTACGGCGAAATTCCTGGATTGTCTTGCCAATGTAGTTTTTTGGGCATGGACATGTGGCCATGTATATAACATTTCTGGTCTTACAATTAATAAAGTCGTGACATTTGTATGTGCGATGGGAAACAGCACAGGTGAAGGAACTTGATTTCTGGATGAAGGGGCAAGCAGCACAGGAGTGACAGGGAAAAGTGCCTTTTGGTCGATTCGACCCTAGCCAGGTGATTTTGGATTCGTCCGGTGGTAGATGGCTTTTGACCAAGTGGTCCTTTAAATTATGGCCTCGTCTGTATGTTATACAAGGTTTTTGGGAAATATACTCTCTGATATCATAATCATTTTTCAAAATGTCCCAATAGTGAGAAAGAATATCACGTATCTGGGGACAGGCTGTATCATATGTACCTATCACTCTTGGGGAGTGGTCGGTAAGACGTACTTTTGGTGTTAATAGGTTGGTACGTTGTTGTTTGGACGCATATTGATAAGCTTGGAGAATTATTTCCTCTGGGTACCCTCTCGAACTGAAGCGTTTCATCAGTTTTTTGCTCTCTAGGAGAAATGAAGTTTCATCAGAGCAATTCCGACGTAGACGGAGAAATTGACCCTTCGGAATACCACGTTTTAAAGGAGTGGGATGATAGCTCTGCCACCCCAATAAACTATTGGTAGCGGTCTTCTTTCGATATAGAGTAGATGCGATGGTACCATCCTCATTTTTGACAATCTGGATGTCTAGGAAGGGTAATGTCGTAGCACTAATCTCGCTAGTCACGCGTAGATTTAAAGTGTTGGTATTTAGTGTCTCGACAAAGATCTCAAAAGAAATAGATGTACCCTTCCATAGGATGAGGATGTCATCAATGTAGCGTAACCAGAGTACAATATTGTCGGACCACTGTGAGTTGTTGTATATGACCTTTTCCTCCCACCAGCCCAGGTACAGATTAGCGTAAGATGGGGCACAAGGCGTCCCCATCGCTGTACCCCTGAGCTGGTGGAAGTACTCAGAGTCAAACACAAAATAATTGTGTTTAAGAATGAACTCCAGTAGGTTGACGACACACTGGTTATGACTTTCAAACTGCACCCCTCTTTGCTGAAGAAAGAAAGATACTGCCGCCAGACCCCCCTCATGGGGGATTGAGCTATATAAAGCTTCAATGTCCAATGATGCTAATAGGACGTCTGATTCAATGGTGATACCTTCAAGAATCCTAAGAACGTCCATCGTATCTCTGACGTAAGATCGTAATGATAGAACATAAGGACGTAGGATCTTGTCAACGTAGATGCTGATGTTTTGGGTAAGATTATTAACCCCAGAAACAATAGGGCGTCCCTTGATTGGGTTCGTCCCCTTATGTATCTTCGGTAATGCGTAAAATGTCGCAATGGTGGGAGAAGAAGAATACATAAAGCGATATTCGTTGGTATCGATATTGCCATTGGTCAATTCATGTTGTAACAAGTCACGTAATTGTGTCAAGAATAGATTAGTCGGGTCACGAGAGAGGGTGCTATATGTTGTAGAATCATACAGAAGTCGACGGCACATGTCCACGTAATGTGGTCTATTTAATATTACTATATTGCCACCTTTATCCGCCTCCTTAATAATGATCTTAGAATTATTTTCCAAAGATTTCAGCGCTTTAATTTGTCCTTGAGTCAAGTTGGAGTTTGGTTTATGGTAAGTTGTTAAGGTTTTTAAATCGTTTTTCACCAGTTTCTCAAATATATCAATTTCTGGACTATACAGAGACGGAGGGTTATTCTTGCTGGATGGTTTAAGGTCCGTAAACGGACCAGAGCCCAATAGTCTAGAGTTCTCATCCTCAAGGTCTTGTAACATTTGAAGACCCTGCCGGTCTGATAAATCCAGACCGAGTTCTTTTAAGCGTTCTCTTTCTTTAATGGCAAAGAATTTTTTCCATCTTAGTTTGCGAGTGAAGAGGGAGATGTCCTTCGTCCACACGAACGGATCGTAGCGGGTCGTGGGGACGAAGGACAGCCCCCTCTCCAACAGGCCCAACTCTTGTGATGTAAGATTATAGTCAGACAAATTAACCACCTTCAATTTGTCTTCAATGGGAGCCGAATCCGTCTCGGTTATATATGTCGTATCAGAGATCATTTCAGAGACTGATTGCGAAATGGGCAAACGGGAACTTACTGGTTGTGTCATGGGGCAGTATGTGGTTCTCGTCGCCCCCTCAAAAAATATTGAGATATCGGGGGTTCAGAGAAAACCCCTTCTTGAGGTTTTCTACCACGACTTTTATTTCGGGATTGAAAACGTGCCTTAAAGCGACGTGCAGTAGGGCGATTGGAGGGTCTCAGTTCACCTTCGGATAGATCCGAAGAGCTGGGATCCGTCTCAGAGCGGCCTGAAGTATTGGTATATGCTCTATTGTCTTTAAAATCAAGGAGATCACGACTAAACTGTGCGTGTTTCCTATCTTTTATTTGTGTCGTAAATTTTTCAATATTAGTATGTAAGGCCTTCTCTTTTGTTGAAAAATCAGGATCCGTACTGAATGCCTTTGCTCTTTCAATCTGCTCCTCCAACTTTTTTTGGTTAGCCCCAAGTGTAGATTTTTCTTCGTCTAATAGTAGTTTAATCAGTTTGAGTGAGGCTAAGGTGGATTCATCCTGCCATTTTTTAAGAAATGCAGGATTGTGGAGGCGTTTAGGTGGTACTATTGGGTTACGGAGGCCTCGAGGGACTATCTGGTGTTCAATGTATTTTTGTAGACCCTGGACCTCCCACCAATTTCGTAAATATTCCCGATATAGAAATGTAAGCTCTTTGAAACACTTTTCAATCGATTGGTTCTGATATGTAGCTCTAAATTCCCCTTCTGAGAAAACCGCACCTGCCTCAGACAGCCACTGAGACGTGTTAAAGTCTTTTGAGAGAAAGCCCGCCATATAGTAGAGAAACTAATCACAGAGACGGAAAAAGTCTATAAATTATAGTATTGGGCCCGAATCACAGTTATAGACTAAAAAATACAAACTTTATTGAAAAATATCTTAAAAAACATGGGCTGACACACACACGTTACAAATAGACAAACAAAACATCCAAAATTATCACAAAAGAACGCCTCATCCTTGAAAAGGAAATAGATAGAGGCTGAAAATAATCGGTATTGCCAGAGGACAAATAGCGTTAGGACCTCTGTTTTACCAATCACAGGGGGGTAAGGGAAGTGACTCAGACTGCTGTAAGGGCATAAAAGATAGATAGAGTGCCCTCAGCAGAGTAGTAATTTTCGTAGAAGGTCACTTCCTACCAAAATTAGCCCCTATATTTTAGAGAATAAAGCGCACAACGCTCCACAAAATGGTCTAGGTATCATAAACTACAAGAACAACAATTCTCGCTTGCGCAAAATATATAGCGCAGAACGTGGTCATTCAATTGTAGTAAACTCGGCTCGACGCGTTTCTCCACACGAATGTGGTTCATCAGGAGCACTTAGATTATTTTAAGAGGACAATAACCGATCTGACTTTTTGCTGTCAGTGTTTGTGATAAACTAGAGTTCGGTAAATATTAGAATAATAAGGAGCAATGTTTTGGGAACAACAGGCAAACTGAGTACTCTGCCATAACGTATCTGTATCCCAGCAAATGGTTTGTGTTAGGATCCAGAACAGCCAGGATATCTTAGCGTAGTTTTGTCCCTTATCTGAGGACAGTGGCAAGAGTCATAAAGTAAGCTAGATAGCCTCAAAAGATCTATCTTAGGAGAATATTATTTTTCTGCCAAAGGATAGATAAAGATTAGAGTAGGTAACAAAAGTTACAAGAGAGTTAGAACAGCCCCCGTGGCTAATAAGCCATAGAGTCTAATAACCCTTCTTTTTGAATTAGCCTGGGATGATACAGCCAATCCAGAGGGTCATAGTCAGAGACAGAGGACAGTAATTCTACTCAGTGCCCGATAGGCATAAGAAGAATGCTATCTAAGCCTGCAAATGATTAGCCTGACAAAAAGGTTTTTTTTCCCCAAAGCCCCCAAAAATATAAATCAAATAAACAAAAAGATAGAGCCTGTGGCCCTGATGGTGAGCCACAGGAGTAGTGTGAGGTTGAATAGCAGTGTGCCCATATATAGTTTTCACTGGACCATCCCCTGGGAGGGGAGTTCTGACATAGCCCAATCAATGAGGTCCGGGGAGTAGAGGGGCCGGACTGAGGTCATTAAGTACTCCAACTCAAAGGTTAAGCACTTAGGAGATTTCTACTAACAATAGATAGGTAGCGGATCAGTACAGAGAAGTCAGAAACGTCTCTGATCGCTTACCTAAAGTCCCGATCGTTGTGTAGTCTCCGGTGAAGCTCCGAGCGGCAGACCGGGATTTCGCGCATGCGCATGACGTCATCGCGTATGCGTCGGTCCCCAGTGACGTCAATACGCCGGTCATGTGATCCCATGTGTGGGAACAAAGTCCCATTACTGTTAAGGGCAAAGGAGCTTAGAGTACTGGCAGCTGTATTGCAGCTGTCAGTGCTAGAGAGCGACGAGAAGGAGCAAACATATTTTTTTATTTGATACAGAATAAATAAGCCTACTTATTTAGCTTATAAATTTAGATAATACAATCCAAAAAAGTTGGGGATATCTTCGTAGATACATTGATAAGTAGGAGTCAAATAGAGAAGAATTCTCAAAATAGAATATAGAGTGATTGTCGTGAGATACAAAAAATTGAAAATGACTCAAATAGATAATGGCATCCAGTGAAACTTCATATCATAAATATATCAATGTATGATGCACAGACAAATATAGATTCTCACAATGGAATATAAAGTGGCTGTCATAAAACGGGGGCGGTTGAACACACCAAAATTATGTCAGTGACCTCAGTCCGGCCCCTCTACTCCCCGGACCTCATTGATTGGGCTATGTCAGAACTCCCCTCCCAGGGGATGGTCCAGTGAAAACTATATATGGGCACACTGCTATTCAACCTCACACTACTCCTGTGGCTCACCATCAGGGCCACAGGCTCTATCTTTTTGTTTATTTGATTTATATTTTTGGGGGCTTTGGGGAAAAAAAAAAAAAAAAAAAACTTTTTGTCAGGCTAATCATTTGCAGGCTTAGATAGCATTCTTCTTATGCCTATCGGGCACTGAGTAGAATTACTGTCCTCTGTCTCTGACTATGACCCTCTGGATTGGCTGTATCATCCCAGGCTAATTCAAAAAGAAGGGTTATTAGACTCTATGGCTTATTAGCCACGGGGGCTGTTCTAACTCTCTTGTAACTTTTGTTACCTACTCTAATCTTTATCTATCCTTTGGCAGAAAAATAATATTCTCCTAAGATAGATCTTTTGAGGCTATCTAGCTTACTTTATGACTCTTGCCACTGTCCTCAGATAAGGGACAAAACTACGCTAAGATATCCTGGCTGTTCTGGATCCTAACACAAACCATTTGCTGGGATACAGATACGTTATGGCAGAGTACTCAGTTTGCCTGTTGTTCCCAAAACATTGCTCCTTATTATTCTAATATTTACCGAACTCTAGTTTATCACAAACACTGACAGCAAAAAGTCAGATCGGTTATTGTCCTCTTAAAATAATCTAAGTGCTCCTGATGAACCACATTCGTGTGGAGAAACGCGTCGAGCCGAGTTTACTACAATTGAATGACCACGTTCTGCGCTATATATTTTGCGCAAGCGAGAATTGTTGTTCTTGTAGTTTATGATACCTAGACCATTTTGTGGAGCGTTGTGCGCTTTATTCTCTAAAATATAGGGGCTAATTTTGGTAGGAAGTGACCTTCTACGAAAATTACTACTCTGCTGAGGGCACTCTATCTATCTTTTATGCCCTTACAGCAGTCTGAGTCACTTCCCTTACCCCCCTGTGATTGGTAAAACAGAGGTCCTAACGCTATTTGTCCTCTGGCAATACCGATTATTTTCAGCCTCTATCTATTTCCTTTTCAAGGATGAGGCGTTCTTTTGTGATAATTTTGGATGTTTTGTTTGTCTATTTGTAACGTGTGTGTGTCAGCCCATGTTTTTTAAGATATTTTTCAATAAAGTTTGTATTTTTTAGTCTATAACTGTGATTCGGGCCCAATACTATAATTTATAGACTTTTTCCGTCTCTGTGATTAGTGTCATAAATAGGAAAAGCTAATGTGTCCCAACTCGATTATTCAATTCTATGCGCAAAAGAATTAGCGTCCAAATTTTACGTACGGAATGTAATTTTATCACTTTCCGGTGTCATAGAAATGTGAAATTTGGCACGAGGATTGATTATGTCATAAATAGGAAAAGCTAATGGGTCCCAACTCGATTATTCAATTCTATGCGCAAAAGAATTAGCGTCCAAATTTTACGTACGGAATGTATTTGTCTCCCTTTCCGGTGTCATCGAAACGTGAAATTTGGCACGAGCATTGATTATGTCATAAATAGGAAAAGCTAATGGGTCGCAACTCGATTATACAATTCTATGCGCAAAAGAATTAGCGTCCAAATTTTATGTACAGAATGTAATTTTCTCACTTTCCGGTGTCATAGAAACGTGAAATTTGGCAGGAGCATTGATTATGTCATAAATAGGAAAAGCTAATGGGTGCCAACTCGATTATTCAATTCTATGCGCAAAAGAATTAGTGTCCAAATTTTAAGTATGGAATGTAATTTTTTCACTTTCCGGTGTCATAGAAGCGTGAAATTTGGCACGAGCATTGATTATGTCATAAATAGGAAAAGCTAATGGGTCCCAACTCGATTATTCAATTCTATGCGCAAATGAATTAGGGTCCAAATTTTACGTACGGAATGTATTTTTCTCACTTTACGGTGTCATAGAAACATGAAATTTGGAACGGGCATTGATTATGTCATAAATAGGAAAAGTTAATGGGTCCCGACTCGATTATTCAATTCTAAGCGCAAAAGAATTAGCGTCCACATTTTACGTACGAAATCTAATTCTCTCACTTCCCGATGTCATAGAAACCTGAAATTTGGCACATGCATTGATTATGTCATAAATAGGAAAAGCTAATGGGTCCCAACTCCATTATTCAATTCTAAGTGCAAAAGAATTAGCGTCCAAATTTTACGTATGGAATTTAATTCTCTCACTTCCTGATATCATTTTATATAAAGGAAACGTCGCATGGTTACCTCCCCATGGTGTTTCCTGGGTAACGCAGAGAACTATGCAAACTGGTGAACATATGTTTTTCCGGTATCTCTAAAGTAACCACGACTTCATAAGATTTTCCATGTGAACACCAGATAAACACCAGTACCAAATTAACTCGGGCGAAGCCGGGTATTATCAGCTAGTCAGTGTATATTTCTTTTGTGTTAACCAGGTGTCTCATATATTAATCAATTGTGTGTCCTTCTATACATAAATAACCATGCAAAATCAAGTGCCAATCAAGGATATAGTGAGTTTTTTCAAAATCCATGCTTTTATATGTAAGAATCATATATTTTTTCATAATTTGCACTCGTGGCATTGCTTTTCTTTCCTCCTGTCTCATCTGCTAATGATTAGCAGATACCTAATTACACAAGGGAATAAAAAGGCAATAAACAATAATTTCTACATTATAATAAAAGACTTCATCATTGACAAACAAGAAAATATTGGCTTTTGGGGCCAAAACAGGAGACATACTTTCTAAATTTGGCACTCTGAAGACAATTTTTCTGAAATATACATTGAGTGTATTCAGCATATGTAAACTGCCTCTGAGCTAACCAAAATGCCCACTGTTTCCAGTTCACATAAACAATGGTCACTCTTATAGTGGAGCATGCCGTGATTGATCTATAGTTGGTATATAACCACATTCACTATTAATTATAGGAAAGATCACCGCCATGATGTGATATAAAGGAGTTGGCAAGTTGTAAACTATTGCTGGCCCATGTACAGGATAGGCCATCAATAGTAGATCAGCAGGGGTCTGTGCCAGGGATCCCTGATGATTAGCTGTTTGCCAGGCTGCTGTGCTCATGCATGGAGTTGGTTTCTGCAGGAAGCAGAAAGCTCTGTTCTCACTACAGTGGCCTGGCTTGGTACTGCAGACCAAGTTCTGGATGAAGTGAATGGGAACTTTGCCTGTAATACCAAGCTGGGCCACTGCAGTTTGAAGGGAGCTGTGTACGTTCCACAGAAATCATCCCAGTGCATGAATGCACTGTCTAGGTAAACAGCTGATCGGTAGGGGTCCTTGGCATAAGACCCCTGCTGATCTACTATTGATGGTCTATCCTAAGGATAGGCCATAAGTAGTTTACAGCTGGACAACCCATTGAATTATAGAAAACACTTATATGATTATCAATAACTTATTTGGTAGATTTATATATTGCTGAATAAAAGCAGTCTACTAGTAAATGTAGCAAGATTAGGGCTTATTCAGATGACCGTATATCGGCTGCATTTTCACGCCGAGCTGATATAAGGTGTCTTTGTCTGCCGGGGGGGAGGATGGAAGAGCCAGGAGCAGAAACTGAGCTCCCGCACCTCGCCACTATTTGCAAAGGGAGGGGCGGGACATTGGCGAAGCTAAGCGCCATTACTTAGCCCCGCCCCTGTCTCACCCCCTCTTATTGCAAATAGTGGCAAGGGGCAGAGAGGCGGTGAGAGCTCAGTTCCTGCTCCTGGCTCTTCTATCCTCCCCCCTCTTGCAGACAAGGACACCGTATATCAGCTCGGCGTGAAAACCCAGCCGATATACGGTCGTCTGAATAAGCCCTTATAGCGAATTTGTGTCTTACCAAATGTTAATCATCATTTGCGTCCAAAGTCATTTAATAATATTTTTAAATTAACCATTCGCTCACTAAGTCACAGAGACAGATTAATTCTCCTTTATATCTTAACTTATTTCACTAGTGGGAACCAATAAAATATAAATAAATTTTAATTACTTTTTTTTGTATAAAATCAGGGGACTCCTACCTAAACACAAACACACATATATCTAGATAATTATTAGAGCAAGAGGACCAACTAGTGGATCTGGTTTTATGGTTTTATGCTCCTTAATATAAGTACGGACACTCTAATGTAGGTCGTTGTGTCAGGATTTGCAAACCTATGGCAAAATGTCCATTAATAACACATGCTTTATCACGTAAATATTATGCTGGAGTGCTATAATGGACACATTTACTGATACAGCACACTGTGCACCACAATGAAAAGCACAGTTGCTTACGCACGATCCCAATATGGTCTCTTTTATTTAAGATTAGCGCTCTACATTTAATGATAAAAATGATGAAAATGGAACAGAAAAATGGTCGAGGGAGCGTTAATTACTCCCATTGGAGATAACTACTTTGAATACAACCCTATTTATCTTCCATGTTTTCCCCACTTCCAAACAGGAAACAATCTAGGGTAATATATCATGTACTGCACCAAGACAAAAGAAGCTGTGGTTACGGCTGCTTTATTTGAAACTATAATACGCACAACTACACAATAATCTCGTGGTTATTGCCCACTGCTCCTTTTTTCTTCCATCCCACTCCTAGCTCAGATATGCTCTGATCATAGCGCATCAAACATTAGTGGAAGTCTGCACTGATGATTGCAGATCTCCCTTCAAATTGAACAGATTAACAAACACCAATGTGCCTGCTTGTTGTCCTCATGTGGCTGCTGATTTATTGAGCTGTGTAACATATTGTTACAACTAAATGTTGGAGATGAATTAAATAAGGCCTTCTGATTTTATACAAAAAATTCAATAAAAGTTATATTTTCCCACCAGTGAAATAACCATTCACTCACAATATTAGTAATCTGCCTACATTGAAGTCAGTCTCCATTCCTGCCAGCCTTGTACTGCTAAAGGGCATTGTGCTCATTGTAATATTAAAAGGCCACCTCCGCAGGATTTGGGCGTCTATACTCTGGAGTCCAGGAGACAGTTCATTGAAACAACTTGCTATGTATTGGCAACATGTAGGATAGGAACAAGGCCAATGTTGTCTGGCTGCTGCAAATTATGTAGATCACTAGGGAACCGTCTTCCAAAAAAAGGTTGTTTGCTGGGGAATTCAGAGCAATTTTCAGCTGTGATGCTTCTACTCACACATGTGTAACTGTTATGTTAAACACTTGGTAAAATGTGTGTAATGCATCAGAAATGGCAAAATGTATCACTGACTGTCAGAGCGACAACGGCATGTCCCAGGAAACCCTGCAGTGAGCCGTCACCTCTCTATAAGGAAAGGCTTGTTTATATTGCTTGATGATTTTCCACAGATTGATAAGCAATGTGTTAAAAAACTTTGATTGCTTTAGATGAAGAATGTGAAACAATATTGGGCAATTCTGGATAAATCTTATTATTTTGCAAATGCCCCCATATATCTGTAGCAACCAAATATAATCGATTGAAATGGTAGCAGTCGGATGTCACTTGCTGTTGACATCACTTTGCCTCATTATCCTGTCAAACTATTAGCATAAAGATTGTTGTGAAGGTCCACGCAATCAATTTTATGCAGAAAAAATGAATTTTGAAGACTGGTTATATGTTAATAAATGTATTAAAAAGCTAATTATAGGCAGAGTACAGCATTTCCAAACTGAAACGAGAGCTGTGTGTTTTAGGTATGCTTCGAATGAAGGTTTAGCAAAGCATTTCCCTTTTCCCCACATCTATCTAAACATATGATTTTCATGCATGTGAAAATTGCATGTTGTTTCAATAGGAAAAATATAAAATTGCATTGCCCTTGCATGAAAATCGAATCTGCATATGAGTGAGATGCACTTTTTTTCTCCCATACAAAATCATGGGCGATATCTCCCAAAAGATAGGACATGCTGCAATTTTTCTATCTCACAGGATTGGATTGGTGTAAAAGAAAAATTGCCCTTCTAAATACACCCATTGTAATTAATAGGTTCTATTTTCATGCGCGCGGGTTTTATGTGCGCAATAGGCTGCACCAAGCTACTATAGGCTCCCTTGTTGCCGCTCACACATATTGCGCGAAATACGGAAGTAGGAAAAAATGCTGTATGTTTTATCTTGGCACGCATTACATGTGCATACATGCCACGATAGTGCAGGACAGATAGCGGCGAACTGCAAGTATGCAATATCATTGTGAACTTGCGAGCAGTACGTAGTGACTAATGCTAATGTAAAGCCGCCCTTAGATAGTGTAAAAACCTGGATAGAAAAAGTCTCTCGTGTACTCTCAATATGGATGCCAAGACAACTTGGCCCACATGAGCAAATATTTTTACATTAAAGCACAGAAGCCAAAATATTACTATTGTGTGTTGTTCAAAATCTCTTATCAACTCTTCTCCCATCAGAAATGTTCATCATCAGATTACATTTGTTCTTTTAACATTCAACACAATATTGTCACATTAATTCACAAGCTGACATCTTGAAAGTCAGAACAGTACTTTTTACTATTCCAATCACCCAGAATTCTGTTCTCTTTTAACAGTAACATATGCTAAGGGAATATTTTACCATATTCTTACATCTTATACTAAATAAGGAAATACATTTTAAAAGAAAAATTAAAGGTTTCCCTTTTTCACAATCACTATTGAGTTTTTTAACAATGCAGAGTTGTCCATCTTTTCCTACTGGGGTCCTTAATATCATTCAAGATAGCTGAATTTGTAATATAGGTCACTTGCTGTTCGTATATACAGAGATGACTCCTCCTGGACATTTGCCCACTTTTTAATTCCGTCTTTCACGTTGGTTCCAGGTCCCCTAACGTTGCAATGTCTATGAAGAATGGGAGCTCAGTGTACGCTCACAGTGTGCATGAGGTCAACCTGAGTTTGGGCTTCCATTTCCATGCAACCACAGTTGCCTCTGATACACTGTTGACTGGTTGATTAAAGGAGATGTCCCGCGCCGAAACGGGTTTTTTTTTTTTTAAACCCCCCCCCCGTTCGGCGCGAGACAACCCCGATGCAGGGGTTAAAAAAACCACCCGCACAGCGCTTACCTGAATCCCGGCGCTCCGGTGACTTCTCTACTCACCGCTGAAGATGGCCTCTTCCTCCGTGGACCGCAGCTCTTCTGTGCGGTCCACTGCCGATTCCAGCCTCCTGATTGGCTGGAATCGGCACGTGACGGGGCGGAGCTACACGGAGCTACACGGAGCCCCATAGAGAACAGCAGAAGACCCGGACTGCGCAAGCGCGGCTAATTTGGCCATCGGAGGCCAAAAATTAGTCGGCACCATGGAGACCAGGACGCTAGCAACGGAGCAGGTAAGTAAAAAACTTTTTATAACTTCTGTATGGCTCATAATTAATGCACAATGTATATTACAAAGTGCATTATTATGGCCATACAGAAGTGTATAACCCCACTTGCTGCCTCGGGACATCTCCTTTAATTATAAAGCCTAAAACCCTTTTAGGAGTTTATGGATTACCCTGACTCTAACTGATATTGCTATGGGAGGGAATATGCCAGTGATTACTTTCCCTTCAGAAGCATTGCAAGATACTTACTTTTCAGTTAGCGCTTTTAGTCTTTCAAGACTGAAAAGTCTAACTGGTCTTAACTTTGGCTCTACGTAATACAGGGAGATTAATCAAAGCACATATAGAAAAGGATTGAGTGAAGCAGGTAACCCCTACAAATGCGAAAAGAAATGAGTGGCTGCTGAAATATCCTGTTATTAAGCTCATTGATCGAGTATCATGCTTGTATTTTCAGAGGATTTTCTTTCCTGTTGTAAATGTTTCTTTTTGTTAAGCTCCATCTTTCCACTAAGACGACTTTGATGTATAATCCAATTTCTTTAACAAAGCATAACCGTATTTAGGCAGCAGAGAGGAGAGCTCGCGATCAGCTACTGCTTGATGAACTTGACAATGAAGTGTTAATGGAAAGGTGTTTATCTGTGCAGGTAATTACCCCGGTCTTGTCTCCTCCTAATGAGGCCAGGGAGACAGGCAGCTTTCTGTCTGCTGTCAGGGCAGGTGTCTGCACCGCTCCAGGGAGAGGATGTTTTTGTGCTATGGGTCTAAAGAGTTTTATTTTTAATTTCCATTCCAAGGGCCGTTTCTGAAAAAAGCCATATCGTATTTAATGCGCTGTTAATTAATATAGCACCATGTGTGTAAAGAGTAGTTAGGAAGAGCAGCTGGTGTGTGCCAGACTTGTACAGTAATGCCTTGTCTGGTAATAAGTATTTTGAGGGAGTTAGTGACATTTCACTCTCTCCTGATTCAGAACGTAGTCGTGAATTCTTAATGCATGTGTTATGATAGCTAAAAGCGTGCTCCTAAAGTCTCTCTCCACATAAGAAAGGACTCTACTGTATAATAATATAGAGTATTTCAGAGGCGTATACATTTGTCATTGTAGCTATTGAGTCATGTATTTTTCACAGGCTAAACCTAGGAAATTAATGATTTAAGACACGATTGTGAGGTGCCACCTAAAGTTCTAGATCTTACCTCTACTCTCAAGCAGTCTTGTGATTGTATCTGTGGGATAACACAGTAGTTTCTAGCTTTGAACTTTTTGGTCTCCTAGTGATTAGAGATGAGTGAGCATACTCGATAAGGCAAACTACTCAAGCGAGTAGTGCCTTATTCGAGTACCTGCCCGCTCGTCTCTAAAGATTCGGCTGCCGGCGTGGGTGACAGGTGAGTTGCGGGAGTGAGCAGGGGGGAGCGGGGGGGGAGAGAGTGAGAGATCTCCCCTCCGTTCCTCCCCGCTCTCCCTCGCCGCTCCCAGCCCCCCGACAGCAGCTGTATCTTTAAAGACGAGCGGGCAGGTACTCAAATAAGGAACTACTCGCTCGAGTAGTTGCCTTAGCGAGTAAGCTCGCTCATCTCTTCTAGTGATGCTACAGACCATGATAAACAAAGATGACTAGGGGCACAGAGATGTCGCCATAATCAAATGAACATTGTGATATCTGAATATTCACCTATAGACCCCATACAGGTTTACTGTTGTCTTTATGATTATCATCCTTATGATAATCATTATCATTAGAATTACGGTCAAAAGTTGATACATTCTGTACTGAGTATATTTTCATTCATTAGAGCAATACTTTTGTCACCAAAGAACCACAGAACCCCGGTATTATCATTTATATTGCTATCCTTATGTATCCGTAACTTAAAGGGGTTTTCGGAGATTCAAAAAAACAAACAAAAAAAGAGGCACCGAGCAGATAAAAGAGGAAAAGAAAGAAAAAAAGCCTTACTCACCTGCTTATTGCTAGTTTCTTTAAATCTCAGAAAACCCCCTTAAGGCTACCTTCACACGGGTGGGAAAATTGTGCAAAATTTGTGTGTTGTGAGAGGCACAAATATCGCACACATATGAACCCCAGTCTTTTGAATGGGGTCATACACATGGGCAATGTTTTCCTGCATGGCACCGCAATGCGGGAAACAAATCGCGGCATGTTCTGTCTTTCTATGTGCTCTCGCATTGCAGCACCCACTGTTCTCAATGGGGTCGCGGCAGCATCGCACCACGTGTCAGGTGCACGTGATGCCATGCAAAGGTCTCCCATTGAAAACAATAGGAGAAACTCTGCGATCCTCCGCTGAGGTAGACAGCTGGGACGGAGGATCGCTACACCCCTGAAGTGATGCAAAGCTGTTTCGACATAAAAATGCCCTGCATTCATGGGGAATTTACATGTTGGTGAGCACACAATCGGGCCGTGATTAATGGCGCCATATCGCGCTCGCGCATGTTAAGTTAGCCTAAGGGTGGCTTCATGCATAGCAGTTTTAGAGTTTAGCATTTTTCCAGTGTTTTTCTTGAATGCCGCAGACAGATGTTCCCTTAAAGCCTATATTAAGATGTAAAGTGTACTGCTAACAGTAAGGTTTTTTGTGTGTGTTTTTTTTACTTTACTTTACTTTTGGTGCATATTTTAGATCAGTGATGTTTTATTCAAAACACAGCATGCTTTAGATGTGCCATTTTTTCCCATGTGTTTTCCCATAGATTTCTCTATAGGACCGGAAAAAAAACACATAAGATGCATGAAATTAAAGTAAAAACAAATGTGTGTTTTAAGAAAGCCTTAAAGTATTAATATACCAATAAACTACATAAGTGTACTTTGTATACAGAAGCCTTGCCACTCAAATGGAATAACTGATTTGAATATCAGCTGCCTACAAGATCAGAGAATCCGCCGGATAATTAGAACAGTCTGTTATATATGTCAGGCTCCAGACTCTGAAAATTGTCCTAATGCCAAAAAAGACTTGATAACACCTGGTAATATGGGAAAAGTGTCCTATTAAACTGTAAAAGTTTTCTGGGAGACATAGAGCAATTAGCAAAAGCAAAACATGCTCTGCTGATAAGTCCAATCTTAGGATATGTCAGGTCAGTATTGATACAGTATAATGCAGACTGAAGCTCAGGAGACAGCCAGTCTGTCCAGGCTCTCTTACCTTCCCACTTAGCATATACATAACAAAACCTCAATTTGTCTCATTTTAATATCCCAGTCTATACCATGCAGCATAGTCTTGGCACTTTCAAAGTAATGAAATCTATTATGTAAATATAACATGCAAGGAAAGTCTGCCATGCAGGAGTGTCTCCACCTTTTTCGTTATCACAACAATCGCCTGAGTGGGCAATGAGTCCAGGTTTTGTCTTGTGTGTTTTGATAAGCCATGGATAATGAATGGGCTGGAGGCTCCCAACCTGTATATAAACGTCTGAGACCACAGCAATGCCAGCACCTGACATGTCATGTACAAGATGACCTCTTCCATTGTCTTCCTGCTCTTTACTGGCCTCCTTGCTGGATTATGCAAGGCATTTGATATTGGATTATCCACAAAATGTGTCTCTATACCTAAAGAATTGGGTATGTGCCATGACCTCGGCTACACTGAGATGAGGCTTCCTAACCTAATGGGGCATACCACCTTTCCTGAAGTTGTGTCCAAGACTGCAGAATGGCACAAGCTTCTACAAACAGGCTGCCACCCATATGCTCGAATGTTCCTGTGTTCCTTGTTTGCTCCAGTCTGCCTTGATACGTAAGTGCAACTTTTACTATGTTTCCCCTTTAGGCACAGATTGTAACACATCTCTAGATTTTATTACTTATTGCGCTATTTGGAATGTTTCTTCAGCCATTGTTCATGTTCCGCAGTGTGCATTAAATCTATGTTATCTTTTTAAAGAAACTGAGCCCTTTGGAACAAAATCTTTCATTATTGAATGGTTACCGCTGGGAGATTTTACACCTACTGCTAAGTGGCTGCCATAAACTGCTTAGTATTCTTCACCGTGCCGTTCAGATCAGCTGAAAAGGGGATTAGACACTATTTGCTGTACTAAACTACCTACTTTGTGGCTTGACCCTTCCTACACAATTCATGAATTCCTGGTGCAATGTAACACATTTATTTATAATCTGTGAGGGTCTGGGTGAATATGTATCGCGAAATATTTTTTTGCCATTGGTTTTCCTTTTTTTTCAACATGTAATAGAATATTAATAAGGATGCTGAGCCGTGCTAGAACTACAAATCCCATTAGAGTCACTTTAATATACTCTTTCTACTGTTTACAACTATTAGGGTTTTACAGGATTTCACATTAACCTTCTTTTGTTGCTGTTGCAGGTTCATCCCACCTTGTCGTAGTATGTGTGAGGTTGTGAGAGACAGCTGTGCCCCTGTATTATCATGTTATGATCAATCCTGGCCCGACAGCCTGAACTGTGATCGTTTTCCAGCCGGTGACGATATGTGCCTGGACCATTTTATATACAAAGGTAATTTTGATTTCCTGGATTAAAAAATGCTCAAAAATGGCGATGACTTAGACTTGTCAGGTTATCTAAATTGGGGAAATCTCTAAATAAAATCTTACACGTTTTTTTTTATAGAACTACCCAAACCAACATGCCAAGGTTGTCCACTGATAGAAGACTCCTATTCATACAGAAGTGCATTGGTAGCTTTTTGTGAAAATGACTTTGGTAAGTTTCCATTTACTCATATATTGCCTTGCCGGATGTTTTTTTGGCACACATGTTATAGTGGGAGTGTAACAATATGACAACAATATTGGAACAGTTTCATTTAGGCGTTTACATTAGATCTGTTGTAATGTAGATAGGTAGATTCTATATTAAAGTTTCTTGGCTTGTTTCAATATGTTCCATTTTGTACAAAATGATTCCAATATCGTAGAAGTAAACGCTTATGCTATTCCCAAGGTGTTGTAAAACTGGTGGGAGGCTAAGATAACACTAATTAGCTGATAGTGTTAATGTCTTTGCATGCATGTGTTCACAACCCACTGACACAGTTAAGAAAAGTATATCATTAAGATCCCAATTGCTGTGTTTTAACATGCAAAGTAAAAAAGCTAATTACAACTAGAAAATGACACAATGCCCTCGTTACAGACTCACCATTCTGAGGTTATGCTATATTAATAGAAGGTAGTTTATTTATGGCATAAGATGAGTACTTCTGAGATTTGTACTAATGAAGTCACTCTTTGTGTTTTCACAGCTGTGAAAGTAAAGTTGGCGAAAAGAAAGTTTACTTCAGGCCATTATGAATATGTGACTGAGGGCCCAGTAGAATTCATTAAGCAGGGGTTGCTGCTTCCATACGACACACGCAATCTGATCGAACAATGGCTGAGGATCAACGAAAACTGTGCCCATAGGATGATCCGTCACCCCAGGTCTACGGTCTATGTTTTAGCTGGGGACATTCAGCATGATAAAGTTGTAGTTAACAGAGTATTCCACTGGCAGAAGAAGGACTCTCAGCTGACTCTGGCCACCAGGAAATGGAGGCACCATAAATGCTGAAACAACAAATTGAACTTTTGTCTGTACATAATCAAGGCACTCTTATCAGATGTAAATAGGTATATATACATAAATAAATATATATTTTAAAGACTTATTTAGGCAGCTGGCAGTTATGTGTTTCGACATCCCTCGTCAAGCTGCAAGTGAATTGTGTAGGAATGTAAAAAATGTATCTAACGTCTCTAGATGTTGAAAGTATAATGCAATAAACTTATCCATCTTTATCAATCTTCAAGTTGTCCCTCTGAATCTACTAACACAGGTTTATTTTGTGTTGGGAACAGGTAGGACAGGTAATGTTAATGGTTTTCAGATATGATACTCCATATTTGTGTTTGTTCAAAAACAATTCTGACAATTTCTGTTCAATTTGGGTTGCATAAGAGGGTGTCCCAAGAAGACAACCCCTGTTCATATGCCCTATTAGGTCATATGCATATAATAGAGCAGGGTACTAAAGGGGAAGTATCTGGTTGTCTGTGGTTCCCCCCACAAAATCAACGGTTTGCTGGGAGTGCCAAGAGTGGGACCAGGGCAATTGGCTGATCATCTCAATATGCCAAGTTCTGTATGGGGTTGTCTCTGAAAATTAGAAACAACACTCAAAACGATCATATAGAGGGATATCCAGCAAAACCTTACGGGTTTGTCATTCTGTGTACACGCTCCCTGCTCATTGCTTCATATAGAAGGTGAAGCGCTGAGTGAGAGAAGCCCGCGATCCAGCGGTGAAGCTCTCCACAAGCGTTAATCACCTTAGCAGCGACGACAGCACTCACGCAGTCGTTCCACCGACTGTTGGCCTTGTAAAAGGGCCATTACCTACATAATTATGTATACCACTGAGTTCACTTTACAAGATACATTTGTCTGAATATTGTCGGTTACAAATTAAACTAAACAAAAAGAACAAAGTTATATCCCATATACTTGGTACAGTGGCACTAGAATTGACCTAATGCTAATGGAGGCACCAGCTCCAGACATGGGGAGGTGTAGAGAAAAGACATCATTCAGTCTGCTTTACCTGTCTGCAGATTAATGAGGTGATGCAGAGCACAGTGCTAGATTTGGTGTACAGATACTTGTTGTTAACATGACAATAGACTTTTCACATAGCACTGAGACTCTAATGAGGAGGTTCAGCATTAAAGCATGACAGCAACCTGCAGTACTATATATATATTCTTTAAAACTTGTTTCTATTGCTGTATGTTACTTCAGTATTGTTAGTTGGTATTACTAAATAAGGGTCATTAGACTACAATATTTAAAATAGATGTTCCAAGGCAATTTTATGGTTAACACCCATCATCAATACTGTGAATATTTTATTTTTTCCAAAAAATTTCATAATAAGGTACTGACCGTAAATATGTATTTATACAGCTTCTATAAAAGCTGCCCTTGTGGTTAACTGGAAAAAGCTGAGCAGAGACAAAAGGGAAGGATGTGGCATGTAGTTTTTGCTAACTTGTACAGTATATGTTTCTTTATGAATTTTGAAAATAAAAACTGAAAGTAATGACCTTTATTCTTGTTTTTTACTTGTATTTGCCTATTTTATTAAACTATATAATTCTTTTTGTCCCACAAGGGGACCTTTACTTTCATTTTTTAATATAATGCATTGGAATACCTTTTATTCCACTGCTTTAGTGGCTGTGCTGTTCAGGAATACGCATGTCCTATTATGGACTTTCTTTGGACAGCCCTGGAAGCTTTTGGCCCTTAAAGGAGTATTCCGAGCACAGACTTCTTCACTTTCTATCTATGTCTTGTGACCCTCCACCTGAAAAAGATCTCCACTTCCTCTGACAGCCTGTCTGCATTTGCTACTTCCTCCCCTGTCCATAGCATCCAATATCCTGTGAGGAGTGCAGGATGTGATGACGAGAGGAAGCACAGTGCTGTATTGGTCCTGTATAGAGATGAGCGAGCGTACTCGGAAAAGCACTACTCGCTCGAGTAATTTGCTTTATCCGAGTATCGCTGTGCTCGTCCCTGAAGATTCGGGTGCCGCCACGGAGCGGGGAGCTGCAGGGGAGAGCGGGGAGGAACGGAGGGGAAATCTTTCTCTCCCTCTCTCCCGCCCGCTCTCCCCTGCTCCCCGCTGCGACTCACCTGTCAGCCGCAGCGGCACCCGAATCTTCAGGGACGAGCACAGCGATACTCGGATAAAGCAAATTACTCGAGCGAGTAGTGCTTTTCCGAGTACACTCGCTCATCTCTAGTCCTGTACAGTTCATAGTGCTGGAAGCTCCTGTCTGTCTGCTTCAGCAGGCTATGTCCGGCACTCTGAGTGAGAGGGAGGTTGGTGCTAGTTAAGACCCTCTTACACAATGCCAGACACTCGTCCCCGTGTATGCTCACTCCCGTGCTGTTACACAGGAGCGAGTATCGCTGGATTGCTGTCAGCAGGGAGGCGGGGCAGCTGGAAGAGATTTCTCTCCTCACTCTCCCACCACCTCTCTCCATTCACTGTAAGCAGCAGCCGCTCAGTACTGAACAGTTGCTGTTTACACTGTAGTATCATCGTTCAGGATTTTGAGCTGCTTAAAACTGAATGACTGTCTAATTCTTATCCAGTCATTGAGTTTCAGCATGTTTTTACACTGGACGATTATCGTTCGAACCCCCGCGGGAGTGCTGGGTTTTGAATGTCCAGAACGATAATCGTCCCATGTAAAAGGGCCTTAAGTTGTAGACGGAGCTACAGTGCTGTCCAGTAAACAAGTTCTATATGTGCTGGAAGTTATAGGTAACAGTCTGTTCTGTTTACTGCAGAAGTGATGCATGTAAACAACTGCAGATCAGCAGGACGAAGAAGAGGGTCCAGAACGGCAGATAAAAGGTACAGGTGGCCGTTAGTTGTACCTCCCAGATTTCAGCATTTTCAGAATTTCTATTTTGTGCCCGGAAAATCCCTTTAAGACCATGAGTTTCCCTTTGTTGTTAGAGCAGTAGTAATTTATTATGGCATCACAAGGGTAAAACGCCTATTATCACAGTTTAGTATGATCCCAGCCCAGCTGTTGGGTGGCAACTATTGCTCATTCTCCCCATAGGGCACTTTTAGAAATAATGACAATACTGCTGATTTTCCTTGTAGATTTGCACATGGAAACTTCAGAGCAAAATACAGTACAGCAAAGTAGATGAGTTTAACAAATCTCATCCACATGGTGTGGAAATTTTTAGCACAGAAGCTAACCTGTGGTACAGACTTTTAAATCCACAGCATGTCAATTTCTTTTACAGATTTTTACATCTTTCAACACAGAGGGGGTGAATATCACTTTGAAATCCAGCATATCTATGACAAATGTTTCCATTCTTCATAATAGTACTCATTCATAAAGGGAGATTGTGTTGGCACTACTGCTGTGATTGCACAATCACGGTGTTGTAAATGTACATCATAAATAATGTATATTTATGATGGGCAGCAGGAAGGTGTTAATAGGACATTAAATGTAAAAACAACAGCTTATATAACTGAAGTTTACAGAAAGAGCTATTACTATATATCACTACATATATAACTCGGCATTGAGTTACATCTCAAGCAGATATGCAAATGATTAGAGATATGGTGTGATTAGATGAACAGTCTTGCCAACTGATTCTCTAAAAGTGGTTCCACCCTTGGCCTATAAAAAGGCTCTCAGAGGCTCCTTGCGTGTAGTGACCTCTTTTTCCACTTGTGTAGAGCTTGTTGACCACTAGACGCCTCTACAACACAATCAAAGAGATTTTGCCCAGTTAACAGAGTTTGAATTATTTGAATGTGTAAAGCTGGATGGTTGTATCAACAAATTGCCCACCACTTGGGTTGTTCTGTCCAGGCTGTTAGGAGGTGTTGGTACCAGTAGATATGTGAGGGCATGCACACAAGGCAACCGGGCTCAGGATGCCCTCAACAGACCACCAGTAAAGAGGATCGTCTGACAAGCACAAGCAGCTCCAACTGTTTTGTTGTCTGTCATCCAGAGACAGGTGGCACCATCGTTACAGGCCCTTGTGTCTGTTGGAACCATTTCTAGGTGCTTGGCTGAAGACACCTTGGCCTCATGACACCCATTACATGTACTGTCTTTGATACCCACCATCGTTTCCATTTCAATTGGTGTTGTAAATGACGAACCTGGACTGAGTTGTCTTTAGTAAGGAATCTGGGTTTAGTTTGGGTACTGACAATGGACATGTTTGTGTCTGGAGACTTAGGGGTGAGCGCCTTGATCCTGCCTTTGCTGTTAACCCCCAATCCTGCCTTTGCTACAATGTCCCCACTACTGGTGTGATGGTCTGAGGGGCTATCACGTACAACAGTCGGTCACCCCTAGTAGTGGTACAAGAGGCATTGACAGCTCAGCGATATGCTCAGGACATCCTGCAGCCACATGTGTTGTCTCTCATGGCAGCATCCAAGAGGCATTTTCCAACAGGATAATACTTGGCCACACAGGATAAGGGTGTCACTGGAATGCCTATACAACATTGCCAAACTTCAGTGGCCTGCCTGGTTACCAGATTTATGGCCTATTAAATATACATGGGACCCCTTTGATGCCAGCTTCAACAGCCTATGAGTTTGCATGATCTAGAGGCTCAGTTATAGGAAATGTGCCTCAGGATGCTATACAGAACCTGGATGCCTCCATGTCCGCCTGTATTACATCTTACATCCAAGCTAGAGGCAGCCCAACAGGGTACTACAGCCTCCCTTCAAGGGGTCAGTTTTACACAATAAATTATCCTTTTGTTCTTATATTGTAATCACTTACTTATATCAATGTTACAATCACATATAATGTTTTATTCCATCCTGACAACTCCTTCTAGGTGCTTGTTTTTTTTGACAATGAGTGTGTTAATAGAAATGTTTCTGGAGGTTCGCAGAACCAGAGATATGTGAGATAAAGAAGTAGTAATAGGTAAGGTAGTGATCATAGGAACATACATCTTTCCAGTCTCCCTGTATATAATCCCATAGAAGAACATTATGGTCAACCTCTCTCTATCTTGAAATCAATGGATAAGATTCCACTATACAGTAGAGATAAGACTGAAAGTTGAATGCCATGTATGGGCAGTAAATGGACTAAAACTAAAAAAAATAAACAGTACTCATGGGTTATTTTTCTACCCCCAATCAAACTCAGCTGCCCCGTTTCCAGAAGAAGCTGCAGTAGTCATGTGCAGTCCATTGTACAACTGGCCGTCCAGCCAATCACTAGCTTCAGCAGTCATTTATTGCTCATGGCAGTATAGTCACTGAAGCCAATAGACTGGCTGAGTGATTACGTGTACAATAAACCACACTTGACCGCTGCACTGTGCTCAGGAACAAATGTGGTGGGGACCAGGAAAGACATCTGACCCGTGATTACAACTGTTTTTTAATTTTAGCCCGTACCATTTTTTAAACCTCAAAAATCTGATTAAGGCAGGCAATACACATTGGGTTTTGATTGGCTGAACCTGATGATTTCGGTGGGCCTGGCTGCTTGTCTAATGTGTATGGTGTCTTCTCAACCCTCCGCTGATAGCAGATGTCGGCCTGGATAAGGGTCAAGCAGTTGGATTTTAATTTCCCAATCCTTCCTTTCTTGTGGTAATAAGCTGCTCTGGCAGCATTCAGAGCACATGCATGCTTGAACAAGAGTGAATCTGTACGGTGGTGCTGGGAAAGATAGCTGTTGGCTAAATGAACCTTCAGATGACAGCTTTATAACGTATATGGATAGTCTGAGTGCACATGAATGGTGCAATTATACAAAATTGCACCTGGGTCACATTTCTGCAGATGAAAACTATATTTCAGTCGCAAAATATCCAGTTCTCTCTCATGCAATTTACTAGGAATCTAAAGATATGTGCTATTTATATGTGACATAAATAAATGTTAAAGGCACTCTGAATTCTAGATGCGAGTGGGAGAAGTTAAAGGGGTTGTCCAATTACAAACTATTGATGGTGGATCCTCAGGATAATTCATCAATAGTTGACTGGCAGAGGTCTGTTGCCTGGTATCACCACCAATCAACTGTTTTGTGGGCTAACGTACTCATGCACTGATCTAATTTCTGCAGGAAGCAAACAGCTCCATTCCCACTGCAGTGGCCAGCCTTGGTATTGCAGGCCCAGTTAGTGTTGTAATGAATGGGATATTTGCTTGCAGTACCAAGCTTGGCCACTGCAGTTGAAGCAGAGCTGTCTGTTTCCTGCAGAAATCAGGTTAGTGCATGAACACACCGGCTTGAGTATAAGGCTTTTTTTCACACAAGCACATATCAGTTGGCTGTTTTCACGGCCGGCTGGTATGTGCTGTGATCTGATGCATTGGATTCCAATGCATCAGATCACATGGGTGTATTTCTGAGACATAAAAACAAACGGCCTAGCCAATATAGTGCCAGAAGTTTTTACGTCAGACTATCTTTTGGGCCGGAATACTTTGGGCGCTACATGGGCTCCTATGGGAGCCCATGGCAGTGGCCGTAGGTGGGAGAGACTTTAGCAGTGTGGCTGCTAAAGTCCCTCCCTCTGTTCTCCTTCTCCCCGGTTGCAGGCTCACCTCTCGTTTCTCCCCACTCATTCTATAAAATGGGAGGGGCAGGAGCTAAGCGCCCACACTCTCCCCGCCCCTTGTCCATAGCAATCAATGTGAGGAGGTGGGGCGGGCCAGCACTTAGCTCCCCCCCTGCCCACACCCTCTTATTGCACAGAACGAGCGGGGAGGAACGAGAGGTGAGCCTGCGATGGGGAGGGGAAATGGGCGATATCCTGGTGAGCTTGGCGCATTTGCGCCTGCCTCACCAGGCCATGTGAGCGAGCGCACAAACGTTTGATTTGTGCGCCTGTTCACCAGATTTTTCATTCCCAACGTAGCGTATATCGGCTGGCTGTGAAAACGGACGGCCGATGTGCGCTCATGTGACAGAAGCCTAAGCTGATCAGCATGGGTCTCAGGAGGTAGACTCCCAGCAATCTGCTATTGATGAACTATCCCACGAACAGGCCATCAATAGTTTTCAACTGGACAGCTCCTTTAAGAGTTTGTAAGAGTGGCATAGGAAGTTAAATCCCACATGGACATCAAATTCTGGAAAAATATATTAATTCTAACCACTGAGAAAGTAATATCTGATTGCAAGGAATTAAAGTGACTCTTCGATTTCTGGACATAATTTTGTCCGAGGACTGGAGAAGACAGTCATACCTTCTGTCGGTCATCTGTGCTAATGTTGATCTTAACCACCAGTTCTAAGTCCTGTTTTCGGCTATCCAAGATGGCTAACACAATCTTCAGACTACCTTATCCCCACTGTGCATTGTTAGTGTTAGACTAATGCACTATACCAGCTCTATGATTGGACAGCACTACTCACATGATTAGTGCAGGCCAATCAGGGAGCAGTGCACATTGGGCACTATGTAGCTAGGAAATTGCAGTAGCCCTCGTGGACAGCTGGAAACAGGATCACAAAGCAATGGATCAGAGGGGCATCAGCACAAAATAACATCAGGTAATATACTCTTCTCCTTTCAGTCCTCATTCTCTTAAGTGTGATAATAAATATTTGCTTTATTGGGCTGCTCCTGTGCTCATAAGGAAATAGAACTCCAGCAGCAGTGCCAGGGATTTGCTTATTTCAAAATAATAGTTTTGTAACTACCAACTTCCTGATACAGGCCACATATAATTTCAGTGTAAATAAATAGCAAGATTTTAGGGCAGACACAAACTGTTACAAAAAGAGGAAATTAAACATGCACTGCACTTTTAACAAATATGTGTGATAAATGATGTCAGCCATAACTAGCAAAAGTGGAAATCACTTTATCTAAAATTATATTTTTCTACTGAAAAATCATTCTGCAGTGCTAGCCACTAGGGGTTTCACTCCTTTAGAATTTGCTGTTGGCTGCCTGTTGTCATGTTAAGTCCATCCCTTGTAACAAGATGAATTATAGGATGTGGTGATGGGTCTTCTTTGTTGTTATCTGTAGAAATCTTTTAGAGAAGGGAGGGGGGACGAGGGAGCTGCTTGAGGGAGACAGAGGCAAAGAGACTCATACAGATGTAGACATGGTTGGCTCTACTGTTTTATCTTACTGCAGTGCTAGAATTACTTCTACACTGCTCAGTACTGCTCTATAATGTACTACATGCTGCTTTTGAGGGTGCGATACAGAAAGATAGAGAAGACATCCTTCTTTCTTTTAGTCCCTGGAAGTTCCTTTAAGTATTGGTGTTTGCATGGATACACAAATTTTTGCAGGCCACTGTCAAGACATTAAAATGCCACCCATCTCCATCTCTCTTGCTAGCCGTTTACTTATCATAAATGATTAGGAGATCCAGTGAGTGACATTAGAAGGGTTTTTATTTCTAGGAATTACAGAAAAATACAGGGTTCTTACAAATTATCTTCCTGATCGAAGATCATTTGAAACACTCATAATTGACATTTTATGACACTCAGATACATACATTTAATATAAATGGAAAGAAAAACTAAAAAAGTTTTAATGCAGAACAACACAAATATTTTCCACATCAGAGGTGCTCAATGTGTAGTGTAACACGATTAACTGATGCAATGGCTTCTGTGATGCATACTCGTAGATCATGAATGGTGGGGGAACTCTATCTTTAACACTACCCCATAGAAACAAAGGTTGAGTCCGTGCCATCCGTGCAGAAGGAGCTGGTTGTGACTTACACCCGGCCTCCGATTACAACAGCAGGGATCGGTGTTCTCACTGCGATCATAGCCTTTCTGGTTCAAGTCCCCTACAGGGATGAAGAACATGTAAAAATAAAAACGCAAATTAAAAGTAACAAAAAATTATTTTCCCTTTTTGTATAAAAAATATATATGTATTTGGTATCATCATATCCGTAACTACCTGTATAATAAATTGAACACACTGTTTATCCCACAAGGCAAAAACTGTAAATAAAACAACAAAAAACTAAAGAGCGAACCCAAAATGCTTATTTTGTTTATTTTGCCTCAAAATAAAACGCAATAAAAATGATCAAAAAAGCCTATGGACCCCAATATGGTACTAATAAAAACTGCAGCTCATCACACAAGAAAAGCACCCTCATATGGCTCCATCAAAAAATTAGAAAGTTATAGGACTTTGAACATAGCGATGTAAAAAGTAATAAATAAAAACTGTTTTTATTGCGCAAAAGTGGAAAAACCAAAATATATATGTATAATTCTGGCATCGTCGTAATTGTACTGACCAGCAAAAAAAAGGTATCCTGTCATTTATTGTATGATTAATGCATAAGAAAAGCAAAATTGATGTGTTTTTTTCTCCCTGCCCTCCAAAAAAAATAATAAAAGCTTTATAATATCTTATATGTAGCCCAAAAATGGTACCAATAACAGGTGCAGTTCACCATGCAAAAAACAAGCCCTCAAATGGCCATGTTGAGGGAAAATTTAAAATGTTAGGCATTTTGAAAAGTGGAGAGGAAAATCCCTCAAAAATCATTGCGTTCTTATGGCCAAAATAGGACCGTGCCCTTAAGGAGTTAATGAGGGGGTGTCTTTATGAGACAATTGATTTAATCACTACAAAGCCCAGCATAGTACATCTCATACTACAGTATTTCTGTATACAAAGAAAAAGAATGATAAAATGTTAATAATTATTTTCAATTGAAAGCTGCAGCAAAAGCAGAGCTAATGAAAATAGACATATAGACTGTGAAAGGGTGAAAAGTTAACATTACAGCAGTAACTATAGTAACTTACTTGTAAGTGGAGGATGAATGCCGATCCACTCAAAGCACAGGAAAATATGCCCAGCTTTTTATGCGGAATAAAAATATGAACGGAGATACCATTATAACCGCAATACAAAATGAGGAACACTTTACCAAATAATCGTCTGAATCAAAGAGCCTTTTCATTTTTAAAAATGTTCTAATATTGCTGTGATCACTCTTCTATTCATATACTGAAAGTAAAGTGTATGAAAAGGGAGAAAAGAGAATTTGGAAATTTAAAGAATACAAAAATACATTTTGACTCTAAGGCCAAATTTGACGTCTGGCAGAGTATTCTTAATGTATATTACTGGCCGCTCTGTTGTCGGGGGACTCTCCAGCATGTCACATACTGCAGTACTGGCTCTAGCCCACAGATGGCGCCATTGTATGATGACAGAAAGAGAAAGCCCCCTAGGAAACCCTGAATCTAAAATTGGATTGCAAAGGGTTAAAGGAATGCTGCCATCCAATAGGTGGTGCTGTAGAGATATTGTTCCATCTTCCTTGTTTGCAGGTCTGAAGGAGAGATTTCATATTTCTTGTAACAGGACTAATTATTTACTGTTATGGTCATCCCTCCCTGGTATTTATTTTAATGCTAATAATCCCAATATATCTGTGCCCTCTTACCCTCTGTCTCTGGTATTTATCTAGTGCAAATTAGTTCACCATGTTCTTGCCCTCCCATTTGATCATGTGATTATATATACAGTGGGGAAAAAAGTATTTAGATACCAATTGTACAAGTTCTCCCACTTAAAAAGATGAGAGAGACCTGTAACTGAAAGTCCGTGTTGCCTAGCGACAGCCCCAAAACATCACTGCTCTTGAGGAGATCTGCATGGAGGAATGGGCCAACATACCAGCAACAGTGTATGCCAACCTTGTGAGGACTTAGGGCTCATGTCCACGGGCAAAATATGATTTAAGATCCGCAGCGGATCTCCCGCATGCGGATCCGCATCCCATAGGGATGCATTGACCACCCGCGGGTAGATAAATACCCGCGGATCGTCAATAAAAGGGATTTTAAAAAAAATGGAGCATGGAAAAATCCGGACCATGCTCCATTTTCGTGCGGGTCTCCCGCGGGGACGGCTCCCGCGGGCTTCTATTGAAGCCTATGGAAGCCGTCCGGATCCGCGGGAGACCTAAAATAGGAATTTAAAGTATTTACCATCCGGCGCGGGCGGGGAAGGTCAGCTGTTCCTCACGGCCGCATCTTCCCTGCTTCGGCTCGGCGGATGTGCCCGGCGCATGCGCGCGGCACGTCGGCGACGTGCCGGCGACGTGCCGCCGGCGTCAGGAATTCATCCGCCGGCCGAAAATGAAGATCCGGCCGTGAGGAACAGCTGATCTTCTCCGCCCGCGCCGGATGGTAAATACTTTTAAATTCTTATTTTCGGCGCTCATGTCCGCGGGGCAGGAGGGACCCGCTGCAGATTCTACATGTAGAATCCGTAGCGGGCCCGATTTTCCCCGTGGACATGAGGCCTTACAGAAAACGTTTGACCTCTGTCATTGCCAATAAAGGATATATAACAAAGTATTAAGATGAACTTTTGTTATTGACCAAATACTTATTTTCCACCATAATTTGCAAATAAATTTGTTAAAAATCAGACAATGTGATTTTCTGGATGTGATTTCTCATGTCGTCTCTCATAGTTGAGGTCTACCTATGATGTCAATTACAGGCCTCTCTCATCTTTTTAAGGGTGAAGTCACACGAACGTAAACGGCTCGGTTTTCACGCCGAGCCGATATACGTTGTCCTCGTGTGCAGGGGGGGGGAGGATGGAAGAGCCAAGTGCAGGAACTGAGGTCCCGCCCCCCTCTCTGCCTCCTCTCCGCCCTCTGCACTATTTGCAATGGGGAAAGGTGGGCGGGGCTAATTCTCGGAACTTAGCCCCGCCCCGCCCCGCCTCTTCCCATTACAAATAGTGCAGAGGGGCGGAGAGGAGGCAGAGAGGGGGCCGGGAGCTCAGTTACTGCTTCTGGCTATTCCATCCTCCCCCCCCTGCACACGAGGACAACGTATATCGGCTCGGCGTAAAAACCGAGCCGATATACGTTCGTGTGACTTCACCCTAAGTGGGAGAACTTGTGCAATTGGGATATGACTAAATACTTCTCCCCCCCCCCCCCCCCACTGTATATATATCTTTAGATTTGTTCCGCTTGAGAAAAGACCCTGGGAGGTCCAAAAGCTTGCTATAACATCATGTATTTTTGTTAGTCATTAAAAGGTATCATTTGTACAAAATTACTTGATTTCTCTTACTGAGAACACTCACAATCAAAGCTATTGTCACTTTTTTTAAATGGCCTCTTAAACTTTCTAATTTACTTATATTAAAAATGTTGCTGCTTTTAGGATAGGTCAAGTCCCACTTTGCTGGTTGCTAACATATTGCAGCCAGGGCTCACCCTTTAAATATCTCCACAAGTATATTTTATGAATACTGTAGACATGTGCAAGAAAAAGTCCTGGAGGGAGTGTACATTTTACCCAAATGCTTAGCCTGGGTAAGATAAAGCTCCAGTCCAGGTCTTCCTTCTGGGGAGCTCAGCTGGTCTATTGAGGTAATCACTGGGACATAAAAGGCTGCAAGCTCCGACAGTCAGGTTGAGAGCCTGGAGTGAGAACAGGCTCTGGTGGACGCCTGCTGTTTGTTGACCATTGCTGCAGAGGTGAGTACTGCTGTTTTGTTAGCACCTTGACGGCCAAGCATTTGTTTTGCTGATTGCATAAAGTGTATATGCTGCCAGTGATGATTGTTTTCCACTGAGTTTTCTGTTATCTCTGAATATTCAAGAAAATAGTTATTCGGACTTTTACATGGATGAAGAGTGCCGCTGTGTCTTCGACCCTCATCCCAACGCAGACATTGCCACATATGGTGGAGCGATGTGGGCACGTCTGATTGCTAGGGGCAACAGAAGGACAACCTGTTGATGTTTAAATCTAAATCTGCTTAGGTCTTGGGTGAAACTTGCTGCTACCATGCAAACACAGTCCACTGCGCTAGAGGAGCTGGTCAAGCAGCTGATTCAAGCAAACGCTCACTTGCACCAGGTGAACACTCAACAGCAACAAGCGTTTAAACGCCAACTTCAGGCATAGCAGGAACAAATTGCACTGCTGAGAGAGACCGTTGCGGGGTGCCCTGCAAGAGAGGAGGAAAAGGCAAGCGTTTGTTTTGTTGGTTGCGCAAAGTGTAGGTGTTGCCAGTGGAGATTGTTTTCTACTGAGTTTTCGGTTATCTCTGAACATTGTATCTTAGGCTGAATGAAGACGATGTGGTCCATCTAGTTCAGCCTGTTGCAATCCGCCCTTGTTGATCCAGAGGAAGGCAAAAAACCCCAATGAGGCAGAAGTCAATTAGTCCTTCCCGACTCCATAATGGTAGTCCGAATAATCCCTGGATCAACACTTGATAGTTCCTTACCTGTCTGTAGACCCGGATCAACAACTGGCTGGTCACCTTATGTCTATATCCTGTAATATCATAGCGCTCAAGAAAGACATTTAGTCCTCTCTTAAACTCCTCTATGGATTTTGCCATCACCACATCCTCAGGCAGAGAGTTCCACAGTCTCACTGCTCTTACAGTAAAGAACCCCCTTTTTGTTTTGGTGATGAAACCTGCTTTCTTCTAGATGTAGAGGATGCCCTCTTGTTACCGTTGCAGTCCTGGGTATAAACAGATCCTGAACATTCAAGCAATAAAGATATTTGGACTTTTGCATGGACTGAGAGTGCCACTGTGTCATCACCAACCCCCACCCCTGTGCAAACATTGCCACAATACAATCACCACATGAACCCAGCATATGGTCTCTAATTATAATAGATATACCATTTTATGCATACAGCATTAAATTGATTGGATGCAGAAGCAAAGTGCTCTATACATTGTAAAGGTGGGAGAGGCAATGTGTGGACTGAGCCCTGGCTGCTCTTCCTATATGCAAGAGCTGCCAGCAAAAGAGAGACTTGATCTATATTAAAAGCAAATACAAGTATATTAGAATTGTCATTCATTTGTAGCAATTAATTCTGGACAATGAAACAAAGCACAATCAGATCACCCAGCCGGATAACCACAAGCACACTAGTTCCAGCAAAAGCCGCTCTTTCATGGCATGACCCACTTCCAGTCCATAGCCATAAAAGTTGGCGTGCGCCTTTTGGCAGAAATAAATGCTCCGTCCCACTGTTTTTCCTTTCTTTAGGGAAGTATTTATAAAACATACACTGATTTGTAAAGGTCCATTTACATGGGACGAATGTTGGGCAAACGATGCCTGACACTCGACCCTGTGTTTCCTCGCTCCCATGCTGTTGCTGGAGCTACAGAGCTGGCTCGCTCACAGAGCGGCCAGCAGGGGAGCGGAGCAGTGCAGGAGATTTCTCTCCTCTCGCTTCCCCGCCTCTTTCCATTCACTTAATACAGCGGCTGTTCAGTACTGAACAGCCGCTGTTTACACTGAACAATGAGCGATGAGCTCATCGTCCATCGTTTAGGCAGCATAGAAACAAAGGGACGAGTGTCTGGCATCGTTTTCCTGACATTCGTGCCGTGTAAATGGACCTTTAAACTATGTTTGATAAAGGAGTTTATCTCTGAAAAAAGCTGCATAACCTCATTGCCTGATATGAATATATGGTGAGTATACATTGTATGCCTTTATTTACCAGTTTTATTGAAATAAAAAAGAAAACTAGGTTATGCACCCCAGCCTGTTGGCATTGCTACGAGCCTTCCTGGATTTTAGAGGAGTAAATCATCTCTCCTATTATCCTTCCCTTCTATCTTATGGACCCACGAGGAGTGCTGGACTTTTTTTTTCATCTTATTTCTTCCTTGTTTAAACAACCAACGTATTTCCATACCCTGGGGACATCCCGTGATGCTCTCTTTGCCTACCAGAATGGTCTGACGGATTCGGTAGCAGAATGGACCAATAATTACATTAAAGACAGTCTTGAACCAGCAGTGTGGACACCTGTCGTTTGACAGACGTTCCACACCAGGTGAGTCCCCCTTCACATATACGCTATCTATTTCACTAATTTCATCCATCAGTTGGAGCGCGATCCTTATTACATATTTTTGTCTCGGATTTCCCGGAGTAGTGCTGTAGCGGCCCAGAATAACGGGGCCCCCTCAATAATGTCTGCTATATGTTGTCTGTATTGTCTTGTATATTGTCTTTGAATGAGGAATGAATCAGCAGAATATGTTTTGGAGTTTGAAGCACTGAATGGGTTAATGTCTGCAAATGAGCTGTTTCTGGAAATGCATCATTTTGTGTTGTAAGTTTGGAGTCATGTGACCTTGCTTGATACATGTGGTTGCAAGAGTTTTGTGAGGTCCTCTGGTTCCGGTCTTGGTTTGGCAAGAAACTCACTCAGACACCTTCAGTTCTGGGCCTGTCTCACCAAGGGAGTGCCAGTGGTCTATTAACCCACTGAGGAACTGAGAGAGTGGAACTGCCATTGCAGTGTGGAGTGTATGCCAAACGTGAGTGCCGACTGTTAGGAGAGCTGGTGAGAAAGAGGCGTTCGTACCGGGCATGGAGCCCTACAGATAAGTGGGCTTGTAGATTCCTCTGTGAACCCGTGATTTCCTCCCTGTTGCACCACTTTGTGATTTCTGCACCAATTGTCCTGTTGGCGTGAGTAATACTTTGAAAGAACTGTAAATACGTTTCTACAAGTAAAAGCATTGCCGACCATTCCCAACTTTGATATTTAAACTTGCCCTGTGAGTGTGGACCATTTATTTCACCATTCAGATTCACCGCAGAGGAATAAACAGTGGCGTCACCCATGACAACAGACCACCAAGGTAAACCGCGTATTGGGTTACCCTTTGAATGGCCTGCCCTCAGTTACTTGGACGGGTCCCATGCTACCCTCAGGGTGGGAGATGGCAGAGCTCTACCCCGCTGTCTCCTGGGCTCTGGGTCCACTCCTCGGACGCTGCAGTGCCAGTCATCCACTCTTCCACTTAGCAGACAAAAGGTGTAAAGTCCAGCATGTATGGTGAAAATAGATAGATGCCTTTATTCAAAACTTCATGAAAAAATGCAAAACATCAAATGAAGCAGGGGATGGATGCTGCTGACACATTTCAGACAGTAGCGTCATTACTTATACCCTCCTTCCGATTGCAAGAGGATATAAGCTAATTAATTTGGTACACCTCTTTCAGCTGCATAGAAATAACTTATGTAAAAACCTCTTATATATAGAAAACATGAAAAAACAAACATGTGAGATCTGAGAACCAAACATAACTGATACACATTTTAATAATGTAAGATCCAGTATGTTCCTCACATTCAAGAAGACTTGCCTCCAGTCTCCTCACCTGAAGGGTTTATTAAACCTCTCAAGAGCATAAAATACAGAATTAATCTCCTGCATGGACAGAACCCACTAGATAGATTGTGCGCTGAAGGGTTACTTGAATCCCTGATGTGTAACTGATATCCTCTATTTTAATTCTCTCGTTGTGCAGCCCACGTAGGACAACTTGCATGCCACAGATTCAATATAATACACTGCATACATGCTGTTACAGTTTATGTACTGGTTTATTGATTGTTGCCTACTATTTAGAACATTCCTTATTGAGTCTTTCTAGCATATTTAAAGCATAAACATTCCAGTTCTGTTCTACAAACAAATGCTGGATTGTCAGAGTTTCTGGATTATTGAAAGTAGGACTTTGCCAATACAAGATTTGAAAGAACGAATTAATTTTCCAGTCTTACTAGTTGATTATTCAGTTTCCTCATCCATGAAGAAAAACAGAAAAAATAACCAAAAATGGCATAATTCTGATCTCTGCATATTCAATTCCATTTTCTAGGTCTTTTATATTTGCTCTAGTAGAATAAAGTACTATATATAAATAATAGACAACAGCTCCTCCTAGTGGCTGTTAAATTATAGGATACAGGTAGACAGTGACTTCATGCAACCAAAACAATTGCAAAGAGTCAAAAACTACAAATAGAAGTGGTTCATCAACATATCATTTTAATTGGTTCTGGAATGACCATTGTACTGTATGTTGAAAATATTGTATGTTGAAACCTTAACTCCATGGGAAACTGCCAGTCAAAAATCTTTGGACAGCATGAGCATTCAGAGTTTCGGGGTAAATATTCAATGGCGGATTATTAAAGGGGTCGTTGGGGCGGTCGCCCCAGGCCCAAGGCTCTACGGGGGCCAACAGCCACCCAAGCTGTTTCTATTATAATCCGCTATTGTCAGTCGTCCCACCTACGGAGCGGCTAAGGTCGGCCTCTCATAATCAGGCCAGTGCCGTTCCTGAAGCTTCACACTCTGTGCTCAGGGATGGATTTGGCCAGGGGTGGGGGTGGGGGGAATTTGCCCCCTAGGCTGGCTCTTCAGAGAGGCTTAGGGCCCCCGGGTGTCCATCCATTAATGCAACTTGTCATGACTAGCACTAACACAGGACGGCAGCACTGTGGACAGACTACGATTTTTCTGCTTGTCTTCGATCTGGTGCTTAAAAGCACACTGAGAGAAGGAAGTGCCAGGTCATGATAAGTCGCACCAATGGATGGAGTTTAAGAGATGGAGTTTCTGACCCTAAACTGTCTCTAAGATGCAATTGCTAGCATAGTAAACTGCATTACTTATGCAATATAGCTTGTTATGCCTATGACAGCAGCCTAATAGACACTGCTGGCCTCAGGGTCTAATAGGCAGCATTACATGGTGGACACGGAGGCCTTTGTCAGGCGTTAAGCAGCTATGGGAACCCATCAGGATATGGTGGGGTGTTGATGGATGACAGGATGGAGCCCTCTCCGCCTGTCAACCACTAACATGCTGTGGTTGCTATTGACTGCGATATGTAAGGGGTAAAACTGCTGAGATCTGAGTTTTCTTCACTCTCGGCCATTAGAGCAGAAGCTCGGCTTTTAATAGCCAGCCGAATCCATCTCTTCCTGGCACGCATATACAGGTTTAAAGCCTCTTAGTGATCACCATAAAAAGGCATATTGGCGGTCACTAATAGGCTAACCCCTGGGTGACCTTGACATCTAAATACTCGCGGAATCTCAATGACGTGTATGTACAGCATTGCATGGAAAGCATGTCCCACAGAAGACGTCTATGTCTGTCATTTAGGGGTTAAAAGTGATTTGATAACCCCATGTACCTCACAGGACCAAAACCTTCCGCAAAGACGTTTGTCTGTTTAAGCCCTTAGGGCTCATGTCCACGGGGAAAATATGATTTAGGATCCGCAGCGGATTACCTGCACGCGGATCCGCACCCCATAGGGATGCATTGACCACCCGCGGGTACATAAATACCCGCGGATCGTCAATAAAAGTGATTTTTAAAAAAAATGGAGCATGAAAAAATCTGGACCATGCTCCATTTTCATGCGGGTCTCCCGTGGGCTTCTATTGAAGCCTATGGAAGCCGTCCGGATCCGCGGGAGACCTAAAATAGGAATTTAAAGCATTTACTCACCCGCAGCGGACCGGGAAGCTCTTCTCTTCCTCACGGCCGCATCTCCCTTGCTTCGGCTCGGCGGATGTGCCCGGCGCATGCGCGCGGCACGTCGGCAACGTGCCGGCGACGTGCCGCCGGCGTCAGTAATTCATCCGCCGGCCGAAAATGAAGATCCGGCCGTGAGGAAGAGCAGAGTGTCCCCGCCCGCTACGGATAGGTAAATGCTTTTAAATTGCTATTTTCGGCGCTCATGTCCGCGGGGCAGGAGGGACCCGCTGCAGATTCTCCATGGAGAATCTGCAGCGGATCTGATTTTCCCCGTGGACATGAGGCCTTAGGCTAACGCCTGGCTGCAGAATTTTTCAGGGGAAGCGAATGCTGTAAAAAAAACACCAAAAAAGCAATGATTTTCCTAAAAATGCGATATGTGAAACCACCCTTAAACATATGGGCGTGATTTTGTCCCGTTATGGGTCTGTGAAAATCACGGCCACATTACGAGATGAAGCAAAACCATTGATTTTAATGCTTTTTTTTTTAAAACTCTTGCGCAATAGCGCAGAGTTTGAATGGTCCGGAAGAAACCCTAAATACTTAGGTTCATGTGCAACTACACTTCGTAGTGCCACATACACCTATGTGGTTCTTTTATTGCCCAGCCTATGCCAGTTCAGGCTGGCTGCTCATTGTGGGATGCTTTTCGGAAGCACTGTGTTTGTGCTACATTTACACATCCAATTGGATCACTGTTTGCTGACAGAACAGTCAACACACTAAATGCATACTTACACGGGTCAATGATTGTGAACAAACGCTCATCAGAAAGCTCCGTCACCCGATCATTGCCCATGTAAGCGGGCAGCAATCAGCTGACGAACAAGCACAACCTCCTTCATCAGCTCATTGTATCTTTTGTGCAGCTGGAAAAATGAATGGTTCCCACCAGCACCTCTCCCTGTGTGAATGGGGGATGTGCTGCCGACAGTGAAATGATCTTATGGAAGATACGTTAAGGGCCAGGTAAATGGGTGCTAATCTTGGTGATCGGCGCTAGTCAGACGCCTATATCAGCTTGTGCGATAGCGAGCTTCGGCTAGGTTTTGTCAGCATTTTTTGCAGTTTTGAAGTTGCAATGACAACTATATGGAACAAAGTGGCAGAAGAATGCCAACCCTTCAGCATGCTGCATTTCTGGACCCCCTGGGCGTATTTGTGCAATACACAGCAAATACAGATCAATAGGGTTTTTTCACATGCGCATATATTTCCTGTGCATTTCCGTTACGAAAAAAAGCAGCATGCTCTATTTTCCTGCGCATTTGTGCACTAAAAGTCCAAGTAGAGGTAAAAAAGAGGAATGTGCAAATGCGAGCAAAATACGCTAGGAGTTCCATGAAAAAACTGCGCAATTGTGCAGGAAAAATAATACATCTTGAATGTATTAGACTAATTAGCCATTTCCATTGGTGCATCTTTGTTTGCCTCCGGCAATTTAACATGCTTTGTGCGTAGAAAAAGTACAGTAAAACACGCCGATGTGCGCAAAAATGCATCGTTCATTCAGCAAATACACAGCGCTAATACACATACGCTGGTGTGAAGGGGGCCTAAGGTCGGCTTCACACGGCTCTTAGCATATTTAGGCATTGCCTATTTTACTGTATTTTTGTGCTCGGGTGTGCCCTACGTATTTGTGCGCACAAAATAACAAGCGAGCATGCTCTATTGATTTCAATGGGCTGCTAAGTTTAATCTGTGCTATTTTCGTGTGTGATACGGTCAATGAGTTCTAATCACAGTATATAGCGCACACATATTTTGCAGGGGAAACATTTCATTGGGGTTGGTTACATGTGTGTTTTTTGCGTGTGCATCTTGGTTATGCAAAAAAAAACCGCAGCATGACCTATTTGGTGCGTATTGTGCACAAAAATAGCAGATATTAATTATTTGCGTAATAATATCAAAGGGAGCTTTCTTGTTTGAACCCCTGACCAGGAAGCGCTGGGGAAAAAACTACAAGCAAATGTGCCGGAGCTCCGGGAGGAGAAGTGCGTGGGAGCGGACAGCACCTGTAAGGTAACATACTAGCAATTATTAGGAAATTATAGGATCCGTGTTTCTGGCATTTTTTACTCCGAAAGACTTTTGCTAAATTCTGCCCTGTGGAATGCTATTATTAATAAAACCTCCTTTCGGGATTTACTAAAACCAGCTCTTAACCCAGCGTATCCTGGAGTAAAACAAGCTGCATATAGAGAGAGGTACACCTCCTGGACAATTGGGTATATATTTGACAGTCTATATACTAGTAAAGCAAACCTACAACGGCTATGAGCAGACGTGGATTTGCGCCATTATTTATGTCAGGTTCAGTAGTGGTTATGGTAAATCTGTGGGAGGCCATGTCCCTTCTGGGAAACGCCGATCACTTCTCTAAAGACTTGAAAAGTGAGGGAAAAAACAAGACAGCAAAGCGGAAGCTCTGCTCTCCATATCAGCAAATATCTGATCATTTCTGGCATTTCGACAGCCAGAATAGCGTTGACGCCTGTGCCTGGGTGAGGGGTCACTTGTACAATGAATGGCCTGTGACCGCCGCAGCTTCTTCTGGACTGGCGCAGCGGGAACTGGAGCTCCTGTGCCGGACTATTTCAGGGTACCACTTTTTGATTTTACGTTTCCTCGCTATAATTTTTTAGTCATGGACACCCCCCGTTAGCATTGTGATTGGGACATACAGGTGTGTCAGTGTGGCGTCTGCTCCATAACACAGCAGGACAAGGAACAAACTTTATGAACCTGAGAAAGACTAAAAGAACCCTTGGTTGCCCATAGCAACCAATCACAGTGCGGCCTTCATTTCTCAGACCGCTCTGGTAAGATGAAAGCTGTGCTGTGATTGGTTGCTACTTGTAAGTTTCGTTTTTAATAAAATGTGCTCCCAGAGGTCCATGCAGGAGACCACAGCAGACATGGATACTATAATATAGACATCCAATACACAGTAGGACATACAGGGATACACTGGCAGCATTAAAACACCCCACAGTGTCCCAACAGGTCATAAAATAACTTTCTTCTGAAGTCTCTGTTAGTGGCAACCGCGGTATAAGCAGGACTACTTCTGTAATATTAGCACCCAGGACTTTGTGTCACGCTATTCAAGACTGGAGCGTCCAGAACAACGGTTTAGTCACGTGTCCCCTGGACGGGTCTCGTCACAAACTAGTCTTGGTCTCCGACAAAATGGCGGCGGCGCAGTTTCCCGCGCTAGAGCATCCTCGTACGGAGGAGGGCGGGCATGTATTGTATTTCAGCCCCAGTTCAGTAGCATTGAGCAATTCCAGCAACCTCATTGGTTGTTGGGGGTCACGTGTTCGGCATACGTGCACGAGAAGCAGCTGTGCACGAGAAGTACGAGCTGAGAGGAAGCTAGGTAAGCTGTGTTTGCTCATGATTATCCAGTTTGCTAGCATGTGCTTATGTTTGGTTGTGTTTATGCATCTTTATGCACTTCTTATGCAGTTTGCTGGCATGTGCTCATGTTTGGTCAGGAGGGCTTGTTTTTTGCAGGAGGGGTTGTATCTTCTGGCGGTACTATTTAATGTATCGTATAATGTACTGAAAAACTTCCAAGTTCAGTGAAATGTGGAAAAAAAAGACATTCCGCCATCTTTCAGTGCATCTGGTTTCTACGGCGCACAAACTACAACAAAAATGACATGATAACTTTATTCTACGGGTCGGTACGATTACTCCGATCCCAAACTTGTATAGTGTTTTGTTAGCTGTACTAGATTTTTATATATATATATATTTTTTTTTTTTCCAAAAATATAAAAAAAAATATTTTCTGTCCCCATTTCTGACCGGCAATATTCTTTAACATTTTTCTGTCAGCAGAGTTGTTAGGGCTCATTTTGCGCCGGGCGTCCTGCAGTTTCCGTTGGTGCCATTTTTGAATGCGACTTTTTGATCGCTTTTTATAATTTTTTTCTTATAGACTGGGTGACCAAAAAATAAGCACAATTTGGTGTTCTTATTTTTTTTTTTTTCTAACGGCGTTCACTATGTGGGGTAAATTATACGTTCCTTTGATAGATTGAACATTTACAGACGCAGCGATACCAAATATGTATTTTTGTTTTATTTAGTTTCTTTTATCATAAATATGGCAAAAGAGGGGGTGCTATAAACTTTTATTAGTGTTTTTTTTTTTGTTTTGTTTTTTTTTATTAGTAAAACTTTATAAATCTTACTTTTTTTTTCTTAGTCCCCACAGGGGACAACAACGGGGATGGCTTGATAAGCATTTTGCCATGACAGCCCTAAGGGCTTTCAGAAGGCCCCTGGCTGCCATGACACTCACACGTCTCCCTGTGATCTCATCACATGGGGCTGTACGGGACCCCGAACATCAGTCAGGCAATTTAAATGCCACTGTCAGAATTGACAGCGGGATTTAAGGGTAACGGCTCTGATGATCCACATCCCACCCATGATTTGCCTGTCTAAAAGGGATGCACGAGCACCGGCGGTGACGTCAGCAGCTCGGGCAACGAGAATTGTGACATCACGTTGAGTGTAAAAGGGCCATAATTCCTCGTGTGATGTAAATGCTATGTATTCTACATTGCAGATTCGTTTGTGGAAAATCCGCAGTCTAATATAACATAGAATACAGCAGCGTAAATTAAAGGGGCTGTCTCACGCCGAAACGGGTTTTTTTTTGTTTCAATAGGCCCCCCGTTCGGCGCGAGACAAACACAAGGGATGGGTTAAAAATAAAAAAAAAATAAAAAAAAAAAAAATTTTTCACTTACCCGAATCCCCGCTCTGCGGCGACTTCATACTTACCTTACCAAGATGGCCGCCGGGATCTTCACCCACGATGCACCGCGGGTCTTCTCCCATGGTGCACCATGGGCTCTCTGCGGTCCATTGCCGATTCCAGCCTCCTGATTGGCTGGAATCGGCACACGTGACGGGGCAGAGCTACGAGGACCAGCTCTCCGGCACGAGCGGCCCCATTCACCACGGAGAAGACCGCACAGCGCAAGCGCGTCTAAAATCACCAGAAGGCGGCGATTTTAGATGGATCCATGGTGACTGGGACGCTAGCAACGGAGCAGGTAAGTGAATAACTTCTGTATGACTCATAATTAATGCACGATGTACATTACAAAGTGCATTAATATGGCCATACAGAAGTGTATACCCCCACTTGATTTCATGAGACAACCCCTTTAAGCGGCGGGGCGGATTTGAATTCCACAGCATATCAGATTTATTATGCCACTCTTTAAGGCCAGGCTCGCACCACCGTGTTTCCGGGTGCCGCATGTGTATATCTCATGTGCAAGCACACAATGACCATGCGTGCTGCCAATCCCCATACAATATCTTGATGTGTACGTGTGCATAATACGCGCCAAGATAGAACATGCTGCAAATTGTGCATGTATTTCGCACGGCTTGTGTGAGCGACATAATAAAAGTGTATGGGAGATGGCGGGTTATACGCAATGAGCATGCAGTCATGTGAGTCCAGCCTTAGGCCGCTTTCACACGGCCGAGAAACTCGCACGAAATATATGCGTTGCGAGAAGCACAAAACTTGTGCGAATAAGAACACGAGTCATATAAATGAGCGGCATGTCCTATCTCTCCGCGTTCCTTGGAACACATCGCCCATTGTTTTCAGTGGGACAGTAAAACACATCACATGCAATATACAAGCGAGGTTTCCCATTAAAAACAATAGAAAACAATTGTGGATTCTCTAAAGCAGCTGAAAGCCACGACGGAGGGTCGCTACTTTATTTTGGTGATGGGAGGCATCTTTGCCATAAAAGCAGCGTGTAAACACACACTTGCGAAAGCAATATCAGGCCAAGAAGCTCATATCGCACGTGCCCATATGCAGGTATGCTAAATCACTGGATGGAATTTATGATGACTATGTACCAAAATCCATGGCAATTCCATAGGTAACACATGCGGATTATGACAGACTACATGTCCCGTGTGGTTGTACCCCTACAGCGTCTCCAACTGTGGACAAGATTTAGTGGGGCTAAATATTTGTGGACGTGGTTTTTTTTTTTTTTTCTCCTTCCCTTTCCTTCCAAATATAATAAGGTTGTTTATTAGTATCAGTCATATCTTCCACTTCAGAACGGCATGTGAATAAGGGCTCCTATCGGTGCGTATGGCATCCAGTGCACTGCACATGGCCGCGTATGTGGTCATGCGCAGTGTGACTTTTATTCTTTAAAATTCCCTGCTATGTCGTATAGCGGGATTGCATATGTATCGTCGCCCATACGCAATGTTTTGCATATGGACTGCATTGCATACATTAGAATAGAAAAGAATAGGGCTCACACTGTGTGATATGCGGTGAAATATAGCGTGCTGCGAACTTTTTCACGTACGTATCCACACGCTAATGTGAACGCATCAATGAAAGTCCATTTACTTTCATTGACTCCATTCTCCGCATATCACGCAGATGTGCATTGCTTGCGTAATACGTGGTGAAAACACGGTTGGTGTGGATAAGCCCTAAGTAGATGTGCTATCATCAGTGTATCATATGTACATTATTTTGATGTTTTTCAGCCATGACGGGCACAGCACTAGTGTACGATGAAGAAATGATGGGCTACAGGCTGCTCTGGGACGAGTAAGTAATCTGCACAGCGCTCTGGAATATAAGCGACAGGACATATAATGACCCCTGGCATTTCATTTCATTCTAATGACTAGCAGTGAATTTGGTGTATAGGTGATCATACTGGTGAGGTGGAAGGAAGCTGATGGTTGAATGAAGAATCGCCTGGTGAATGATTGTTTCGCAGACGCAGCCATTCATATTCTAGGCTTCATTTACATCAGCATTGGAGCCTCCAATCCTGGATGAAGTGGCACTAGGTTATCCAGGAAAATGCCCGACTGCATAACCACCGCCGAACGGACCTCGTCATACTCAGCAGGGTCCATCCGCTCCGTCGTGTGCTGGGTTTGGAACTTCCTCTTTGTCCATCATTCAGCTCCTCGGTTGGAGCCAAACATTGGAAAGTGTGTGACTGAGCCCTTAGTCCATGTTGGGCATTTCAGTTGTTCATACTAGACGTGCCCAGTGAAACCGGGAGACGGGTGAATCCGCTCTCCGGGAATATTCCTTAAAATAAAAAATTCTTATTGAAAAAAAGATGTTTCATCTGACAAAATTTTGACCGCAGACAACTTGTTTCCGGACAGTGACACTGTAATCGGGCAACTGAAACTATTGATTGTTACATTTCACCTGACGAATCATCATTTGGTTGTAATCGCCCATTTTCATCAGAGTCTACTTTGTATGGGGATCTTAAAGGGAAGCTGTCGGCCACTTTTAGTCCTAGAAGCTAAGCTTATATGCTGAAAGTAGGTCAGACGGTAAGTTCTGGAATGTGTTATACTTACCTCCGACGTTGTTCCCCTGGTGTCAGTGCTAAAAGTTGTCTGTTTATTCTAATTTTATAACAGGTGAACTACTTTGCGTTGTGCTCAATGTGTTGGGCGGTGGCTTTCAGCATTTACACTGGGGGATCGACAGGCTGAGCTAAGTATAATGCCTGGTGTAGACACAACGATTATCGCTCAAAAAAATCTTTTGAGCGATTAATTTTTTTTTTTTTTTTTTTGTGGTGTGATAATTGTTGTGTGCTTAACAGCACAAGGTGATCGCTCAAACATTGAGCGATCACCTTCCGCTCCGAGCAGAGGATGCAGAAGACAATCGGCCCCGCTTGTCTTCTGCATCCAGCTGTTCCCCCGCTCAGAGCGCCCAGCTGTTATACAGCCAAGCGCTCCAACGGAGGATGCAGAAGACAAGCAGAGTGGCCCCGCTTGTCTTCTGCATCCAGCTGTTCTCTGCTCGGAGCGCACGGCTGTTATACAGCCGAGCGCTCTGAGCGGGTATGGAGAACAGAGCTGGACCACTCTGTTCTTCATACCCAGCCTGTCATCAGGGAGCGAGATACAGCTGTAACAATAGTATCAGCTGTATCCTGCTGTGAATTCCTGATAACTGATCAGCGATCATCCACGGCTTAACGAAAACAGCGATTATCACTCAAAAGACGGCTTTGAGAGAAAATTGTTGTCTAAATCAGCCTTTACACATACCCTGAACTCAGTAGTTCATCTACTTTCAGCCCTACGAGCTAAGCTTAAGTGACAAAGTCTCTTTTGCAATGGTTTTATCTTTGACATGTAAATATAGCTTAAAGTGCTGTCTGTCCCTTGTCAGTCCGGAGTGTGCTATTGAGGTGCCAGAGAGACTGTCGTCTTCCTACAAGAGGCTCCAGGACTATGATCTTGTAAACAGATGTATCCAGTTACCTGTCAGAGAGGCTACGGAGGAAGAGATAAGGCTAGTTCACAGGTCTGTATAGTCTAAAGAACACTTCTGCCTGATTCGCTTTTATGTAAATTAAGTTTGAGTACGTTTATACGTTGCATATTTTGGTGTGGATACGCACCAAAACTGCGCCAAAATGTGCACCATTTGGTGCATGTTTTGATGTGGATGCGTAGCACACCTCTTCAGTTGAAAAAGTGAAATCTGCTGCAGATCCGCCTAAAAATCTGCATCAAATGGTGTGGAATTTAGCACAATCTTTCTGCTGCGGAAAATCGGCACTAATTAAGTTTCTTCTAAACATACCCTAAGATCATCCAGACCCTGTCTGCTTGCCAGTATGACACAGAGTAGAGAGACGCTACTGCATGCCAGGTGAACTGGTGTGTGTGTGTATATGTCCCATTAATTAAAATGTCAACCTGGACAGGAGAGAGAGGCTGCATGTCCACGGACGTGAATCCACAGGCGATAAATCACTGGCAGATCACGCTGTGTGAAGCTTTCGATAGCGTTGCTATGGAAAGCGCGGCCGCGGCTTCCACGAGCGGAAAATCATTGATTCTCCGCCCGCGTGATCTAAATTGCGGCATGCTGTCAGATAGGCTCACCTCTGAGACACCTCCCCCTTGATATTCCGCAACGGTCGTGGACACGGGGCCTTAAAGGGGTTGTCCCGCGCCGAAACGGGTTTTTTTTTTTTTTCAATAGGCCCCCCGTTCGGCGCGAGACAAACCCGATGCAGGGGTAAAAAAAACAAACCGGATAGTACTTACCCGAATCCCCACGCTGCGGCGACTTCTTACTTACCTTGCTAAGATGGCCGCCGGGATCTTCACCCACGGTGGACCGCAGGTCTTCTCCCATGGTGCACCGTGGGCTCTGTGCGTTCCATTGCCGATTCCAGCCTCCTGATTGGCTGGAATCGGCACACGTGACGGGGCGGAGCTACGAGGAGCAGCTCTCCGGCACGAGCGGCCCCATTCAGAAGGGAGAAGACCGGACTGCGCAAGCGCATCTAATCGGGAGATTAGACGCTGAAATAAGACGGCACCATGGAGACGGGGACGCTAGCAACGGAGCAGGTAAGTGAATAACTTCTGTATGGCTCATAATTAATGCACAATGTACATTACAAAGTGCATTAAAGGGGTTGTCCCGCGGCAGCAAGTGGGTCTATACACTTCTGTATGGCCATGTTAATGCACTTTGTAATGTACATTGTGCATTAATTATGAGCCATACAGAAGTTATAAGAAGTTTTTCACTTACCTGCTCCGTTGCTAGCGTCCTCGTTTCCATGGAGCCGCCTAATTTTCGGCGTCTAATGGCCAAATTAGATGCGCTTGCGCAGTCCGGGTCTTCTTCTTTTCTCAATGGGGCCGCTCGTGCAGGATGCCGGCTCCGTGTAGCTCCGCCCCGTCACATGCCGATTCCAGCCAATCAGGAGGCTGGAATCGGCAATGGACCGCACAGAAGCCCTGCGGTCCACCGAGGGAGAAGATCCCGGCGGCCATCTTCAACTGGTAAGTAAGAAGTCACTGGAGCGCGGGGATTCAGGTAAGCGCTGTGCAGTTTTTTGTTTTTTTTTAAGTCCCTGCATCGGGGTTGTTTCGCGCCGAACGGGGGGGGGGTTGAAAAAAAAAACCCCCGTTTCGGCGCGGGACAACCCCTTTAATATGGCCATACAGAAGTGTATAACCCCACTTGCTTTCGCGGGACAACCCCTTTAAAGGGTCGTTCCATCAGTGACACTACAGTGTTTTACTACATGGTGCCATTCAAATGATTGGTGATATCAAGTTCTTCATAGCCAGAACGACATATTGCACATCTGCCACATTGTGTTGCCATAAGACTTTGTTCACATCACGTTTTTAACTGTTGTCTGCAGAGAACACTACGGTAAGGCCTCCCTCACACAGGGCGTTTGTAGAAACGTATACTGCAGATTCCGCCCCGTTTCAGCAGCGCTGGCATACTTTATGCCAGCGTTTTGGCTGCGTTTTCAGCTCGGCTGAAAACGCAGCCAAGAATGCTGAAAAAAAAAGTAAATACTCACCTAGCCGCTGCAGTCCGGGTCGCGGCCGCTGCTCTCTGCCGCTGATCCGGGCTTCCTCTGCACTCAGAAGTCTATTGCCGGAGGCCAGGTTTGAGAACCCCGACTCCGGCAATAGAGTGCTGTGATTGGTTGTCGGCGCTTGCTCGATGCCCAATCACAGCCCTTCATTGACTGTCTCAGCCAATCAGAGCTTGCCGGCACTGATTGGCTGAGACAGTCAATGAAGGGCTGTGATTGGGCGCCGACAACCAATCACAGCACTCTATTGCCGGAGCCGGGGTTCTCAAACCTGGCCTCCGGCAATAGACTTCTGAGTGCAGAGGAAGCCCGGATCAGCGGCAGAGAGCAGCGGCCATGACCCGGACTGCAGCGGCTAGGTGAGTATTAACTTTCTTTTTTTCTGTCTACCTAGCTGGGGCAGATTCTCGGGGTAGGGCTTCTATTACAAGCCCTCACCCCGAAAATCGGCGAGCGGTTAACGCTGCCAAAAACGCGGCACCAAGTGTTGCCGCGTTTTCAGCAGTGCTAAAACCGCTGCCCATTCATTTCAATGGGCGACGCAGGACTGAAAACGGCCAAAAATAGAACATGCATCGCTGTCAAAGCGCAGCGTTGGGAGGCGCTGCGTTTTCAGCCCTGTGTGAGCAGCCCCATTGAAATGAATGGGTGTGTTGTACAGCGTTTAGCGCTGGGCTGAAAAGGCAGCGCTAAACGCTGTATAAAACGCCCTGTGTGAGGGAGGCCTAAAAGATGTGCTACAAACATAGCCTAGCCTAGATGTAAAGAATCTGTCCGTATGTGTTCTATCGCTCGTCCTCGTATAACGTCTAGCCTTTCAGATGGATAAGAAGATAAAAGAATATCTTTAACCTTCTGTATCTGCGTTTATTATATTAGCCGCACACTCAATTTAGTTTTCGATATCTAAATTGTAATATTAATTTACATATTTAGCGCACTACTGATATCTTCCTACCTTTTCAGTCCTGAATACCTTGATGTAGTTAAAAGTACTCAGTCCATGGATGTAGATGAGTTGAAGAAAACCTCCCAGAAGTATACTGCTGCGTACTTTCACCAGGTAGTATCTGTACGACAATGCTGTTAGTGTCAATATGATATAATCTCCTCACTGAGTATCAATCAGTGTAACTTGTTAAAGACTTGCAGATTATATCGCTGTTTGTGTTTTATGGTGTTTTTAGCTGTGCGTTTGTGTTGTGAAATTTGAAATAACATTGAGATCTATGAAGGAATCTTGCATCCACAATCCACAGCACACGTAGAGGATTCGGCTTTCCATGCAGAAAATATACTTTGCGTAAGAGTTGCTTTTTTTTTTTTTACGCCTCAGGATAACCTCAATAAGTGGTGTAAGTTAGACATGAGTGTCTAAGGATATGCCAAATTTATCATCCAGCATGAGCCACTGTGATAAATTCGGCCCATTTTCAGACTAGTTTGTTTAAGCTGTCTGCTAGGCCTCTCTCAGATAGGTGTAAGTTGCTGCATGCCGATAATCCCTGTACACTGTCTTTGTGTGTATGTATGTGTAATGCACGCTAAGATATTGCATACCGCAATTTTTTTTTTTCTTTGCACACATTTCTCGCACTGTGTGAGAGGCATAGTTAAAGTCTATGGGAGATCGGTATTACGCATATGCAAACACTGTGTGAATAATACGCAATGACTATATGCTCATGTGAGAGGCCATAGACTTAGTAAATCTGCTACGTTGTGTTTAATAATTCCTACATTGCATATGTTGAATTCTTTGCAGAACTCTTACCGCTGTGCTAAGCTGTCACTTGGCGGCACACTGCAACTTATCGATGCTGTGATGTCGGGAGATGCTCAGAATGGAATGGCTCTAATAAGGTAATGAAAATAGCCAGAGAAAGAATGATCGGCATGGTTGTTTCCCCCTGTAGGTGACTTATAGACTCTACTTTAAGCAACAAACAACTAGCCGCAAACAAATGGTGTACTGTAGCTTGTGTGTCTTGGAAACTGTACTCCTGCTTTTATGCCCCATTGATGGCAGTTTTAAATATTTTTCGTGTTAAGTTCCCTACAGCCCCACCATATTCTGCTGCCTCCCAGTGTATGTGGGTATGTATTAGTACTAGCATATTTACCCAGCTTTGCCTGAGTTAATTTGGTACAGGTGTTTACGTGATGTTCGTACTGAAAATGTTATGAAGTCGTGGTTATTTCAGAGGAATTAGGAATAAAATATGTATACACAGAGGAGTGTTTGAATCTCCTCAGACTGCATGTACTGATGTCTCTCTGCAGAATGTGCCACCCCTCCCACTCTCCTCACTTGTTACCGTTTAAAGTAATGCCCCTTTTTATTCAAATTTACCCTCAGACTGGAGGTTGCAGCTCTTTCTTAGCCTTAAAGGCATGCTCCATCCCTGCAGTTAATGGCAGCTGCTTTATGTACTTTACAGCCTTTCTGTATGTGTCAGTTATATTCTCCTGAGTATATACACGCAGATGTGAGGTAGATTCTCCTGAGTATATACACGCAGATGTGAGGTAGATTCTCCTCAGTATATACTTACTAGTAATTATTAGGAAATTATAGTACCAGTGTTTCTGGTGGCGCAATGCCCTACACGTGCTATATGCACGCAATAAACGCACAGCTCTGCTGCGTTGCTTTAGCATATGAGCTGCACGTGATTAACGAACCTCAGCAGCTCACTGTGGAGACATGCTCGCTCGTAGCTTCCGCAAATGAGCTGCACGTGATTTATGAACTTCAGCAGTTTGCTGAGGAGACATGTTTGCTCATAGCTTTCGAATATCAGCTGCATGAGATTTACAAAGGTCAGCTGGTGCCTGAGTTGAAATCGTGGTTTGTTGCTGTGTCATGTAAGCTGCATTAGCTTCATGGCGGCATTGAACCCTCTGTGGTGACATGTTTGCACGACAACGACGGTTTGTTTCAACACTGGACAACACTTGACTGTTAGATGAAGACTGGACTGATGTTGGCGGCATTAGCACTTCAGATGACATATCACGTTCAGGAGCTGTGAAGATAGTGGGGAAAGACTGTGCTTCATTGTTGTTGGTCAATATGCACCACCAGCTATGTATGTGGACATTTGTGAGGTGTTATTTATTGGACTCTCCACACAGGTGTCCAGCTGTGTCACAACATACAAACTGCCAACTGAGTACTGCTGTATCCATAGCAACTGAGGCCACAGGGGTTTGTGGGGGATGAAGTCTGCCCATAATTCTTCATTCAGCTCAGAGACCATGTGACTGATCACATAACGGTGATATCATTACAGGTCCTGTGAATACACGAGCTATGTATGTGTAAATTTGTGAGGTGTCATTTATTGAAGTCTCCAAACAGATGTCTCACAAGCAGGTACAAACTTCCAGACTGAGTACCACTGTATCTATAGCAACTGAGGCCACAGGGGTTTGAGGAATTATGGGCAGACTATATCCCCCACATTCAGTGCAGAAGGAAGATATAGGACCTGTGGTGATGTCACTGTCATGTCATCAGGGGGTGGAGCTAAAAGCCGATAACTGACATCACAGGTGCTGTCAGGCTCTGCATGTAACTCGCACATCTCTCACACACACAAATTTGACAGACAAGTGGTCGTTAGTAGTTTGATAGAGGTAAGGAACATTCTCCTCAGTATATGCACACAGAAGTCCGTTAGATTCTCAGTATATACACATAGAGGAGTGTTATATTCTCCTCAGTATACAAATTATTTCCCTAGGCTTTATAGTTTCCAAGGGAAAGAAACTATGTCATGTATCACAGATTTTCAGTTTTTCACGCTTAGAATTGATTATTGAAGTTGCAACCCCTTTATTTTTCCTATTAAGATGTAAAGAATGGTCGTGGCAAATTTAATGTTTGCGCTGTTCAGATGTGTGTTATTAGTTACATTACATCTGGACAATAACTGATGTACGGAATTTCAGACATGCCCTGAATACTCAAGTCTTCAAAGAAGCATACCAACTCTGCTAATTTAGTACCCGCCCTCAAATGACACCCTCTTGTACCCTGCCCACATCTCCTTTACTACCCCACCCTGCCCTGATTGAGCTCCCCCATTTATAAAAGCGCTGCAGAATTAGTTGGTGCTATGCAAATAAAGATTTATGATTATTACATAGGGGGTCACTTACTTTTGCATTTAGAATTGAATAATCAAGTTGCGACCCCTTTTCTTTTCCTACATAGGACCTAAAGAATGGTCATGCCAAATTTCAAGTTTGTACGACATCGGGAAGTTACATTACATAGGGGTGCGCTTACTTTTTCACTTAGCATTGAATAATGAAGTTGTGACCCCCCCCCCCCCTTTACTTATATAGGACCTAAAAAATGTACGTGCTAAATTTCACGTTTGTAAGACATCAGGAAGTTAAAGAATTAGGGGTGAGTCAGAACATTCATTCAGTCATTCAGTCCTTTTGCCTTTAATTATTCATATATAGATAGATCTATATAGATATAGTGTTTCACCAAATCTGTGTGTTTCTTGCAGACCTCCTGGACATCATAGTCAGCGAAGCGAAAGTAATGGCTTTTGTGTCTTTAATAATGTTGCAGTTGCTGCAGAATATGCTAAAAGCAAGTACAATGTTCAGAGGTGAGTAATCCAAACATTTAGTCATATGATCAGATTGCATCGTAAAACATGCTAAGAAATATTCAATTTTGTCCATAGGAATATCATTGGCTATCTGCAGTCAATTAAATTGAATTTTGCACCTGCAAATGGCATTTTAATTGGTTTGAGTTTTCACACGCGGGAAAAAACGCAGCATGTTCCATTTTAGTGCGGATCGGCCACATTGCTATCAATAGGTGCGGATATCCGCGTGAGAAAAAAAAAACATTTTAAAGCAAATGCGCGAGGAATCTGCAGCAGAAATCTGCGCGGATTGTATTTTTCTAGTGGACATCAGGCCCCTTCAGGACCGAAGAGTGATTTTCTTTTTTTTTTTTCCATTCCTGTCTTCAAAGAGCCTTTCTTTCATTGGCATAGCTCTATGAGGCTCTGTTTTTTTTTCTGTGGGAAGAGTTGTATTTTATTTTTAATGGTACCATTTAATGTCCTGATAAACTTAAATTAAGTGAGGTGAAATTGAAAAAAAAAAAGGCAATTGTGCCTTTTTTTAAAATTTTTTTTAGGTGTTTTAGTTTTTAAGGTGTTTATGGTGTAGTAAAACTAAGGCATGTAGATTATTCTCTGGGTTTTTAACTTTACAGCAATACCAAATATATATAGATTTGTTTTAATGTTTTACTACTTAAGGAAACAAAGTATAGTACATCCATTTTTTCGATCACTTTGTATTTCATTTTTGGGGGTATTGTGATATCAAAAAAATGCTATTGTAGCATTCTCTTTTTTTTTTTTTTAATTTATTTATTTATTTTTTAAATGGTGTATACAATACGTGACTGTGTGATATTTTACAGCATACTTTTATGTTTATAATCCTTTTAGTGTTTCTATTGTCAAAATATTTTCCTTTTTGCTACAGAATTTTAATTGTTGACTGGGATGTTCACCATGGACAAGGAATCCAATACATCTTTGAAGATGACCCAAGGTGTGTTGTAGAAAAGCAGATGATGTTTGTGTAACGTGTACAATATATGATCATGTCTGCATGATTCATATGAGAATGTGAGATGTCCATTAACAGAAGTGTTGTCAGTGAACCATCAAACTGCTAACGACCACTTGTCAGTTAGTATATGCGTGCTTCTCATGCTCCACCCCTGGTGATGTCATTGAAGGTCCTACAACATGTATAAAACAGTCTGACCGACAGAAGAACAACACAGTTAGGGCTCTTGAAAAGAGGACAAAAATAACAAAATGAGAATACAACTAAGCCATTATTATCTCAGATACAACTCCGCTGTTCTGACAGAAGACACTGATCTACCTCCACCAACGACATCCGGTGGGCTAAAGGACCTGCGGTGATGTCACTGCTGTGGGAGGAGACAAGCTGTGTTTGTCTTGTGTGGGAGTCAGGATAGATGTAGTAGAGCTGTATGTGAGATGTGTGGAGGTCATAATGGATGTACCATGTAGCAGAGCTGTGTGTGTATCAGGATGTAGCAGAGATGTGAGATGAGCTGGGCTGTGTGGGGATCATAATGGATGTACCAGAGCTGTGTGTGTAATGTGTGGAAATCAGGATGAATGTAGTAGAGCTGTATAATGTGTGGGGTCAGAATGGATGTAGCAGAGCTGTATGTGTGGTGTGTGGGGATCATAATGGATGCACTACGTAGCATAGCTGTGTGGAGCATTGCGCCACCAGAAACACTGGTAGTATAATTTCCTAATAATTACTAGTATTTCTATAAGGGCTCATTCACATAAGCGTATTTAGTGTCAGTCCATGAAATGTGCAGTATTTTTTTAATGGACCGAAAACCTGCATTTTTCCTGTGCGTCACTTTTTTTTTTTTTTTACACTTTAAGGGCTCATGTCCACGGGCAAAATATGATTTAAGATCCGCAGCGGATCTCCCGCATGCGGATCCGCATCCCATAGGGATGCATTGACCACCCGCGGGTAGATAAATACCCGCGGATGGTCAATAAAAGGGATTTAAAAAAAAATGGAGCATGAAAAAATCTGGACCATGCTCCATTTTCGTGCGGGTCTCCGCGGGTTTCTATTGAAGCCTATGGAAGCCGTCCGGATCTGCGGGAGACCTAAAATAGGAATTTAAAAGTATTTACCCATCCGGAGCGGACTGGGAAGGTCTTCTCTTCCTCACGGCCGGATCTTTCTTGCTTCGGCTCGGCGGATGTGCCCGGCGCATGCGCGCGGCACGTCGACGACGTGCCGCCGGCGTGACGAATTCATCCGCCGGCCGAAAAAGAAGATCCGGCCGTGAGGAACACCAGACCTTCCCCGCCCGCTACGGATAGGTAAATTCTTTTAAATTCTTATTTTCAGCCCTCATGTCCGCGGGGCAGGAGGGACCCGCTGCAGATTCTACATGTAGAATCCGTAGCGGGCCTGATTTTCCCCGTGGACATGAGGCCTAATACTCCGGTCTAAATACCTCAATGCAAATCAATTGGGTTTCAGTACTGTGTACCATGCAATGTAAGTATGTCCGTGTGAATGAGCCCTTAGATGCAGCTTCTGACTGTAGGCTGCTCATCTTTTTCTAAAAGACAATTAACATTAAACATGATACAGTGGATGCATCTGAATGTACAATGTTTAATTTAACCGTATATTTAGTGTATATTTTTGCAAACTCCTGTGTGAGGGAGGCCTAAGACTTAGCCTCAAGGGGAGACTCGGCAGATGAGATCCTACTTGCCTAATTTACAGTACTTTCCTCATTTTGATCCTTTTAACTTCAGTCACCCCTTCAATGTCCTACGCTGGTAGGAAGATTACGCTGAATTGCAGGAAGCTATTGGGAACCGTGGGTGACCCCCATGGCTGGTGGGAAGTAGAGTGGTTAGTTGTGGTTAGTTCTGCTTTGTTCCACTTTGCAGCCTTGGAGTAGGGGGGTAACAGTGTGTCTCACTTCAAGGGTAAGCAGGGAAGTTGGCTTGGCCCTGATTGCCACCTAGAGGGGAAAAGAAAAACGAATAAACTAAAATTAGAAAAGCAGAGAAGACCTACAAAGCGGATAGGTCTGCCTCCTACGGGCACTAAGCTAACACTGACTAAGCTCAGTGCCTGTAGGAGGAGTATAACTGATGCGAGGGGCTATGTCTTTCTTTACTATAGGAGTTGTACTCGAGGTCTTCTGTGTCCCCCAATAACACAAACAAGCAAATCTTGTTTTTGTCCTTGATTCATCCTGTATTTTGCAGCACAACTGAGATGGGGAATAGGATGTCGTGACTTGTGCCACACTGCTTCTTACCTCATATCCTCAGAACTCAGGTTTGAGTGGAGCATCAGATGAGTCAGGTCTGACAGTGCTAATTGCTAAGTATACACTGCCAAATACCATCCGTTCAGCGGTTGTCAGGTAAAACGTCTCTAGTAAACCCTGAATCACACATTACTCAGATCTTCAACATAGTTCAGAATGCAACAAGTCATAGAAAAAGATTTACTAGGACTTAAGCCACTCCTTTCTGTATAGCTTACTGCAGTGATAACTGTATTTTGGTAAACAGAAATGGCTTTTTAACTGTTTTAATGGCAAAGCTTACAAATGAACATGGAACCATAAGTGAATAAAAGATGTTTTTTTGTACAGTAATGTGAAGTAATCCCCTTTGGTGCATTTTTTTTTTTTGTTTTTTAGTGTCCTATATTTCTCTTGGCATCGCTATGAACATGGATCTTTCTGGCCAAATCTAAGGGAATCAGACTATGATTTCATTGGAAAAGGCAGAGGAACTGGCTTCAACATAAATCTACCCTGGAACCAGGTACACTAATAACACTTTCAAAGTATTATTTGCTGGTATTATATAGCACAAACGGTAGACCTACCTGAAGGGATTGCTTCACAATCAACCTTTGTAACATCGTTAATAATAGCTGCTAACTAACCTCGTTAGCGATGAAGATCCCAGCGCGACTCTTTTACAACAAGAAAAGTGGTAACACATCCCTCGTTCTTCCTCACTGCATGACCGTGGTGGGGAGGTGCTTAAATGGAGTGCTGGTGGAACATATGCGCCCTGATACATATTCAGTGTCTGTGGTGCCAATGGAAACAGCCAAGTGCTAAAATGGGTTATCTTGCCTAATGGAATCACAACATGCTGGATAAGGGAGCGGTGTCAGTTACTTAAAGGGGTTGTCCCACTAAAGCAAGTTAGCTCCCACTGATCAGCTGGTTATCACTTATCCTTTGGATCGGGAATAATGTCTGGGACCCCCACCAATCCTGAGAATGCAGCCCTGGCTTGTTGCAAAGTGTGGACAGTTGGAGGACATACATGCGCACTTCTACTCCATTCACTTCCATGGAACTGTGGATAGGAGATAAATTTGCTTTGGTGGGACAAACCCTTCAGCCATAGAATGTAATAATCTTTATTTATATAGCGCCCACATACTCCACAGCGCTTATGTAATCTTTTGTCCATACGATAACTTTTGAACTTAAACACTCTTAGTTTAAATAAATCTAATCTGTCCTATCTATCTGGTTTAGGTCACATTGAAAGGCAAGTAAAGGTACTTTTATACGGGATGAATGTCAAGCAAACAATGCCTGACACTCAGTCCCTGTGTTTCCCTGCCCCCCTCCCCCCCCTGCTGGCTGCTCCATGAACCAGCCAGCTCTGCTAGCTCCCGTGCAAGAGCACGGGAGCGAAGAAACACGGACAAGTTTCGGGCATCGTTTGCCTGAGATTCGTCCCGTGTAAATGGACCTTTTAGAGGGAACCTTCTATTTTTTTTCAGGAAGGTGATATGTTCTGATTATAATGATCCTGGTAGTTGCTGCAGTCAGACATGAATAGCAAATTCTGTCATAAAGCACTAAGCTTAAACATGTTCTTTCCTTGAGGATTCTACTGCCCATAGTAGGATATGTGATTCCTCTCACTTGCTTATATGGATGGAAGTTTTAACATGTTGCATTCAGTCAATGGAACCCAGGCTAATGTCAATTGTTTTGTTTTTTTTTTTGTTTTTTTTTTACCACATACCCCTTGATCAGTGTAAAGATTTTTTTTTTTTTTTAACCGCCCTAAGCCAAGGATGTCATATTCACGTGATGTGACTTGTATTCACGCTAGGTGCAATTTTTAAATATTTTTTAAAAGTGTATTTTTGAATTGCTTTTTAATATTGTATGGAAAATAAATCATCAATATTGTATTAAAAAATATCCAATGTATGTTTCATAAGGCATTTTAATGACACTCACCTGCATTTCTATTACTTTTGTTTTTCTTTTAGACTGGCATGGGTAATGCAGATTACATTGCAGGTTTTTTCCATGTGCTCCTACCTTTGGCCTTTGAGGTAACTTATCTTCTAACTTTAACAAAATAAGGGACATTAATAGTGCAGTATTAAAGGGAACCTGTCATCAATTTCTTACAGTGCAATCCACCCCTCTGTTGATTGGCTTGCATATTGATTTCGCTGTAATCCTGCGCAGGCGCCATAGCAAACCCTGCCTGAGCACCTCGGCTCTCCTTTATTGGCTGTAAATTCAGCGGCGTATTATGCATGCGCTTTGAAGATTGTTACTGCGTCTGAGGTCAGATGGCTGTAGGAGTAACGATCCTCAAGGCACACGTGCAGTACGCCGCTGGAGCCTCAGCAAGGAAGGAGAGCTGGGTTTGCCAGGGCGCTGGCATGGGAATACAGCGGCGAGGAGAAATTAGTAAGCATGCCTATCAAGAACGGGCGTGCATGGTGCGGCGCTGAGGGAAACATCTGAGACTCTTCAACTCCTTTTTAATCTAGCTTGGGAAAACTTCAAAAGAAGATTGTAAAGGTCCCGGGGCACATACTGCAAAACTAATTAGTGATAAGGAAATCTCATTAACAGCACTGTTAAAGCTTTATAGAGAGCATGGTAAAAACGTAGGTTGCCTTTAAAATTATAATAAATGTGTTCTTGATCTGTATTTGAACAAATTGTGGCATGTCTGAGGGTCCCCATACACATTAGGCTTTAGTTGGCTGAATCCGTTGATGGACAGCTCTCCGATGTGTATGGAGGTCCGGGCTCCATTTTATTTTCCTGATGGATGAGGTCGGGCGAAAATAAAAAAAAAAGATTTGAAAGTAGAATTTAAAAAGCCCTATACTTTTGTTCCCTAGGAAATAAGCCATTGTCGGAGCTATCTGGCTGCAGCTTACCCCCCTAAAGACATGAACATTCAGTCAAGCTGCAGCCAGGGCAAACGGCTGTTGGCTGAGCAATAGTTTATCGGACAGTTGTAGAACGCGGATGGGCAGTCTTATTTCTGTTTTTAGTATAATCCTGTATTGTTTAGTGTGCTGCTGTTAGTTTCTTCATATTACACCCAAATTAAATACCAAGCATTTTTTTATTGTGCATACTCATTTTCCTTATTTTCAGTTTAATCCTGAACTAGTTTTGGTCTCTGCTGGTTATGACTCAGGAATTGGAGACCCTGAGGTATGTTATATATATATTTTTCTCAAATCTTAAAAATTTGTCAATTTTTTTAACGCTATTTACACCTTTGCACTGGTCCTTTTATTTTTTCTCCAAAACAATGTGTTTTTGGAAATGAAGACCTATGTAATTGGTTTTCATAAAGAATTTCTAATTGTTTGATTTCTGTGCTTGTATTATTTTACAAGGTACTGCAGGACTGGAATCTTAGCAAATTCTGTCAGAGTAAACTGACTGGTTGTTTCTTAGCTCCTCTCCTAATATGCCCCTTTGTTGTGAACCCCCATTTAGTCACTATTTTTCCATTACCTTTTACAGATGGCTGTATGACAGTGCTAGGGAATGGTGGAGGAGATCATGAGGACAGAATAGATAAAAGTACTGTTACAGAGGTCTGTAATTCACTCCAAGTGAATTTTCTGCTCATCAGCAGTGAGGGGGAACAGACCCAGCAGCTACTCAGACAGAATGGAGAGATAATCATGTAGTATTTAGTGGGCATGGTTATGCTACATAGCCTATGAAAGCTGAACCTGTGCATAGTCATGATGGAGACCAGCTAATTAGTGCTGAGACAGAAACTTGAATGTAGAAGAGCCTGCAGACCAAGTATGGGGCTTTCTAAATGCATGTGAAGGAAAGCTCAGTGCCAAAAACAGATAAGTGCATCATTTTTTTAATGCAACGATTTTAGTAAGATATATGTGTACTGAGTTTCTATAGCCTTTATGTCTTATGATGAATTCTCTCCAATAAAATGTTTTACTAACAGTAATATATATTTGCAGGGACATATGCATGCTACTCCGGAGTGTTTCTCCCATCTCACTCACATGCTTATGCACCTTGCTGGTGGTAAACTTTGTATGATCCTTGAGGTAAATGCTTGTCCTTTTTCTCTTTCATTTTAGTGAAATATAAGCACCTTTATGAAAAGCAAAGAAGAGCTAGATAAAACTTCAAAACTTATTGTATTCACTTTCTTGACTATGAGTAAGGCTGTATTTACACAGAAAAGCACAATATTGCTCAGAGAAGCAAGACCTATATTGCGCTTGTAAAATTGCAATTTCCTTTGCAAAAAAAGCACATCGCTTGGCTGAACATGCAATTTTCATGAGTGGGAAAATCGCATGTTTTTTTTCAATAGGTAAATTAAGAAATCACACTTGCATGTACATGCGAGTTCTATGCAATTTGAACTCGCCCATGGCAAATAATGGACAAGTTTTCTGCAAAATCTTTGAAAAATAACCACGCTGCAATTTTCTCATCTGCATTGCTGTGGGAAAAATTGCACATGTAAATGGACACATTTTGTGCGTTTTGAAACATACACAACTCGCACGGTAAACCCGCCTGTGTAAATATAGCCTATAGAGTTATTCTCAAATGTGTAAACTGCTGCAGGCCATGTTCTGTGATTAAACTCTCAGACCCTCTGTCCACGGCAGTGATTTCGCGGGCGGTAAATCGCCGGCTAAAGCTTTGGAAAGCGCCGGCCCCATGTCCACGAGCGGAGAATCATTGCGATTCTCCGCTCGCAGCCGGCAATGCACAGCATGCTGCGAATTGCCCCGATTCTCCGCTGTCAGCCTATCTGTCAGATAGGCTGACTTGCAGAGAACTGTCTTTCAGCTCCTGCTCTCGGGCAGCAGTTCCCGTCGCTGAGATTCACCGCAGGATACAGCAACGCCCGTGGACAGGGGGCCTTAAGTGGATACAAATAACTTTATGCTTTTATCTCAGCAGCACCTTGATGCTAGATATTTGCTTGCTTTGATATGATTCTTTTACATGAGCCGATAATAGTTCAGATTCTCACTGGATTGCGAAAATCTGAGCGATGATCGTTCTGTGTAAATACATGCACTGACTGAACGATGAACAGTAATTCATTCGCTTATTGTTCTTTGTTCAGTTTATGCTTGCTTAAAAAATGAACAATGATCAGCCATTGTAAACAGGCAGTCGTTTATTGTGAGTGGAGGTGGGCGGGCCGAAACAATCCCCAGCATGCTCAACCTCCATTCACTCAGCAATCCTCACTCCTGTGTGAAAGACCAGGAGTGATGATCAACAGGATGACTGTTGGGTTTATCTGAGTCTGACAGTGGTCCCGTGAAGAAGGGATAGATGAAATGTCTAAATTCTTTATAAGCACCTCATGTGTCATTGTTTGTTTTCTGTCAATAACTGTTTTTGTGTGCATGGGGATAGAAACCCTAGTATCAAGCGAAAGTAGAACTTGGGATCTTTAGACTTTTTAATTGGAGACAAAACCTAAAGGTTTGTCTTTTCTATATTTATTGTGCAGTTAAGTATAATGTATACATGTAAACAGCCCTTTTAGGGGAGTCTCAATGTGGGGTCTTGTAACATCGTTGCTGTCAGAAGGGTCCTCAAAACTGAGTTACATGCATTTACGTGAGTGAATGATATTAGGTTTTTTTTTTTGTAAGATACACTTTTACAAGCTGTAGCCCATAGCTTTTGAGATCAATTAACAGCATATAAGTGGTGTTTTGAGAGGAGCGACATGGAGCCAATGGGTAAGACTTGGGCACTATTCAATGTGCTCCAACTATTTCATATTGCTGAAATAAACAAGTTAATGTATGTATCTTGGTACTCTTTCACTCATGAGTCAGCTTTACTAATTAATTGGGTTTTATAAAAGCCCATTTGTTATTTCCAAGTGCCAAATAATTGCATTTGTGCACTAAAATCACCCATGTGCTCAACTAGAAGCCTGCCTGCCCTTATGTCATAGTATTTTCATACGATTTGTCTTCAAAATTAGATTTTATTTCATAGTTAAACTTCATTATTGCATTATACATTGTTAAAGGGGTTGTCCCCAGCATCCGGATCTATGCTGGAGGTGCCTCAGTGAAGGACTTTAATCCACTTGTGGTCCTGCGCACTAATTCAGCCACTTTGGCAGGAGGTGGGAGCATTGTACACAGCGATCTGTAAAAGTACGATCAACCTTACTCCTGAAATTGCTATGTTGTCCATGATTCCGGGCTCCTTGTCTTGAATAAAAAAACTCCTTGTTGCGATTCTTTCTATTATGAAAACGGCATTTGTGGGCCTGTTTTATGCGTTTTTACAGCGCCAGCAAAAAACGCCTACGCTCGTGTGAATAAGCCCTAAAATATATGAAGGATTTACCAAATTTTACTCACATGGGCGGTGTGGTTACAGTTTCGTGTTTCACTGGTTGAACGCCAGGTTAATTAATGGTGCTATCACATCTTGACTTGGCATGAAATGCTCTATATTAACATAACTAATAGAGATGAGCGAACGTACTCGGTAAAGCACTACTCGTCCGAGTAATGTGCTTTATCCGAGTACCTCCCCGCTCGTCCTGAAAGATTCGGGGAGCGCCGCTGCTGACAGGTGAGTTGCGGCGGGGAGCAAGGGAGAGCGGGCGGGAGAGAAGGAGAGAGAGATCTTACCTCCGTTCCTCCCCGCTCTCCCCTGCAGCTTCCCGCTCCGCAGCGCGTCCCGAATCTTTCAGGACGAGCGGGGAGATACTCGGATAAAGCACATTACTCGGACGAGTAGTGCTTTACTGAGTACGTTCCGTTCGCTCATCTCTAATAACTAAGACTATGACTTGATTGTGTGTTTTATCTTAGATGTCTGCTTAAGCTGAACAGACTACACCCATTCCCCATGTTCCCTTTCCCCTTGGCCCACTTCAGGACCACCAAACGCAAACACACGTTCTGTGTTCCCAATGTGTGTAGGGAACTCAGTTCCTGCTCCTGGCTCTTCCCTCCCCCCCCCCCCCCCCCCCCCCCCCCCTGCACATGAGGACGACGTATATCGGCTCGGCACGAAAACGGAGCCGATATACGTTCATGGGAATGCAGGCTAAGGCTAAGTTGACCACAGTGAAAAACCACAAGATTTCCGCCAGTCAAGCGCCGCTTCAGAACCTGCGGCATTAAGTCGCGGGTTTTAAAGCCGCTTGGCCGCACGCTTTTCTGTTGCGGTCAGCGCTCTCGTAGAGTGCAGCGCGGCCACAATGGGGGGAAAAAATGAACATGCTGCGGACGCCAAATACGCGCCGCAACCCTCGGCTTCTGCCGGCTTTGCCGTGACGGATTCGCTGTCCCGTGTGGGGGAGATTTCAGAGAAATCTCATCCACATGGCTGGCTAATCCCAGGATTAGCGACTGCAAGTGGATTTGCCACGGCGAAAATTCTGGACGAGTTTCCTTGGCAAATCCGCTCAGTGTGAACCCAACCTAAGACTTAGGCCTCATGTCCATGGGCATAATTTGGCCTACGCGGATATTTGATGCGGATTTCTGCATCAGATGTGCTGCGGATGATCTGTAAATTGTATGTTTTTGGCTTGCATGAGATAGCATGGGGCACATCTGCACGTCATCCACGGTAAAATGGAGCATGCTGCGCTTTTTTTTTCCTGTGCGTGTGATCTGCAAATCGCAAAAAATCACATCTGCAGCTATTTAATTAAGTGCGGATGCCCAATGATTCTCTATAGGTGGCTTGAACTGCAGATTGCCCACAGTGCAATTATGCCTGTGAACATGAGGCCTCATGTGTCATGTCCATGGGGAAAATATTTTAAAATCCGCAGCGGATCACCTGCACGCGATCCGCATGGAAAATTGTCTATAGGAATGCATTGACCACCCTCGGTTATATAAATAGCTGCGGATGATATTTTAAAGTGATTTAAAAATTTCATGTGCGGGAAAAAACCGCATGCGGTGAGCTGACCCGGGGCACTGGAGAAGATCAGCGATGAGAAGACATGGTAAGGAGACAGATGGGGGAAGAAATAGGGGAGTATAGAATTTTTTTTCTTATGACAAAACCCCTTTTAAGTCTAATATGTACTAGCAGCACCTTAAGTCGGCGACCAATTTGAGCTGCCTTTGAAGTAAAAATCACTTATGTTGTATGTGTATGATGAAAAGTTGTACAGACCCGCAGTCTGGCTACACTGCATAGCATGTCCGGAATTGCTGGTAGCGGTGGGTGTGCATGTGCGCCTCCTCTTCATTCACTTCAACGGGACCACTGGAAATTAGAGATCTGTCAATACTTTGGGTCTCACTAGGGACAAAATCTCTGAATTGGTGGGGGTCCCAGCAGTCGGTCACCGACTAATCGGCATGGTATCTCCTGTTCTGCTGGGACGGGAATAACCCTTTAAAGATGATAGTTGTGTCCTTATGCTGTCTTTCAGATTTGCTCATGATACATTTTTGTGCACAGTAAACACTAGTAACTGATGTGGCTTAGCTTAAGATGTGCCATTTTATTGGAGTAAACCGTTTCAGGCATTATTCTAACAGGGTGGATACCACCTACGCTCTCTGTCGGAGTCTGTTTCCATGACTGTGAGAACACTGCTGAGAGATCCAGTGCCCAGGTTGTCTGGAGAAATGACACCATGTTTCAGGTATGGTATGCTTGGTCATCATTCCATATAGGTGCTAACCTCCAACTATTCTCAGTCGTGTTTAGTTGATAAAACACTTTAAATTAGGGGTGCTCTTCCCTGCCGCAATTCTGTTAGACATAAAACCTGCATAAAAATGTGTTATTTATTAAAGGTCATCCCACAGCAACAACATAAGGACTTTATTATATTAAACATATATTGTGTGGAATGGCTAGTGTAAAACATCACTACCAATGTATGGCCAGCCACGGTTTCCGTAGCAATCTAGTGATCGTTGGGCTGACTTAAAAGTATTGTCTTGGGAGAGGGGACAGACCCTTTAATCCTTCTTTATACGCAATGGTAACATGCCCCATCCCTGTTTATCCTTGTTGACTACAATGAGGAGTGGGGGACCGTAATGGAAAAATAAGTGTAGAAGGCCAAATTATTTCCTGCAGATATTCTGCTGTCTAATCAAAACTATTTGATTTTTAACTTGTCCAACCTTATTGTTTCCCCAAGGGGAACTAGTGTCTGTCTTGTCGGAAGGTTATTTTTTTTCCCCCACACCCTTGAAGTAGCATGCCCATTCGTTAGGCTTTAGCTCAGCATAGAACCAGCATGTCCGAAGACTAGATTTTATAACATTGAAATTTATGATATGCACAAGCGAAAAACTGATGCATGATACCTTTTTTGCATGTTTGCTACTATGTCTATTTGAATTGGTATAACTTGCCATACATTTTAGCCACCTATAGGGAATAAGTAATGTAATTTTATTTTTATAGTGCTTTAGAATCCATACAGAATGCAAGGCATGTACATTCCCCATACTGGAAGTGTTTATTGCATGATGGTAATTACATATTTTTTTCTTACACTCCTTTTTTTTCTCTTTATAAATTTGTTATAGAACTTCTCTTAAATCCAAAAATTACCTAGATTACTGTTTGTAATCCTTTCACATTCTGTAGTGAGGTTTCTGAGCCATCTTGGTAAATGGCGTAACATACAAAACTATTGTTTTGTGCATTAAATAAAGTTGTAGAATGCCAAACATTAGTTTATCACATTCTACATCCATATAGAAATAGAAAATACTGTCTGACAACCAGAGATTAAAGGGCCACTCCGTTGAATTTCTTTCTTTTCGTTCATTATGCAGCATATATCCCCCCCCCCCCCCCCCCACTGGCGTTTCCAATAGCTTTCCCATTCTATCTGAAACTTCACGCCTCTTTCTGCTCATATAGTCATGCAATCTCCATTCTGACCAGCTCAGATTTACTTAGGTTTATGTTTTCGCTTTCTAGTCAGTCTGTGTGATGCTGTTGTTTAAATCCTACCTCAGAAATGGCATAGATGGGGAGTGAGGGGGGACTGACAAAGGCACTCCTACTGATGATGATCACACAGGTAAAATAAAGGTGATCACCGCTCATCCTCCTGACTATATACTTATGGTCTCTAGATTATTTTAAAGGATATACAAGGTAATTTATGATTAAACTGTCCACCCAGTGTGCAGAAATGGTATACTCTCTAGCTAATTCTGTGAGGGATCAAGGGATTGATGTGAAAGTGAAAGCAAAAATCTCAACATCAAGATGGTGCCTGGTAAGCATCAAACAGACCTGCACTGCATGGAAGTAGCTGCAATATATTGTAATAGCAGGCATCCAAAGTGTGACAGGCAATTAGGTGAGGAGGAGCAAGAATGGAAAAATGTGTTTTTGCTGGAGTGGCCCTTTATAGGGGTTTTCCCATGAAAAATATTGTTTACAGTTAAATCCAGCTCATAGTTATGGACTTTTTTCTATTTACACTTTATTAAAAAAATGTTTTACATTCTCAAATATGTCAAGCATAATGTTAGGCCTCTTTCACATGGGCATTTAATCTGTCAGATCTATATTGGATATTTCAAAAAAAAAACTGGTTAAAAAACATGTACTGTGTTAAAAAAAAAATGCTGGCTTTTTAGGGTAAAAGAAAATCCAAAAGGATCTCTTCAGCAGTTGGTCCTGTAAGCATGAATGCTATCAGGCGGGACATATATGGCCTCCTCAGTGTAAAATAAGTTGTTGAGTTACAAGGACAGGCCATGCATTTGCAGCCAGCTTGCTCCTGGTTTATGGTACACAAAACAGAATGTATGTTGGATTGATGGCGCTCCTAGTGGTTAGACTCCCACTGATAAATGGGTCATGAAAGGTTATAGTGAGGAAAAAATCCATAAGGGGAATTCGCACACAGCTGCATTGTTCTCGTTGGGGCTGCTGGCAGAATACAATGTAGTCTCCCGACTCCCGTGGAGATAACAGCATGCTGTCTATTGAGAGACGCTTTATCTCTCACTAGCTGAACCATGGATTTTAAGTGCACCTTAAAATAATTGTTCAAATGAAAAGTGCCCGATGCCTGTGTTCACATCTAATGATTATCGCTCATTTTCAGTCGTCTGAACGAATTTTGAGCAATAATCATTACATGTAAATGGGCCTTAACAGCTGCGATCAATGCTCACACTGATTGTGGCTGCTGTCAGTGGGTGTCCGCTGTAAGAAACAGCAGGCCCTCGCATTGTGTGACTCCCTCTCCATACAAAGCCCGAATGCACAGGACGCAAGTGGGGGTTAATATATACCGATTATCAGAATTGAATGGGGCAGTTTTTTTATAATCAGTACTTGGCAAGGAATTGATTTACATATACAAAAGAATGGTACACATTATATGCTTAATCCATTTTTATTGAAGCATTTTCATTTTAGATAACCTGTAAATAAACCTTTTTCATCATCATCATCATCATCATTAAACCACCTAATACATCTGAACACAATCAGGTAGTTAAACAGTGATAAATTCCCAATTATACTAATCGCCCTTAATATCACTGTCTATCAGATGAACCAAAAGTTGTTTATCTAGCTTTCCTGTGAATCACAGCTCTTAGTACAGCTATCAGTATTAGATTGTTTTAAGAGGGGAAGGAAGGATTAAAAAGAGGGGGGGGGGGGGGGATTCTCATGCACACACCATACCCACATCAGTGGAAAAAGAATATATAGTATAATGATATACGGAAGAAAAAATGTGTCCATACCCATGTGAAGTTATTTTTCGTTTGACATATAACCAGAACAATAAAGAGCAATCCTGTACTGCTGTCTGTGAATCTCCTACATTACAAAGATTTCTGGAAGTGCATCCAGGGACTGCAGATGCATATAAACTTCTCCCGACTATCTCCTCTGCCACCAACTGCTCCATAGTCATCAACTCCTAGTACATAAATTTTACTTAGATACATGAAGGATGGGGTTCCACTGGCAAAAGCTATTTTTCTTAAACACTTTTTAAAGTTGTATAACATAAAAACTATATAAATTTGGTATCGCCGTAATCCTATATATAGAATACATACAGAATAAATGTAATATCAGTTTTATCGCTCTGTGAAAGCCATAAAAACAAAACCTTCACAAACTGCCCGATTCTGTTTTTTCCATTTTACCCCACTGTTGCAGTACGTTATATGGTACCACTGAAAAAATGTAAATCATTCTGCGTGAAACGCCCTCACACAGCAAAGTTGACAAAATGGTAAAAAAATAAACTTTCAAGTGGGGCCAAAAAATGATAATGAAAAAAAATTGGAAATCTCTAGATTTGAAAGTTAAGAAGCTTGATGCTCTGGAATTATATTACTGTTACATACACACATTTATTACCACCTAATGTGAAGATTTCCAACGGGAATACGCCCTGTGTGAACCCAGCCTTACTGTCGTCATTTCTCCTTACATGTACTGGTATTGGCTATAATAATGTACAGTAAACCCTTGAGTAGCATTGCTCTTGAGTAAAGCTGGTTTCAACTAACGTTGATGTGTCAGGGCAGCAGCGGTCCCTCAAAGTTGCATTCCCCAGATTAGGGCACCGACCGCTCCATGACCCCAGGCGCCGCTCAGTGAGCTGGCGCGCAGCTGATGCCGGTCACTTCCTGCTTCTCCTGCATCAGCGCGCACCTACTCCTCCCTCTCCCCTATCCACAGTGCACAGTGCCGACTGAACATTGCTGTGTCTGCCTGCCTCCTGACACAGTGCAGCAGCTGAATGCCCAAAGTGCCGGCTGAACGCTGCCTGCCTCCTGAATCCCCACTGTACTGCAAAATGTAAGTACTGTACAGATGAGTACAGTAAAGAAACGTTTGCAAATAAATACTGCAGTCCTATGTCAAACCACAGATAACACAGTGATACATACTGCTAATAATGTCCCTGTAGTCCTATGTCAAAGCACAGATAACACAATGATACGTGGTTTGATACGTCTAGAACCAATTAATTGGATTTACATTGGAAATAATGTCCTCAACTAACATTGATTTCTACTAAAGTCCATTGCTTCCGGACGGATTAATGACGGTAGTTGAGGTTCTAATGTATATTGCTTCAACAAATGCTGATATATTTTAGTATTTGTAAAGTCTTGGTAACTTTTATTACCACAACATTACTAAAGTGTTTATTTATTTTTTCTTGAAAGAAACAAGGTTAGTAGAAGAGATAAGCACTAAGGGCTCGTCAGCACCTGAGCCTTTGCATGCAGATGCATCTGCTGTGGATGAGTTCCTGGAAAATCACATGAAAAAGATCCTGCACCCGACACCTCCAATAACAACCCTTGTGGTGGCTCCTGTAGAGAACACACTTGCCCTGCCTGAAGGGGCTCAATTAGAAGAATGTGCCGTAACTACAGACCAAGCAATTAATGGAATAAGGTAGATTGTCTGAATCTAAAATTTCTTTAAATACACTGGTGAAGTAGCAGTGACACATTTCTTTATTTAAAGAATACTGCGTGCATAGAGAGACAGAGGGGAAGAGTTACCATCTTTTTTTGGTATAACATAGCTGCAAAACTTGATGCAAGGCCTGCTTGCGCAAAAACTTTGCAACTTTTTGATAGGTACACCACTATGTGCCACTTTCCTGAAGGGGAGGGGTTGCTTGTCAGGCGGCGTATGGCTGCCCCAGACTGACACATTTATGTCTAATTTACACCAGAAAATCTAATCCAGGTCCTACCTGGCGTAGACTTCCCTGTGGGCGGATGGAGGAGCCAAGATGCTCCTAATATATGCAGAGGTGTGCGTGTCTTGATATATAAAGCGCACTGTGCGTGATGAGGATAATATTAAGACTGTTTTAATCTCCCCCAGAGTTTCTTCTAATTAGTACATTACATTTGCCAGACTTTGTATGGTTACCTCAGCAACTGTACTGCCTCTATGTCCAAAGTCAGATTGGATTTAAGAGCTTAAAAGGAACCTGTCCTCTACCTAAAGCACCATAAATTATCTTTTTTTTTCCCCCTAAATCTCTGCATTCAAAGTCCTCTAACTTGTTTATTTTTCCATGGACAGAGCTCTGTGAGGGCTTGTTTTTTGCGTAACGATGTGTAGTTTTTATGGGTACCTTTTTGTGGTACATACGGCTTTTTTCATCACTTTTATTGCATTTGAAAAAATAAACCTTTTGCCTCCGTTTTTTAGGAGGTGCAGGATAAAAAGTGTGTTTTAATTTATTGCACGGGTGGTTAGGGATTTGACGATATCAAATATGTAGAATTTTAACTTTAAAATTTTTTTGTTAAACTAATAGGGGAAGAAGCACAAAAAAAAGTGTTTTTCCATTTGTTGTTTTGACACAATTTTCGTCTTTTGTTTTTACACTATGTCCCTGTAGGGGACTTGTACCGTAACACCTATGATCGCTATGATAAAGCACCGAAGGACTTCTGTCCTGCAATGCCTTATCGCTTGTAATAGCGATCATAGGCACTAGCAAAGCAGGACGCCTGTATCTGGGGTCCTGTTGCCATGACAACCCGTCGGGCCTCCGTGATTACATTTGTGGGGGTGCAATGAAGTCACAGAGGGAGCGCGCTTCCTCTGTGATCCCTTTGCATGCTGCGATCTACATAGAATGCGGCGTGTAAGGAGGTTAACATCGTGAGTCACTGTCCCGATTCACCCCCTCTGTTGTAGGTGGAGGCCGGCTATCGGTAACAGCCGGCCCCCGCTGCCTGATGGCACGGGACGTTTTTTGATCTCACAGGGTGTAAGTGTATGTCCCGTTGCGTTAAGTACCCTACAGCCAGGACGTACAGTTACAGCCTGTGGCGTTAAGGGGTTAAACCTCGTGCACATGGCAAGGAGACAATACAGTGGCACACAGACTCCTATATGCTAGCATTTTTGTAAGTCTGTTTACTTTTTCGTACTATAATTTCAATGATGTTTGATTTGTTTGTTTTTTTTTTTGTTTTCCATTTCTAGTGTTTTCAATCAAGATCAATTAAATGAAAGCCTTTTAAACTCTGTGAGCAAGATGTTGCCCGCTCTAGAAAAGCTTGTGAGCAGAAAGGTGAGTTTCTAGTAAATAAGGTTTAGCAGTAAAATAGTGGTAGTGTAACATGTTGATTGGTTTCAGGACAAACTTCTGTTCTAGAACCGGAGGGTGGGCTGTATTACCTGCTGCTGCTCTTCTCTGCCGATGTCCGTCTGCTCTGCTGGTTCAGGATTCTATTTTCAGCTGTTGAAGATGGCAGCTACAATTTTCTAGCTACCTAATACAATCTATGCACAGCTCTCTGGTTGGCCAGAACTGATCACATGAGCTGTGCTGGCCAATACGTGGGCAGGTATAGTGCATTGGTAGGCTAACAATGCACTGTGGAGATTGGGTTGTCTGAAGATTGCATTGGACATTTAGGATGGCTAAAAAAGGATGCATAACCATCAGATCGGAGAGGCGCCAACAGCAGGCAGTGGAACTGCCTCCTCCTTGGGTCCCAGGACAAGGTTTTGTCCTAAAACCAGAGGGTCGCTTTAATCTATGCAGTTATTCAACAAAATTATTTGTTTGACTCTAGTTGATTTTTAAAGAAATGAGTTGGTGATAAATGTTCAGGTAACACTTGTGTACTTTATGTTCTCAGGCAAGGAATTGTATTACCTCCTCTCCAAATGCTTCTCTTTCTGCTGCAATTGCAGTACAAGAAGGTTTACGCTTGGGCTCAGAAAGGTACGTGTAAACGTTCAGATGGCTGCATTCTAGCTTCCCATGGGAGCCGGATATTGAGTTCAAAGAATGGAACCTGATCCCATCTTGTGAGCTTAGGACGGACTCTCATGATCTTAAAGGATGAGATTAAATCCTGTCCTTAGCGCTAAATAGATTTATTAGTAATATGGTACCTGTGCAGGGCCTGAGTTTGTGTTATAAATCCAGTATTTTATTACAGTGGAGACTTCATAACTTTATTAGTATAAGGAAAAACTTCAGTCACTAGATTGAGCAAAGTAATAGTACTGTATGTTTCGCTATACCTATGAAGCCGTGACTCTAAATATAGTACATTGGCATATAATTACATTACCATACTATTAAGATGGGTAGTTGGCATAAAAATCGACATCTTTCTAGCAATATCGTACACGGGATTTAGAAGCCGTGTCAAGTTGTCTTCACAATTAACTATTGATGACCTATCCTGATGATAGGTCATCAATTCGGTAGGATTTCCATGGAAAACCCCTTTAAATTTTGTTTTAGTGCTGAACTGACTTCAGCAATACAGCTGCTGCATTCCATACACAGCATGATTAAACATTCCATGTTTATCTTAATGAACTATAATACTAAGGGCTAGTTCATGCTTCCGTTTTGGCACCATATGCATCAGACAGCAAGTTTCTGGCTTGGCTAATGAGAGGCCTGTGATGTGAGTCAGGAACGCTATCTTGTCTCCTTAGGGAGAGTGCCTAGAAGGTGAGTGAGGAGACTTAAAAGGCCATTCATGCTCCTCTGGGTAAGATGCAAATTAGGGAGTCGGAACAGTACCTTCACAGCGCCACCTATTGGAAGGCAGTATTCCTTCAGATCAATGTTAGACTATACAAGCCTTGTAACAATGACTGGGAATTGAAAGCAAAGCCAGAATCCATGCACAGACAGCTGTTTTGGGCTGTTTGCCCCTCATCAGTGTGCAGTTGCATGTGTGAAAAAGCCCATTAAAGTCAATGGGTCCATGTACTGTTGTGTGTACCCTGTTGCAATAATGGACTGCACACAGATAAAATATATAAATGTGTGACTAAGCCTTTAATGGGTTGATATTTACTTACATACAGATGTAAGCATACTTGACTAGTACATTGTGTGGATGTAACTTCTTACAATTGATTACAACCCAGTAACTCCTATTCAAACTGTAGCCCATAACTATAGACATTTGTACTGAAGGAGAAGACCAGATCAATAAAGGTCATAACATTTATTTCTATTATGTACAGGGTATTTTGTATTACTATTGGAGATGTGAATATGAAACCTGAAATAACAAATGATGGGTAAGTGGTCTTTTAATGGTCACTCTGCATATATCAGTAGTACAGGTGAATATGAAAAATTTGTAATATGTATTATCAGGGAAAACTGCTCCTTTCTCGACAGATCAGGCTCCTTTCCTCTCCCCCTCCTAAACTATTCACTCATTCTAGCAGCTCACTGATGGATCAGATTACATTCTGCTCATAGAAGTCTATGCAGAGGAATGAGGAGGAGCTGCCATCAAGTTAAAGAGAAGCGGAGACACGCACACAGACTTTTCTACTGCTCATAGTGTTTACTGTCTCACAGCTGCTGAGACACTTCTCTGTACCGTCTTCCATATTGCTGCTTCTCTGTATATTATAGCCAGCGATAGGAGATCAGGCTCTTTTCTGTGTGTGCAGTGTATGGGAGACGACCTAGCAGCTAATCTCCACCCAGCAGTTCAGGGAAAGCTAAGAATTAAAGACTGCCTAGAGGAAAATTGCTTAAAAAAGGCACATAATGCTCAGAAATCCTCTTATTCCTCACGTACACACACCTGGAACGACAGATATGCTATAGACAAAGTAATACTAGGCATTCTTTTAAGCTTTTTTTTTTTTTTTTTTAACACATAAAAGACTTTCCCTGTTTTATATAACAAATTTCTCATTGTGTTGTGAAATGTTAAGAGATTTTTTTGTTATGCATTGTTTTTTTTTTTTTTTACAAGTCCTCACAAATGTAATCATCTCTACTAAGACGTGAAAACTGATTAAATGATACAGTGTTATAACGTCTTTTATGATACAGTGAATTAATAATGCTTAGAAATTAACCTTTTTCTATATTTTACATCTTCTAGAAAAACTCTGTGCCTTACAGTTTCTGGAGACAATATGCTTGAGACTCCTTTACAGTACCAAACATTTCTCAAGTGGGAGGAAGTAAGTAAAGTAGAACAGGCTAATAAACATTAACCCCTTCCCCTGCAGCCAGTTTTGGCCTTCCTGACTAGGCCCCATTTTTCATATCTGACATGTCACTAAGTGTTAATAACTTTGCAATGCTTTTACTTTTGCAAGTGTTTCTGAGATTGTGTTTTTGTGACACATTGTACTGTATGATAGTGGTGAATTTTGGTCAATATGCTTTCTGCGTATGTATAAAATAAAATCCTACATTTACAGAAGTTTTTTCTTGACCTTTTATTTAGGTTTTACAGTGTCCCACTATCTATACATATAGATTGCAGTTCAGGGCTCGATCAGATTTGCATTTTCTGCAGTTTTACTGCTCCATTATAGGGGAAGCAGGATAAGGGAAATGTTTGTGTCGGCTCTGACATATGCTTGATGCCAGCTGTAATGGTCAGACCCCATTGACTATAATGTCAATCTGGTTTCCATTGTGTCCAGCATTTTACTGTAAAAATATATATATCGGTACATGCTGCGCTGTTTTTTTTCCCCAGTATTTTAATATAATTGAAAGTGAACCTTCAATGCAGATGTAAACGAGCCTTAAAGCATGGTTTAAAAAAACAAAAACTACTAATTTAGTTCAAGCACAATAAAAACCTATCTAGTCTTGAAAGTGTACAGTTGCATCACTAAAATGGAACGGCAGTTTATATAGAAGCTGAAGTATTCATTAAAATCGTGTATTTTTCTCCTACTTTTGCTTACAGCGAAGTCCACATGAAGGTAGCAGCTTCTTCTATGCACTATTCCGATTTCTCCTTCCACTGGCTTATTCCTATCAGCCTGACCTTATTGTGTTAGCTGTTGAAAGTAAGAGGAGTATTGGTACAAAGGATATTGCTCTGCTTACCAGCCTGCTGCAGGGGCTAGCTGATGGTGCAGTACTCGCTGTTGTTACGGTAAGCTGAGACAGCAGTGCCATGTGATAATACGGACTTCAACGTGATCCATCCCCCTTTTCAGTGATTTCACTAAATGTTTAAATTTGCAACATATCACTGGAAAAAGCCACATTACAATACTAGTTCACAGCAGGGTGCAGCAAGTTACATGAGGGAGGTCACACAGGTGTACACTATTGATGAAAAGCTGCTAACACACCTGTCCTATTCATGGAGGGGGCTTCTTATTTTAATTGCATACAGATAAAACTTGTTTATGGTGACCGTCGCACTGTATAGAAATTTAGTGCATCATGCTGTCTATCGGCCCATTGGTCATGTCGTGCACTGCTAGCTGATCGTTACATTCAGGTCAACCTAAAAATCGTTATGTGGTCTTATCAGGACCGCACACTGAGTTCTCCGCGGGTAGTGCTGATAGCATTGTAACCCGTCTGAGAACAAAGGAGCTGAATGGAGATAAGAGCCCTCGGGCTATTAACTGCATTCAGCTAAAGGCTTCATTTGCACACTAAGTAGCTGAGTAGCGGAATAAGTTGGCGCTATACAAATAAAGATTATTATTATTATTATTATTATTATTATTATTATGAGTAGCTACTTAATAGTTTATGCAAAATGATCGCTCAAAGCAGTCATTTGAGCGATCATCGCTCCATGTAAATGGGCCTTAAGTACACCCTAAAAAATACTTCCCTCATCTGCCCCCAGCATCACAAGGCCAAGCTGCATCAGTGGAAGAGTAGCTGTTAGAGATGAGCGAGCATACTCGGCCACGCCGCTTTTTCGCCCGAGCGCCGCGATTTTCGAGTACTTCCGTACTCGGGCGAAAAGATTCGGGGGGCGCCGTGGGTGAGTAGGGGGTTGCAGCGGGGAGTGGGGGGGGGGGGGGGGGGAGGGAGAGAGAGAGAGGGTTCCCCCCGCTCCACCACGCCACCCCCCGAATCTTTTCACCCGAGTACGGAAGTACTCGAAAATCGCGGTGCTCAATCGAGTAATTACTCGAAACGAGTATGTTCGCTCATCTCTAGTAGCTGTTTATCAGTACTTTACACCAGCGGCCACCCTATGTAACACTGTGACTTGCCTGAACCCTTCTAGGAGCTGGCACTTTATCCTGCCCTTGTATTAGTAAGTGTGGCCATATTCATTGATCTTATTGAAAATCACTTCTAATTTTGTATTTTTGTTTTATCTTTGTTTTAATTTTCCACTTTAACAGGAAACAGAAGAAGAAATCCTAGAAGTGTTGTCTAATGTCCTAATAAACCGTGCTCCGATGTTCTTTGGACCTTACAAGCCGCCTGCTGCAGAATGCATACAAGACTTGGCACAAGAGCTTGCTGTCATGCAGACAAACTGGAGAATGCTGCAATGCCGTGGTATGTATCTGTATTTCTAATCACTTCACTTATATTCACAAATGCTGTAGATAAGGTCAAAGGCCAACACATAACTGGGGAGGGAACCACTCAAGACGTGATTCATCATAGTTTATTGGACATCATTTTTGGATGTTAAGGAAATGGTCTTGGTTTAAATTGAATATTTATGTAAAGTATCTTTGTGAGGTCCAGGAAGAGGATATTAAACATTCTTTCAAACATTTTCAGCTGATGCTAATTAGCTGATGATGATGATGATATGGCTTTTGTCATCAGAGGATGAGGGGTAACTCTACAATTTCCAGTTTCGTTGAAATTTGCCATACAACAATTTTAGGTGGAAATGCAATCAATGAGGATTGTCTGATATGTAATAGATCCACGTGAGATGATCTTATTGATAAAATATGTACCATATATAATCAAGTATAAGCCTAGTTTTTCAGCACATTTTTTTTTTTATGCTGAGAAAGCTCCCCTCGGCTTATACTCGAGTGAGGTAAAAAAAAACAACAAAAAACCCGCAATACTCAGCGCTCGATCATTCAGTGGATGACATCACTGAATGGCTGTGATTGGTTTATCGAGCAGCGGCTGTGATTGGCTGGCGCTCAATCCAATCACAGCGCTTACTTACACATCGCTGATGGCGGGGAAATTCAAAGCCGAGCAGGGAGATGACAGCAGGTAAAAATTCTCAAGCAGCTTGCCGCGCCGCCGGGGAGACCATTGTGTCGGGGAGACAGACGCCAGCTGGGAGGTGAGTATTGCATTTTTTCTTTACCTAGTATATACTAGAGTATAGCTAGGCTTATACTCGCGTCAATAAGGTTTACCAGTTTTTTTTTGTGGTAAAACTTATTGACTCGGCTTATACTCGGGTCGGCTAATACTTGAGTATATACGGTACTTTGCGACTACCACTTATTTCCAAAATAAAATGGCTGTGTGCACATCTCATACTCCTCTGGTGCTGCTTAGTGATTTTCTGTTACTGAAAATTGAAATATAAGAAATTTGAAGCATTAATTTGAGTGGCAGTTTTACAGGGCTTTGTTCATACTGGAGTCTTTCTCTTCCTATAGTTTTATGAGAAACACCATTTGAGATCTTTGCGCCATGAGTTTGGTTGTTTTCCATCAGGTCGTCTTTGTTTTTGACAGACAGATTAGCGCAACTTGCTATGCTTTAACTACAGTATACTTTACCCAGTAAAAAAAATCAAACTCAAGCGTCATGTATCCCATTAAAGTCAAGGGATCCACTGATTTGTTAAACATGCATAATAAATAAAAATGTTTTATGTCAGAATAAACAGAGCTTTACAGTGTGACAGATTTATAATAACTTTTAGGGTGTGTTGACACTTCCCTGATTTGCTGTGGATTTTGTTGCAGATCTGCAGCAGATTTCACAATTTTAATTGAATTTAAATTGAAGGGATTAAATCTGCTGCAGATCTGCACCAAAATCCATGGCAAAGTCTGCAGCAAATCAGACGTGGCCACAAATCAGATGATTGAAGGGGGTAAGGTAAGTACTTTGGTCTCTTATTTGTTCGCCAGGCTCAGCTCAGCTCAGCTTAGTACTAACGACCACTTATCTGTGAGCGAGTTACATGCTCTGCCCCTGATCACATGACCGTGACGTCATCACAGGTCCTTCAATATTTTGACATGCCAACCGTCATCACAGGTCCTTCAGTAAGTTACATGTGGTGATGTCATTCACTATACTATATTATAAATGGTGCATTGCGCCACCAGAAACGCTGATACTATAAATAGTACTAATAGTTTACTGATACAAGCTGTATGGCGCTATAACTGGTAAACAATGATTAACACTGCAGCAGCCTTGAATCCAGCTATTCAGTGAAGTTGTCGGGAGTCCATCTGATATTGATGGTTTATCTATCTTAAGGTTAACCCTTACCAATCCACTGTCTGACGTCTGAAGACAGACATTATGATTTAAGGCTGTACAGCTCGAATATTGGAAGACGTCCGTCGGGGTTCTCTTGCTGTATATTGCCAGCCTCTCTGCTGTCGGAGCCTATCCAACGTGTCACCTTATGCAGTACTGGGTTTAGCCAGCAGATAGTGCTAGTCTATAACAGCAAAAAAAGAGTAAGCCCCCTAGGAAAACCAGAATACAAATTGGATTGGAAAGGGTTAAGATTGTCAATTTTTTTTTCATTTCTTTTAACAGCAAAATAGAAGACAGAACAGTTGAACTGAGAGTCTGACATACTGAAATATTTTGGAATGAAGACCCCTTTCATTATGGCAATGTGGAAACTAAAAAATTGAGAAAGGAAATCGTATTATCCATTCAATCAAAAAAGGCAACCATGCAAATGCTACATTTTATTACTATAAAGCATAGCTAACTCTTCAGATGACTTTTTAAAATAAGCTATTGTGTGTATACATGAGGAATAACTCTATTATGTGATTTTATATCCTGTAATTGTCATCTCTTCCCCTCTGCAGGCTGTAGTTTTCAGTTGTTTCTATACTGGTAGAAGGAACCTGCTATTAAACTGTTTTCTATATACTGTGCACAGAAAAAAGCTGCAAATTCATGCTCCTGAGGCTGCTCTCACAGCCCACTTTTTACTGTGGCATTTCAAAAGCCACGCTAAACGTGGTACACTGCTTTTATTGAGAATATATATATATATATATATATATATATATATATATATATATATATAATAAATAAATTCTACTTCTACTATATCGTATAAGCACATGTTTGAAAAGTTGGTAACTATTCAAAATAAAAACAAATGACGTTTTATATAAAGTTTCTGTATCCAATAAAAGAACTACTCCACTGTACCATACCAATGTGTTAATCTTGATTTCCTGACACAAGTGTTGGAGTACTCCTTTTTAAATTTAGAATCTGCAATAAGGCTACCAGGATCTGACTTCTCTCCAGTGTCCAAATCATTGGAGAAAGAACAAGAGACCTCAACTTTTTCTCAAATGTGGAGGGGAAAAAAAACACAGATTTTCTTCTGTAACTGTACTGTAACGCTAGCCTGCGGTTTTGCAACATGTGTTGTGAGTTCCACAACAAAAATGCAGGGTGCGTTCACATGTTGCGGGTAAAACAAAATGCAATGGAAACGTTTACCATTAAAGTGAATGGGATCAAAGCAAATCCTATTCACGTGTAGTCGAAAATCAAACACTGCAGATTTTCTGATGTAACTACTGTAACTCTAATCTGTGGTTTTACTGCGTTTTTCACTGTGTGAACATACCCTTTAGATGGATATCTGTTCTGCACATAATGTTATAGATATACATTGCCTTCTGATATCCATAGGCTCCCTTTACTTAAACAAAATAAAGACTTCAAGACTTCACATTTTTTAATGGTTTTTAAAAATATTTTTCCCCCAGTCGTCTCCACGACAGCACCAATTGAGATCGCCTCCTCCTGGTAGGACAGGAACATACTGAGAGGTTAAAAGCTCCCCCCCTTCCCCACTTTCCTCAGTGTCTTCCTGTCCTGCCAGGAGGCAGGATCGCTGAGAGGAGCTGGTGGAGAAGCCAGCGAAAGGAGATACCCCTTGGAAGAGGAAGTTTGCGCAAGCTGGGATGAAATACCTAAAGTAGACGTCCCGGTAGCCAAGAGGACGACCCTTCCCTTTGAGGACGGCGCACAGCTAAAAGACCCCATGGATCGCAAGGCAGAGGGACTCCTAAAGAAATCATGGGAGGCAGCGGCAAACATCCTTAGGCCAGGGATCGCAGCCACTTGCGTGGCGCGGACCCTGGGGGTATGGTTAGAGCAGCTGGAACTACACCTGACCAACAAAACACCGAGGGATCAGATCCTTAACTCCCTTCCCATCTTGCGCATGGCAACTAACTTCCTAGCGGACGCCGCGGCCGAGACCGTCAAACTCTCAGCAAAGGCCACAGCCCGCTCTAACTCAGCCAGAAGGGTGTTATGGCTGAGATCATGGTCAGGCGACCTGGCCTCAAAAAATAAATTGTGTGCCCTCCCATTCTACGGCCAATTTCTATTCGGACCGGACCTAGACAAAATTCTAGAAAAGGCGGCCGACAGGAAAAAAGGGTTCCCTGAGGAAAAGCCACAGAGAGGGAAGACCTTTTCCCGGGCTCCAATGCAGCAGCCCGAGGCCTACCGAGGCAAGGGCAAGACAGGCCGCTGGAGTTACCCCAAGGGTGGCAGAGGAAGGAATATCCTCTTCAACCCCCCCACCAGGGGGAGCCGAAGCAGAGACCCTGACGCCATCCCCGTAGGGGCAAGGCTGGGGAGCTTTGTGGATCAATGGGCCACAATCTGCGGAGGCCCATGGATCCCAAAGATCCTACAGTACGGATACCGGATAGAGCTAGTGTCCATCCCCAGAAGGAAATTTATTACCACGGAAGCCTAAAAAAAACAGCTACATTTACTAAGGCAAAGCGTGCGCGACTTGCAACTATTAAACGCAATATCTCCCGTACCGCGAAACGAGGAAACCCAGGGCTATTATTCCAGGCTCTTTCTAGTAAAAAAACCCGGCGGGAAACACCGGACGATAATAAATCTGAAAGATCTGAACACCTGCGGCCGATACAGGAGATTCAAAATGGAAACCATCTCCTCGACAATAAAGTTGATCCCCAGAGGAGCCTACATGGCGTCCATCGACCTAAAGGACGCTTATTTTCACATTCCGATCCACAAAGAGTCTCAGAAATACCTGCGGTTCGCAGTGGACATGGGCAGAAGAATAGAGCACCACCAATTCAGATGCCTGCCCTTCGGGATATCCTCAGCCCCCAGAATCTTTACCAAGATTATGGCGGAGGTAGCCGCCCACTTGAGAGAAAAATCGATCCTAGTAGTACCCTACCTGGACGATGTTCTATTAATAGCAGAGTCCAAAAAACTCCTAACAAAACACCTGGAGACAGTGCTAGAACTTCTCCAATCGTTGGGATGGATCATAAACTGGGAAAAATCCAGCCTAGATCCCGACAAGCAGAAGACGTTTCTGGGAATAACGCTCGACTCAGAATCGCAATGCTCCTACCTACCCGAGGAGAGAATACAAAAAATCCGCAGAATAGTCAAAACGTTCCTACGAAGACGATTCTGCACAATTCGGGAGGCAATGTCTCTCCTGGGGAGCTTGACATCATGCATTCCAGGAGTAGCATGGGCCCAGGCCCACACCAGAGCCCTGCAGGCCGTAGTCCTATCCTCGTGGGACAAAAGGCAGTCCTCGTTAAGGGCAAGGATGTACATCCCAAACAGGGCGAAAACATCCCTGCGTTGGTGGACATCCCCAGAGAACCTGCGGAGAGGGGTTCACTGGCTACAAAACCCAGCCATCCACATCACAACAGACGCAAGCGCCTGTGGATGGGGAGCGCATGTGGGGAACCAATTCTTTCAGAGTCCCTGGCCTCAGAGGATAAAAGAACAGTCCTCAAATTTCAGAGAACTACAGGCAGTTTGGCAGGTTCTACAGCAGTTGGGCAACTCGCTACAGAACCAACACATAAAGATACTGTCAGACAATGTCACCGCGGTCGCTCATATACGACACCAAGGGGGCACAAGATCTCCCCCACTGCAAAGCATCACACAGAAAATCTTTCACTGGGCGGAGGGCCGGATCCTCTCGATCACGGCAACCCACTTGAAGGGGACACTAAACGAAAAAGCAGACTTCCTCAGCAGGAAGCAAATAGACCCAGGAGAGTGGTCCCTCTCCCCAGAGGCATTCAGAATCCTAACCAACCGGTGGGGGACCCCACAGTTGGACCTCTTCGCAACCAGGGAGAACACAAAAGTAGGCAACTTTTTCTCCCTCCGGCCAGGAGATCGTCCGATAGCGGTAGATGCCCTAGGCCAGGACTGGGGACAAGGGCTGGCTTACGCCTTTCCTCCCATACCACTAATCCCCAGGGTTTTACAGCACTTCAGAACCCAGGGATGCACGCTAATCCTGGTGACCTCCTTCTGGCCGAAAAGAAGCTGGTTCGGTCTTCTGACAATACTGAGCATCCAGGACCCAGTCACCTTCCCTACCTGGACAGATCTTCTATCGCAGGGGCCACTGAACCACCCCGGCCTAGACAAACTCCATTTAACGGCATGGCTCTTGAGGAATCCTCGCTAAGAAAGAAAGGATTCTCAGAGAAAGTAGTAGAAACCCTAATGTCCAGTAGGAAAAAGACGACCCACCTGATCTACCAGAAGGTCTGGAGAAGGTTTTCCTCATGGAGACAGGGAAGGGATCTCGGGGATTCTATCCCCGACACTCCGCTAATCTTAGAATTCCTGCAGGAGGGCTTAGAGATGGGCCTCTCCCCGAGCACCCTAAAAGTCCAAGTTTCAGCCCTTAGCGCCATTTGCGACACAAAATTCGCAGACGACAGATGGGTCCACAGGTTCCTAACAGCGGCAGCTAGACTACGCCCTAGGCCCATAAACCTGTTTCCAGACTGGAACCTTGATTGGGTTCTAGGGGCCATGACAGCGGTACCATTTGAACCGATCGAGGCGCTACCTATAAGAATGCTTACAATCAAGACCATCTTCCTAGTAGCCATCACCTCCACAAGACGGGTTAGCGAACTACAGGCCTTGTCCATCCGCCACCCGTTCATGAAAATCGCAGACACCAAACTAATATTTAAAACAGACCCGGCCTTTATGCCAAAAGTAGTGTCAGATTTTCATAGGTCCCAGGATATAATAGTCCCCTCATTTTTCAGTAACCCAAAAAACGAGGGGGAAAGAACCCTAAGCTGTCTGGACGTTAGGAGAGCAGTCCTAACCTACATAGATACAACGAGCCACTGGAGGCGGGACGACAACTTGTTCGTCCAGTTCAGTGGCCCAAATAAGGGTAACAAAGCAGCAAAAAGGTCCATAGCCAGGTGGATCCGCCTGGCCATCATAGAATCCTATAAGGCCCTCGGGAAGGAGATCCCGTTAGCTCTTAAAGCCCATTCCACAAGGGCAGTAGCGTCCTCATGGGCCGAACACAGTTCAGCCTCGGTCGAGCAAATTTGCAAAGCCGCAGTCTGGAAAAACCCCCACACGTTCACTAAACACTATAGGGTAAAAGTGCAGCAGGACGAGGACATGGCCTTCGGCCGCAAAGTCCTCTCGGCAGCAATCCCACCCTAATAAACTTTAGTTGGTACGTCTCATTGGTGCTGTCGTGGAGACGACTGGGGGAAAAAGTGGATTATACCCACCTGATAATCAGGTTTCCAGTAGTCTCCACGACAGCACCCGTACCTTTCCCCCCCCCCCCCTATAAAAGTAATATAATAAATTCAAAAATAAAAAAACCCCGGTTAGGGGAAGAAATTTAAGTTGAGCTCCTGCCCCGGCAATTCGTTAGAATCCACTGAGGAAAGTGGGGAAGGGGGGGAGCTTTTAACCTCTCAGTATGTTCCTGTCCTACCAGGAGGAGGCGATCTCAATTGGTGCTGTCGTGGAGACCACTGGAAACCTGATTATCAGGTGGGTATAATCCACTTTTTCCACCACTGCCCCCCTACCTGATTGCATTTAACACTCTGGAGGTCTCCTATGTATTCTGCAGTCACTTCCATGCAGTGCAGCCCTCTGTCTGATGCTTCTCAGGCAACATCCTGATCTTTACTTTCACATCAATCCCATGGTGCATCAGCACGGCATTACATGAGCAGCTAGCGTCTATCATTTTTGCTGCAAGGACACCACTGCCATTACATTCTGTAATCACCTAAATAAGATACAGACTATAAGTTCAGAGTTAGGAGGATGAACTGTGATCTCCTTCATTATATCTGTGTGACAGGAGCCTCTAATCATCATTAGCAACTGTGATAGGAATTTCTACGGTCACCCCATCCCCAAGAAAAAAATGTAATAAGTGATCAAAAAGTCACATTGATCCCAAAATGGGAACTAAGAATTTACAGGACATCCTGCAAACAATAAGCCCTCACGCAACTATGTCCATGAAAAAAAATTAAAAGTTATGGCTGGTAGAAGATGGCGGCAGAAAATTTTTTTTTTTCAAAGATATATTTTATTTTTCAAAAGTAGTACAGCAAAATAACACTGTATAAATTTGGTATCTTGATTTATTCTATAGGTCAGTACAATAACTGTCATTTATGCTGCCCTGTAGAAACCCCCCCCCCCCCCCCCCCAAACCTTGAAACATTATCTAGTACCACTGACAAATACAACTTGGCCCACAAAAAACAAGCCCTTAGACAACTACATAGATGGATGAATAAAACAATTGGTGTTTTTTTTTGTTTTTTTTTTTTTAAGTGGAGAGGAAACAACAAAAATGAAAAAGGGTCCCTGTCATTAAGAGGTTAAAGGGAACCTGTTCCTTCTGAACAGTACCATAAACTAAGTGCCGTTTGCTGAGATGGCAGGGATACAGCGGATGGATTTTTTTTTCCATGGTCACCTGTTCCTGCTGGTGAAGTCCATTTGTGGTCTGAAAAGAAATAAAGACCGAATTACCAGTGGCTGAATATTTCTTTAGTCACACAACATCAAACATATGAAAGTTACTATATTAAAAGGCAACTTCAAATCTCTACGTCATAGAAGAATTTGGGAGTACAAGTTTATAACCATCTTTGATGCTGTGAAGACCGGAATGAACCTCGGAGAGGGCTTCTTGCATCAGTGGAGATTATGAGAAATCTGTAGCAGAGATGACATGCTGGCCTGGTGACCCCCTAACACCAATTTAGGGACCATAAGGCCTGTTTCACACAGGCGACTATCACTTGATTTGCTTGCGAAGCGACAGTGCTACAAATCGCATGTATGTAGAGCCCATGCTTTCCTATGGATTCCTTCACATTAGCGATGTTTTGTAGCATGTGACGTGAGAAAGAAAAATCGCAGGTTGCTAGCGATGCCCGCGACTTGTGATGTTTTGTAGCCCATGTTTCCCTATGGAGCCGCCTTCTCTGGGTTTTTGTGCGGTGTGGTGCACCTTTTCCAGTAGGGCATCCTACTGTAAAAGCCCTAAAATAAGTTCTAGCTGCATTGCAAAAAACAAATACATTATCTAAGAAGCGCTGTCAGCTTTGCTGTGTCTTCTCCCACATCCCCGACACTAGTCTTCAGGCATCTCTTCCTGGCCAATGACTGGCTGATTGGTTCATCTAGCGCTGGCTCTGATTGGCTGAGCGCTGCAGCGCTCAGCCAATCAGGGGTGGGGATTTTCAAATCACTGACCAGGAAGAGATGCCTGAAGACAAGTACCCAGGACCAGGGAGAAGACGCAGCGGAGCTGACAGTGCTTCTTGGGTGATGTATTTGTGTTTTTTTTTTTTAGGCAGGTAGGGCTTATATTTCAAGCCCCCTCCCCTGTAAATCCTCACACGTAGTGCTATGAAGTCGTGCGACTTTGTAGCGACACAAAATCGTGATATCGCCGCGAGAAACCTCAGCAATATTGCGTTGCCCATGTGAAACAGGCCTAAAACTTTCTGTATTTCTATCAGTGAACTAATTAAGTATTAAGGCTGGCTGCACACAGGTGGATTTGCATTGCGGAATCCATAGCCAATACAGCCCATAGCATGTGGACAAATTGCAGCATGCTCCATTTTTTTCGTGGTTGGCTGCCATTGAAGTAAATGAACCGCTGCCCTTTCACAATTGACATTGCGTAAAGGCTGCGGATTCCGCGTCATTGCTAGGTGATGATGTGGGAAAAGTAGGAGTTTAAGAAAAAAAAAAAAAACTACTGCAAACGTCTGATGGCTTGCCGTGCGGACCATCCGCAGTACAGATGAAGCGGGAAAAAAAAAACAGGTACACGTGGACGCTGCCAGGGCTGGATTCCACATGCAGAATCTGACCCACCCGTGTGCAGGTGGCATAACTCCTGCTCATCCTGTTCTGGTATTGTTTTAAGTGCAAATTAATAACACCACGTGTGTGTGTATATAATCATATAATCTTCAGATCTATTCTACTTAAGTCTGAGGAAGGACCCGGTGTACGTTGGAAAGCTCGCTATAACATCATGTATTTTTGTTAGCCATTAAAGGCATTATATCTACAAGACTACTTGGTTTCTATGAGAACAATCACATTTCGGTCTGAAAATCTGACAATTAGGCTTCTTTCACATGAACGCATATCGACCGTCCGTTTTCACAACCGCCTGATATACGCTACGCTGTTAGTGAAATATTTGGTGAACGGGTGCACAAATCAAACGTTTGTGCGCCGGTTCATATAACCTGGTGAGGCCGGCGCAAATGCACCGGCCTCACCAGGCCATCGCCCATTTCCGCTCCCTCCCCATCGCAGGTTTACCTATCTTCCTCCCCACGCCGTCTGTGCAATGGAAGGGGGTGGGACATGGGTGGAGCTAAGCAACAGCCAGCCCCACCTTCTCCCATTGATGGCTATGAATAAGGGACGGGGACAAGGCGGGCGCTTAGGTCAGCCCACATCCCGCCCCTTGTCCATAGCCATCAATGGGAGGAGGCGGGGCGGATTGGCGTTTAGAGGAGAGGTAAGCCTGCACGGGGGAAGGGGAGGAGAACAAAGGGAGGTAGTTTAGCAGTCACGCTGTTAAACTCTCTCCCACCTACAGCCGCTGCCCTGGGCTCTTATAGGGGCCCATGCAGCGGCCTGACGTATTCCGGCCCAAACATAGTTCCAGAACTATGTTTTGGGCTCCACGTAAAAACGCCCAGTGCCATATTGGCCGTTCGGGCCTTTTTACGCCTCGCAAATACGCCCATGGGATCTGATGCATTGGAATCCAATGCATCAGATCACAGCGCATATCGGCCAGCCGTGAAATAGCCGACTGATATGTGCTCATGTGAAAGAAGCCTTAGACTGCTGTCTTCTCAAATCACTCCACCCCAGAAACAGCATGTGCCCTCTACAAGCATCCCACTGCCCCCCATGTCCTTTTCAATTCATCCTCCACAAACCCACCCTGTGCCCCCTGCTGGCATCAAACAGCCCCCAATATGCCTCACATATAGCCCCTCCACACACACACACTTAAATACTCCCTACAGCTGCTGAGCCTGCAGAGCTCTGGCTGCACTACGCTGAGAGCCGCTCGGCTGCAGTCATGTGACTTGAAAATGTCACGTGACCCCACTGACGTCTGCAGGTCCACCCATAAACAACTAGCGGGCGTTACCAAGCAACCCGCGGCTGCTCCCGGAAGTAGCCCGCAGCACCGGAAGTAGAATGTAATGGAGCGCGGCGGCTCAAGCTGTGGAAGCGGGGATGGCGGCTGTGTGTGCGGGTGAGAGGCGGCGGATGGGGTGCGTTCTGTACATGGCTATGTGCTGAGCCCGCGGCTGTCTGCTGGGCTCCTTACAGTAGTATCTCTGTACTGCCCTCATATACACTGCATTGCGCTGCGTAGTAGTAGTGGTGCTCAGTCCCCGGTCCTCCAGCATCAGGGACAAGTGGCCGGAGCTTCGCTCACCTTACCTCGTGTGTTCTCATGAGACGTGAAGTAGAGCTAATACTATACTGGCCCCTGCTCGTGCGGTCGGGCCGCTCTCACATCTACTGTTGGGCTCCGTTACGGCTTTCTGCTAATCTCTTCCAGTTTTGGAAAAGAGCAACTGAAGTAAAATGAATTTTAAACAAATCTGTCTTTTTCCCATTGAAGTCAATCCTAGAAATAAAAAAACAGATGTTCCCATCCGTATCTGTTATGTGTGACTAACATTTCTCTATCAGGACCAATACAGAGATCGCTGCCACAATCGTTTAGTTATAGAAATAAGACGGCTGAGGGGCGAACTAATAACTATGTATAGATATATCAGGGGACAGTACAGAGATCTCTGCCATCATCTATTTATACTCAGGACTATGACAAGGGGGCGCTCTAATAACTATGTATAAATATATGAGGGGACAGTACAGAGATCTCTCCCATCATCTATTTATACCCAGGACTGTAACAAGGGGGCGCTCTAATAACTATGTATAAATATATGAGGGGACAGTACAAAGATCTCTGCCATCATCTGTATAGTTACAGAAATAACACTGCTGAGGGGCGATCTAATAACTGTATAATCTATCGGGACAGTACAGAGATCTCTCCTATCATCTATTTATACCCAGGACAGTGACAAGGGGGCGCTCTAATAACTTTGTATAAATATTAGAGATGAACGAGTATACTCGCTGAGGCACATTACTCGAGCGAGTAGTGCCTTAGCCGAGTATCTCCCTGTTCGTCTCTAAAGATTCGGGGGCGCGGAAGAGCGGGGAAGAACGGAGGGGAGATCTTTCTCCCTCTACCCCCCCCCCCCTCCCCCGCAACTCACCTGTCACCGGCCCCCGAATTTTTAGAGACGAGTGGGGAGATACTTGACTAAGGCACTACTCGCTCGAGCAATGTGCCTTAGCGAGTATACTCGCTTAACTCTAATAAATATATGAGGGGATAATACAGAGATCTCTCCCATCATCTATTTATATCCAGGACTGTAACAAGGGGGCGCTCTAATAACTATGTATAATATATGAGGGGACAGTACAGAGATCTCTCCCATCATCTATTTATATCCAGGACTGTAACAAGGGGGCGATCTAATAACTATGTATAATATATGAGGGGACAGTACAGAGATCTCTCCCATCATCTATTTATACCCAGGACTGTAAGAAGGGGGCGATCTAATAAGTTTGTATATGAGGGGACAGTACAGAGATCTCTCCCATCATCTATTTATACCCAAGACTGTAACAAGGGGGCGCGCTAATAACTATGTATAAATATATGAGGGGACAATACAGAGATCTCTCCCATCATCTATTTATACCCAGGACTGTGACAAGGGGGCGCTCTAATAACTATGTATAATATATGAGGGGACAGTATAGAGATCTCTCCCATCATCTATTTATACCCAGGACTGTAACAAGGGGGCGATCTAATAAGTTTGTATAATATATGAGGGGACAGTACAGAGAGTTCTCCCAACATCTATTTATACCCAGGACTGTAACAGGGGGGCGATCTAATACGTTTGTATAATATGAGGGGACAGTACAGAGAGCTCTCCCATCATCTATTTATACCCAGGACTGTAACAAGGGGGCGCGCTAATAACTATGTATAAATATATGAGGGGACAGTACAGAGAGCTCTCCCATCATCTATTTATACCCAGGACTGTAACAAGGGGGTGCTCTAATAACTATGTATAATATATGAAGGGACAGTACAGAGATCTCTCCCATCATCTATTTATACCCAGGACTGTCACAAATGGCGCTCTAATAACTATGTATAAATATATAAGGGGACAGTACAGAGATCTCTCCCATCATCTGTATAGTTACAGAAATAACGCTGCTGAAGGGCGATCTAATAACTGTGTATAATATATCAAGGGACAGTACAGAGATCTCTCCCATCATCTGTTTATACCCAGGGCTGTGACAAGGAGGCGCTCTAATAACTATGTATAATATATGAGGGGACAGTACAGAGATCTCTCCCATCATCTATTTATACCCAGGACTGTAACAGGGGGGCGATCTAATAAGTTTGTATAATATATGAGGGGACAGTACAGAGAGCTCTCCCATCATCTATTTATACCCAGGACTGTAACATGGGGGCGCGCTAATAACTATGTATAAATATATGAGGGGACAATACAGAGATCTCTCCCATCATCTATTTATACCCAGGACTGTAACAAGGGGGCGCGCTAATAACTATGTATAAATATATGAGGGGACAGTACAGAGATCTCTCCCATCATCTATTTATACCCAGGACTGTAACAGGGGGGCGATCTAATAAGTTTGTATAATATATGAGGGGACAGTACAGAGATCTCTCCCATCATCTATTTATACCCAGGACTGTAACAAGGGGGCACTCTAATAACTATGTATAAATATATGAGGCGATAATACTGAAATCTCTCCCATCATCTATTTATACTCAGGACTGTGACAAGGGGGCGCTCTAATAACTATGTATAAATATATGAGGGGACAGTACAGAGATTTCTCCCATCATCTGTATAGTTACAGAAATAACACTGCTGAAGGGTGATCTAATAACTGTGTATAATATATCAAGGGACAGTACAGAGATCTCTCCCATCATCTGTTTATACCCAGGACTGTGACAAGGAGGCGCTCTAATAACTGTATAAATATATGAGGGGATAATACTGAAATCTCTCCCATCATCTATTTATACTCAGGACTGTGACAAGGAGGCGCTCTAATAACTATGTATAAATATATGAGGGGACAATACAGAGATCTCTCCCATCATCTATTTATACCCAGGACTGTAACAAAGGGGCGCGCTAATAACTATGTATAAATATATGAGGGGACAGTACAGAGATCTCTCCCATCATCTGTATAGTTACAGAAATAACACTGCTGAAGGGCGATCTAATAACTGTGTATAATATATCAAGGGACAGTACAGAGATCTCTCCCATCATCTGTTTATACCCAGGACTGGGACAAGGAGGCGCTCTAATAACTGTATAAATATATGAGGGGATAATACTGAAATCTCTCCCATCATCTATTTATACTCAGGACTGTGACAAGGAGGCGCTCTAATAACTATGTATAAATATATGAGGGGACAATACAGAGATCTCTCCCATCATCTATTTATACCCAGGACTGTAACAAAGGGGCGCGCTAATAACTATGTATAAATATATGAGGGGACAGTACAGAGATCTCTCCCATTATCTGTATAGTTACAGAAATAACACTGCTGAGGGGCGATCTAATAACTGTGTATAATATATCAGGGAACAATACCTTGAACAATACGTTGAAATCAATGTGGGGGGGAAGGCAATCTGTTCTAAGGGCCCATCCATACTGGTAGGGTCACATGCATGTAATAGATGCGAGAATCGTACATGAAAAAGAGTAAACCGTATGTATTTTAACATATGTTTACATTTTTCAATTATATGTCGATGTACGTTTTAATACATTTTGATCTGCTTTTGATCATAGAAATGTATACGTTTTCCTTTAATCTTAAATGCCATTAAAGTGTTAACGCTGTGAGTCTTTTGTGACCGCGTGTGTGCTGGGAGTTCAGAGAAACGGATGTAAACACAAACCCATATGGTTTCCATTGAGTGCAATGCAAAAAAAAAATAGTTTTTACCTCCTTTTTTTTGTAAGACATAGAAGTGTGGCAGGCTATACTTTTTGATCCCACAAAAAAAATGCATGTAAACGTTTGCTTGCTTAAATGTAGTCAAATGTGTCCGTTGTGTGCCTACGTTTAACCCACTATAGCCTATGGGTCTATGAAACGCTATGCTTTCATCCACTTTTGGAGTAAAAATGTTTCACAATGATCATATGACTGTGGACACGAGCCCTTCATGATAGAAGGCGACTGTGGACACGGGCCCTTCATGATGGAAGGCGACTGTGACCGGGGGAAATATACATGGCCTGCAGCTTTATAGTTTCCTATGACCTCCTATATTGCCAGAAGTTACACTGAGGGGTATATTACCCCATATACATTTTTTGTTTTACCTGTGATAATTGAGTAATCTCTAGCTTGTTCTGCATTGTGTTTCAGGTGTCGCTCTTCATACGGCCCGACGTGAAGCTTAGTAAAGCCTGTTCCTGAGAGCGAACTGTGTAGCCTTCAGGATGAGTAGCATCACTCAGCTTTTCGGGGACCTGTGCGAATCACACTTGACAGGATTTCCATGGAAAGCTGGTGTTGGAATTAGAAGCCAAAGCAAGAAGAGAACCAAAAAACGTTTCAAGAGATTGGCCTATGACGCTCTCTTCATCCACTTGTACCAAGAAGATGCTTGTAAGCTGCAATCAAAAACCACTAAATTGCCAGTGAAAAACAAAATGCTAATGCTGTCCTTTGATTTGCGTATGGGTGGCATGAATTCAGAGGCAGAGCGTCTAGAGGAGCTGCTGGAACAAGTGGAAACGTTTAGCGGTGAACACTTCACAGATTTGTGTGCGGTACTGGAGCTGTTAGTAGATCTTGCAGGCACAGGGCCACCACAAGTCCTGCCACCAAAACGAGACCTCTTCAGAAATAACAAATATGTGGATAGAAAGCCGCAGTATCAAGGCTACGACTATTATGATGTGAGCGTATTTGAAGCTGACATCGGGACATTCTTGGCATATCAGGAGTGCGACATAAGCAACACTATCAGCAGCACTCTGCAAATCATGGAGGCCGCTCCCGGCACCGGGCTTCCAGCCATGGGACTTTTCTCCCAGAACTTTTCCAGTGGTGACAAGTTTGAGAAAGAAACTCGTGTATCGCTCTTTGGAGCCCTCGTTCACACTCGAACTAGTGATATGGATATTAAATTGGATCTACCTCCAGTACCGGACAATGCTGACCTGTCTGGGTTGGCCATAAAAGTATGTCTTTTAGATGTGTATCATTAATATGTCCATCGCTAAAAACAAGGAGCAGAATAGATACATTTGCTAACACTGTATTTTTTTTCAGCATCCAGACAAAAACAGATATGGTTTGAAATTAGACTTTTCCATCACGTCAGCTCTCCCTTAGTAGAGGTTTCCATGTTGGGGTTGGTCCAGTCTGTGTAGCTGGATTCCATCACAGCTTCCCCTGCCATCTTATGGTTTATGCACATGACCCTATTAATAATCTATATTGTATGGTTCCATTTAGTGGAAACGGTTTACTTTGTGAACTTTTATTCAGATGAATCCAAGGACGTAACATCTGTCACTGGGTGTGGGAACTCAGAAAATATAATGTTGTTCAGAGGTTACAACTTGGGGTGATTTTAATTGAGACGATCTGTTCGGCAACAGATGCCCGACAGGTTGTCCCAGCAGTAACCGTTCCTGTGCTTTTCCACGGGGATGAGCATCACTGAATGAATGGAGGTGGAGCTGGCTGGGGATTATTCTGTCCACCATCCTGCATTCACAGTAAGCAGGCAGTCCATTTATAAGTGAATGACTGCCTGTTTACATGGAACAATGCATCATTCAGTTTTCTGCATGCAGAAACTGAAAGATGAATCAGAAGGTAATGAGTTCTCATCCGTCGTTCAGTCGCTATGTGCATTTATACTGAACGATAATTGTTCAAATTTTCGCTGGATCGCGGCAATCTGAACAATAATTGTTCACTGTAGAAGCACCTCTAGGTCGGTTGTAGAGATATGGCTAGGTTGGTAATGGGTGGGCTAACATTAACCCATTTGTGACAAGGCACCATAAATCTATGGTGCTTGGTTCTGGACAGGTTTAAAGCTCCTGCAATCTAGCAGAAACAGGTCGGGTACTTGGCTGTCTATTTACAGCTGGGTTGCAACTTTTTAACAGTCGGGAGCAGAGAAACCATTTAATCCTTTCATGCCGTGATCAATCGTGACCGCAGCCTGTAAGTGGGTCATAGGGGGAGGAGGTGCTGATGGGCTCTCACGGTAGCTGTAGGCCTGACAAAGCCCTCATTCTCTACCGTGTTACTCCGCCTATGAGACTGTGCATCCTGCAGAGTTTTAGTAGGCTGATGTCATGTGCATTGTTTACTGCATTACAGAAGTAATGCAGTGTATTATGCTAGCGATCGAACGTTGGCAGCTTCAATTCCCCTTCAGGGTGTACAAAACTGTGTGAAAAAAGTTAAAGTTTAATCTTTAAAAAAATGCAGTGTTTTAAAAGATTTAAAAAAATTCCATCCAAAACCCTTTTTAAAAAAAAAACAAAACAAAAAACGTATCCCAAAATGGTATCAATAAAAACCGAAATCTCTTCCTGCAAAAACAAGACCTGACATATCTCCATTGGTGGAAAAATAAAAGCAGTGTTGGTTTTGGAATGCAGTGAAGCAAATTACATTTTTTTCTTTAACTCCTTAACGCTAGAGGACATACAGTTACATCCTGCAGCTTTGGGGTATGTATGAAGAGAGATTGCGGGGGAAATCTGGCTCCACACGTTGCGGTTGCTACCTGTTTCTTTCAGCTGGCACCCGCCCACAACAGCACCAATAAGCCGCGCTGATTATCAGATCTATTAACCCTTCAAATGCCGTTATTAATTCTGAACGGCATTTAAATCCCCTGACCAATGTTCCAGAGTCCCGTTTGCCCCCCCACCACCACCACTTTCCTCCCTGTGATTGAGATCGTGGGTTGCTGTGCGGGTGTCATGGCAGCTGGAGGCCTTCTGAAAAGCCCCAGGGCTGTCATAGTAGAATGCTTATCAAGCCATGCCTGTCAGATCACGGTATAATCAAAGCATCGCAAGTTCTTGTTCCTCCTGGGTACTAAAATAAAGAGTAAATATAAGTTTAAGAAAGTTTTATTAATTATTCAAAGAAATAAAAAGTAGTAAAAATGTAAAAAAAACCTTTTGCCGTATTTATCATATAAGAATCTAAATAATTAAACAAAATACATATTCGGTATCGCGGCGTCTGTAAAAGTCTGATCTATCCAAGTTATGCATTAATTACAGTGAATGTCATTAGAAAAAATAAATCGCCAGAATTGCACTTTCTTTGGTCACCCCGTCTCAACGAAAAAAATGTAATAAAAAGCGATTAAAAAGTCGTATGTACTTCAGAATGGAAACTACAGAACATCCCACACCAAGTGGGCCATCGCAAAACTATGTCGACAGAAAAGTAAAAGAGGTACGGCAGTCAGAACATGGTGACCGAAATTAAGTTAAAAAAAATTAAATATCTTTGAAAAAAAGTAAAAGTTGTACAGCTAAAAAACAAAACTATATAAATTTGATAATGCATTAATACTACTGACCCATAGAATAAAGTTATCAGGTCATTTTTGTTGCAGTGTATGCCGTAGAAACAAAACTCGCTCAAAGATGGCGGGATTTCATTTTTTTTTCTTCACTACACTTAGAATTTTTAAAAAGTTTTTTAGTACATTATATGATAAATAAATAGTGCCATTGAAAAATATAACTCGTCCCGTAAAAAACAAGCCCACAGACATCAACGTCGATAATTTTTTAAAAGGGACAGGGAAAAAACGAAAGTGGGGGGAAAAAGGGGGCCATGTCTCTAAGGGGTTAAAGAAGTCTCTGAATTTTGTAAAAGTAGTACATGGCTTTCAGTAGGTCATTGAAAAAACCCCCCAGAAAATAGCTTGGTCATTATGGCACAAAATAGGCCAGTCATCAAGGGGTTAAAAAAAACTTGCTGCAGCTTCTGCTTGTATCTTGCGGCTCCTCATTAGTTATTGATGTGGGTCCCAGCAGACTGTGTACACCTGCAGTGTAATGTGTGCTTCTTGATGTATTTACTCTGAGGCGTCTCGGCGTTTTTGCCTGCAGGTCCCACAGAGTATTGATCAATCTGAAGATGAAGGCTTCCAGTCCGCATCAAATATGACTCCTGATTCTCAGTCCGAACCAAACGTGACACCTGATATTGATCTGTGGGAGGCAATCCTTACGTACGGGCCAAGTAAACGGCGCTGTTGGGAAAGAATAGGATTGTAAGTCACAATTTTTTTTGTACAGTTGATCATATTTTTGTCTTAAGTATCTGAAATCATTTGCAATTCAGTAGCATCCTTTAGATTTCAAGATTTTCTACTGCTCCCTCTGTAGTCCATGAGATGAATGGCACATTATACATCAGTCTGTGTTAACTACAGAATAGCCTCTAGGTATTTTAAAAGGTTTTCCAAAATTAAATGATCGATGACCTATCCTCTGGAAAGGTGGTCAGTAGCACATTGGTGGGGTCCGACACCCCCGCTGATGAGCTATGTACCAGAAACACACAGCCTTGTGCAGCGGCATGACGTGCTACTGGGGCTCAGTCCCATCCCAGTGAATGGGAGACGTGTGCGGTACCAATTTGGGCTCTGCAGAGTTTACGAACTTCTGTGTTTCCGGTACATAGCAGCTCTGGAGAACAGCTCATCAGTGGGGTGTCAGACCCCCGCCAATATTGGGGTAAGCTAGCAGTAGTGTCATCCTGGAAATAATTTTAATTAAGAGAGTTTCTGATCCTATAATTGTATATATTTTATGAATTGCAAAATATACTCTATTTTGGCTTCTTTTTTGTATAGCTGAATTCGAGAAGCTGTGTTGGTAATTCTTCAGTATATTAAATCCTACTTTCAAGCTGTGGGTTTAGCCTTTTATCTTGCCAATGGTGTAATAAGTGATACACAATATTATAATAGATTGATAATGCCATTTCTGCTGTAGTCCTCCAGGTAAAAGAGAGGATCCCTACCTCACCGAGGCAGGCCGAGAAGCTTTTGACAAGATGTATAAGATTTTTGAGGGAAATCTACAAATCCTTAGTAATACAATTCTGCCATCCCCAGCACATGTAATGCTGAAGGAGTCGGAGCTGGTGAAGGATGTCCTCAATGTTCTCATTGGAGTTGTATCTACAACATTTTCTTTCAACCAGGTAAATCCGTGTTTCTATGAGTTAGTTAACACTACTAAACCCTTTCCAATCCAATTTTGGATTCAGGGCTTCCTAAAAGGCTTTCTCTTTTTGCTGTTATACAGTGGTGCCATCTGCTGGCTAAAGCCAGTGTGTGCGCGCGCCAGAGAGGCTGCGACAGCAGAATGGCTGGCAATAGATAGCAAGAATACCCTGTCGGACGTCTTCTGACATTGGAGCTGTACAAGCTTCAATCAGAATGTAGGAAGACGTCAGACAGTGGATTGGAAAGGTTTAAGCCAGTTTAAGCCTCTCTGTGCTATGCTTGTTGCAGATGTTTGTGGATTTTCGGTGCAGAATCCTTCCCAAACTACTGTACAATGCTAGTGAATGGGACTTGCAAACCCCAGTCATACACCATGGAAACGCCTCAGCTGGCACCCACGAAGGGACAATCGCCATAGAAATACGGCTGACATATGAGTGTAGCGGATGGGATTGGAGATTACACCAGTATTGGCCTTAACCTTCAGTCATATCTGATCACCGCTGTTAAGCAGCTTTACAGAGTGAAGAGGGTCAGTTTGTCCACAAGCGGTCTCCCACAATGAGATTATGGGCTGTCATGGCAGTTTATGGGCTAGTGAAAGCTCTCGCATCTGCCATGAATTCGAACCTATGTATCCTTGCCTGTGGCATCACTTCATAGACTGCTTTAAAAGACCATCATAAGTTGAAGTTCCCAGGTCGGACTTTAAAAGAAGAAAATATTAGATTTTTTTATTACCAAAGAATTAAGTGTAAAAAAAACTTTCCCATTTTTAGTGTAAAGAAATCTAAACCTAACACACTACATATCCCGTATGATGAATGCTGTCAGAATTGCAACCCTTTTGGTTGCTATGTCTTGAAGAAAAAATTGACTGAAAAGCAATCCTGTTGTACCACCTCTAGCTTAGGTACAAGATGTGATACGGGCGGGCATGGAGGCTCTATTGCCCTGTTGGGTCACCTTTAGCTGGGCTGTAAAGTGTGATACATGCAGGCATGGAGGCATACAGGTTCCGTATGGTATCATGCAGCATATCGTTCCATATAGTAACTAAGCCTGTAGATCATGCAAAGTCATGGGCTGTCGAAGTTGGCATCCCCGATGGTCCCATACATGTTCTACTGGCAATAAATCTGGTGACTGGGCAACCACGGAAGTGTGACAATGTTGTAGGGATATTCCGGTGACACCCTTTGTGACCAGCCGAGCATTATCCTGCTAGAAAAGGCCTCTTGGGAGCCCTGCCATGAAGGGAACACATGTGGCTGCAGGATGTCCTGTGCATATCACTGAGGTGTCTTTGTCCCTCCTACCACTACTAGTGGTGACCGACTGACCTATACAATGGCTCCCCAGACCATCACACCAGCAGTGGGGGCAGTATGCCCCTCTGCAACAAATGCAGGATTGAGACGCTCACCACTAGGTCTCCAGACATGAACATGGCCGTCGTCTGCTCCCAAACTAAACTTGAATTCATCGCTGAAGACAACCCGGTTCCACTCCATAGCAGTTCAGTTGTTCACGATACCACTGCAAACAGAGGTGATGGTGGCTGTCAAAGGCAGTACATGTAATGGGCACCGTGAGATCAAATGTCCTTCACCAAAGCGCCTTAAAAAAGTTCCAACAGACACAGGGACCTGTAAAATTGGACACCTGTCTCTGGATGGCGGACAAAAAAAACTATCTGAGCTGCTTGTGCTTGTTGGACGATCAGACGATTCTCTCTACTGGTGGTTTGTTGAGGGCGTCCTGAGCGCAGTCGCTTTGTGTGCATGCCCTCGCATCCACTGGTACCAACACCTAACGCTGGTCAGAATGGCCCAGTTGGCTTGCAATTTCTCGGTGACTATCCAGCTTCTCGCGTTCCAATAATGCACCTCCTCCCAAACTTTAACTAGACAATATTTCTTTTGATTACATCGTAGAGGCGTATAGTCGTCAACAAGCTCTACAAAAGTTAAAGAAGAGGTCACTACACTCTGCCTGAGGACGTGGTGATGGCAAAATCGATAGAGGAGTTTAAGAGGGGACTAGACTTCTTTTTAGAGTGCTATGATATTACAGGATATAGACGTTAAATAACCAACGGGGTTGTTGATCCGTATCTTGAAGTCAGGTAGGAACTTTAAACATTGATCCAGGGATTATTCTGCCTGCCATTATGGAGTCAGGAGGGATTCCCCCTCCCCCAAATGGGCTAAATTGGCTTCTGCCTCATTGGGGTTTTCTTTTGCCTTCCTCTGGATCAACAGGGGGGCGAGGGGGGTGGGAACAGGCTGAACTAGATGGACATTGTCTTCTTCCAGCCTAACATACTTACTATGTAGGTAGCCTCTGAGAGTCTCTTTATAGGCCAAGGGTTAGACCACTTTTAGGTCCTCTGGTGACAAGACTGTTCATCTAAGCACGCCACAACTTTAATCATTTACATATCTGCCTGACATGTAACTGCATGCAAAACAACTCCTTCTAGGGGCTTGATTTTTTTGTTTAATTTTTTGAATGAGAGTATACCCAAAATGGTACCAATAGAAGCTACAGCTCATCCCACAAAAAGACCTCACACAGCCCCTTCAAACATAACAAAACGTATAGAAAAAAAATATTAGAAAACTTTACAAATTTGGTATCTACATTATTATATTGCACTGCAGAAATAAAGTGAACATGTAATTTTTAAAGTGTAGCTGCGCTTTCTAAAAAAGCATCTGAAAAGTAATAGGGACATGTCAAGTTTTGATCGCAGAGGCCTAGTTGCTGACCCCCACCGATAACTGTTCCCCAGCTTAAAATGGACCCATAGACTTGAGCAGTGGCAGCACTTGTTTTAGCAGTCAGTCAAAGTCTCAGTAGACGAACCCCAGCAATTAAAAGTTTTTATAGTACACAGTTACACTTAAACTTGCAGTGTATGCAATAACCACCATTCACCCCCCCCCAAAAAAAGCACGCAGTTTTTGTTTTTCTCTATTCTGCCCTATTAAGACATTTTTTTTTAAGTTTTCTAGTACATTATATGATATATTAAATAGTACCATTAAAACATACAAGGTAACAGAAAAAAACAAGCTCTCATATGGCTATGTCGCTGGAAAAACATAAACTGCAATATTCCTGCATTTGGTTTTGACTGAAACACAACTCGTCACACCGTGTTTTCTTTGTTTGCAGCCTAATCACACCTTCGTGGTTAAGCAGGGCATCTATGTCTCTGGGACGTCCCCTGAAAACATAGGCAACCTGTTGGCACAAGTGGGAGACTATGGCACTTACTACACAAGACTGAGCAATTTCTCTCTGCAGAGTGCACTTGATTCCTCACAAAGTAAAGGCCTTGTGTTCCAGGTAATATGGTGATGGGTTATTCTGGCCACAGTTATTATATATATGTATAATGGGGGAAGGGGGGGGGGGGATTTTAAAGCTAAAGCTTACACATTGAATTATAAAGCATTTGACTTTTTATTTCAAGTCTCCTTTATTTTCAGGTTATTTGGTTATTCCCGTGTATGTGAATAAACATGTAGAAGTAAGTTGTATATGTGTATCTATTTGCAGGCATTTAAAAGTGGCCTTAGGAAATACCTTCAATATTACCGGGCATGTGTTTTATCAACTCCCAGTACACTATCTCTTCTTACCATCAGCTTCCTTTTCAGGAAACTAGGACGCCAATTAAGGTAATTATCGGAGAGCACCCTCATATTTCATATTTTCAATTTCGATCTAAAAAATAGAGGAACATTAGATAGTCAAAAAAACAAACGTCAATTATGAATGTAGAGTGGAAAAGAGAAAGAAGGGGGGAAGGGGGAGGTGGAGCAGGGCTGACCGAGGACAAGCATACATGCCTGGAGGAAATAATTTCGGTCAGCCATAATATTAAAACTACTGACAGATGAAGAACATTGATTTTCTCATGACAACGGCACCTGTCAAGGTGTGGGATATCATAGGCAGCAGATAAACAGTTAGGATGCCTATCTGCGGGCAAGTTTTCATTGCGAGATCTACTGCGATAAATCGCCCGTGGACCTCACATTGCACACTTTCCATAGGCTAACTATGGAAAGCGCAGCCCGACGTCCACAACGGAGAATCATAGTGATTCTCCGCTCATGGGACTCAAATCGCGGCATGCTGCGATTATCCGCAATTTTCACGGTGATCCTATTAGATAGGCTCACCTTGCGGACCTGTGAGTTCTCCCCCTGATATTCCGCCTCGGCCATGGACAGGCAGCCTTAGTTGAAGTGTCAGAAGCAGAACAAATGGGTAAACGTAAGGATCTGGGGTAGCAGAACAAATGGGTAAACGTAAGGATCTGGGGAAGCAGGACAAATGGGTAAACGTAAGGATCTGGGAAAGCAGAACAAATGGGTAAATGTAAGGATTTGAGCAACTTTGACAAGAGTTAAATTGTGATGGCTACACAACTGGGTTGGAGCATCTCCAAAACAAGAAGTCTTTCGAGTGGTGTTCCTGATCTGTATTGGTTAGTATCAAAAGTGCTGCAAGCAAGGACAACTGGTGAACCGGTGGCTGGGTCATGTACAGTGGGGAAAAAAAGTATTTAGTCAGATACCAATTGTACAAGTTCTCCCACTTAAAAACATAAGAGAGGCCTGTAATTGACATCATAGGTAGACCTCAACTATGAGAGACAACATGAGAAAACACATCCAGAAAATCACATTGTCTGATTTTTAACGAATTTATTTGCAAATTATGATGGAAAATAAGTATTTGGTCAATAAAAAAAGTTCATTTCACGATTTGTTATAAATCCTTTATTGGCAATGACAGAGGTCAAATGTTTTCTGTAAGTCCTTAGAAGGTTGGCACACACAGTTGCTGGTATGTTGGCCCGTTCCTCCATGCAGATCTCCTCAAGAGCAGTGATGTTTTGGGGCTGTCGCTGAGCAATACGGACTTTCAACTCCCTCCAAAGGTTTTCTATAGGGTTGAGATCTGGAGACTGGCTAGGCCGCTCCAGGACCTTGAAATGCTTCTTACGAAGCCACTCCTTCGTTGCCCTGGCGGTGAGCTTGGGATCATTGTCATGCTGAAAGACCCAGCCACGTTTCATCTTCAGTGCCCTTGCAGATGGAAGGAGGTTTGCACTCAAAATCTCACAATACATGGCCCCATTCATTCTTTCATGTATAGGGATCAGTCGTCCTGGTCCCTTTGCAGAGAAACAGCCCCAAAGCATGATGTTGCCACCCCCATGCTTCGCAGTAGGTATGATGTTCTTTGGATGCAACTCAGCATTCTTTCTACTCTATACACGACGAGTTGTGTTTCTGCCAAACAGTTCTCCTTTGGTTTCATCTGACCACATGACAGTCTCCCAATACTCTTCTGGATCATCCAAATGCTCTCTAGCAAACTTCAGTCGGCCCCCGACATGTACTGGCTTAAGCAGGGGAACATGTCTGGCACTGTAGGATCTGAGTCCCTGGCGGCGTAGTGTGTTACTGATTCTAGCCTTTGTTACGTTGGTCCCAGCTCTCTGCAGGTCATTCACTAGGGTCCCCCGTGTGGTTCTGGGATTTTTGCTCACCGTTCTTGTGATCATTTTGACCCCACAGGGTGAGATCTTGCGTGGAGCTCCAGATCGAGGGAGATTATCAGTGGTCTTGTATCTCTTCCATTTTCTAATTATTGCTTCCACAGTTGACTTCTTCACACCAAGTTGCTTGCCTATTGCAGATTCAGTCTTCCCAGTCTGGTGCAGGGCTACAATTTTGTTTCTGGTGTCCTTCGACAACTCTTTGGTCTTCACCATAGTGGAGTTTGGAGTGTGACTGCTTGAGGTTTTGGACAGCTGTCTTTTATACTGATAACAAGGTCAAACAGGTGCCATTACTACAGGTAATGAGTGGAGGACAGAGGAGCCTCTTAAAGAAGAAGTTACAGGTCTGAGAGACCCAGAAATCTTGCTTGTTTGTAGGTGACCAAATACTTATTTTCCACCATAATTTGCAAATAAATTCGTTAAAAATCAGACAATGTGATTTTCTGGATGTGTTTTCTCATGTTGTCTCTCATAGTTGAGGTCTACCTATGATGTCAATTACAGGCCTCTCTCATCTTTTTAAGTGGGAGAACTTATACAATTGGTATCTGACTAAATACTTTTTTCCCCCACTGTATGCTCAAGGTTAATTGATGGGCATAAGAAGGAAAGGATAGCCTGTCTGCTCCAATCACAAAGTAGCACAAATAGCTGAAAAAGTTAATGATGTGTATGACAAAAAGTTGTCCAGACACACAGGGCATCAGTTTGGCGCTGTGTAGCTGCAGACTCATCAGAGTGCCCATATTGACCCCTGTCCACTGCTAAAAGTACTTATAGTGGGCACATCTAACCTGGATCAAGGAGCAACAAAAGATGGCCTGATCTGATGTATCATGGTTCTTTTATATCAAGTTGATAGCTGGATGTGTGGTGTGACTTAACTTGGCAGGAAATAGCATCGGGGTGCACTTATGGGAAGGAGGGAAGCCAAAAGTGGCAGTGTGATTCTCTGAGTAATGTTCGACTGGGAAACCCTGAGTCCTGACAATTTATGTGGATGTTACATTGACACGAACCACCTGCTGCAGACCAAATGCACACCTTTGTGGCAACAGTGTTCATTTAAAGGCAGTGTGCCCAGCCACACTGTAAAAATAGTTCAGGAACATCACAAAGAGTTCAAGGTGATGACCTGGTCTTTAAATTCCCTAGATCTTAATCCAATCGAGCAACCGTGGAATGTGGTGAAAAACTAGTCAGATTCATGGAGACCCCATCTTGCAACTTACAGAACCTAAAGGATCTGATAGAAAAATGTGTGAATAACCCCGGCGCTCCTGTGCATTTACTCAGTAGAAATAATAATTGATGGAGAGGCGCTTATTTGCACAGAGGAGCCCGTATGGGTGATGAGCCTCCTCTGTAGAAGTCGGGGAAGACACGTCTCCACCTTGTGTTCAGTAGTCCGGGTCCAGAGAACAGCATTAAGTTTGATGACAGTGGAATTGTGGCATACAATTTTAACCGCAAAACGTGAGTGTCAGTTTAACCCTTTCCAATCCAATTTTTATCCTGCTTTCCTAGGGGGCTTACTCTTTTTCTGCCATTATACAACGACGCTGTACGCTGGCTAAAGCCAGTACTGCATGAGGTGACACGTTGGATAGGCTCCAACAGCAGAAAGGCTGGCAATATACAGTAAGACAACCTCGATGGACGTCTTCCCACATCAGAGCTGTACAGCCTTAAATTATAATGTCTTCAGATGTCAGGCAGTGGATTGGAAAGGGTTAAAAAATCCTCAATATAATATAAAGGCAACATACATATTGCCTTTATATTAAATGAAGGATTTTTTAAGCTGACACCCATGATGTTTTGCGGTATTAAAAAATACAACTCATCCCCCAAAACAAACAAGCCCTCATACAGCAACGTCGATGGATAAATAAAGGAGTTACAATTTTTTAAAAGGGGGGAGGAAAAACGAAAATGGGGGGGGGGAAGGGCCGTGTCATTAAGGGGTTATAGAGGAACTTTTGGTGGTTCTTGAAATTTTATATGCACTTTTCATTGCGTGTTCTATATCTTCACAGGTATTTAGCTGAACTTTGCTGCACAGGAGCACTGGGCCCTGGAGCCACTAGGGGGAGCAGCTCTTCTTTTCCCACAGTGAGTCACCTACTTAAGTGGTTTGAACTTACTAATTGACTCATGCTTTATGTTGGTATTTCTACAGATATTCTTAATAAACAATACATTCGTTAGCTATGGGTTGTTTGACACTTCTAACCTGTATAGGTTATTGCTGGGTGCCATGAAACAATTCCCATGTGCTACTTTTATAGAAGTATGTAGGGAAAGAGCCATCATTTGTTGCTTTAGTGCTCATGTCATTTGCACAGTAATAGGGGCAGACTGCACAGACATTGTCCATTCAGCTGGATTTCTTCTACAATTAGAGGGTCTTGGACTACTGTTCTTGATATCTGTGAAGACAACGCATAATAATTAAAAATGTGATAGTTTCAGAGCCTTCCCCCCCCACACACGAACTCTCCATTTCCAGTAGACGCCATTTGACAAATCTTAAATTCTGTCTTGTTGGTATAGGACGTCATAGAGTTGCATTGATTCTTCCCATCAAATTTTGAGACTTGGAGACTTAAAGGGGTTGTCCCGCGCTGAAACGGGGTTTTTTTTTTCAACACCCCCCCCCCCCCCCCACGTTCAGCGCGAGACAACCCCGATGCAGGTGTTAAAAAAGAACACCGGAGAGTGCTTACCTGAATCCCCGCGCTCCGGTGACTTCTTACTTACCTGCTGAAGATGGCCGCCGGGATCTTCACCCTCGGTGGACCGCAGGGCTTCTGTGCGGTCCATTGCCGATTCCAGCCTCCTGATTGGCTGGAATCGGCACGTGACGGGGCGGAGCTACACGGAGCCCCATTGAGATAAGAAGAAGACCCGGACTGCGCAAGCGCGGCTAATTTGGCCATTAGACGGCGAAAATTAGTCGGCTCCATGGAAACGAGGACGCTTTTATATTGCATGTGTTAATGTTGATATTGTATTTGACAACCAGAAATATGATTTGGCCCTCTCATTTTTTGACTTGGGTGCCAGAGACGCCCATGTGATGATCTTGTTATTATTTTGGAGCCCTGTGTTGCCTGGTATATTTATCATTGAATTTTACTCTTATCGTCTTCCAATACAAATTCAGTTTAACCATAAAAATGTTCCTGGATGGAAATATGTAGTACACACCTATTTTTTACTTTTTTTATACCCAGGGAGTTAAATTGCTGTCATACCTTTATAAAGAAGCTCTTGAAAACAGCAGTAATGAAAATTACCCTGTCCTGTTATCACTGTTAAAATCCAGTTGTGAACCATACACAAGGTAAGGAGCTTCCCAAGCCTATGGCGTCATTGTTTTGAGGCCCTTCGTACCTATGTATAGTTGGCATTTCTGCTGGGTAAGGGCCCTTTTACGTGGAACAATTATCACTGAAAAAAATAATTGAAACGAGCGAAAATCAATGGTAATCGTTCAGTGTAAACGCAGCCGATGATGGAAAAACAAACAAATCATTTGGCGTTCATTCATCTTTCATTTTATGCAGGCATGAAATCATTGTGGGCTCATTCACTAATCGTTAGGTTTAAATACTGATCGTTCCATCGCTCTCAGTCACTTATACAGCGAATGTCTGAACGATTTCACGTTTTAACGAACCAGTGATGTATCTGCCTATGTAAACAGGCTGCCCGAGCGAACTCAGCAATATTGTGCAAGTTAACTGTTGGGGTTACGTTGATGTAATCTTCCTACCTACAATATTTATAGGAATGTGTGGGGTTTCTAAGCTTGCTTCTTTTTCATTTCTTGTCCATTTTCCCATAACTCCTTTTGTGGATATTGTGCGCCATCATGTGATTATCTCTAGCTGTGATATTTGCATGGTTGATATGAAAAAACGCTGCACAACAACGCATAGCTAGCTAGACAAAGGAGCTCGCTATGCCCTGTGTATTTGAGTTACTTAAGGGCCATTTACACGCAACGATCATCGCTCAAAAGCCATAGTTTGAGCAATAATCGTTGTGTGAAAATGCTCCCATCTTTCACTCTTCAGCTGAACGATGATTTTTAAGTGAGCATAAAATCCATCTTTCAGACGGAGAGATGATAACCCAGACTGCATTCTGTGTTTGCTGTCCATGGTGCTGTATTTTCCACGGTAGCGCTGATTACATTGTAATCAGCTTGCAGCCCCATGGCAGAACAAAGGAGCTGTATGTAGAAAACGGACTACCTGCTGTTCCTTGCATATAGGTCCTGAATGCTCATTTACATGCAAATGAAGATGATAAGCAGCTTATGGACATTAGTGTCCATTAGTAGTTTATGCAAAACAATCGCTCAAAACCTATCCTTTGAACAATTATCGTTGCGTGTAAATGGGCCTTTAGAAAGCCATGTTGACTTGTTACATAATACCATCTTTAAGATGCCAGGTGTGATAAAATACAAATTTGTGGACTTTTCCAGATTTATCTATGACTGGGTCTACACCGGTGTCCTAAAAGATGCTTGTAAGGAATTCATGATCCAGGTGAATGAAGACTTCCTTGGGTTTAGAGGTATATAGTATTATACATCTGCATGTAAAATCTTGTTTTCGGTTAAGCATTTTTTCCTTATTTGCTTGTCCTCTTTCTTGTAGATAAACGATACTGGACTCATGGATACGTTTTGATCTCAAAAGATGTGGAAGATTGTGTGCCAGTCTTTCTGAAGCATCTAGCTAATGAAATATATGTTTGTGGAAAAACTATAAATTTGTTGAAACTGTGCTGCCCGAAGGTGGGTACCAATGCCTATAATTGGATTGGCCTTTTGTTTTCGATGTAGATAAACTGTATATTTAGACCATACTGCATATTTAGAAGGCAAACAGAGTGAAGCAATCGCCTACATGCTTATTTTTTCTAGCATTACATTTGCTGGTCTGATATCCCCATACCTCGAATATCTGTTACATTCTCCTTGGAAGAACTGAAGGAAATCAGAAAAGACTGTGCCGTCTATATGGCCAGAATGGATAGAATTGCACGGCAAAGCAGCATCAGCAAAGAGGAGAAGGTAATAATACCAAATTCAATGCAAATTACTGCTTTGCTTTCCTTGGAGAGATATAGATAATATATCTTTAGATGTACTTTTATGACTCTTGAAATCTGAGATAAGTATCCTGTGGATAGCCCTTGGTAAATGCAAAAATAATACTTAATGATAGCATTTGGTTCACAGTAGCACATGTGAAAATCTTTATCGTAAGGCCAAATGCAGACGGGTGGATATTCCGCGGTGGGATTTCCTGCAGAATTTCCGCCCGTGCCCGCTGTCATAGGATTGCATTAGATAATGCAATCCTATGTAGACAGCCGCGGAGGCTCGCACAGAAACATCACTGGTTACGCGCCGGCTCTGGTCTGCAGATGTGCGGATGTGCGACAGCCGGCGTAGAGCGAGACAACGGGAGGAGGTGAGCGCCAGGTCACTGCAGGGGCACAGCTCGCATCCCGCTGCAAGATCCGACCCGGCCGTCTGCAGGAGGCCTAAGGCGAATAAGTAGGTTTTTCCTAAAACATGTAAATAGTATTTAGAAAGCCCTATCTGAGGGCATGCTGCCAATTTTTAAGGTCAATAGTATGTTTTATTCTTCTGCGGATTTCACCCCTGCCATTCTAAAGTTTGTCGTCATATTCACAATGGTAGCCAGCCTAGAATTTTCTGTGTGGTTCTCTTCCGTTAGATCTTGACAGAATGAATGATAAAAAAAACAAACTACTGGAACCTAATTGCAGTCATTATAGTTTGAGTGTCTTTGTACATTTTGCTGTTTCTGATCTATTGTGATTTGATGTGTCTCTATAAAAGCATCTGCATCATAGTTTTTTATGCTGTATTTTAGGAATTGCAGACTGAAATTGCCAAACAGGACTTAATTATTCAGGCTCGTGAAACATCAGAAAAACTCTTAGAAGGTTTTAAAGGTTGGATTATTTCTTGTGGCCGATCAGTGTCAAGTTTTCTTTACTTGATTTCTTAATTTCTTTTTTTTTTTTTTTTCCTTCAGATCAACGGCTGACAGAGAGATTGTCTTCAGATGCAAGAAAGCGGGAACTGTTTCTGAAGCTGAAGGAACAATATGAGAAAGATAAAGAGGTACCATTTAGAGTAAGGGAGTGCTACTTGAGTAATGCTTGATGTACCACAGTCTAGAAGTGATTTAGGGATCCAGTCCTCTGTAACAGGTAAGCATGTTTGTAATCAGTGAGGTTTCACTTGCTACCTCTGGTATTACTTTATGAAGTACTGCATAAAGTAAAACTTAGTGAGAATACAATTACAATCTGTAGCTTTATTGTAGCTTTTCAATTTTGAACACAGAGACGACTTGCGGCTAAACAGGAGGAGGCTGATGATGACTTCAGCTATGCTCGGGAGCTACGTGATCGTGAGAAAAGGTTAAAGGCGTTGGAAGAGGAGCTAGAGTTGAAAGCAAGGTGAACCATGTTAATTGTCTATGTGCACTAATCGTTTTCATGTCAAATACCTAATTTACTGACAATAGAAGTGCTGTTTCTGGGGGGAAGGGGTGGGTACCTTCTCATACATTAGGACCACTCCTGTCCATTTGCCTCTTAGGCCACAGGTTCAGGACTCGACTCTATTTGCCAGAGCTGGATTACTCAGCGTGACCATGTCTTACATAGTGCTCAATTATTTGTAATACCACAACTGCTAAGGGTGAAATGTGCAGTGACTAGCCACTTCCTCTGCAATTCTTAGTAGATTGTGGGGGAATGTCAACTTCCAAACCCGCAATGATCAGCTAGACGCCTACAGGTCCTTATTTAGAGTAGGGATTGTCAAGATGGACTATGCATTCAAACTGCAACACTGACTCAATTTCCATTATTGGCAAAATAGACATACTAGTTTTCTGTAATATACTAGGGCTCTTAATTATCTGATTTGGAGTTCTCCTATGCAAATTTTCAAGTTGCTGTGTGCATTATACATTGTCGAAGGGGTTTTGAGGTTTTATGTAAATGAAACCCAAATTATAGCGATTATGCTTCAGGTCTTCACCATTTTCAAGATATTTAAAACATTCTTGCTAACATTCAGAGGCACCGAACAAAAGGCAACAACATGTGACCGCCAAGGTTCCCTGCTACAGCAGAGCTGGATGGTCATAGTAGACCCTGCCCAGCTCTGCCAGTGACTAATGTCACTACAGTGGTTGCTTTCCTCTGTAACTGGGGCTCCTACGGATGCCCCAGCTACAGTAGAAAAGTGTCAAAAAAAAAAAAAAATGTCCACCAAAGGTTCTTATATGATGTCATGGGGGACATAGATAGTAAAAAAAACATAATTACATACATAAGTAAAACAAAATTCCAGAATAAAACAACAATACATACAAAAGAAAGAAAATGACCCAAAACCGATGCCAGCCAAAAATGTCGCTATAAGCGCCCTGTAATCCAAAACCATACATATTATATATCAAAACGACCGGAAAAAAATGAGGAACCCGTTCCCATACTTTATTTTAGTGTAAATATACTAATTTTAAAAAAATAACCATTTTTTTTTAGCTTTTTACCCCCAATAAAACTAAAAAACCGAAAAAAAGAGAAAAAGATATTTTTAAAAACCACCCTTTATGTCATGTAAAAAAAAAAAGAAAAAATTATTTTGGTAGCTAAAGGAAAAAAAAATAGAGCAGTAAAGCAATCACATGGGTAAAATGCCTAAAAAGTGTCTGGTCCTTAAGGTACAAAAAAGCTGGGTCCTTAAGGGGTTAAGAAGGCTGTGGTGCTCCGGTAAGTAACACTTTGCTATCACCAGCTGTCCCAATTAAATGAATGGATAGGTAGTGCACATTCCTGACCACTGCTTCACTCATCCAGGGACCTATTGGATTAGTGGGGGTCCTAGCAGTCAGACCCCCACCAATAAGAAAGTTATCCCCTATCTTGTGGACATCTTTCACTGTTGGCACAATCTCTTTAATGGATTGATTTTAATGACTTGATGTAAAACAAAATACAAGTTAGCCACTTGCATGTTATTTTAGACATCCTTTTTCTGTATATATCCAATGTAAGTAAAATAATTTCTAATATTCTTTTGATGATAGACAAGAACTAATTCAACATTATAGCCAGTTATCTGAGGAGGCCACTCGGAAGGAACAGAGAGCTCTTTGGAAGCTCCAACGTCATAAATTAGAGACTGCTCGCTTGAAGTTTTTATTGGATGATGAAAAACGCTTAGAGGTATTTCTGATTCTTGCTCTTATTGTAGATTAGCACAGTCCTCATTAATCTGTCTTTGCAATGCCCTGATGATGATTTGTGTCTTTACATATAGGAACTGCTTGAACAGAATCCAGTGGGTTCATCTAAGCAAGAATTACATCCAGAAACCTCTGAATCTGCATCATGTATTCCACTGGAGGATCAAATGGATAAGGTTTGTCTTGTGTCTTGGTATGAATTATACACATTCTTTATGCATTAATTTAGACCACATTTATGTTAAATGCACATATAGAGAGCAGTCCTCCCATCTATGACATCTATACGTCCCTAAAGAGGACAGTGTTTGTCTTGTATGGCCTTCAATCTGTGATGTCTTGTAAAGGGAACAGACATTTTCACAACTCTGAGAAATAAGGAAATTGTATGGCAACTAGAGATGAGCGAGTATACTCGCTAAGGCACATTACTCGAGCGAGTGGTGCCTTAGCCGAGTATCTCGTCGCTCGTCTCTAAAGATTCGGGGGGCGGGGCGCGGCGCGGCGGAGGAGAGCGGGGAGGACCGGAGGGGAGACCTCTCCCTCTCTCCCCCCCGCTACCCCCTGCTACCCGCTGCAACTCGCCTGTCACCAGCGCCGGTCCCCGAATATTTAGAGACGAGTGGGGAGATACTCGGCTAAGGCACTACTCGCTCGAGTAATGTGCCTTAGCGAGTATACTCACTCATCTCTAATGGCAACGTTTCATGCAATTTTTGCAGACCTTTGCAATAGTACATGTTTAGATTGCCTCTTTCTTTCTCTCTTTTAGGGCTCCTTCACGCGAACATATTGTTAGTGTATTGTGTACTGCCGATCACACGCATTGCACAAAATACGTGTGCATTGAAGATCACAGCATGTTCTGTCTTGGCCTATATTATGCACAGATACAAGCCAGGATGGTGTATGGCGATCAGCGGCCCACAGCAAATACGCAATGTTATTGCATAGTTGCTGCGTGCCACGCACTGTCGAATTATACTCCTGTGCAGACGCCCTTAGTCATACAGTAGCCAATCCTGTCACTTTGAAACATAAATATTCAGCGGTTTAAACCTCGTTTATTGCTATCTGTGTGTAATACATAGTATGTATTATATTAACCCATTAACGTTGCAGGGCATACAATTACGTCCTGCAGCTTCAGGGTATGTGTGAAGAGAGATCGCAGGGCGATATAGCTCCATATATCGTGGCTTCCTGCTGTTTCTTACAGCCTACACCCGCCCACAACAGCTCCAGTAAGCCGCGCTGCTTGTTGGTGCTATTAACCTTTTAAATGCCCCTGTCAATTCTCACAACTGCATTTAATTCCCCTGACCGATATTCCGAGGTCCTGTACGGTCACCGGCGATGAAATCGCAGGTTGCTGTGCGGGTGTCATGGCAGCAGGGGGACTTGTGAAAGGCTCCAGGGCTGTCATAGCAGAATGCCTGCAGCGTGACTTGATAGAATGCCTGTTAGATTGCGTTATAATGTAATTACATCATACTGCAGGAGTGATCAAAGCATCGCACGTTCTTGTTCCCTCTGGGAGCTAAAAAGAATCTAAATAATAAAACAAAAATAGATATTTGGTATTGCTGCGTCCATAAAAGTCTGATCTATCAAAGTAATGCGTTATTTACCCCGCAGGGTAAACGCCATCAGAAAAAAATAAATAAAGAACACCAATCAAAAAGTTGTATATACTCCAGAATGATCGCAACAGAAACCACAGGATGTCCTGTACAAAATTGCAAAACTATATCAGCAGAAAAGTAAAAACGTTATTGCAGTCAGAAGATGGCAGAAATTAATTTAAAAAAATTAAATATCTTTGAAAAAAATAAAAGTAGTGCAGCCAAAAAAAAAACTATATAAATTTGGTTTTGTAGTAATCGTACTGGCCCATTTTTGTTGCAGTGTGTACGCCGTAGAAACAAGACGCACTCAAAGATGGCAGTATTTAGGTTTTTTTCAATTTCACTGCACTTAGAATTTTTAAAAAGTTTTTCAGTACATTATATGGCACATTAAATGGTACCATTGAAAAATACAACTCGTCCCGCAAAAATCAAGCCCTAAGACAGCGGCAACGATGGATAAATGAATTGGAGTTTTTTTAAAAGGGAGGAGGGAAAATTGAAAATGGAAAAAAGAGAATATTTTAATTATGCATATTTTCTTTTCAATAGACACTCACTGAAAATATGTCTTCAAGCACTATGGATAGTACTGAAGTGAGAGATGAGAGTCTTATGTGTATGCAAAACACTGCAACTTCAAAAGCAACAGAGAAAACGGACTCCTTACATTCACCAGACCAGGCGGCAGATAACCAAAATGTGCATTCACCTGGTTTGGAATTTGCAGATTTTCTTCCGGTACCACCCACAGACAAAGAGGATACGCAGATAGCTGGGGATCAGTCTCACATTGATGATGCCTTGCAAGATATCGGTTCTGATCTTGCAAAAATCACAGAGAATAAACAATCTACCGATGCCTCTGTAAGTGATTATGACTTTAGCACCGTTTTGAAGCCAGTGGCATTTACACAAGTCTCTCAGGGGCACATTCAGATTGGGGAGTATGTGTCTAATGAACAACCTAGAAGGCCACGTTGGAATATACATGGGCATGCATCAGATGCCAGTATTAAAATTGGAGAATATGTTCCTGATACTGTTGTGCTGGAGCTGCAGCGTAGTCAGCATGGCCATTCTTCTGATTCCCATATACAAATTGGTGACTACATGTCCGAAGTCAAGCCTGATCAAGCTCGATGGCATGCTCATGGCCATGTCTCTGACAGTCATATAAAGATAGGAGAGTATGCTTCTGGGATAGAGGCTGCAAGACCGAAGCAGAGTGTTCATGGGCATGCATCTGATGCCAATATCAAGATTGGGGAAAATGTGTCGGACGTGAAGCCTGCTAGACTGCGGTGGAATGTTCATGGGCATGCATCTGATGCCAATATCAAGATTGGGGAAAATGTGTCGGACGTGAAGCCTGCTAGACCGCGGTGGAATGTTCATGGGCATGCATCTGATGCCAATATCAAGATTGGAGAGAATGTTTCTGATGTTTCATCCACACAACCTAGATATAATATTCATGGACATGTTTCTCAGTCTCATATACAGCTTGGAGAGCTTGTTTCTGATTCTGAGCAGTCTAAACCACGCTGGAGTCCCTTTGGTCATGCCTCTCAGTCCAGCATTAAAATTGGAGAATGGTCTCCCACAGTGCACACTAATGTGTCTCCACCTCTGAAACCAGGACTTGGTCATTCATCTGATTCTACAGTTCAGAGTGTTTTGTATGGTGAAAGATTGGCTTCCACTATGACGACTACAACCCCAGAAACAGAAGATCTTCCTCCTGAACTCACATGTTCTTCTGACACACCAAATGTAGTTTCACAACTGACCGTGAAAGAAGAGGAGGAAAACCTTAAAGAAGGTAAATGCTGCATACCTTAGTTGGTTGTTACATATGCATTTTATTTATGTACCAACAACATAGTTACATAAAACTTCTTATTTTGAAAGGTTAGCAATAAGCGTTTTCCCCTAATTAGGTTTTATGTTGTATAGGTTAGGTATTCTATGAAATGTATGACATCTGTAAAGTTTTTTCTTTTAGTGGTCATAAATTGAAAAATAATGTTCAGCAGAGAAGAGATGAGGGCTGAAAATTAAGCCATCAGTCCAGTTTCACTGATGGATCTCCTGTTAAGACTAATGGCCCATTTACACATAACGATTATCGCTCAAACGAACACATTTGAGTGATAATTGTTCAGTGTAAATGCGAAAAAAAAATCGCTTACTAATCTTTTGCAGATGTTCTATGAAAAAACCATAGCTGGCTTCTCGTTGCGTGTAAATGCTGCCCACTCAGCGCTTCACTGAGAAGGTGCAGCGCTGAGCGAGATTCAGCCATCCTGCAAGAAGTCTGTCTAAACGCTTTGCACGAGTGCTGCCTATCTTAGCTGTGACATCGGCGCACATGCAGTTGTTTAGCAGACTGTCGGGCCGTGTAAAAGGGCCATTAGACTGCAGTGTCTATATACAATGATATGTAGAAGCTGCAGAGCATGATGTGAGCGGTGGAGGCACACCAGGAGAACTCCCACCTATCCTGCTAGTTTGGCTCTGTTCCTGGATGATGTTTCTAACAATTGGCCTCCAAAATGATTTTTTTAAACATTATCACGATCTGCTTCTACCACATTTTACGGCTTTCAATGAATTATTGCGTTACGGCATACTTCCATCATCAAAAACAGATGCTTAAATTGTCTTAATTCCTAAAACTGGGAAAGGATTTGTCTCTTCCTGATCTGTTGTTGTGTATGGGGGATGTAAAGGCCCATTTAGACACAATGATTGCTCAAAATTCCCTCAGAAGCCATCTTTTGAGCAATAATTGTTGTGTGTAAATGTGTTGATCTTTCACATTTCTGCCGAATGATAAATTTCAGCTCTGCATGAAAACCATTGTTTGGCAGAACAGCTGTTAAGCAGGACTGCATGCTGTGTTCTGCCCAGGGAGCGCTGATTACAGCTGATTGCATTCTCTTAGCGGTCAGCCCCGCGACAGGACAAAGAGACTGTAATCAGGGAACAGCAGGTGGTCTGTTTCCTGAATACAAAACCCGGCTGCTCACACACTACTAATTGGTACTAATAGTCATTAGTACCAAGTAGTAGTTTATGCAAAATGATTGCTCAAAAGCCATCTTTTGAGCAATCATCTTAGTGGTGTAAATGCACCTTAAGTTAAGGCTCATTTACACGCAAAGACAATCTTTCAAACAATTGAAAGATTGACAGTTCTAGCGATCATTTTGCATAAAGTACTAATGGGCACTAATGCCATTAGCACTTTATCAACTTCATTTGCATGTAAATGAGCCTCCAGCAGCTGTTTGCCAATCCCAGCATGTTGTTTGGACTTTGCATTCAGCTGCAGTGTCTTCACAAGGGCTGCCAGCTGAATACAATGTAATCAGCTGCCCCCATAGAGAACACTGTTTGTGGTCCCTGCTATCTCTCTCAGGCTGAACGATGGATATTATGCTCACCTAAAAATCATCGTTTAGCCATAGAGTGAACGATGATTATTGCTCAGCGCCATCATTTGAACTAATTTTGGGGGGTAGTCATTGCGTGTAAATGAGGCTTAAACCTACAGGTCCTGTTATGTCTATTTTTGATATATTTGATAAGATGTCAGGTTGTACTATTAATTGGAGGAAATCTGTTATTTTTCCCTTAGATCCCTTGCTGGCAGATTTTTCATTGGAACATATGCAACCTCAGATGGTGAAGGAAATCAAATACTTGGGAGTTGTGGTATCTTCTAAGCCCTGAGATTTTATTTCTCCTGATTTGCCACCATTTATATTCAAGTTTGAGGATAAGGTCAAGGTTTGGAATTGCCTCACCTTGTTGAATATTGGTAGGCAAAATCTTTTTAAAATGGTTCTGGTGCCACGATTCCTTTATATACTTCACAACTCTCCAGTTTGGCTTCCATCACGATCCCTTTTCTTATTTTTAGATTTCATACGATATTTAGGAGGTTGTTATGGAACAAGAAATCAAAATTCAGAAAACTCTATATCAGGCACAGAAACTGATTACTGACCATTAGATGCAGCCTGCCCACCCAACAGTGGGCGATTATATCAATAAAGTGGCTGTTTGACTAAAACCCCATTTACAGAAGCCAATTCTCATTTGAACGAGTGAGTGACGTCACCACTAATTCATTCAGTTGTTTGCGCTCACGCAAAATTATTTAGATAGGCAGATCATCAACACAATGATAGGATGCGCTAAACCCCGCTGTCGGAGGCAGGAACCTGACTTTGAAAACTAAAGTAAAATCGCGGCAAAGTGCCAGGATCAAAATTGCAGCGTTTTGCCGACAACATGTGTGCGAGTGGCCTTAGTCCTTCATTTTTTGTTTTTGTTTTGTTAGGGATGGCGGAGGGTTTAACCTGTTTTAAATATAATTCTATTTCATTCTACTATTTTGGTTGGGTAAAATACTATATATTAATGCATAGAAATTATGTGCTGCTGTATTAACCCTTTCCAATCCATTTATTTTTTCTCATCCATTCTCCCCAGCTCCAAATAAATTGGAGCTTGGGAGAATGGATGAGAAAAAATACATTTTCCCTGCACCCTCCTAAACTGACAGAGTTCAGGAGGGTGCAGGTGTTCACTGCACCGTGGAGGGACCTGCTTACCTGTCCGGCGTCTTCCGCATTCTCCCTTCTGCCTCCCGACTCGGCGATCATGTGACCGCTGGGGTCAGGTGGCACCCAGCGGTAACATGATCGCCGGGCCGGGAGGCAGAAGGGAGAATGCGGAAGACGCCAGACAGGTAAGCAGGCCCCCCCACGATGCAGGCTCCCGGCTCGGCGTTCATGCGACTGCTGGGGGTCAGGTAACACTGGCGGTCACATGATCGCTGGCCGGAATCTCTGTGCATTACATAGCGCTAATTGAGCGCTATGTAATGTGTAAAGGAGAAGGCAGAAAGGGTTAAAAACCCTTTCTGCCTTCTCCTCGGGGTCCTTGCGGAGGATCTGTGCAGGAGTGCATCTGCACCCGATGTGTCTGATGATCGGGTGCAGATGCACTCCTGCACTGCAGTGTCGGGCCTGCCCCGACATCGGAGCTGGCGAGGGAAATGATGATGTCGGGGCAGGCCCGACATTGGATTGGAAAGGGTTAAAACTAATTTCATTAAAAATGATCTGATTAAAAGAAAAAGAAGCTGCAGAAGACAAATAGTGCAAATTTTTAATTTACGATGCAAAAAGGTTATCCCAAAATACATGCATGTAATTAAAAAAAAAAGTCAATACTTTATCATATTGACATATGCAGTTTTTATTACTGTATAGCCATATTTAAATTTTTTTTCTACTAGCAGAAAACCTATTTGAAGACAGCAAGCCGGCTTCTCCTGGTTCTCCAACTATCATTAAGGTAAGACACTGTGTTCTAAGAACAAAATAATGTAGTCTGTTTTCTCATCATCTATTTCAGGTGCTTATAAACCAAAATAAGACAGAAATGCACTCCAGATCACTATAACTAGACAACAGCAAGCAGCAAAGGTGATTTACCATGAAATCACCTCAAAGACATTAAAGTGCTCCTGTGTCCCTAAATAAAATTGAATTAAACGTCATAATAATCTAATTTATAGCAGCCTAGTCACTGTAAATGTGTGCTTTAGTAAAGCTATATATTAAAGGGGTTTGCTGCCCACTTTTCCACCGCCACTTGGCTAATCGGCCATCAGCTAATTGTCCAGCTCACTGTCCAGACTAGCAGGCCGGACTCGGGGGGGAAAAAGTGCGAGCACTGTCTTCTCTCCCATTGAAATCAATGGGAGAGCCATTCTACTACTCCCCTTCCCGCTCCTCTCCTGGTCGGAACTGGATGGGACGTCCTGACCAGGAAAGAAGCAGGAAGTGGAGTAGCAGCATGGCTCGCCCATTGATCGCTATAGAAGTGAAGCCAGTGCCCACACTTCTCATGCTGGTCACTGATGACAACATCTAGCCCACTGTCAGCGGGCCGAACGATCAGCTGATACGGCAGCCCCCATCCAACAACTACTGATGACCTATCTAGAGGTCAGCAGTGCAAAAGAGGGCAGACCAACCCCTTGTTAGGCCTTTTACACTGGCCAGTGACATGAACGAGCATTTGTTAGGACGCTCGTTCACCCAAAGAACGTCCCATGTAAACAGTAGAGCGTTCAGCCAATGAACAGTTAAACACTTGCTCCTCTGCTGATTGCATCTTTTGTACTGTCCAAAAAATAATCATTTTTGGCAGTGAAGGGGATTTCTGCCAACAATTGGAAAATCACTTTGGGTGGGCTTAAGAGGGGCCTTGAATCCCATATAAAAGGACCCATTTCGGTAATTTTATAAAATTCATTCATTATGTAGCTAGTAGAGATGAGCGAACGTACTCATTTAGGGCAATTTACTCGATCGAGCATCGCTTTTTTTCGAGTAACTGCCTAATCGGGCGAAAAGATTCGGGGGGCGCCGGGGGTGAGCGGGGTGTTGCAGAGGGAGTGGGGGGGGGGGGGGGGGGGGAGAGCTCCCCACTGCTACCCCCCGCTCCACCACGGCGCCCCCTGAATCTTTTTCACCCGAGTAGGCAGTTACTTGAAAAAAGCGATGCTCGATCGTGTAATTGCCCTAAACGAGTACGTTCGCTCATCTCTAGTAGCTATCCCTCCAGTATATATAAGTGAACTAGTGTTACCTTGGGTAGTGATTTCTTTCCGTCCGGAACTCCTGGCCTCTTTTTTTTTTTCTTTCCCCCTCAGATGGTCATGTGATCTCAGTTGTGACCAACTCAGTTCTACTTAGGTTTATGTGTTCTCAGATTGAGTCATTTTCATAGCGTGTGTGTGATGCTGTTACATACATGCACCTACCACAAAACTGTCTACAGGAGGATATATACTGATGATGATCACACAGCTCCTGTCACACAGTTATAAGAGAGGCAATCACAACTCATCCTCCTGACTGTATATTTATGGTCTGTAGCTTATTTAGGTGAATATAGAAGGTAATGACAACTAAACTGTCTCCCCAGCAAGCAAAAAATGGTATAACCTCAGCTAATTCTGTGCTGATGCATCAATGGGGAAGTGAGACTGAAAGTAAAAGAATTCACTCTCAATCTCATCAGACAGGAGGCAGCACTGCAGGGAAGTGGCTGCAATAAACAGTCCAGACCTTCAGAGTGTGACAGGCAATCAGGTGAGGGGGACAGGCATGGAAAAATGTGTATTCGCTGTAGTGGCCGTTTGAGGACTCCTAGTTATTCCCTTATCTGGCAGTTTAAGTTTTTTGACTAAACCGCTGGGATCCTGGTTGCAATGGTTTAATCTACAATAATGTGTAAGTGAACGGAGCCGAATGATTTGATGGATAATCGCCTGTCCCCCCATATTGTATAAAAGCCTAGTTAACCAAGTGCTAAATTTGATGATTGTTGCTAATTTAATTCAAATATTGGTCTGTGTAAAAAGCCCCTTAGTTCGTATAGATCTTAACCACATTGATTATAAGGTCTTTGGGAAATTTTAATTCCCAGCATGTTTACAGCTTTCAGCAGCGTTTGTTCTTCAGAAGCCTGCACACAATGGCTAATTTCACAGTTTTGATGCAGTTTTTTTTATGACTTTTCTTCCAAAAGCAGAAATAAGAATATAACCTAAAGAGAGAAGTATAACTGCTGGGTGTGCAGGTCATAGAATAAGGGGTTCACAAACTTGGAGCAAAGTTTGCAAATAAGTAACTGGAATTTTTTTGTTTTTATTTCATCAGAGTGACACTTTAAACGACATGCAATTAGGAGCAGAGGACAACACGCAGGATTCAGGCCGCCCGTGTGCGGATCTTCCTGAAGAAGGAGAGAGAATGAATGATGACGCCTGGCAGAAGCAGCAGATTTATCTACAGACACTGGCAGACAGCTATTGCCTTGAAAAATATCAAGACACCTATGACATAATGTGTAAGCTCCGGGTCGCTCTTGACTTTGCTTTCCTTATTAATGCTCTTGATTTTTTTCCTTTGTTTTATTGTTACAAAAAAAGGGCAATGAAAATATTTTGCTTACTTTCCTACTGATTTATGGCCTACAGCAAAGCCTCCAGTTCTCCACATGCTTGGTCATGTAATGCCACGAGAGTTCTCCTTCCCTGTGGACCCTGACATAGAGTCGGCTACTGATGAAACTACTGTCCAACTAATAGAACTTCTCTCTCTACCAGTGCTGATGAAATATTCTGTTACTGCTCCAATTGTATCCAGGTCAGTTCTGTAAATACAACCTACCCTTTACATCTCCCAGTTCTCTGTACATTGTGTGCATATGCTGTTTTAAGTCCATTTTTAACTTTTTCATTTTAATGACAAAACTGAATATCCAAAAATCTTTTTCCAAAGTAAGCCCAAATGCACACGGCTGGGTCGGATTCCGACTGCGAGATTGCGCAGTGGAATCAGACCCTGTGCCCCAGCATTGTGTTTTTCCCCCCTGTACTTGTCTTGTCGCCACCGCTCATGCGCAGAGCAGAGAGTTGCGATGGCACGGAGCAACCCGACTTGCCATAGGACGGATGGCTTCTATTGACTGCAATGGAAGCCATCCGTGCGAGCCTGCGTGAGGCTTGCACCATAATAGGACATGCTGCAATTTCCCTCTCACGAGTGGAAAATCCCAGTTGATTTCCACTGGTGGTGATGGAAAAGCGTTTTGCTTAGCATGCTCTATCTGCAGTATTTGCAGTGGGATCCAGAGGCGAACGCTCGCTCCGGATCCCACAGTGCAAATACGCCAGTGTGAATTGGGCCTAAATAGTTTCCTACTGCTGTGTGCTGGGATCCATTCCTGTTTTCTTTAAGAATATGCACCTGCTTAACGAAAGGAATCAAAGAATTGTAGATTTGGAAATTGGTTCCAACCCCCAGCTCAATGTAGGATCACCAAATCATCCCAGACAGATATTTGTCCAGCCTTTGTTTGAACTCATTGAAATAGAACTCACCACCTCCCGTGGTAACCTGTTACGCTCATTCATCACGCTCGCTGTCAGAAGGTTTTTTATAATATCTAATCTGTGTCTCCTCCCTTTCAGTTTCATCCCATTGCTTCTAGTCCTTCCTTGTGCAAATGAGAATAGGGCTGATCCCTCTGCACTGTGACAGCCCTTCAGATATTTGTAGACAGCTATTAAGTCTCCTCTCAGCCTTCTTTTTTACAAGCTAAACATTCCCAGATCCTTTAACCGTTCCTCATACGACATGGCTTTCAGACCACCCACCATCTTGGTAACTCTTCTCTGAACTTGCTCCAGTTTGTCTATGTCTTTTTTAAAGTGGGGTGCCCAGAACTGGACGCAGTATTCCAGATGAGGTCTGACTAAGGAAGAGTAGAGGGGGATAATTACCTCCTGTGATCTAGACTCTATGCTTCTCTTAATACATCCCAAAATTGTGTTTGCCTTTTTTGTTACTGCATCACACTATTGACTCATGTTCAGTCTGTGATCTCTTAGTATACCCAAGTCTTTTTCACATGTGCTGCTACTTAGGAGGTTGTCTTGGATCACAACAGCTTTTCCATTGCTGTAATCAAGAGACAATAAAATGCTGTATAGTCCACTTGAATTTAAATATTTTGTGCATATTTTTGGGGGAAATCATGGCTTCTTGAATCTGCTTTTATTTTCTAGTGTTTCTCTAGTGAACAAAGCTGTAGTGGATTACTACTTTGTTGAACTGAAGATGGAAAAACATTTTGAAGCATTAAGACATTTTTTGCTAATGGAAGATGGAGAATTTGCCCAATCACTTAGTGACCTGCTCTTTGAAAAGGTGAACTTATTTTAACTATTAGTTTAACTTTCTTGCGGATATCTAGGGTCATTTCTAATATTTAGTTGGCATGACCGTTATGTCTCACATATTGCTCATTTATAAAACACGGATTTAGAAAGTGTTGATAGTAAATTGGATCTTTAAATGAGTTCACTGCTGAGATGTATTGAAGAAGCACTCTGGTTTGTTTTTTTTTGTAAATGCTGTGAAGAATCCAGTTCTGTAGCTCGTCCCTTCTAGGTTGTGTATTCTGCACTTCTTTCCCAGCCTCCAGGTCACATGACCAGCACTCTGACAACACTCTGTGTCCTGCAGTTAATGGGGTAGATTTATGACAGTTGACAAAAAGAAAAACTGTCTTTCCTGCTCCTAACAACCAATCACAGAGCAGAAAATGAAATGAAAGCTGTGCTGCGATTGGTAGCTATAGGTAAGTAATACAGTTTTTCTTTATGGTGGTAGTTGTAAGTCTGCCCCATTAACTGCAGGACACAGAGTGTTGTCAGAGTGCTGGAGACTGGAAGAAAAGTGCAGAATACACAACCTGCCGAGGGTGAGCTAAAATAAAGTGCTTTAAGAAATCAATGTATCATGGCAGTAAGATTTGGAGAAAACTAAGTTTGCCCAGGTTTGTCTTGCCGAGCCTCCTAGCACCATTTTCAGTTGCAACTCTGAAAGTATGAGGCAAACTGCTTGCTAAAGATATGTTGTCTCACTGCTCCAATGCAAGGATGCTGGTTGTTAAGCACTGCATCCCTAGAAACATGGCTGTCAGACAAGAGTCTTCCCTCAGCTTATAAAGCAGAGAAGGGACAAACCATCTTGAGTGCACTCACAATGCTGTTCCATACCTCAGGCTACAAATATTGTACATTAATGAAGCCTTCCACATAATTTTATACTTAAAAGGGTTTTTATGGGACTTTACTATTGTTGACCTATCATTACGGTTGTTAATACCTGCTTGCTGTTTTTTGATGCAGTTTTTAATTGTGGAATAACCGCAATTAAAAACCTCAACAGAAACCCCACGTGTGAACGCAGTCTGCAGTATCTGTGGCACAGCTTAGGCAATAGGCACATCCATAGGAATGAATTAGGGCATGTGTGCTATTCTGTATCTGACGTTGATGCAATGTAGTTGTGTGGCTAGTCATAGACTTATGGCTAGGGCCACAGTCCTGGGCGCAGACAGTCACCAGTTCAATCCAAGGCAGTTGTGCAACTTTTCCAATTCATTCTACAACAGTACTATACAACCCAAGTCCCATTATATCCCTTGGCTGGAGTTATACAGTTGAAGGTCTAGGCCAGGTGCAAGTTTTAGATACTGTAGTGGTGCAGGAAGCCGCATCACTTCTGTTTGCAAGGAACTGAAATAACTGCACGTTAAATACACGCGGCTGAACTTTGGTAATGTAATATTTTTATTAACCCCTTAGTGGCGGAGCCAAATTTTGGAAATCTGACATGCGTCGTTCAACGTAGCATAACTCCATAAAGGCTTTACATATCCAAGTGATTCTGACATTGTTTTTTCGCCACGTTGTAGACATGATATAGAGACCGATATAATTTGTGTATATTTATTAAAAGTACCAATATTGGAAAAATTTTGAAAAAATTGTCATTTTTTCACATTTTCAACCGTAATATCTCAAATATGTTCAAACATACTGTACAAATTTTTGATAAGATATATATTTCCATCTGTTTACTTTATTCTGAATGCACACTTGAAAAACCTGTGTTTTTTTTAACCATTTAGAGGACGTACAAATTTAACATTACTTTTCAGCATTTTGAGGAACACTTTGTTTTCCTGCACCAAGCCAAGTTTGCAAAGGCTCATGAGTGTCAGAATAATAGATACCCCCCAAATGACCCCATTTTAAAAACTACACCCCTTAATGTATTCACTGAGGGGGGTCATGAGTATTTTGACCCTACCAGTTTTTTTCAGGAATTAATTCAATTTAGAGGAGAAAAAATAAAATTTCATATTTTTGCAAATATGTCATTTTAAAGACATATTTTTTTCCTATAGTGCCCATGAAAATGAGGATTTACACCCCAAAATGGATACCCCCGTTTCTCCCGTGTTCAGAGACATACCTATTGTGGCCCTAATCTTATGTCTGGATGCACAACGGGGCCCAAAATGAAAGGAGTAGTCGGTGTCTTTCAGAACATAAATTTTCCTTGAAGGCGTTTTAGGCCCCATAGCACTTTTGTAGAGCTCTTGAATGGCCAAAACCAAAGAGAACCCCCACAAGTGACCCCATTTTGAAAACTAGACCCCTTAACGAATTTATCTAGGGGTGTACTGCCCATTTTGACCCCACAGTTTTTGAATGAATTCAAGCAAAGCAAAAGGAAAAAATTGTGATTTTCGTTTTTTTGTCAATTCTGTCATTTTAAAAACAGCTTTTTTTGTACAGCACACACATGAATGAAGCCTTGCACCCCAAAATGGATACCCCTGTTTGTCCCGTGTTCAGAGATATACCGATTGTGGCCCTAATCTTATGTCTGGATGCACAACGGGGCCCAAAACGAAAGGAGTAGTCGGTGGTTTTCAGAACATAAATTTTCCTCAAGGCGTTTTAGGCCCCATAGCACTTTTGTAGAGCTCTTGAGCGGTCAAAACCAAAGAGAACCCCCACAAGTGACCCCATTTTGAAAACTTTCCTATGTATTGAGTCACATGATCGGGTTGTCACTGTGTCATGTGACTCTCCATGACAACGAGCAATACACATCTCTGTGCACCGCCCAGACAGGCAGCGGCTCACATGATCTTTCCCCTACATCATCCAGCGCCGCGCTGCGGTCACGTGATCGACGCGATGACGTCACGCAGCGGCGTGCGCATGCGCGATTGCTAGCGCACAGCGGGGCTCTTATCATGGACTTAATCCTCGAATACACCGCATACTGGAGTGATCAGACATTACAGGTGGATGCTAATACATGTGTTCTTGTGGGATCATCTCCATCTCGCCATATAGGTAACTGTGTTGGTGTTTTTTATGCATCTCAGGATCTGAGACCCTAACTCCTCCCATCAAAGCAGGGCATTGGTCTATTCTCGTTACCCACCTACTTGGGGGATGGTCTGTAGGGTATATATCTGGCACTACCTTGGGCTTGCAGTCATATGCCTTAACTCACCATCAGAGTTACAGGCTCTATCACTCTGTCCTTTCATCTTTATTTTGTTTGGTATCTTTGCTTGCTGGTTCTATCTCAGACCGCATTATCTGAGAAGATAGCTTAGCATATCTAACTATTGCAGTTAGTATATAGAGCGTTTGTTTGCGATTAGTGTATTTTGGATCACTTTGGAATCCAAATTTAAGAGAGTCTAAAACCTCACTAATTGCTATACTAGCACGGTTGTCTCTGTCACTACGCTTTATATCACCCTCTTATACCTCATAAAGAAGAGGAAAGAGGTTTGATTTGTTACATCGCTTTTTCCTTAATAACAAATAGGCTAGATCTATTCACTATCGCTATTATGCGATAGCTCTCTAAAGTTATCAGCATGCATTGATCATCTTTATCGTAGAGTCTTGATCTACCCTATAGATATAAGCGGAAGATATTCCTCTACCGAGCTTATATACCGTATATAATTTGCTCTATACTATCACTAGATACCACACAAATAATTAGACAGAGGCCTGACACGCTTTATTCTGAGCATTTTTATCTATGGGCAATCCAGCTAATGTACTTATCAATAAGTAGCTTTCAGCTCCTGATGAACTACTGTTCACATCAGTAGAGAAACGCGTCGAGGTATTCCATCTTCTGAGGCACATTTTTTCCATCTGCCCATCTACTAGAGCTTCCATCGTCTCATTGCTCTTAATACGACATCTTTGAGTCTGAGAGTATTTGATTGTGATAAAAATGTCACTATACGCCTGATACTTGCTCTCTCACTGAGACCCTAATATTAAGGCATCATTATATCAGGGGACATAATAATAAAGTGTCAATTGTAACTCTGGATATCTACTCCATATCAAGGACCATTTATTGAGTCCAGTAGATATCCTACTATCTATTTATCTAACATAGATAGTCGTACTAGTTTCAGGTCACGGTGGAGTCCATTCATTTCTCCAATCACTGGACCAACCCTGACCTATACATCCTCTGTCTTCACTTTGTGTCTTTATGTTTGTCTGTCAGCCCACGTCTGAAAGAATAAGTTTTATTAAGTTATAGAATAAAAGTTATATTTTAATTGTCTAGTTCTGTGAAGGGCTCTAAACACTTAATACTTAGACATACTTCTGCCCCTGTGATTCCCCATTTTGAAAACTAGACCCCTTAACGAATTTACCTAGGGGTGTACTGCCCATTTTAACCCCACAGTTTTTGAATGAATTCAAGCAAAGCAAAAGGAAAAAAATGTGATTTTCGTTTTTTTGGCAATTCTGTCATTTTAAAAACTGCTTTTTTTGTACAGCACACACATGAATAAAGACTTGCACCCCAAAATAGATACCCCTGTTTGTCCCGTGTTCAGAGACATACCCATTGTGGCCCTAATCTTTTGTCTGGATGCACAAAATGAAAGGAGTAGTCGGTGGCTTTCAGAACAGAAATTTAGCATGAAGGTGATTTAGGCCCCATTGCCCACTTGTAGAGCCCTTGAGCGGCCAAAACGACAGAGAACCCCAACAAATGACCCCATTTTGAAAACTAGACCCCCTAACGAATTTATGTAGGGGTGTACTGTAGAGATGAGCGAACGTACTCGGGTAGGCACTACTCGTCCGAGTAATGTGCCTTATCCGAGTACCGCTGTACTCGTGCAGAAAGATTCGGGGAGCGCCGCTGCTGACAGATGAGTCGCAGCGGGGAGCGGGGCAGAGCGGGCGGGAGAGAAGGAGAGAAAGATCTCCCCTCCGTTCCTCCCCGCTCTCCCCTGCAGCTCCCCGCTCCGCAGCGCGTCCCGAATCTTTCTGCACGAGTACAGCGGTACTCGGATAAGGCACATTACTCGGACGAGTAGTGCCTATCCGAGTACGTTCGCTCATCTCTAGTGTACTGTGTATTTTTACACTACAATTTTTGAATAAATCTAAGCAAAGCAGTAGGAAAAAAATTACAATTTTCATTTTTTTGGCAGTCGTATCAATTTAAAAACTGGTTTTTTTTGTACAGCACACATACAAAATGAAGACTCACCCCAAAATGGATACCCCTGTTTGTCCCGTGTTCAGAACCATACCCCTTGTGGCCCTAATCTACTTAAAGGACACATGGCTAGGCCTATAATGGAAGGAGCATTCCAGGCCCCATCGCCCACTTATAGAGCCATTGAGCGTCCAAAACAATAAAGAACCCCCACAAATGACCCCATTTTAAAAACTAGACCTCTTAACGAATTCATCTAGGGGTGTACTGCGTATTTTGACCCCACAGTATTTGAATAAATCTAAGCAAAGCAGAAGGAAAAAATTACGATTTTCATTTTTTTGGCAATTTTGTCAATTTAAAAACTGTTTTTTTTGTACAGTGTACATAGGAATGAAGACGTTCACCCCAAAATGGATCCCCCCGTTTGTCCCGTGTTCAAAAACATACCCATTGTGGCCCTAATCTACTTACAGGACACATGGCTAGGCCCATAATGGAGGGAACACCCGTTGGATTGCAGGGTACAACTGAATAAATTCCAGTTCCCATTGCCCACTTGTGCGGAATAAAAATTGACACCTTAAAAAAATCCCCCCCCCCCCCGCGCCCTTTTCGGCGCTCCCCAAATCTTAGATAAAAGGAATAATGTGAACTGTGTAGTATTTCCAAAGACAGGGGTAATTACGGAGGCTGGTTGGAATGGGCCCATGGGGCAATATAACCGTGTATCCCCCCTCCTCTCATGTTTTTTGGGGGTATTTCGTGACCTCAGTAGCGGGTATTGGGTGTAAAAAGTGGCGCTCTGTGAGTCTCCGTAAGCTTGCTGCGGTGCAGCGGTCTCACACAGAAGGCGCTCAACAAGCTGCTCCTGGAACTGCATGAAGGCGAACGTTTCCGTGGCTTCTTGTAAATTACGGATTACAGGTAGCGGTCTGAACAACGCCGGGCTCACGCAGCCGTAGGCGGAATCCGCTTTGCGGAGGCCCGCAGCGGATCCCGGCCGTGACCCTGTGTACGGCCGCGTAATGTTCTGCGCATAACTGCCTACTCACACAGGCGGTTATGTGCAGTATATATTTTTTTGTTGTTGTATTTCCCGCACCGTCGCTTAGCGATGACACGGGGACCCGCAGCCCGTATACAAGGTAGTTGCATATGGGCTGCGGGTATATCCGCGACCATGGAGCACAATGGGCTCTATGTTGCGGATATCCGCGGTAAAATAGAACATGCTGCGTTCTCTTTTCTGCGAGTGGATTACGCAATTCCGACCCACTAATGTGAGCGGAATTGTGTAATCCAATGTGATTGATCTGCGTATTACCACGGATCAGACGCATGCGGAATCCGTAATTCCTATCTGGTCATGTGAGACCGGCCAAAGGTAGATCACTACCTTTTTATCACGTGACCGGGGACCGCTCAACGAGGCCACCCGTCACTGCTCCAGGCTCTCGGCGACCATTGGTCGCTGGGAGTAAGGAGATTTTAAGTTTCCTGGGCTCCCCGACTTCTGCGCATGTGTCCGGTGTTTTGCCGGCGGTCGCATGTGCAGAATCCGGGAAAGTTCACGGAGGAGGATCGTGTCAGTGTGCAAATACGGAGGCCTCCGGTAAAAAGTTTCATCTCCTCTCACCGATCGCATCCATTGGATGACAGTGATCATGTCCCCAGTGACATCCCTCTGCTCCTGGCTAAACATGGCAGCCTGGAGCAGAGGGATTTTAAATTTCCCGGGGCTCGAGCCTGTCTGTGCACGCGCCCGATGATTGACATCGGGCGCGCATGCGCAGACGGGGACTTCGGGTCCCAGGACATCGGGGAGGACAGAGGTGAGTATTTTCACCTCCCCTCATGGATCCGATCCATGAGGGGAGGTGAAACTTTACTTTTTTTTTTTACTTTTTAAACTTTTTCGCGATCGTGGGCCCGGGGACCGCTCACAGCTGTCCCCAGTAACACCTCCTGGTTCCCGGCTACCTTTAGGAGCCGGGAGCCAGGAGATTTAAAATTTGCCGGGGGCTCCCGGGCTTCTGCGCATGCGCGTGATGTCATCGTCTGGCGCGCATGCGCAGAAGGCCGGCGGCGGGTCCAGGAGGACCAGGTCTCCGGGGGACACCGCGGACAAGCCGGGTGAGTATTTTCAGCTGCCCTGATGGATCCGATCCATCAGGGCAGCTGAATATCTAACTTTGAAACCACTTTTATTTACTTTATTGCGATTGGCGCTATCCATTGGATAGCGCCGATTGCAATGCCGGGGGGGACTGCCCGCATCCTGGGATGACAGCTCCATGCTGTCGGCTACCTGCGGGCACCGACAGCATGGAGCTGTCCCGTCCTTAGCCAAATAGTTATTAATCCTAAGAGGACGCATAAAACTACGTCCTCTAGGATTAAAGCCCACTTGCTGAGGACGTAGTTTCCCGATGGGGCCGTCGTTAAGGGGTTGAAGGAATAATTCAAGGAAATGTTCTTTAAGCTTCTGTGAGAAACCGCATTACAGTTCTGCATGTAAAAATCACAATCTTGTTTATGGGTGGCGTAGTATACTGTGATTTTTCCTCAATGAACATAAGTGTGAGAATATGCCGTTGTTTAAAAACAATATACAGCATGTCCGAAAAATTCAGCAGTCTTTGAGTATATTTTACAGTGTTTTTAAAGTCCCATTCACTGCAATATAATTTATGTACTGTAAGAAGCTTCTGTTCCGTTGATCGCCGACTTCCGTCCTTGTGCTGTCTATTTACCTTGCTCTCTTGCTCCGCAGCTTGTATCTGGTCGGACGCTGAGTGAGCTGTTCACCCCCCTGGTCCTGAACTCCATATTGAACAAGGCTCTGCAGTACAGTCTTCACGGGGACTCCCATCTGGCCTCCAATCTTTCTTTTGCACTTAAGTATATCCCGGAAGTGTTCAAGCCTACGGCCCCCGATACATTAAGTTGTTTGGAATTAAGATATAAGGTAAACTAATGTACATTTTGCACTATATGTTAAAAAACACATAAATGTCTTTGAAATTGAATTTTTATTTTTTTTGCCACTTTATAATCCTCTATTGTATTATATTCTGTGTCAATCAGCCATTCAGTATATGGTCAGACGAAAAAAAAACATTTACGCCGTGTAACTGCTAGAATTTGTGAAACTGTGTTATACAGGAAAGGGCTGAACTAGTAAGCATCTCGTTTTTACATTATTACAGTTTGAAGTTGAATTCTCTATATCAGATTAACAAATCCGGTTTCTGGTCTTCTGCAGGTCGACTGGCCGCTGAACATCGCCATAACGGAAACCTGCATAAACAAGTACAATAAGATTTTCTCATTCCTCATACAATTGAAACACATGGTCTGGACACTGAGAGATGTCTGGTTTCATTTAAAACGCACAGGTAAAGCTCTGCCTTATTGCACTGAGAGATCCATTACCTGAAAGACTGCTTGTTTGACCAATTGACTACGTTCAACAGTTAGAATTACTGAGGGCTCACTCGCATGAGCGGTTTTTGGTTTCACATTCGGTCACATGCGCATGGACATGTTTTCCATCCGGCTTTCGGACCGAAAACTCAGTCCGAAAATAGGACCCGTTCACATGGCCTTTTGTTCGGATGAATAATCCTGAGTAAGATAACATTGCAGCCTGACTTATTTTTGTCCAATTGTCATATAAAAATCGTACATGTCAATGTATGGTATGTTGTACACGGATTGGATGCACGTGTGCTGTTTGATCCAAGTTGTGCCCAAGAATCTCGGGTGCATCTTTTTGCACATCCGTGTACTCTTACGGACGTGCTACGGGTAGATTAAACCCTATTGACTCGCACTGGAGTATTCAAACATGCGGTTTTTACACGTATGAAGAAAATAGCAACATATCCTATTTTGGTCCATATTACGGATCAAAATCGGCCATGTAATCTATGGGAGAGTTAAAAATACGCATGATACATGTGTATTCACTGCATTCTTATGCAAGACGGTAAGGGAAATCCTGTGCTCTGTCTTGTAGGGTATTGTTGCGCACGTTAAATACATGTGCAAAAAAATTGCAACAAGGACCGAAATATGCAGTAAAATGTGAGCAGTTTTGGTCCATGAAGACAATGCATATTTCAAGGACCAAAACTGCTTATGCCCATGTGAGTGAGCCATAACTCCAGATTCCAAAATGAAGTTCTGCTGAGAGCAGTGCATAGTGGGAGCTCAGATGACTGGTAACCTGGCCAAACACAGCAGCCGACAGAACTGGGCATATTAGATCTTATGGGTGAACAGCATCATTTAGAAAAAATTGTTAAAATTTAGAATAGTTGCTATGGCCAGGTTTTTAAAAATCTATTTACAGCGTAGTTTTCGGCTCAAGATACAATTTCTCCATCTCCAGACTTTCATTGTAGTTAATCCACATTTTTATGAATCTGAACCAAAGTTTACTTCCTGTTTTTAAGTGTAAGAAAACAGTAAAAAGACTTTTCCATATGTTATTTGTTTCTGGAACAGCTCTGGTGAACCAAGCTTCTAGCTCCATCCAGTATCGACAACTTCAGCTATACCGCCATGAGATGCAGCACTTTGTGAAGGTTATTCAGGGTTACATTGCTAACCAGATCCTGCATGTCACTTGGAGTGAATTCCGAAATAAACTTCGTACAGTCAGCAACTTGGAGGAGATTCGCAAAACGCACACAGAATACCTCAATAAGGCGCTCTTTAGGTACTAACCAAAGTGATCAACTGTAATAGTTACATATAGGATTATATATTAAATAGCCTTTTCTGTCCGTATTATGTCTGATGTAAACACTCTTACGAGGCTCTGTGCCCTCTCATAACGTAGCAGTGCAAATTTAATAGTAAAAAAGCCGCTGTTTATCTGTGAGGTGCAGATTACCATACATCACATCATTATAAGGGCTTATTCTGACGATCGTATATCGACTGGGTTTTCATGCCTGGCAGATATACGGTGTCCCTCTCTGCAAGGGGAGGAGGCTGGAAGAGCCGGGAGCAGTCCTCCCCCTGCAGAGAGGGACACCGTATATAGGCCAGGTGTGAAAACCTGGCCGATGTACGGTCGTCTAAAGCTGTAAACGATTGCCTATCTGTCAGCTAGTCCATTATTAGTAGATCAGGGAGGGTTGGCTGTCCAGTGTTTTGGCCGAGCTGCTATTTGCTGGCCTGTGTGCTCATGGGTGGAGCTGATTTCTGCCGGAAGCAGGCAGCACCAGAGTGGTATTACAGGTAAAGTTCTCATTCACTTCAATGGGAATTTTGTCTGTAGTACCAAGCCAGGACCAATGCCCTTCCTGCACACTTCAGCTCATTCTAAGTGTACCAGCCTGGTAATCAGCTGATTGGTAAGAGTACTGGGCAGCAGATCCGGCTGATCTATTATTGATGGCTTAGGCCGGTTTCAGACTAGCATACGATGGGTGCATTTCTGCACCCATAATACACGTGTCCCGGTCTGACTGTGGGGTTTACCGCCCTGAACTCGGAGCATTATAGGTTCCAGAAAGAGACAAATATCTGCACTGTACTCTTAAATCCACTTTTTCAGTCTGCTTCTGATTGAGGTTCTAGAAAAGTAATTGGCTTAGTTTGTATTAAACTTTGTTGCGGCTTATTTGGTGCACAATTTGTAATAAAAATCCACAAGAAATACACCAAATCTGAACACGGCCGACATGTTTGCAGCAGTTTACACATTACTGGAGATATGTTTGTTCTACAGGGGATTGCTGACTGAGAAAGCGGCCCCATTAATGAACATCATCCACAGCATCTTCAGTCTTATTCTGAAATTCCGGACGCAGTTAATCTCTCAGTCGTGGATATGTGACAAGGAAAAGCAGATGGCTAGTCACCCCAACTATGGACTGATGCAGCAGTCGTACGACACCTTCAAATATTACTCCGATTTTCTTTTTGAAGGTAAGTTTTAGTGGTTGTTTCCTCTTGTGTTCTAGCTTGGACATGCAGTTAGCACTTTGGACACCTCTGCTTATAAAGGCCATCACTGTATCAACTGTCTTGGAGCTTTTTGTTTAGCTAAAACTAGTGATAAAACAGATGACTTGGATTATTATTTTTAATTCCGTTTTGGTTAAAAGAAGACCCTTGTGCGCACTTACCCTTGGTTACTGATACTTGTCGAATGCGTGAGATGTTTTTCTTGTAGTAGAATTAAAATACTTGCACTTTGCATTACAGTGGTAACGAAGCTTGTAAATCGTGGATACCAACCACATCTGGAGGATTTCTTATTAAGGATTAACTTCAATAGTTACTACAAAGAAAACTAAACCGTACTCAGATGCTTCCTGTAATATGTGCAATATAAGTGTAAAATAAAGAGATTTTGTTTTTATTATAAAAGCTACCATTTTGCGTCCATGCTGAATCTCTGTTCACATCAGGTCAGAACGATGGTTCCACACTTTGGTTTGATTCATTTTTACATATGAAAATATAGGGTTTCTGTTTAATGTGTTATTGCTTAGAGAAACAATCTTACATCTCGATGTTTATCTGCATAGAGTTTTTAGTCACTTGTTAAACAAAGTCTGCAGGACTACTTGGGTGTCTTCATCGGGCAGAGCAGTACCTGAAGAGATGTGTCTAGTATACAAAAGAATGTGGTCTAATACATGGACCAAAAAAAGAACAAAACAAACTGAGAATACGTCGTTGATTGGCCTTTTTACATTAATCCCTTCCAGACATTTGATGGATGATGCAATAATGGGAGAGTTACACAGCTGATAATCTCAGGACTTTACCACATCATCTAAAGGGGTTAAATGGTTGGGAGCAAACACTGACTATGGCATCACAGTGGTTAAAGGGAGGGTCTAGCTAGGTCTCCTTATTGCTAGTTCATGATCATGTCGCAGAAAGAATGAACTGTTATGGCAGCTGGCATCAAGAGGCGGGGCTTAATAGAAGATTACAAAGGTACAATACACAACTATTCCAGTATATTAAATGGGGAGTTTACATACCATGTTTTCCTGAAAATAAGCTCTACCCTGATTTTTTTGGGGGAGACTTGAAACACAAGCCCTAGCTATACTACATAAAAAAAGGGAATACATTACCTGGCAGGCGCGGTCCAGTTCCCTCACGTTGCTTTCCAGAGGTCTACGCTATTCCTGCAGTTCTAGCCGCTCGTACATCATCAATTTCTGGTTAAGGGATTCATAGATCCCGCCTCCAGAAAGCGATGGCTGTTGATTGGTTCAAGTGCTGCAGCTCAGCCAAGCAACAACCATCGCTTCCTGTAGGCGGGATGTATAAATCCCTTAACCAGGAAGTAATGATGGACGAGGGGCTAGGACTGAAGAACAGCACGGACCGCAGCATGATGGACACGGACTGAGCCTGCTAGGAAAGTAATTTAAGACCTAATGCCTCTTTTGGGGCAAAAAATGAATATAAAGACAGGGTCTTATTTTTGGGGAAACAAATTTATTTATTTAAGTCTCCAAATTGGAATTGAACATTATGAAGAAAAAAAACAACAAAAAATCGTTTTATTGAACCTGTTTTTAATGTTTTGGTAAAAGTTAGAAAGTGACAGCCATAACACTGATTCTGATTCCTAACATGGTCAGCAGCCTATCAAACATGCTGTAAACTTTAGGCCGCCTGCAGACGGCCGGGTCGGATCCGGCTGCGAGAATTCTCGCAGCAGGCCCCAACCCGAGCGCCTGCAAGGGCAGCGCGGGACTCACCCGCTCCCTCTGCTCTTTCATTGCCGGCAGCCGGCGTATAGCGGAGTCGGCGGCCGGGGAGTGACGTTTCTGCGTGGGACTCTGCAAGCCCCGCACAGAAATAGACCATGCCACGGTTTGTTTTCTGAGTGGGATTTCGCACAGACAAACCGCGGCCGTCTGCATAGGATTGCATATTGCAATGCAATCCTATGCAGCCGTGTACGGGCAGAAATTCTGCGGGGAATCCCGTCGCGGATTTTCCACCCGCCTGCAGGCGGCCTTATAGTCCATTTTCTGGTTTCACATAAAATCAGTTTTCTACACAAGAAGGAATAATAAAAATAAATAAATGGAATAATGCTTCTACAGCTCCACCTATTTGACTCGTAGAAATGCTGCTACCCTCTATGTCTGACCTTTTAACAGGCCCTGTAACATGACTGGGAATATAAGCCAAAGCCAGAATCTTCTCCAGAAGCAAAAGAGAATCCTGATGAGCGATAAAAGTCACCAAAATAGCTGTCCGTACATGGTTAGATTGTCCTACGGAGAAGATTCTGACTTTAGCTTAGAATCTTCAGTCATTATAAAACCTGTTAGGTGAGACATTGACTTGCAGGACTGCTACCTTCTAATAAAACAATGCGGCTGCAGTGCCCCCCTATATTTTCATATTTCCGATAGGAGCATGCATGGCCTCATACGTTTCTTCACACCTAGGCGATTTGCCTACAAAAAAACCAAAACCTTGCCCCAAGGAATAAAAAGTTACGGTAACATCAAGAACACCACTGTGATGTATTTAACTTCAGTTTTTCAAATGGTAAAGTAAACACAAGCTGGCAGCATTGAAAATGGTACCACATTGGTGACATGGCCTAACAGGAAAACATCTGTCCTGGCAGATAGTCATCCAATTTAAAAACATTTTTTATACAGGCGTTTCTTTACTTTTGAGACACCCTGTATATTGCAACTTCAGTCTCCACTAGTCCATACTAAAAATCTCATTATAGGGATGGGCAAAAAATAAAATATTTTTCCAATTCATTTATAGAAGAACATTCAACTATATATAGGTGAGTATTTCTACCACAAGACCGAAAAATATTTTTTAATAAAAACTATATTTATTACATAAGATTCAATAAATTACATTTAACAGATGTTGACAATCGCTTTACATTTCATAAAACAGATTCTTTGTATAACAGATTAGATTTCCCTTCTCCTGGCGTCCAATTAAAAAATAATGAACGACTCTTTATTGCTCAAGCCTAGAGTACCAGCCATGGTAGTTTACAGACATGTTTGACAAGAGATAGAAGCAGATTCACTAAGGCCTCATGTCCACGGGCAAAAGAAGAATTAAAATCCGCAGCGGATTTTAACACTTCTCCTGCCCGCGGATCCGCATCCCATAGGGATGCACTGACCACCCGCGGGTAGCTAAATACCCACGGATGGTCAATAAAAGGGATTTTTTTTTTTTTTAAATGGAGCATGAAAAAATCTGGACCATGCTCCATTTTCGTGCGGGTCTCCCGCGGGCTTCTACTGCAGCCTATGGAAGTCGTCCGGATCCGCGTGAGACCAAAATCGGAATTTACTCACCTGCTCCGGATCTTCCCTTCGCCGCGGCTTCATCTTCTCTCCGTCACGGACGGATCTTTCTTCGGGCCGGCGCATGCGCGAGGCACGCAACCGACGTGCCCTGCGCATCCGCCGAGCCGAAGAAAGAAGATCCAGCCGCGACGGAGAGATGAAGCCGCGGCGAAGGGAAGATCCGGAGCGGGCGAGAGGTAAGTTAATTCTTATTTTAAGCGCTCATGTCTGCGGGGCAGGAGGGACCCGCTACCGTAGCGGGCCTGATTTTCCCCGTGGACATGAGGCCTAAGGATTGAAGGAGTATTCAGGGATTTTTACCCCTTGTACTATTGACTCATCCCCAGGATAGGTCGCCAATAGATGATCAGTGAGGGGTTCACTGCTTGGGCCCCCTGGCAATCAGTTGATTTCAGCCGCTGCGCTCACTGCAGCCAAGCTGGATGATGACAGCTCCGTCTTCATTGCAGTAAGAGCCAAAAGTATAATAGATTAGCCGATTGCTGGGGTCCCTAGAGGCGGACTAGCGCCAATCAACTATTGATGACCTATCCTGAAGATAGGTCATCAGTAGTACAAGGAGTAAAAGTCCTGGAATACTCCTTTTAACCCTTTGCAATCCAATTTTGGAGTCAGGGTTTCCTAGGGGGCTTTCTCTTTCTGCCATTATGCAATGGCGCCATCTGCTGGCTAGAGCCAGTATTGTGGTATGGGACATGCTGGAGAGGCCCCCCGACAACAGAGCGGCCAGTAATACACAGTAAGAATACCCTGCCAGACATCTTCCAACATCGGAGCTGTACAGCCTTCAATCAGAATATCTTCAGACAGTGGATTGGAAAGGGTTAAGAGTAGTAGAGCAAGTAAATCTTACCATTCTCAGGATGTTTAGTTGAAATTGGGACCGATACATTGTATTTAGAAGAGGGAAAAAAGGCAATATTCTAAAAAGTCTGCAAAGTTCGCTAGCACTCCAGTTTTTCTAAGTGATCTCAGAGAGGATATTAAACAGAAGATTCATAAAACCTCAGCAATTTCCACCTTAGGCTAGTTTCACACAGGCGATCAAATCGTGTGATGCAAGAGAAATATGAAACCAATGATTTTCAAGGATTTCCTTCACATTTGAGATGGTTTTACTCAGGCAATAAGGAAAAAAACAAAAATGCAGCATGTTTTATCTTGCTGCATTTTGCTTTCTTTTTAAATCACCTACGTTTTCCTATGGAGCTTTTATTTATTGCATCCCAACGCACAAACGTGTGATTTTCATGCGATGCATTTTGATCAGAAGGTCCTATTGACTTTTGCGCTAAAAAGTCAAGAGAATATAGCAAGCGACAAATTTTTTTTTGCAAGAAAAAGCAGCTCAAAAATTGAAGGAACAAAGCTTTGATTTTCTTGCAGCGATATTGCGATTGCCCGTGTGGAACTACCCTTAGGGCCTGGTCCCGCATGGCAAATTGTGCAGATTTGCTGTGGAATTTTCCACTGCAGCTGTTTACCTTCTGCAGCAGAAAACCTGCAACATGCATGCTGGGAGGGCAGTAAGCAAATTTGCACTTTAAATGGTGCAGATTTTGTTATCATTTTTGTTGTAGATCTGCTGTGGATTTTAACCCTTGTATTTCAGCTGCTGTGGCTTTAGAATCTGCAGTGTTTTTCAAAAATAGGCATATTTTAGAAATCTTATGGCTTGTGCTGTAAATACTGCAGAATTTAAATGGGTTTTGTCATTAGAAAAAAATATACATCTATACTAACCTGTTCCTCCCCAGGCAATCTACTTACCGATCTCCTCCTGGCTCCTGCAGTCCCCGGGTCACCTCACTGCAAGCCGACCGGATTCTTCTTCTGTTATTCAGCTGCAGTCTTCATCCGGCAGGTCAGTGTAGGCTACGGAATTACAATCTGGGGCTTCCTGCTAGGCAATGAATGCTATGTCACAAGTGACGTAGCGTACATTGCCCTGCAGGAAGAAGACTGCAACCCATGGACGCTTCGTCACGGAAAAACGAAGAACCAGCTGGAGGTGAGGTGACCCAGGGGGACTGCAGAATCCTTTTAATGTGGGGGAAACCGATCTAAAGAACCCTTTGTTACATAGTCGCATGAACAGTCTGATCAGGTAAATCCCCCTCTCTTGTGTCTAGCCATAACACAACTGCCTGAAGCAGAAGTCTTCCTCCTCTAGGGCAGGACAAAATGATTAAGCCCCACCTCCTGGTCTATACCCCTTGTCCTTCCCCAGCTGAAACTGGAACAGACCAGAAGATTTAACGCCCCTGTTCTCTGCAGCTTTTCACTGGAAGAACGTTGTAATAAGTCATGGTGACAAAGCAGTAGCTTAAAACTGTTTATCATGTCAAAATAATATTCTCACACTGTAAATAATGCAAGCAGCTTATTAGGAACGCCGATCCCATCTGCCTGACAACCATGTTCTTAATTATATAGAAAACATATTGCACAAAGTGTATAGAAGTTGTATTAGAATCCCCTCTCCCACCTATTTATGCTTTCATAAAAAATAATAATGATGATCAATGCACTATATTGTGCGTGCAGCTTTTCTATATAACATATGATCTGTACAAAAAGGCACATAGTAATCATGGGGTCATACAAATAATAGTGTGTTTTATAGCTGCTGTACTAGTGAATAGCTCCCAAGGAGTAGATGTTGGTGTGTACATAGATGCAGTAGACGTCTGATTAAAATCCTTTTATAAAGTATAAGCTTTTAATGAAAGAACCACACCATTTTTTTCTCTTTTCTGAGAAGTTCATCTCAGTATCTGCAATCCAGTTCTTCAGCTCACCCCTCCAGGCTGTGTGTTCTGCAGTTACTGGAGCAGATCTATGACAACTGCCAAAAAGAAAGACTAAATATATAACAAAGCAACACGTTTTCCAGCTCCCCACGTTCTAGTTCTCAGCTTTAAGGCATAGTCTGTGCACTGGCTATCCCGATCAGCAAAGGGTCCAAGTACAACAGAATTAAAAATACAGCCTTCTGTCCAACGCCACTTTATTTCATATAAAAAAAAGTACACTTGCACTAAGGGTTTAAAAAAAAATTTATATATCCTTTTTGCTGACAGGATCAAACCACTAGAATGCTTATTCTTCCTCATGGCATAGAATGTGTATATAATAAAAATATGCATATATAAAATAGGTCTCAATTAATCTAATCCCTCTGCAATGGCCGCTGCCCTTCTCTTCCAGGTTTAACTTGAGATAGAGCTCTCAAATGGTATATATGCATACATAGACACACTTTCTACAATTGAACCCATGAGGGTAACAAGTCTTAGCATGCAGTAAGTCTCTCTATTACAAAGCCTGTCCCAACTACCACCATACAGGTTGTCACTTTCTCAAATGCCACTGCCTCTATGGTGAAGAGTTAAAAAAATTCCTCAATGCTCCTGCCATATTTCCTGTACATATATTCTCATCCAGAGACCTCTAATGGTACAACCTCTGTACTGCAATTTACATTCCGCACCTAGTTCAGCTTATATAACATATGCAGTACCAAAATCAAAACAATATTTATCCGATTACTTCCTGCATTTGGTATGAATCTCATTGATTTGTACATATATTTACATAGGTTACATCTGGGGCCACATTTGTAAAAACCAAATGCTTTTAAGCCATGGATTAGTTTGAGGCTGTGTCATGGAAAACAAACTTGGTGATAATGTGAAGAGAAAGTACAGAACACAGAGGGGACAAGCTATAGCACTGGATTCTTCACCGCAGAGGTCACTGATGATGAATTTCTCAAATAAAGACTGGGAGCAGTTCTTAAGCTGAGACATTTGGACTGGAGGTGTCCAGGCTAATGTATTAGCTAAGTATCATCATAAGTTCAGTAGATATTGCGCTTCCCTAATATATAAGCCAGGTACCTCCACGCAGCAGGAGATCACAAACTGCTGCTTTGTTCTAAATTATTGACGTTTTTTCAAACCCTTATAAGCCATTTGTAGCCAATCAAAAATAAATGCAAGAAGCCCTTTTTGCAGATCAATGTTAGAGTTGTTGTACCATTAGGTTTATGTCAGACAACAATTGGTCAGAAATCTGACTTGGAATTGTTGCCGTCATTTACAAATTACATTTGGATATCATAATACAGAAATCTTGTTATCCACCATGTCTGTATATTTCCCTCACAGGAGGGTTTTGTTCAACATCCAAATGCAATTTTAAAAACCCAAGAGTAGCTGGTTTGTCCTTGCTGGCCTTACTCCGAGCCAAATAATTCTGTTCTTCAGCTCTGGGTAAAGGAACAACAAGGACTCTATGAGGATCAGGTGACACACAGCTCTGAAGCCCAAAGCGGTGGCTTGCTGTTGTAAGGGATTTTGGAAACGATGCTGAGTTTACAGGCTGCAGCAGCTTCCAATGGTTGTTCTTCTGATGAGACTTCTGAAATACCATAGACTGACTCATCCTCCACATATGGATTTTCCAACATCTTCAACACCCTTCTGACCTGTACAGATGTAAAAGAATATAAGTGTGTTAAGGCCAAGTAAACCTCTGCACAGGCACACATCACAATGCCTGCACTATGGTATTACAAACTTTCATTCATGGTTGACAAATGTTTCATATTGTTATGGGATCTACCCACTAACTTCCACTGAACCTGAACGGTGTGAAGTGCTGCTGTTGTAGAACATAAGTATCTAAGAGGATGTGTTGTTTTGGCCATATAGGTTTTCCCCAGGGATAAGCAACAGTGCCTGAAAGAGCTCACCCCTCCCTTCTTTCAGACAAAACTCCTGGCTTTATAAATTGTTAAAAGGGGTTGTCTCATGAAGAGGACATATGTAAAAAGCCAACTCTGTTTAGTGGACTATCACAGGCCTGGCTTCAGCAACTCTCTGCAATCAGCTGGGGAAATGACTGTTTAAAGCATGGACAGACCAGGTCTATCAGAGTAAGAACTAATGCCCACGGCTATATGCATTTGGCAGCCATACACTCTGCCGCCAGAGACTGCGTATGGCACTGCGCATGCCCACGTATCACACGGACAGGTGCAGTGTGATTTATTTTTTTTTAAACCGAAACAGTACAGATGTGTATGAAAACGCTGCCCATATGCAGTCTATTGCGCATAGACAGTGTATCATCCGCAGCCCGTACAAATAGCGCATGCTGTCATTTATTTCTCGTGTACCGATACGCAGGGTCTACCCGGCAGTGTGCATGGATCAATGAAAATCCATTGACTTCATTCACCACGTATCCATGCAACCCACGTGTAATACACAGTCGTGGACAAACCACTAATACTAAGCGGTTCTGTGTTCTGGTTCATGGAGCGGAACTGGAATGGGTAACCATCCTTTATGCACAATTCCATCACGTAAAAACAAAAAACCCACCACACAGAATGCTCTATTTTCCTGCACGTTTGCAGAAGGAAAGGAAAACATTTTGAAGTCAAACTAATTGGCCATAAATGTCCATGCGGCGACACGTGGTGTGGCACCAGGCCGCCGGCGGCTACGAGTTGTGGCACTGCTAGGCAGACGGCCACGCACTAGACCGGGCTTGCAGTTTCACTGCACGAGGGAAGCGCGGCGGGGCCATCCCCCCCGCACGGCCGCCACAACACCTGAGCCGCATGGCGGCTCAATCTGGCCACCATATGGCGGCTCATCACAGCCTTAGCAGCGGGCGGCATACTCTGCACAGCGCCAAGAAGCCGCTGGCGGTACGAATACAAGGGCACAATCACACGGTGGACACCCAGTTACCACCCGCATAGCAACGGAATATGTTTGCCCTCCTCGGTAGGTTAACAGGGAGAGTCCTGCCTCGCTGTTATTCCCTGGTCTTCCGAAAAACGTTGAAGTGAAAAATAAAAGATGAAAAAAATAGTGTCTGAAGGCGAGACCGTCTGCCTCCTACGACACTAAGCTAAAAACTGAGCTAGCATGTTGCTTGCAGGGGGGTATAGCTAAAGGGAGGCGTTAACACTTTTATGCTTAGTGTCGCCTCCTAGTAGCAGAAGCTATACCCAAGATCTTTGCTGTGTCCGCCAATGCTACAGACAAAAAAACTTGACTTTCATGTTGGGATGGTAACACAAATACACAAGATCAATGACATATTCATGGATAGTTGGTTACCTCTGAGAAATCTCCCTTCTCAGCTGCATCTATAGCATTTTGGGCAATGTAATTTCTCAGGATGTGTGCTGGGTTGTTAGAATTCATGATTTTCTCCCTCTGGGCAAGTAAAGTGACACCATCTCCACTATTTTCTTGTTCCTTCAGCAAGCGAGCACTAAAATGGGGGAATAAAAAACAAGATGTAGAGCTACAGATACTTTTCTGTCTCAAGCGGTCCATAGCAATAATCAGGCTGAGGCAACTGATAAAGACTTAATAGACTGAAGTTAATGGAGACAAAAAACGGTTTGTCATCAATGGCAAATGCTCTAGTTATACACGTAATACACATTCTCAGCCACATACACTAATGTAATAAACTGCAACACTGAAGTACTTCAGTTTACTGTAGTAATTAAAGTAAAAACAGTCTCCAGTAAACAATTTTTTTTTGAAAGTGTAAACGGTAAACAAAAAGAAAAATTTTTTAAAAAGTCAAAACCCTACCACAATGAAGATATTAAAAAAAATTACAACTTGTCCCGTAAAAAACAAGCCCACACATGACTAGGTTGACGGAAAAATGAAAAAGCTATGACTCTGGTCATGAGACAAAGGAATAAAAAAAACAAAGCATTAAGGCCGAAAATGGTCCCATCATTAAGGGGTAAAGTCCAAGCACACAGTAAACACTATTAGACAAACCCCCGTATTGAAATATTTATCTACTGATGCACTGAAGAACCATGTGAAGAGACGTCCATCTGTTGTGTAATAAGGCGCTTGCTTCTGGAGTCTGTGTACTTACATAACCCCCCCACAATACGTCAAAGCTCATCAAGCTCTTGCAAGGACACTGTCCTGTTACGGGCCAGAAAGTCATAGACTGCTGGAGACATCCAAGTTATCATTCATTATGATTCATTAGCTGAAGGTCATAGACTGCTGGAGACATCCACGCTACATACAGCACCAAAATTATCCTCATCATCATATTTTGTATGTATCTTTATTAATTACATGCTAAACATTCTCTCAATACGATGGATAGATGGAGCAACTGTCAAAGACTAAGAAGTACAAGGGTAAGATGACATACCTGTATTTTTCAAGCCATTCTTCCCAGTGCTTCTTGTTCTCATTCACTATGTCCTCGGTACTAGACTTCTCAAGCTGTTCATATTTTTCTATCCGCTCCAGCTCTTGACTTATGTTGGCTTTAGATCCAATCAATGCAAACAGCTGAGGATTGCTCTGCGCCAACATCAGCATCATTGTAAGTTGTCTGGGAAAACCATTATATAATATATATATATCAAGAAACATACAAAGTTTATTTGCATCACAAACAAAAGGAAAATGTGTAGAGTAGTGTGTCCCAACTCCAGTCCTCAGGGACCGCCAACAGGTCATGTTTTCAGGATTTCCTCAGTGTTGCACAGGTGATGTAATTATTGTTGGTCCTCAGACATTGCCACAGGTGTTCTTACCATTGGTTATTCTGAAAACATGACCTGTTTGTGGTCCCTGAGGACTGGAGTTGGGGACCCCTGGTGTAGAAGACCAGACCCCGGAAATACTACTTTACAGCTCATACACCTACAAACTATGTAAATGGGTGTGATGATACAGTGCAAGTATCAAAGAAGAATTGGTAACTACCTAAAACTACCCGTCACTCTTTGGCCTCTGGCATTAGATTTTTGGCGTGCAAGTTGGTGTATGAGGACACCCATCAAACTGGCAAGAAGTATAACCAACGCAGAAAACAGTTTTCAGAAATTAAAGAGACTCTGTCACCATACGTATGCTAATCTGAGAGCAGCATAAACTAGTGACACAGTATAGCTGTCAATCATCGGTGGGAGGCAGGACAACTCAAATATTGTGGACTACATGCTGGGCAGAAACGGGGATTTCATGTAAAATGTGTGTCCGGGCGCTGGATCAGGGTCTCCTATACTGGCTTGTGCAGCCCTCAGATGGGGCAGAACAAATATGGTGATAGATTCCCTTTAAGTGCTTCTAACTTTGTGAAGAGGGTCATACAGGTCAGCAGCAACCATGAAGGACAGAGTGGCTGTGAGGCAATTTTAGGTAGTGGAAAACCCCTTTAAATAATATTGCATTTAGAAATGCATAGAAGAAGGATTTGAGGAAATTGAAAGTAGAAGCACACCTAGAAAGAGAACAGAACCCTCAAAATGGAAGAGAACGACATAATAAAAAGGCATCAACCATGGCAGTCCTGCCTTCATGCAAACATGCTATGAAATCAAGTGCCTTTTTATGTTAACATGGATATTGAAGAGGCTTGTTATTTTCAAGGTTTGCTGAAACTGAGAAGAATATGAAAACAAAAAACAGTTCTTGCTTATGTACTGTTGTGTTAACCGGGTGGAACGGAACTTCCACAAGCAATCTAAAAAAACATATCCGTTACGTATAACGTTCATTCTCGAAATGAACAACTGTTTGCAAAGCAGCTTTCACTTGCATAACAGGAATTGGTTGCAACAGTTAAGTTCAACTTTATTCACAAAATATAATAATTGGTAGGACTTGATGGGGCAGAGACTGCTGCACTAGTATTAATAAATCTCTCCAACGTATAATGAAAATAGCTCAAGTGTCTGAATGTACTTCTATCTAACTTATCTGTCCTGACGGCAGTCTACAACGGAGCTCAGGGATATGTAGATTGTTTTCTTTAATAATTTGATTAGTTAAAAGCTGCTAAATGCTGCCAGGACACCGAGTCGTCGTACGGGAAAACTGCTGACCAGCCTTTTGTAGAATAGAAAGAAGACCAGGCGAGTTTACAAGTTCCCTGAAGAGCCATGGTATCGGGCTATATAATGACCTTTTCCAATCAGTTGGTCACTCAGCAGTTTAGCAACATTTTGGTAATAATTTGATAAAACACTTTTCACCCTTCACCCATAAGACAATGGTAAGACTGTGCACACATTTGTGCCGGAGGTTCCAGCAAAGATCTGGTATGAGATGCTGGACAAAATAATGCAGCGTGCCACGCTATTTAGTGCAGGAAAACTTCTGCTTGCAGGCCGCTCTAACCCCATTATAGTCGGTGGGGTCCACTCAGCATATGTCAGATCCAGTAGGTCAGATTTTTTTTCTGTTTAGCTCCTAGGACAGAACCGAACAATGGAGGAACCAAGCACTGGAGTAAACTCAGCTACAAGACACTATACTTCCTTGTAATGCACTAGTTCCAGGATTACAAATACTGTACAATGAGATGTGATGTCAGAGCCCCAGTCCTGTTCCATGTAAAACCCCCCTTAGTCCAGACCAACGTTCAGTGGCGGTCTACAGCAGATTCCTGAGAAGATGACTACTACTACTGAAGTGGTATCTGGGAGCTTTACACTTTTGGGCAGGGTCCTCTTCACCTTATGTTTCTGCTACCTTGATTATCCTGTGAATTACAATCCTGGGAAATATATAATACTGATATATACAATGTACCTTGGATCCATTTTTGGTTTAAAAGCAACTTTCAGTTCTTCCACACTAGCACACTGTTCAACGATTATACTCAAGAATCCATCAATATCAGCAGCATTTCCCGAAAACCTGCTGAGAACCCGGAAGGTATTGGTGAAATCAGAGCCTAAAAAAGGGGGAAAAAGCGCCAATGACCATGTGCAAAAGTTATACCTGTAATGAAAGGTCTACAACTAAGGTAGGTTAATAATATTAAATCGACTGGTGTCTGCTGCTTGAGACCCTGGCTGATCAGCTTATCATCGGGCGCCCGCTGTCAGCAGTGCAATATACAGGAGTTGGAGCGGAAGCTACTGCTCCGACCCCTGTGAAGTGGCTGGCGCTCATAACTGCAGGTGCAGCTCTCATTAAAATCAATGATAGCCACACCTGCCCACACACAGGGGTTGGAGCCAACTGCTGCTACTCTGACCCATGCATTGTGGCGCTGATAGCAGGCACCCAATCAGCTGATTGGCCAGGGTCCCGAGTGACAGATACTAGCTGATCAACTGTTGATGACTCATTATAAGGATCTGTCATAGATAGTATCTGCGTGAAAAATCCCTTTAACCCTTTCCAATCCACTGCCTGATGTCTGAAGACATTCTGATTGAAGGCTGTACAGCTCCGATGTCGGAAGACGCCCGGCTGGGTATTCTTACTGTATATTACTGGCCGCTCTGTTGTCTGGGGCCTCTCTAGCATGCCACATACCGCAGTACTGGCTCTAGCCAGCAGATGGCGCCATTGTATAATGGCAGAAAAAGAAAGCCCCCTAGGAAACCCTGAATCCAAAATTGGATTGCAAAGGGTTAATGTTAGTGTATAAAATCAACAAGATGCTGGAAGACATAGGATCTTCAGAAGACCGTGTAATGACTATGGTGCACATTACAACAGGTTCCTACTTTAATGACAGAAAAAAAACACCGTGAACAGCGGTTGCTGACGGAGCTGAGGAGAGAGACTACTTGTGAATACGGTCCCTTATTAGGTGAGCCTAGAGTCCTCATCTTAAAGGTTGTAAAATACATGAACCTGACATGAAAGGCATAGAACACAGACTCGATTTACAATGGGTCAATACTAATTGTTCCATAATATTCTACAGGTCTGTAATTTATAGCTTGAAACCATTTAAACAGCCTGAAGGTAAATGGTGGTAATAGTTGATGAACTTCACCTGTCTGGTTCATGGTGTCCAACAAGTCAGAGATTAGTCTGCCGTCCTCTTCAAGCTCTAGATTAACAAGACCCAGCTTCTTCCTCATTTTTTGCAGGTAATGCCTCTGGAATTCCACATCATATTCCTCTTCAAGTATTTTCTGACTAATGTCTAAAGGCAACTCTGGAACCAAAGCCTCAGCAAGCTTCTCTAAATTCCACTTACAGATCTCGGGCTGCTTGCGGTAAGTGTAGCGCCCCATGTTATCGGAGCCGTTACAGATGTGCTCAGGATCATACCTGGAAGACAGAATATTAGAGCTACAGCCATTGTCAGTAGCGAGGCATCTTAAACACAACTAGCTTTTAGAACATGAAACATGTATCCATATTGAGTGTACATGCTATAACTACATAGTACTATAGTGCAATTATACATACTCAAGGCTGGAAAAAACCTGGAGATTAGGTATTTCTCCCGGCCCCAAAGGCTTCCACCTCGAAAACCACGAAGCTAAACTTCTACTGACACCTATCTGGCTACGGTGTTCTCATCAGACACAGCCTGCTCATGCCAGGCAGGGCAAGCATAAAAGAGGCAATCAGATATATGCTACCATGTAGCTTACATGGTCTAGGAGTGTTCTGTGTTAACAGTCAACCTAAGACCCCCAACACAGCAGCGATTTTTTGTCCATGTGTCCATTCAAAAAACAGACTGCACAGAAACAGTATACAGACCCATACTATTCCATGTGGCATGGACTGCACGGAAAAAAACAAAAAACTTCAATTGCATGCACTATTCTGATCCATTTTATGCAGGAGACTTGCCTATGAAAAAGTCAATGGGGATATTTAAAAAACAAGCAAAAAAAAAACCAACAAACACTACAGACAGCACTCAGATTCCATCCGTGTGCAGTCTGTGTGCTGTCCATTTTTCTTGACATACGAGAAAAAATAAATTGGAATTTTAATCTGGCACATACTGTATCAGTCAGGACTAAAATACTTTTGTATGGACTACCACAGCACGGGCATGCACTACTTGATTACTAACCTGTCCAAGAAACCAAAAGGTCCATAGTCGATAGTAACTCCAACAATACTCATGTTATCGGTATTTAATACGCCATGGCAAAATCCAACACACTGCCACTCAGCAACCAGTCCTGCAGTCCGTCTTGTAATCTGGAAGACATCTTAATATTAAATCTTAGAAGTACATTAGCTTTGGTGTGGTGCTACGCCCCGTCTATGGTGGTGCACACATGAAGTGCATGGCGGTCTAGTTAATGGTAGAGAAGAGTATGCCTGGTTTCTGAGACGCTGCCAACCATCCGGATTGTTTGTGTGTAGCAGCGTAGAAGGAAAAACCAAAATACAGTCTTCCCCCATAATCCCTACTATTCATCATATAGCTCCGGTTCTGGGAGAATTTACACATCTATCTGTCATAACGTAACAGATTTTATGGATGTTTACAAGCCGATTACATAAGGCTTAGTGCCTCTTAGAATCACTTAGAAGTGTTCCACAATTAATACAACACGTTACAAAAGAAAGCCGAGCCGTAGCTGGATTATAGTAGGGTAGTACAAAAGTACTCTGTCACCTCTAGTAATGGTTTGAGTTCCCAGGACATGCTGGCCCTAGCTGTTACATGTACACCGGCTGATAATATTACTCACTATGCACTATGTACCTTTAGTTCCCAAGATGTGTAAAAAAAAAAAAAAAACACAAATAGAAAAAAAAAATCACAGTACTACCCTGATAAAAAAGTGAATAGCCAGGTCTGATTTTTTTAACCTGCCCCATTCCTTGTCTCACATAGATGTACACCTGCCACACACCTACTGGTGCTACTCATTTACTGCCCCTACACCTACCTACTCAGAACCTGGTTGGTCCACCTTTTTGGGTGATCACAGCTAACAAATGTCAGGGAACAGATTCCACAATATGGCAACATTCTCCATACACAATCCATACCCATTGCAGCAACTCCGTCAGTTGGTGCACATTTTGCAGGTAAGTGGGAGATCTCTCGTACCCCTTTTCAGCATATCCCAAACTAGTGTGGTTAGAGCCAGGTAAGTGAGACACCCCACCACAACCACACCCCCCCCCCACTGTGTTTTGTAAACAGGTTCAGTGTATACAGCAGCCCATAGACTTATGTAGTAACTGCCCCCATTGCACCAACAGAGGGAAGTTTGGTGTCAGGTTAGCCAGCTGAAAGTGGTGTTTTGCTCCCTTACAGTGACCTGCCCTCATTCAATATTAGCAGCATTGTTACTAAGAGCAACAACTTTGGCCTTTGTCGGGCCAGTATACTAGAATTCTATTTGGACTCGAACCGATTTCGGGCTCACCAACGTGCGATGTCCCTGCAATTGCGAGGTATTTCTGTGTTAGAAACGCCTCGCATCACTCCAGGTTTCAATGGCAAACCTCACAACTGACCATAAACTGCTCTTTTTAAGAAAAGTAGGACGTGAATGGTGAGCAATGTGTGTTTATAGTAGCACATAAGGGCCCCGTGGGTATTTACTATCTATAGAAGAGAAATGTAGGGGACATGTTTTATTATTTTAGCCATAGTGTCCATATTTTTACAGCGATGTGTTATTGGTGAATTCTACTTTTGTTGTCAGTTTTACTTTTCTAGGTTTTGTTTTATATATTAGTTGCTAGCCTATTCGCTCTACCCCTTCAGATCAAGCAGGAGAGGGTTTTCAGGTGATTAATTGTATTCGGGAAATACATGCAGCAGATAACAGTTACCTGATCCATTATCTAGTAAACTGCACAAATGCTTATATGTCAATAGATATCTGTGGCTGCCACACTGCTAGTAGTGAAGGAGCGCTCAGAAAACCGGTTCATGCTGTTTATTGTACTCATAGGCTGTGGTCACACGGTAGAATCCGTTGTGGAATCCTGTAAGACTGTGGCAGAAATCCAAGGCTACTCCGTTACGGGTCATCATACAAATGTAGCCCCACCTGTGGGGAATATCTGCATGCAGAAGTCCGCATTATATCCACGCGGATCGCTGTCAGGAAGTGACGTAACTGTCGCATGCAAATGCATCAGAATTCCCCACGCGGAGTTTGCCTACAGACCGGGCTAATACCGCATGTGGAAGCGTGGCAAAAACTGTAGCAGAACAGCCACGGATTTCTGCTATGGTTTTTCGCGCAAAGGTTTCTGCGTCCAATTCCGCTGTGTGAACATAGCCTTAGGATGCAGGTGTTCATGGTTTCATCACATATAATGTAACACCTGTGCATTAATAAGGAGGACAAACAGGTGCGGGTACCTCTCGGAAGAACGCAGCGTTTCTCTCCGCCTTGCTTTCTGCATACGTCTCCTCTATGCCGGGATAAAACGTGCTGATCACATAATCCAGCATCTGGATCCGAATATCATTTCTATTGACGCTAGGACCGTGGCGACCAGTAAATTCATCAGTTGGCTTAAAAATCTCAAATGATCCAAACCTGATAAAATAAAAATGGTTTAATCCTTCTAGAACTCCAATTTAACCTCCACATAAAAGTTAGGGTTAATATACAAACTTTTTCGGACTATAAGGCTGCTCTCACACAAGCGCCTCATTGCAATGGGTGATGAGGTGCAAAAAAATAAATATAGCTGAAACTCACTAAAATAGAGCAGACAGCGATTGAAAATCATGGCTTTAGAAACACCACACTCAAATGCTCGTCTGTGAAGCCCCATTGAAATCAATGGAGGCGCTTTTATAGCTTTTAGCGCGGCGTTTCATGTTAAAAAAACGGCCTGTGTGAGAGCGGCCTAAGGCGCCCCCCAGATTTAGATAAAAAGATTTCATCCTAATTTGAACGTCACTGGGGGTCTAAGAGTGGATAGGCTACTGTCAGTAAGTTTGGTCTTCTAGCATAGAAAAGGGTTAACAGCGAACAGTCAACTGCTATTAAACCTAGTCTGTCCATCCGAATAATGGTTGACATCATACACATACAAAGTTGGACGCACATTGTACATGCACACAACACAGACAGCTCTGATAGACAGACAGACACACCTGCAGCTGGCATGTTAAACACTAAATCCCCACATACAAGTGTAGTAATACATGATCCCCCCTAAGTTGGTTATGACATCGGAGGTCCTGATGCTCCTGCAAGACCTTTGATCTTTACTATTGTCAGCCCTTGTGTGTACAGAGGACCTACACATGGTGATTTGTGTGAGTGATCTGCTGGAGGGGACTGCTGGGGCAGGGATAGTTCTCCTGATGATCGGGCAGCGCAGTGCTGGATCATTAAGGTAGTGGTCAGGGGTCTCTGGATCCATCAGACCCCCCTGCCTCTGAACGATAAAGCGCAGGTGCTTTATAGCAAGATTTTATCTAAAGCCAGATTCACAGATGGGCAATGTGCATTTGCAAACGCAAAAAAAGAAAGAAAAAAAAAAAAACACACGGATTGAAATGGCCAGCTAGTGTAACAAGTTCGATATATTCGCTTTCTCAGGGCAAATATGCAGGAAGGAGATATGCATACAAAATATGTGCATGTGACTGAACCCGCTGAAATCAATGGGTTCTATTCTCTGCATATTGTGTGTGCAAATTTTACGCAAGCAAAAAGGTACACAAATACGCTTGTGTAAATCCGGCCTTAGGCTACCTACACGACCGAGCGCGATAGTGGACCAATATCGCGCTTATGAACGTGTGATGTATCCCCGGATGCAAGGTATTTTTCCATCAAAAACACCTCCCATCACTTCTGTGAAATTGCGATCCTCCAGTGCTGCTTTCAGCCGTGTCGGAGGAGCGCCAAGTGTTTCCCATTGTTTTCAATAGGAAACCTTGCATCACACGCCATGCTATGTGTTTTACTGTCCCATTGAAAGCAGCGGGCGATGTGTTCTGAAGAATGTGCAAAGATAAGAGCATGTCTCCATTCAAAAGAATGGGGTTGAAATTCGTGCATCTCGCAACGTACAAATTTCAAGCGACTTTCTTGGCTGTGTGACAGCGGCCTAATAGTTAGAAACATACAGTAATGATAATACTAAGCCACCTGAGAAATGTGGGAGCAACACGCAGAACAATTGTGCACTTCTCTTTCTTGGGGTGCCCATCGTAGAAGATGTCCCTGATGACGGTGGAGTCGGAGGTGACACAAGATGCCGCCCTGGTACTTGGGATTCCAAGGTGGAACATGGCTTCGCTGCACAGGAACTCCCTTACGCTGGAGCGCAGCACCTTCCTGCCGTCAGCTTGTCTACAACACAAGCGGGAGAAGCTATAAGACACACAACTAACAACACGCCTTTCAGAGGAACGTCTGGAAAACAATAGAAGGACTGTAAATACGGCCCGACGACCTGCGTAGAGAAGAGAGGAGGCAGCTGCTGTGCTGACAAGGGCACAAGGAGATTCCCCAACAAATCCCAGGAGGGTTGTGTAATATGTCACCAGTCTTATATCACGCCTTACAATCATTAGACCGTACTGTGCAGGCAAAGGAAGATGTGCGCGAGTGTTGTGCACCGTGTGAGCCTGAGTTGGGCTTTGCTGACCAGATTCTGCATATGGGAGGTCCACAGTGGATTCTGTGAGCCCAGCCAACGACCCTGTGTATCTGGATTTCCTCTAATACAGATGACCGCGGCGGCTCGCCTTCGGTTATGTGCAGCATATATTTCCAATGTCTATATTTCCCGCGCCATTGCTAAGCGATGACGCGGGTACCTGCAGCCCATACACAATGTTAAATGCGCATGGTCTACAGGTCGAGCATCTCTACTGACTTGAATGGAGGCCGTCCGCGGCAAAATAGAGCATGCTGCAATTTTTCTTCCCCTTACGCATGTCGAATCTGCAAGTGTGAACGAAAAGCAAAAGTACATGCTTTTCAATGCCTGTGTTTTGCCACGGATGCTGATTTGGAATCCGCCCGTCTCACTTATAGCAATGCACGCTTGCATCAACATGGAGATGAGCTGCTGTTACAGATTCTGGCAGCAGCTCATCTCTCAGCAGAGCACAGCATTAGGCATTCTGAAATCCCACCTCCCGATCCTTATTTCAGGCCGCCTCCATACCTGCAGAGCCCGCTGACATTTATCTAACTAGACAGACAGCTGAACACGGATTACAGTAGGGTCTCCGACTGCAATGGGATTTGCTGAGAATCTAGTGTGTATAGAGACAACTGAACTGTATTTGTGCCTGATGGACAGGACCACGAGTGATCAATGAGTGGAACAGGTTACCACGGGAGGTGGCGAGTTCTCCTTCAATGGAAGTGTTCAAACAGAAGCTGGAAAGAGATCTGTCTGGGATGACTTAAAGCTAGAGATGAGCGAACGTACTCGGTAAGGCCGATTTCGCAATCGAGCACCACGATTTTCGAGTACTTCACTACTCAGGTGAAAAGATTCGGGGGGCGCCATGGGTGAGCGGAGAGTGAGAAAGCCCCCCCTGTTCCGCGCTGCTACCCCCCGCTCCACCACGCCACGCCCCCCCGAATCTTTTCACCCGAGTAGTGAAGTACTCAAAAATCGCGGTGCTCGATTGCAAAATCGGCCTTACCGAGTACGTTCGCTCATCTCTACTTAAAACCCATTTAAATGCAAAGATAATCTTTAAAACAATTTAAAGCTTTAGTGATCATTTTGCATAAAGTGTTAATGACCAATAATGCCCATTAACACCATCATCTTCATTTGCACGTAAATGGGCCTCCAGGAGCTGTTCGCAGATCCCAGTTTGTGATTAAATGACATGCCCTGCTGTGCAAACAGCTGCATTGTTTTCATCTGGGCTGCTGGCAAAATACAATGTATTCTTGTGGTGAGGGGGAAGAAAAAAAAAACTAAGCATGGTCTATTTCAGTGCGGATTCCATACAGATGGCTTCCATTGAAGTCAATGGAAGCCGTCCGACCCATGGCCTGTCCACAATGACGTTGCGGAGACGTTGCAGATTCTACGTCATTGCTTAGCAACGACATGAGAAATGCCGCGATAAAACACAAAAAAACCCCCAAAAGACAACTACTACGCATGTCTGAAAGCTCGCCATGCAGACCATCCACAGTACAGAAAAAGAAAAAAACAGGTATGTGCAAATACCAGCCATGTACAGGGTCAGATTCCGCCGCGGAATCCGATCCGTCTGTGTGCAGCTGGACTAAAAAGAAAGTTGATGCAAAACTGCTCACCGCGCTCGGCAGGGAGAGGGGTGCAATCATACCCCTGCTCGCCGCGCTCGGCAGGGAGAGGGGTGCAATCATACCCCTGCTCGGCAGGGAGAGGGGTGCAATCATACCCCTGCTCGGCAGGGAGAGGGGTGCAATCATACCCCTGCTCGGCAGGGAGAGGGGTGCAATCATACCCCTGCTCGCAGCGCTCGGCAGGGAGAGGGGTGCAATCATGCCCCTGCTCGCCGCGCTCGGCAGGGAGAGGGGTGCAATCATACCCCTGCTCACTGTTTCATTCACATTTGCACTGAGTAAATGAAGGTGTAATAACCAGAGTGCCATGAAGACGGGACCTCCGCTCTGCACAACGAGCTGCTGCAGATCTGATGGCTGCGCGAGCTCCTGCTGGGCACCACAATGGAAAGAGCCATTCATCGTTCGGCATTTATACCAATCGTTCAGTCGTTCACATTCAATTAAGGCCGCCTGCAGACGAGCGGGTCGGATCCGGCGGCGAGGTTTCTCGCCGCGGGACCCGTCCTGAGCGCCTGCAGGGACGAGTGCGTACTCACCCGCGCCCGCAGCCCCGGCTCTTTCATGTGCCGGCGCATGCGCAGACCGGAGCCGGGTGAGTGACGTTCTCTGCGAGCCCCGCACAGAAATAGGACATGCCGCGGCTTGTTTGCCGCGCGAGATTTCACGTGGCCGTTTGCATAGGATTGCGTTTGTTAACGCAATCCTATGCAGGCTTTGAGCGGCGGAAATCCCGCCCGTGTGCAGGCGGCCTAAGGCCCATTTAGACACAATGATTCGATGAGTGACCATCAAGCACTATTCGTTCATCTCTGACTTAAAGCAAGCTTAAAGTCAGCGATGAGCCTTATCAGTGCCACAGGCTGCGTTCTCAGCGAGATACCGCTGACAGCTGCAAGAACCAAGCAGCTGTGTGCAGATTACAGCGCTCCTGCTGTCATCTGCATACATCGGCTGCCTTCACTTACACGCTAATGAGCTCTTAAGTAGCTATCACTCAAATTTCAGTGTAAATGAGCCTTTATACAGTGATTGTGAACGACTGACGGAGACAAGAAGGGGTCTGTCTGTATAAACGCTGTATGACTTGGTGTCATCGGCCCCGTACACAGCAGCTCACACCAAGATCACAAGTTTGGAAGTCCCTTCAGCAGCCTCTCCTCTCCCCAGTATGCATCCTATAGGTGAATGACGGCGTCTCCCCCTCCCGTTGGCTGCCCCACAAGTGCTGAGTCATGCGACGCTAAGTGCGCGGGGTCTCCCCACAAGTGCGGAGTCATGCGCCGGGTGATCCCACCTCACCTGGAGTAGGGGGTGAGCCCGGCGCCTTTCAGCTGGATCTCCCAGCGCTCCCCCTCCGGGTTGATCACTTCCCCCAGGTACATGGCCGCTCCGTCCCCCAGCTGGCCGGCGAAGCTCCCGAACTGGTGGCCGCAGTAGCAGTGGGCGGCGGGCTGGGAGCCGGGGAGCAGACGGTTCCCGCTGAAGTACAGGGCCGCCTCCTCCTCGTCCTCCAGCTGCAGCCCGAGCAGAGCCAGCGCCGGCCGGGACAGCGCCACCACCGACGGGTTCTGCACCGGGGTCGGCTGCACGGGGGAGAAGCAGGCGCCGGGGACCTGCCGGGACCGCGCCGCGTCCTCATCTCTTCCATCGCCAGGCTCCACGGGCAGACAGCGCAGCGCCCGGTTATCAAAGTGCAGAGCCCGCAGGCTGGAGGGGGTGAGCGCTGCCCGCTTCATCATGCCCACTGCACCCAGTAGCAGAGCGTCCATGCGGGAGCCTGTCACTGCCGCCCAACATACACAGCCATGGAGTAGGCTGCGGGCCATCCGCGTGCCCAAGCACCAACAACACCCAGGTCACGTGTCTCAGGGCAGCCGTCAACACCGGGTCCTAGCGCCAGCAAATCCTCCAAATCACGTGGGCTGAGAGTCGGACGAGGAATTTACTAGTGCAGGGAAAAGGAAAGGCGTTGCCTGCAGCGACCAATCAGATCTCAGCTCTCGTTTTGAGAAGCACTTTGTAAAGGGAGAACAGGGACTTGATTGGTTGGATTTGGGAAGAACCAAAATAGCATAAAATGCAGTTTAAAAAAAAAAATAAAAATCATCAACGCTCTGCAGGCCTGCTGATTCTATCCCCATTTTTTCACACTAGTCTCTCTTTGCTTGGCCAGGCTCATCTTAGATCAGACTCCTGATGCGGTCAATGTGAAGAGTGGGTGATCCCACCACTCACAATATGTGCCGTCTGACTGAAAATCAAGCAGCACCTCACCCATCTGAAATAGTGTCGGTTCAACAAGGGATCGGTTCCAGAACAATGGATGGAGCTTACTTAGGACGAGAGGGTCAGTACTGCTGCGCCAATGAACAAAGGACACACAGAAAAGATAGGTCTTGTCGAGATTGGCGCTCCATAACAAGAAAAGGAGTATCTAGCCCGCTGGAGGTGAGGTGCCCTGGGGGACTGGAGAAGCCAGGAGAAGAGCGAGGAAGAGAAGATGCGGCAAGAAGACTGACGGGGGAGGAATAGGTAAGTATTTTTTATTTTTTTTCCCCCTAATGACAAAACCCCTTCAATTCAGTTTTTCTGTCCCTAAAAAGAGCCAGCTAGTTGGATCTCGCTATGTGTTCTACTCATCACAGCCCATTCGCTCTTCCGGCAGAGATTGTGTACGGGCTGCGATAGGCACTGCCTATGTCTGGGATTCTGATGTCACGGACGCGCACAGTGTGACTTTTCTTAAATTCCCCACCCAGTGCAGAGCCGGGGCTGCGTACTGAAACACTGCCTCTTCACACTGCCTGCGAATGGACAGCGTTTCATACACAGCCCTTCAAGATCTGCGCTTTATACATAGGCCGCAGCCCAGAATTCCGTCAGCCGGGGGGAGGGAGTTTAGTGATGTCTTGCTTGTGCCTATACAGAGCAGCCACAGCGCTAGTCTGAAAGAGCCCTTAAACACAGCAAATAGTGCAGCCGCAGCGCTACTTTTTCAGTTTAAACAACTGAAAGCTTTCCTTTTTTTGTTTGAAAACTGATTGAAAGAAACAGGAGGAGGGCCCAACATCCACGAGCAAAGAATCATAGCGATCCTCCGCTCACGGGATTAAAATCACGGCATGCTGCGATTCTCTGTGGTGAGCCCATCTATTAGATATGCTCATCTCGGAGACCTGTCAGTGCTCCCCCACAGCGGAATATTACTAGCAATATTCCGTCACAGCCGTAGAAAGTTAGCCTTAGGGTGCATTCACATGACCGTATATCAGCTGGGTTTATACGGCGTGTCTCTCTCTGGAGGGGGAGAAGGCTGGAAGAGCCGGGAGCAGTGCTCTGAGCTCCCGCCCCCTCTCTGCCTCCTCTCCACCCCCTCTGCACTATTTTCAATGAGGAGAGGCGGGATAGGGCAGAGCTAATTCCCAGGAACCTAGCCCCACCCCCATTCCACCTCCTCTCATTGCAAATAGTGCAGAGGGGCGGAGAGGAGGCAGAGAGGGGGCTCAGAGCACTGCTTCCAGCCTCCTCCCCCTGCAGAGAGAGACGCCGTATATCGGCTGGCGTGAAAACCCAGACGATATACGGTCGTCTGAATGTGCCCTTCTTGTGTGGAAAGGGGAATAAATGGTGACAAAATTCACATCTAAATGAAGTCTGGTTGTCATGAGCATATTTCAAATTCTCCAGTGTGTTTGGAAACAAATGCGCTGTGATGTGCCCGCAGCCGCGGGGGGGATTTTGTGTTCCAAGAAGAAAACAGAAACTTTTGTTGCAATTCTTTATTTGAATATAAATCACAAAGTTCCCCTAAAACCTTAAAAAAGGCACGCTGCGATTGCAAAAAATTGATACAAATGCTACAAAGCAGATGTACACCTTTTACTCAGGCAAATAAAACATTATGGCTTTACACTTTCAAGACGAGGACTGCCAATACAGGTACAGGCTTTATATATGTTACCAATCAGTTCAGCCATTTAAAAAGAAAAACAGCATATATGTCAAAGAAATAGACCACCACACTAGGAAGAACTTCTTGAGATTTGTAGGACCCCAACCTAAGTTAGTACCATTCATATATATGTAAATCTATATATCTATAGGAAGAAAGAAAAATAGAATCATAGGGGAAACAAGTTTAAATGGTTCTTCTACATACAGAGGTTTGTACTCCCGGGGCTTTACTGTAGATTACTGCAATTTTGCAAATTTTTTTTGTTGCACAACTTGTACAGGTGAAGAATACTACAACCATGTACTTCACCTGCACAAGCCGAGAATCAGGAAAACTTTACAAAATTGTGCAATTCACTGTGAAACTGCCGTGTGTACAGGTACCTTACATACCAGTTCAGACTATACACATGGAGGACATTGACGGATCGCACTTAGGTCGTCATCCACCATCAAGCCATTTCATTTAAAAGGGTTTGTTGTATAAAAACTAGAGTGCAAATTGTTTCACCCCATTTGTCACTATGTACTAGAATACATGCCACCAACTCAATCCGATGGCTGGCAAGGCAACAAAGCTCAAATCTGGGGAAGTGTCTCCGTTCAGATTATTGCCGAGCTTGACATTTCTGCTTAGGCTTAATCCACTCATATCAATTGGAATGGATGAAAATTTGTGGCACATTAATATTTATTGTGTATCCTGGATGCCCCACCCCTCAGAAATGCATTGCACATCAAATAAAATGCTCCACATTGGCTAGTAACGGAGTCAAGTATTCAGGAGATCAAAGTGTAGCATGTAGCCATGGTCAGCCTAAAGAGATTGGATCAGATGCAATTTGGGCAAAAGGTTGGGATTGTGCAAAAGAAAATAAGCTTTAGGCTGGGTTCACACGGGACGGATTTGCCATAGAAATTCCATGTGGCAAATCTGCCTGCGGCTCCTAATCCTGGGATTAGCCAGCCATGTGAACGAGATTTTGCAAAAATCTTGTCCACACGGGGTGGACAATCTGTCACGGCAAAGCCAGGCAGAAGCGGTGATGCGGTGCAGAATTGACTGCCACAGCATGTCAATTTTTTTTTCCGTTACAGCTTCACTCTTCTCTATGGGGAGAGAAAGCCGCAACGGAATGCCGACGGCCGTACCGCTCCAAAACCCGTGGTGAAATGCCGCGGGTTTTGAAGCTGCAGAAATCTCACGGCTTTTCGGTGCGGCGAAGTTGCGAGATTTCTGTGGGATTTCCGTCCAGTGGGAACCCAGCCTTAGTAATTAGTTGAATCCCCTACCTTGCCGTCTTTGTGTATGGGTCTGCAGCGGTGGCATCACGTCGACAATAAGTGACTGTTGCAGCCAATGACTAGCTTCAGCAGTGCACCAGTAATGGACTGCAGCGGTAAGAACGTGAAGATTGGCAGGGAGCAGCTTAAGGCTGGATTTACACGAATGTATATCGGCTCGGTTTTCACGCCGAGCCGATATATGTCGTCCTCATCTGCGGGGGGGGGGGATGGAAGAGCCAGGAGCAGGAACTGAGCTCCCGCCCCCTCTCTGCCTCCTCTCCGCCCCTCTGCACTATTTGCAATGGGGAGAGGCGGGACGGGGGCAGGGCTAATTCTCAGAACTTGGCCCCACCCCGTCCCGCCTCCTTTCATTGCAAATAGTGGAGAGGGGGCGGGAGCTCAGTTCCTACTCCTGGCTCTTCCATCCTCTCCCCCCCCCTGCAGATGAGGACGACGTATATCGTCTCGGCGTGAAAACCGAGCCGATATATGTTCGTGTGAATTCAGCCTAAAGTCGATACTGAAGCAGTGGTGGATGAAACCAGTAACCAAAAGTTTATTTTGACATGTTACACCATCCCCCGCCTTTGCCACAATTTGGACTGATTTTAGACAACCCCTTTACGAGAAATCATGGAAATATTTGTTGAAGGATAGAAATATCACATCACACAATGCAGCAAGATGGGACTAAACATGAAACCCTCATCAGAGGGATTAAGGCGGCACAGATATCTGCCAGATAAAAGTCTGTTGTTAGACAATCCGGGAATAAAAACCAGCACTATTTAATATATAATGCTTCTATTTGCAGGACGTTTGGTGCCACTCAGGTTGGGACCATTGTATCACATCCAGTTAAGCCTTGAATCATTGTTTTACAGCATCAAGTTAAGAGATATGAGTGATCAGAAGCCAGACTACTTACTGCAGAAGCTCTACACATCTGCGTATTAATCGAAGGCATGTTAGTTGTATATTACAGCTCTAAAAACCCACAATGCCTGATATTACAAAGGAAGAAAAACGGCGATCGCACAAGCTGCCCTCCATTCACACAGTGTTAAGAAATTCCTGAGACAGAAAAAGCACAAAATTTCAAAAAGTTAACATATTTCAAATAAGCAGACATATTAAAATATTTGGTCTACAACAAAAGCCATTCGGGACAACACAGACCACAACCAAGCACACGGTCTACTCCCATACAAAAGTACCGGCTGGGAACTTATGCAACAGGTTTACATGTCTTACAGTTAACAGATAATACAAGATAAACCTGCAAGAATTCAGGATAACAATAGGGCCTACTCCCAAAAGTACCAATCAACAGTTATCACCCATCCACAGGATAGGAAATGTATGGATGCTGGAGGAAAAGGTTGGAGAATAACCTCTCTAAAAGGAAAAGTTCACTTTTAAGACTTAGGACTAGAGATGAGCGAGCATACTCGCTAAGGACCATCACTCGATTGAGCATTGTCCTTAGCGAGCATCTCCCCGCTCAGAAGAAAAGGTTCGGCTGCCGGCGCGGGTGACAGGTGAGTTGCGGCAGTGAGCATGGGGGAGCAGGGGGAGGGGGGGGAGAGAGCTCTCCTCCGTTCCTCCCCGCTCTCCCCAGCCGCTCCCCGCCCGCCGCTGGCAGCTGGACCTTTTCTTTAGAGCGGGCAGGTACTCGCTAAGGGCAATGCTCGATCGAGTAATTGCCCTTAGCGAGTATGCTCACTCATCTCTACTTAGGACCCATTCAGAAGACTATATATGAAGGTTGTGTAATGTCCGTGTACACCATAAATAGCGCATAACCCATAAGAGCTGGTGAGGCTAGTCACATGGCCAATTGATTTTTCACACGGTCTAAAAAAGGACATTGCAGCATGTCCTATTCGAATCGGTCTTCATGGATGAGAACAACACATGGAATGTGCAGGGTCCATAGATATCAGATAACACAAAGACTGGCAGCCATGTGCTGTCCAATGCAAGTTGTGCCCAAGTTTCTCAGGTGCACCCTGCATAGGGCCATTCGAATCCAGTCTAAAGCTGGCCATGCACATAAGAGAATCATCGTCTGAAACGGGCCAAATCAATTGTCTGTTGACTACTCGTACAAATGATCCAACCATCATGGTAGACTAAATTTGCAGATCAGGGGAGGTACTGTATTAAAACAAAAACCACAATGGATTTACACAAGGTGGCACATGATCGGACTCATGCCACAAACATGCATTTTTTGACCCACAACAAGCAAGAAAAAAAAAAAAAAAGATACAACCTGATAGATCACATTTTTATCAAATAGTCTGCTGTTGGCCATCAGGACTGAACATTCACTTTTTTGAACAATCATCAATCACCATTTGTTTTATATGTATAGGTAGTTTTGGACTAAACACGCAGCTTATTAAAAGCAGTTGTCCGGGATTAGAGAGAACCATCAGTTTTCTTTCTAGCACAATGTCAATGTCACACCTGTCCATGAGAGGTGTCTGTCACTGCAGTTCAGCCCATTCACTTGGATGGGGAAAACCACAACACCACCCAAAACCTACAGGAGGATATGGTGCATTTTTTTCCCCATCCTGGACCACAAATTCATCATTGTTCCTCAATAGGATTCTAAATGGTGGGGTTGAAAGCAGACATTGGGGATCATAGCAGAGAATGCAGGAGTCATTGCATAGCAATGTCAGTGTTAACATCTCAAAGCATATAGATCAATGAAGAGATGGGGAAAAAGTACCTATAAAGCAGGTTGTTTGCCATTGACCATTATATTAAAAGAAGGTGGGATCTGTTCGTTCAAACAGAAAATAATTTTCGTATCTTGCTACAGGATGCAATTAAAGAAAGAAAATGGCATGGACCTAGCCCAAGACAAAACAGGGACTTCTATCAAACAGCGTTTTTTGTTAACCTCCAGTTGTAAAAGCACTTACATTTTGCCCATCAAGTGTTCAAAGTAAATTTCCCCCTTAAGTTAACACTTCATGTTGAGGAGGTTGTCCAAGTGTAAACTACTGATGGCCTATCCTCAGGGAAGCACATTCATAGTAGATCAATGGGGGTCCGCCATGTGGGATCCCAGCTGATCAGTTGTTTTTGAGCTGGAACACTGAGACGATTTCAACAGGAAGCAGACAGCTCTGTTCCCACTGCAGTGGACAAGCATGGCATTACAAGGTTCTCACTCATTTTAATGCCTGCAATACCAAGCCTGGCCACTACAGTGGGAATGGAGCCATTTGCTTTCTGCAGAAATCAGCTGTTCATATGGGGTCCCTTCTACTATTGATGACCTATCCTGAGGATAGGCAATTAATAGTTCACATCTGCACAGCCCGTTTAAGCATTCACTGAATAAGTCAACCAAAATTAAACTGAACATAAAAGTATATAGCAGATATTGCCAAAGAATCATCAACGGTGTACAAAAGGTGTTAATTACATCTCTTCATATCCCGCATCCCGTTTGATCAGAGTCATGCATGGGAGAGTAAAGTAACAATACTGTTCTGCTGCTAGATTTTTACTAATGACATTAACCCTTCGATAAGAATCATCATAATCAAGCTCTTAAACTGTCCTCCTCTATAAGACTTTGATGACAACAAATCAGCCCCATTACAGCTCCCACATAGGTTGTCAACAAGCTTTTCCAGACTACCTAATGGCAAATTTGACTCAATACATCACATATAGGCAGATTAGCCTTCCAAAGTCCAGAAGAGATCGGAGACATCCCCTGCAAGTTCCAGTAATAGGTGTACTTTTGGTCAAGACCGCTTTTCAAGACAATAGTAGAACAGTTAGAGCCCCATGGCGATTCTCATCTGTCTGGTTATGCCATTCTTCGCCAGTCTCATCTACCCAATTTATTCCGCCAAACTAAATAGGTATTGGTATTCAAGAAGAGCAGCTCTTCTGCCACAAAGTGGCAACATACAAGAGATGACTGAATCGGCTATGCACAAGTTGATTACGTATTGTTAAAGTATGCTGTGCAGTTGGTCCAAAAGAGAACAAGTGTAATATCCATTAAGATAAGAAGGTAACAAGAGTAATTCAGGAACGGATTATTTTTACGCAACCTCTACCCAAAAGAGTATTCATTAAATAGAAAGTGTAGATATAAAGTCTGTGATACATCCCGTGGATCATCCATGTAAAATATTAATTTGGTGCTCACTTTAGGAAGTAAATGTCACCATAACACAAAGATAGATCATTTTTAAGCCCCTGGACCAATGAATAATAATGTGAAGGTGATTTGGTATAACAAAAAGTGATGCCAGGTAGTTAAGCAATTTTATAAGACAAGTGAATGATTGAAAAGTGAATAAACTACTATATCTATGGACATCCCTTGTTCATTTACTAAATTCATATGCGTTTGCCATGGGTCTCGTAAGAGTCAGCTCTAGATAGAATGATGCATTTGATAAATAATACATACAAGCAGGGGGTAGATCAGAAAACCCTTCTAGTTGGTTAGTCCATCAAAATAGTCTTATGAAAAGGTCAGGTAAAAGAATGGTGGAAGCACTGCACCATAAAAAGCGTACTCTTTAAAAAAGTAATAGCCCTCAAAAATGACCAAAGATATGATTTTTCTGACGGGTTGGGATATTTGCAATGCCTGTTATGGTTTCATGTTCCCACTTTTGAGAGGCTATACTTAAGGTTCTTATCCTCCAAAACACAACAGTTTCTGCAGAAGCTGCCGTAGCTGCCATTTATTGTTGGTGCAATCGGATGGCAATGCAGTTTCTTGGCGATTTGTTGAGTCTAAATCCAGGACAGGTGGTGTGATCAGTAGCGCAGAAGATAATAACTAGCATCCATGAGTCGAAACCTAAAAAAATTCTAGATTCTCATTTGGTTCAGTCTTTGAAGGCAATACTGTGTAGCTGGCACTGAAAGAATAAGTTGGACAGTCCGTTTACTAAGACAAAAACAACCGTAACCGAGAAGTCCAAAAAACGTGACCTTTGCAGTGAAAGTAATAATCCTATTTAGGGCTGAGGGAGGAGGCACGCTGTAAGAAAAAGAGAAGTAGTAAGTACATGCAATACAAGGCTACTAGTAAACTAGGCTAGGCACTTTGTCCAAAAGCTATACTGTCCACCCATAATCACAGATAAAGAAGTACCGTATATACTCAAGTATTAGCCGACCCAAGTATAAGCCGAGTCAATAACTTGGCACAAAAAAAAAAAAATCAGTAAGACTTATTGACCTGAGTATAAGCCTAGCTATACTCTAGTATATATTAGGTAAAGAAAAAATGGAATCCTCACCTCCCAGCCAGCGTCTGTGTCCCCGGCGCTATGGTCTCTCCGGCGGTGCGGCAAGCTGCTTGAGAATTCTCCTTGCTGTCATCTCCTTGCTCTGCTTTAAATTCCCCCGTCGTCAGCGCTGTGATTGGATCGAGCGCCAGCCAATCACAGCGATTCAGTGATGTCATCCACTGAATGGTTGTGAATGATTGATTGGCTGGCCCTCAATCCAATCACCGTGCTTACCTACACAGTGCTGATGGCAGGGGAATTCAAAGCTGAGCATGGAGATGTAAGCGGGGAGTTTTCTCAAGCTGCTTGCCGCACCGCCGGGAAGACCATCGCGCCTGCGACACAGAAGCAGGCTGGTAGGTAAGTATTGCAGGGTTTGTTTTTTTTACCTCACTCGAGTATAAGCCGAGGGGGGCTTTTTCAGCATTAAAAAATGTGCCAAAAAACTAGGCTTATACTCGAGTATATATGGTAGTTACTCCAAAAAACAAGATGGAAATCATAAGTAGGAGCACAGCACTACCAGAAAATATATTAATTTTATCAGGAAAAAAAAAGAAAAAAAAAAAAAAAAGTTACACAAAAATAAAAAGAGAGGATTACAGCTAGAAGTTTTTCAAAATACTATATAAAACATTAAATACTGCAGTACCATTGAAAAATACAAGTTGTTCTGCCAAAAAAAAAAGCTCTTGGCTATATTGATTGAAAAAATAAAAAAGGTCATTCAAAGTGGGGAGGAAAAACAAAAATGGCAGCATCATTAGGAGGCTATACTACATTAAATACACACAGATATAAAAGGCTCATAGTGAGGAATACACAACTAGCCCAAGTATCGTCAATAGAAGCAGCCATAAATCAGAGATGCAGCCACCCCGACGTACGTTTATGTGGTTTCTTCTTCAGAGGAGGGTTATCATATGTGTCCCGATTAAATAGCAAGAGCTGCTCCATGTGATGACGACACTTTAATGGTGCTGCTTAGCATCATGGTGCCTGCGTTGTATTTACCGAAGTGTTACTACAACGGCACTCAAGCTTCCCCACAGATGCGAGGACTAGAAAAGGACACGGCACATATGCAGAACAGCTTTTTTGTGTTACTGCTTTTAGGCCTCATGTCCACGGGGAAAATCGGGCCCGCTACGGATTCTACATGTAGAATCTGCAGCGGGTCCCTCCTGCCCCGCGGACGTGAGCGCTGAAAATACAAATAAATAAGAATTTACCTATCCGTAGCGGGCGGCGAAGCTCTGCTCTTCCTCACGGCCGGATCTTCTTTTTCGGCCGGCGGATGAATTCCTGACGCCGGCGGCACGTCGCCGGCACGTCGTCGACGTGCCGCGCGCATGCGCCGGGCACATCCGCCGAGCCGAAGCAAGGGAGATGCGGCCGTGAGGAAGAGCAGAGCTTCCCGGCCCGCTGCGGGTGAGTAAATGCTTTAAATTCCTATTTTAGGTCTCCCGCGGATCCGGACGGCTTCCATAGGCTTCAATAGAAGCCCGCGGGAGCCGTCCCCGCGGGAGACCCGCACGAAAATGGAGCATGGTCCAGATTTTTTCATGCTCCATTTTTTTTTAAAATCCATTTTATTGACGATCCGCGGGTATTTATCTACCCGCGGGTGGTCAATGCATCCCTATGGGGTGCGGATCCGCGTGCAGGTAATCCGCTGCGGATCCTAAATCATATTTTGACCGTGGACATGAGCCCTTAGGGTTTTTTTTCATTTTTATCTTTGTTAGGCCCAATGCACACAGGCGGATTGGATTTGCGGAATCCGCACAGAAGATCCGCAGTTAAAGCCTCGTATAGGAAAGCTTGGGCATCCGCACCGCTAATGAAACACATGCAGATGCGATTTGCGGATTCCACGTGCGGAAAACAAATCGCAGCATGCTCCATTTTAGTGTGGATTCTGTGTGGACGGCTTCCATTGAAGTCAATAGAAGCCGTCAAATCCGCGGCCTGTCTGTAATTAACATTGCGACGGGCTGCGGATTCCACAAGAAAGCAGTTTAAAAATTTGAAAGGAAAAAAACAAAAACAAATAAACAACCTGTACTGTGCATGTGTACCGCCGGCACTTTCGCACGTCTGCAGTACAGAAGAAAAAAAAAGAAAAGACGATACAGGCAGGTACGCAGGGTTGCCGGCCGCAGGCAGGGTCGGATTCCATGCGGGATTCCCCATGCGGAATCCGTGTGTGCCCGTGGACATGAGGCCTTAATAAAAAAAAATATATTTTAGGGCTTTGTGATTTTTGTGCGATGCGTTTATAATATTAGAAAATCCTACTGACATTTGTGTAAAAAGAAACGCAACAATATTGCGATCGCAACTGTGTAGGAGCCCTTATGGTAGTGCTGCGCTCCTATCTGTTGTGTTTCTAGCATTAAGTAACTAGAATACACTGACTTACACACGCGAGGTCCCAAGTTACAAGATAAACACACATTTGTTTCATCGTCAGATTTACCTCATGATCTCTTGTATATTTACATCAGTATTCCAGTTCTTCTCGATCCCAGGTACATGCCCCATCCCGACAACGCCAACAACAATAGATGGGACACTTTTTCTAGGCTCAGCTAAATACAGAAAAGTGACAAATGTGAATACAAGAACTGCAAGAATATCAATGTTATCCATACTGAAGTAGAACTTGTTCTACCGTTTGTGAGACATAAAAACAAGGCAGACATTGGATACATTAAATACGAAGAAATCAGTCAAAAGAAAGTGAAACAAACCCGAAGCAAATGACTAAATATTACAGTTCTCATATTGCAATTGGAATCCTCAGGAGTTGGGTAAGAACTTCTGGCATGATTAGTGGTGCTCCTATAATCCCCCAGCACCACAGAGCATTGAAGACATGTAATCTTGTGGCTCTGCCTAAAACAACGTCTACAGTGGCAGTAGTACAGCAGTCGTTGCCATCATCACAGATGATAACACTGCTCTAATACTGCTGCAGAGAATGCCGTTTTAACCCCTTAACGACCAGCCCATAGTGTTTTTACGTCCTGCCCAAGTGGGCTTTATTCTCTGAGGACGTAAAAACATGCGTCCTACAGAGAATAAAGCCCCGTGGGCTATGGACGTGACAGCTCAATGCTGTCGGTGCCCGCAGGTAGCCGACAGCATGGAGCTGTCAACCTGGGCTGCGGGCAGTCCCCCCCGGCATTGCGATCGGCGCTATTCAATGGATAGGGCCGATTGCAATAAAGTGAAAAAAAAGGTTAAAAAAGTTAAAGATTCAGCTGCCCTGATGGATCGGATCCATCAGGGCAGCTGAAATTACTCACCCGGCTTCCCCGATGTCTGCCGCAGGTAAAAGGGTCCTCCGGGACCAGTCGCGGCTCTTCTGCGCATGCGCGCCAGAGGAATGACGTCATGCGCATGCGCAGAAGAATGGGAACCCCGGGGAGTTTAAAATCTCCTGGCTCCTGAAGGTGGCCGGCAACCAGGAGATGTCCCCGGGGGCCGCGGTGAGCGGTCCCCGGACCGCGATCGCCACTATCTAGTGGATAGCGACGATCGCGAAAAAGTTTTTAAAAAAGTAAAAATAAAGTTCATTTCACCTCCCCTCATGGATCTGATCCATGAGGGGAGGTGAAAATACTCACCCCTGGTCCTCAGCGGTGTCCCGGACTTCCGGGACCGGAGTCCCTTTCTGCGCATGCGCGCACGATGATTGACATCGGGCGCGTGCACAGAGGGGCTCGAGCCCCGGGAAATTTAAAATCCCTCTGCTCCTGGCTGCCATGTGTAGCCAAGAGCAGAGGGATGTCACTGCAAAGATGATCACTGTTATCCAATGGATAGCAGTGATCATTTAAAGTAAAAAGAAGTTCATAAAAGTTCAACAAAAAAAAAAAAAAAAGTTTAAACGCTTACATTTCATCTCCCCCCCATGGATCATATCCGTGAGGGAGGATGAAATTACGTACCTAAGGCCCCCGGATTTATCCGCGGACCTTACCACAGCTTCTGCGCATGCGGCCGTCGCCAAAGCGGCAGACGCATGCGCAAAAGAGGTGGATTGCCAGGATAACGTAAAATCTCCCTGCTCTTGGCTACAAAACTTAGCCAAGAGCCTGGAAATTTCACGGGGGGCCACGGTGAGCGGTTCCTGATCACGTGTTCGCCGTTATCCAATGGATAATGGCGATCACGTAAAAGTTTTTTTTTTAAAAACTTAGTTTCATCTCCCCTCACTGATGCGATCGGTGAGAGGAGATGAAACTTTTTACTGGAGGACTCCGTATTTGCACCCTGATGCGATCCTCATTCGTGAACTTACCCGGATTCTGCACATGCGACCGCCGGCGAAATACCAGACACATGCGCAAGAGTCGGGGAGCCCAGGAAACTTAAAATCCCCTTGCTCTCGGCGACCAACGGTTGCCGAGAGCCTGGAGCAGTGACGGGTGGCCTCGTTGAGCGGTCCCCGGTCACGTGATAAAAAGGTAGCGATCTACCTTAGGTCGGTCTCACATGACCGGATAGGAATTACGGATTCCGCATGCGTCTGATCCGTGGTATTACGCAGTTCAATCGCATTGGATTACACAATTAGTGGGGTCGGAACTGCGTAATCCACTCGCAGAAAAGAGAACGCAGCAGGTTCTATTTTACCACTGCTATCTATAGCATAGAGCCTATTGAGTCATTCCATGTCAAGTGGTCTAATGCTCCCCACCTTCATATCTCAGATTTTGTTCAAAATTTGTATATTACACGCCCATGGCATTAAAAGAAATTTCCCAAAGTTTTAGGTCTAAAACCTTGGGAAGTTTCTTTTGATACCATGGGCGTGTAATATATAAATTGTGAGCAAAATCTGAGATGTGAAAGTGGGGACTTTTTTCTTGTTTCAGACCACTTGACATGGAATGACTCTATTGTGCTCCATGGTCATGGATATACCCGCAGCCCATACGCAACTACCTTGTATACGGGCTGTGGGTACCAGTGTCATCGCTAAGCGACGGTGCGGGAAATCCAAACAAAAAAAAAATTTGTACTGCGAATGACTGCCAGGTGTGAGTAGGCAGTTATGCGCAGTACATTACGCGGCCGTACGCAGGGTCACAGCCGGGCTCACAGATGGGATTCGCTGCGGGCCTCCAGAAGCGGATTCCGCCTACGGCTGCGTGAGCCCGGCGTTATTCAGACCGCTATTAGTCATACGTATTTTTACAAGAAGCCGGGAACGCTCGCCTTCCTGCAGTTCCAGGAGCACCTTGTTGAGCGTCTTCTGTGTGAGACCGCCGCACCTCATCAAGCTTACGAAGACTCACGGAAAGCCACTTTTTACACCCTATACCCGCCACTGAGGTCAAGAAATGACCCCCAAAAAGCACGAGTGGAGGGTCTTACTGCCCCATGGGCCCATTCTAACCAGCCTCCGTAATTACCCCTGTCTTCGGAAATACCACACAGTTCACATTATTACTTTTATCTAAGATTTGCGAATGCCGAAAAGGGTGCAGAGGGGGGGGGGGGGGGGGATATTTTTAGGGAGTCAATTTTTATTCCGTACAAATAAGCAATGGGGCCTGGAGTTTATTCAGTTGTGCCCTGAAATCCAAGAAGTTTTCCCTTCTTTATAGGCCTTGCCATGGGTCCTGTAAGTAAATTAGGGTCACAAGGGTATGTTTCTGAACTCGGAACAAACGGGGGTATCCATTTTGGGGTGAAAGTCTTCATTCCTATGTACACTGTACAAAAAAACTGTTTTTAAATTTAAAAAATTGCCAAAAAGATTGAAAATCGTAACTTTTTCCTTCTGCTTTGCTTAGATTCATTCAAATACTGTGGGGTCAAAATACGCAGTACACCCCTAGATGAATTCGTTAGGGGGTCCAGTTTTCAAAATAGGGTCAGTTGAAGGGGTTCTTTATAGTTTTGGCCGCTCAATGGCTCTATAAGTGGGCAATGGGGCATGGAATTTATTCAGTTGTACCCTGAAATCCAACGGGTATTCCATTCATTGTAGCCCTAGCCATGTGTCCTGTAAGTCTATTAGGGCCACAATGGGTATGTTTCTGAACACGGGACAAACAGGGGTATTCATTTTGAGGTGAAAGTCTTCATTTATACATGTTCTGTACAAAAAAAAAAAAAACAGTTTTTAAATTGACGCAATAGCCCAAAAAATGAAAATCGTAATTTTTTCTTACTGCTTTGCTTAGATATATTCAAAAATTGTATGGTTAAAATACACAGTACACCCCTAGATAAATTTGTTAAGGCCTCTAGTTTTCAAAATGGGGTCATTTGTGGGGGTTCTCTATGGTTTTGGACGCTCAAGAACTCTACAAGTGGGCAATGTGGCCTAAAAGGACTTCAAGCAAAATCTATGTTCTGAAAGCCACCGATTACTCCTTTCTAGAGATGAGCGAGCGTACTCGGACAAGCACTACTCGCTCGAGTAATTTGCTTTATCCGAGTATCGCTGTGCTCGTCCCTGAAGATTCGGGTGCCGGCACGGAGCGGGGAGCTGCAGGGGAGAGCGGGGAGGAACGGAGGGGAGATCTTTCTCTCCCGCTCTCCCCTGCGACTCACCTGTCAGCCGCAGCGGCACCCGAATCTTCAGGGACGAGCACAGCGATATTCGGATAAAGCAAATTACTCGAGCGAGTAGTGCTTTTCCGAGTACGCTCGCTCATCTCTACTCCTTTCATTTTGGGCCCCGTTGTGCATGCGGACATAAGATTAGGGCCACAATGGGTATGTTCCTGAAAACAGCACAAACAGGGGTATCCATATTGGGGTGCAAGTCTTCCTTCATATGTGTGCTGTACAAAAAAAGCTGTTTTTAAAATGACAGAATTGCCAAAAAAATGAAAATCCTAATTTTTTCCTTTTGCTTTGCTTGAATTTATTTAAAAACTGTGGGGTCAAAATACACAGTTCACCCCTAGATAAATTCGTTAGGGAGTCTAGTTTTCAAAATGGGGTCATTTGTGGGGGTTCTATATGGTTTTGAGCGCTCAAGAACTCTACAAGTGGGCAATGGGGCCTAAAAGGACTTCAAGCAAAAATCTATGTTCTGAAAGCCACTATCTACTCCTTTCATTTTGGGCCCTGTTGTGCATCCAGACATAAGATTAGGGCCACAATGGGTATGTCTCTGAACACGGGACAAACAGGGGTATCCATTTTTGAGTGCAAGTCTTCATTCATATGTGTGCTGTACAAAAAAAGTAGTTTTTAAAATGACAGAATTGCCAAAAAAACGAAAATCACAATTTTTTTCCTTTTGCTTGGCTTGAATTCATTCAAAAACTGTCACAATATGCATTCCCCCCCTAGATAAATTCCTTAAGGGGTCTAGTTTTTAAAATGGGGTCATTTGTGGGGGTTTTCTATGGTTTTGGGCACTCAAGAACTCTACATGTGTGCTATGGGACCTAAAAGGACTTCAAGCCAAATTTCTGTTTTGAAAGACACTGACTACTGCTTTCATTTTGGGCCCCGTTGTGGACTCAGATATAACAATAGGGCCACAATGGGTATATTTCTGAACACGGGAGAAACACGGGTATCCATTTTGGGGTGTAAATCCTCATTTTCATGTAAACTATTGGAAAAAAATATGCCTTTAAAATGACAGATTTGCAAAAATATGAAATTTTACTTTTTCTCCTCTAAATTGAATTAATTCCTGAAAAAAAACTGTGGGGTCAAAATACTCATGACACCCCTCAGTGAATACACTAAGGGGTGTAGTTTTTAAAATGGGGTCATTTGTGGGGGTATCTATTATTCTGACACTCATGAGCCTTTCCAATCTTGGCTTGGTGTTCCTCAAAATGCTAAAAAGTAAATGTTAAATTTGTACGTCTCCTAAATGGTTAAAAAAAACGAAAAAAAAAAAAAAACCGTTTTTTCCAATGTGCCCCCAAAATAAAGTAAACGGGTGGAAATATATATCTTAGCAAAAATTTCTATATTATGTTTGCACATATTTAAGATATTGCAGTTGGAAATGTGAAAAAAATGAAGATTTTTTCAAAATGTTCCCAATTTTCGCGCTTTTAATAAATAAACACAAATTCTATCGGTCTTTTTTTTCCCTGCCTAAATGAAGTACAACATGTGGCGAAAAAACAATGTCAGAATCGTTAGGATATGCAAAACCTTTCTGGTGTTTTTCCATGTTAAAGTGACACATGTCAGATTTGCAAAACTTGGCCTGGTCATTAAGGCGCAAACAGGCTTGGTCACTAAGGGGTTAAGGCTGGTTTACACGGCCCGATGATTGCTTAAAAGGACAGTTTGAGCGACAGCTTTGAGCAATCATTTTGCATAAACTATTAACTAGCTACTCAGCAATTATGTGTGCAAATAAAGCCTTTGCTTAATGCAGTTAATAGCCGGAGGGCTCTTATCTGCATTCAGATCCTTTGTTCTCCATGGGAAACAATGCTATCAGCACTCCCCGTGGACAACTGCTGATAAGGCTGAACAATGATTTTTAGGTTTGACTGAATTTAACTATCAGCTTACATTGCCCGAAAAGCGCACGATGGGCGCACATTTAGACACTGATTATCGCTAGAACGATCGACGATTAGCGATCGGCTGGTGTAAATGGGCCTTTAGGCAGAGCCGCAAGCCTGTAGCTGCAGGGATGATTACAGGAGCACCACTGAAAGCAAGCCCAAAGCCCCTTGATGGGAAGCTGGGTCATTTGCATAAAGATATATCTCCAATAAAAAGTATTCTACAAAATTTCCATTTTCTGTTAAATAACCCCAGAAATGAAAAATACTTTTTCTACAAATCAGTCTTTACAATAAAAGGTCACGGTGATGACATGTCTTCTATCACTGCACAATTCTTTTAAGGACAAAACTGCAGTGAACCCATTATTACATTTATAGTTCCAGATTTTTGCTCCAGATACAAGTAGCAGGGCTAAATGTACTAAAAGGATCGTGACTAGAGATGAGCAAGTATACTCGCTAAAGGCAATTGCTCGAGCGAGCATTGCCTTTATCGAGTACCTGCCCGCTCGAGACGAAAGGTGCGGGTGCTGACGCGGGGGCGCGGTGAGTAGCGGCAGTCAGCAGGAGGGAGCGAGAGATCTCCCCTTCGTTCCACCCCGCTCTCCCCCGCCCACCGCCGGCACCCGAACCTTTTGCCTCGAGCGGGCAGGTACTCGCTAAGGGCAATGCTTGCTCGAGCAATTGCCTTTAGCGAGTATACTCGCTCATCTCTAATCGTGACCTGCGGCTGCTGCCAGAGGACGCATGGCAAATACGAATTTATACGGATACACCCAAACTCAAATCATGTTTATGAATCTATAAAACACAGCCGGGTGCAATGTTAAAGAGGTTAGGAGAAGCTGGTCATTACTTTCAGAGGCACGAGGTAGTTCAGTTTTTCTAGCGGCTTGCTTCAACATGTAGGTGAGATAAATATCTCTCTCGGAGACTATAGTGCGGTGCAGGTCAGGAAATTCACCAATCATCTCTGCCATCATCTGCTCCAACAAATCCTTCTGTTTACACTTCTCCACGTCATCCTCACTGAAACAAGAAATTCAAGTCAGACAACAAATTTAGATTACGGTACAGACACACACAAACCTGATCAGGAGTCTACCATTTACAGCTGCAAGCAAAATTATTCAACCCCCATTGCAAATTAGGCCTAGTTTACCAAATTTACATACTTTCAGCAGTTTGCAAATAATAAAAAAAAAATATATATAACATGTGATTTCTCCAAATTCAACTTTAACTTGCACAGTGAATTTGCACAGTACATAATATCAATTGCGTCAGATATGAATTCGGTGTTACATCTATAGCATGCTGTGCTGTAATTTACTTATAGTGCTAGCATTTTTTCATATGAATTGTCCGTGTACATAACAATAAAAAACTTTTAACGGTTAAACAAACTGTCTATGCCGGTTATTTAGATTATTCTGGTGTGAGGTTCCGTGTTTGTTATTTATTAAGAGGGGGGGGGGGGGAGCTAGGATATAGGTAGGAGAAGGAGGAGAGGATTGGATGGGGGGAGGGAGCAAAATAGAGAAGGTCTTGAGCCTAGAACTATAGTCTGTGGATAGAGTAGAGTTGGTGTCCAGCCAAACGCCCCATATCTCTTGATGTTTATTTGGACATCCTCTATTTTGGTATATAAGTTTCTCGTAGGAGATTACTGTGTTTACTGTCCGAACCCAGTATGAGATTGTGGGGACTCCCGCAGCCATCCAATGAGTGGCTATTGCCTTACGAGCCAGAAATAATGTTTTTTGGAGAAAGATGCGGATGTGATATGGCCACTCCTCCTCCTCCAGTAAGCCAAACAGAATTAACTTGGGGTCCATCCGGATATTGAAAAGAGGTGGTAATGGTGAAGTTTATGAAGGAGACTATCTCAGACCAGAATCTATTTATCGAGGGGAAATCCCATATCAAGTGCCAGAAGTTAGCTTCTGGCTGACGGCATCTATGGCATAAATTTGAGGGGGAGTTGCCCATTTTATGTAGTCGACTAGGAGTAAGATATGCTTGATGTATTATATATAACTGGATCAGTTTGTTGTTGACTGCAGGGGAGACTGAAAGATGAGATTTAGAGATGTCTATCCAGTCTTCAGGTGTTAAAGACGGGATGGAAATTTTCCATTTATCGTAGGCTGAGAGCGGGTTGTGGTCAGTTTTGGCTGAGAGGAGATGCGTATAGAGTGCCGAGATTAGGCCCTTGGGTCCTTGGGATCTGAGGATGCCAATTGTGGGGAATTTGGATATACGTGTAGAGGCAGGTGGGAATTGGGAGTTCAGATCGTGTCTCAGCTGTAAAAATCTAAATATCTGGAGTTGTGGGGATTGTAATTTTTCACGAAGTTGGTTAAATGTGGGGAGAGTCCCATCTGCACATATGTCTCCCACTGATTTCACCCCTAGAGATATCCAGTATTGAGGGTCCGGAACCGCCTGCAAGGCTGTGAAGCCGGGGTTGTTCCATAGGGGGAGTTCGGCTATCACTTCTTTATATTGTTGAATAGCTTTAACCTCTTTCCACACCCGTAGGGCGAGTTTGTGAAGTGGTAGTATATCAGAAGGATTGGTATGTTCTGGGAACTCTAGGAAATTTAGAAGGTTGTTCCCTTTCACTTGTTTTGCAAGAAGTTGGTCTGCTATGGGCATTTCCCGTTCCAGGACCCAGCTACGGATATTGCGCAGCTGTCTGGCCAGGTAGTAAAGCCGTAGGTCCGGAAGAGCCATCCCAGCTTGCTCTTTGGGTCTTTGTAGGGTCGAAAGGCTAAGTTTTGAGCGGGCGGAGTTCCAAATGAAAGATGTGATGTGGGAGTTGAGGGATTGAAATATACGCTTGGGGACATATATTGGCATATGTTGCAGTATATATAGGCATTTAGGTTGAATGGCCATCTTAACCAGGTTTATACGGCCGGCCACCGAAAGCGGTAGCTTAGACCATCTGCCAAATTTATTTATTTATTTTTTGATGTTTTTTATTAGTGGGTCAATATTATCTTTTATGGCGTTGTTTTGGTCTTGGGACATATATATCCCTAAATATTTAAATGTGGAGACCACGGCTAGGCCGTATCTGGCGACGCAGGGATCGTTTGTCGGGTTAAGATTTGTATATAGAATTGTGGACTTGGACCAGTTGACGTGCAGTCCAGATAGGTGGGAGAATTTGTCTATATGGGACATAGCATGGGAAAAGGAGGTTGTAGGGTTTGACAGAAAGAGAATGGTGTCGTCCGCATATAGGCCCACTTTACTCTCAATACCTGCCCATTTGATGCCAGTTATATCGGGGGTATTTCTCAACCGGATCGCCATAGCTTCTATGGCTATAGCAAATAGAGCTGGGGATAGCGGGCAGCCCTGACGGGTGCCCCTTGCGAGGTGAAACTCGGTAGATGGGATGCCATTTACTACTACATTAGCGCTTGGCGATTTGTAGACAGTTTTGACCCATTGTAAAAATAGGGGACCGAACCCAAATCGGATCAGACAGGCCTCCAGGAAAACCCACTCCAGTGAGTCAAAGGCCTTCATCATGTCCAGTGAGACCAGTGCCCAGGGCATGTCGAACTGTTTGCCCAGTTGGATCGCTGTTTGGACTCTACGTAAGTTAATCGTCGTAATTTCCCTGGCATAAAACCAGTCTGGTCAGGGTGTATAATAGATAGGATTACTTGATTTAGTCTGGTAGCTAGGAGTTTCGTTAGGATTTTATAGTCGGCATTTACCAGGGAAATGGGACGATAGGAACTGCAGTCTGTAGGGTCTTTATCTGGTTTCAAGATAACTATGATGGAAGCTCCGTAGAACGAGGGTGGGAGGGCTTTATCTAGTTGGGCCTGTTGTAGAGTCTCAAGTAATAGCGGGGCCATCTGTTCGGCATATTTCCGGTAAACTTCTATTGGGAGGCCGTCTGGGCCCGGGGCTTTGTTAAGTGCCATATCTTGGATTGTTTGCTGAATTTCCCCTAAAGGTGATTGGGGCCTCCAGGAACTCCACCTGTTCCTCGGACAGTGTTGGGAAATTCAGATCACTCAGTTTAGGATGTCTGACTTAGTGAAATTCGTAGGTGAGCTGTACAGGTTAGTGTAGAATTCTTTGAAGCAGTTTGTTATGGCTGGGGCATCTGTCAATTCCGCGCCATGTTGATCTTTTATCTTAAGGATCGTATTGGAGTGGTTCTCACGTTTGATCAGATTAGCCAACAGATGGCTGGATTGGTTACCCAGTTCGAAATAGTATTGTTTCACGAAGAATAATTTACGCTTGGCCTTGGCGTGGATCTGGTGTTTATAGAGGCGGGAAAGACTGAGCCATGTTTCTTTGTTAGAATCTGTGGGGCTATCTATGAATGCCTTTTCTGCCTCTAATGTTTTGGTTTCTATAGCTTTGTCTGCTTGGGAGGTCGTTTGTTTGCTGTATGAGATGGCTGATTTAAGGCACCCCCGGAGGTACGCCTTAAGGGTGTCCCATCTCAAGGCTGGGTGAGTATCGTTTCCATGGGCATCTAAGAAGAGGGATATATGGAATGGGGTTTGATCGTCAGTGCCTAGAAGTTTAAGCCAGAACGGATGTAGCTCCCAGGTGGGGATTATCTTAAGTTGGGGAAATTTCAATGTTAGAAGAATCGGGCTGTGGTCTGATATTCCGCGCGGGCAGTGTATTATATCTGAGAGGTAGATTGCCGTTTCTGTGGAGCTAAATATATAGTCGATTCTTGACAGGGCATTATGTCCAAGGGAGTGACAGGTAAATTCTAAGGTTTCAGGGTGATGCAACCGCCAGAGATCGACCCAGCCAACGCTCTCGGTCAGCTGCCACAAGGAGTTAGTGTTGACGACAGCATTAGTGGGTATGTGGAATCTGTCTCTGGCTGGGTCCATCACCTGATTAAAGTCTCCCATACAGATCACTCCTGCCAGGGGGTATTGGTTTTCAAAGGTTATGGCAGCCTGTAGGAGAGAGAGATTGTTGTGTGGTGGGTTGTAAATACAGAGAATGACAGACTCCAAACCCTATCTCGGCATACACGAATATTGATCTGCCCTCCGGGTCTCTGCGGATATTAATGGGATTCCATCTTAGGGAGTTATGTACGAGCAATGAGACGCCTCTGGAGGAGGAGGTGTGAAAAGAGTGGGCCGTCCATTGGACCCATGGTTTTTTAAGGGTATCGGCTTTGTCCTTGGTAAGGTGGGTCCTCCTGTAACCATACGATGTGTGGGTTGTTTTGTTTAATATAGGAGAAGATTTTCCTGCGCTTGAGGGCAGTGCCCAGGCCGCATACGTTCCAACTAAGATATGTTAAAGACATTAGTGTCGATGTGGTCATGGGGTTTAATCAGTGCGCCTATCCTTGTGGGAAAGGGGGGGGGAGGGGCTTTGCATACACAGAGCAATAAGTGTCATCGGCATAGACATTTTACAACAAACAACAAATGGTGTTTTAAAACAGTTTAAATCTTTAACTATTGGCCTCCTGTCTGGATATGAACATGGAAATCCAACATTTAGAATTCCAGTAAACCAAAAGACAGGAGACAAAAGAAATATCGAGCTACAAACTATCAGGTAGGTAGCTGGTGTTGTTGGAGAAGGGAAGTCCCAGTGGCCTATAGGTGGCTAGCTTTGTCGAGTGGACTTTGAGTGTTCGGTTAGGGTAGCCTTGTACCCCGGGGAAGTCCTAGACAGCAGGTTCACACCATGGGCGGCCGATCTGCCAACTTTGGGCCAGGGGGATAAAAGGTCGCCTCAGCCGTAGATCAGGTCAGTGCTCATATTTGTGAACATTATGGACTAAGGTCTCTTGGTGACGCAGGGTGCGTTCTGAGCCATCCCAGAGCTTCGGTGGGGGAATGTACGAAGATTGCCTTTCCCTCTGCGACAATGCGTAAGCGGGCCGGGTACGCCATTGAGTAGGGGATATTTCTAGTTTTGAATTTCTTCTTGATTTCCATAAAAGTGGCTCTCTGTTTTTGTAGGTCCGCGGAGAAGTCTGGAAATATAGATATCACTGAGTTATGTTTGAGTGGGCCTTTTAATCTGGCTTGGCGTAGGGCGGCGTCGCGGTCCCTGCAGTTTAGGATTCTTGCTAGAAACGGGCGTGGGGGTGCGCCCGGCTGTGGCAGTTTTGCCGGGACCCGATGGGCTCTCTCCACGGTAAAGTGGGCAGAGAAGGTGTCGTCACCTAGCAGTAGTTTCAGCCAGTTCTCCGCAAACAGTTCTGGTTGTGAGCCTTCAGATTTTTCAGGGAGGCCAATTATACGCAAGTTGTTGCGGCGCGAGCGGTTTTCTAGGTCGTCTGTTTTGGCTTGACAGTATTCCGCTGATCTTATGGCTTTCTGCACCGCCGCAGGGATTGGTCGCAGGGAATCTTCTACGTTCGAGATGCGATCTTCCATTTCATGCATCCTGCCTCGCATATTTTGTAGGTCTTGTCTCAGGAGAAGCACGTCCGATTTAATTTCTTCTATCTTGTCTGTAAGGGTGGACTTGCAGGTGTTGATTGCTTTCAGGAGTTGTCGCATAGTTGGTTCCGATGGTTGCCCAGATATAGTTTCGGTTTCCTTTGTTTGGGCTGGTCGCGTCGCCCAGGGAGTGTGGTCTGGAGTTTCAGTGCGTGAGAATTCTTTTAATTTTTCTGCAGCAGAGCCGCCTTTAGCGCGTGTGCTCATGTTGGCGGAGAGTTGGTTGACGTGTTTAACCGGAGATGTAGGCGGTAGGCTTGGTGGTAGAGACGTAGAGTGTTTTCGAGGGAGGTTGCTTGAGACTAAGGCAGGTTAGCCGATCAAAGAACGTAGGGGGGGGCCTTTAGTAAGGATTTAAGTTATCAAAGTCCCAGAGGGCCCAGTACCGCGAAGCCACGATAGTTAGGAGTTTAATACGTCAAAGATCCGTGTTGTGGATATTAAGAGATGCCGCTTAGGGCTCACATCAGTACGAATGGCCCGGTCGGAGAGTCGTTAAGTCGTGGCGAGTCCCCTTATAGCGAGCTGGGCTTAGAGCTAAGTCACAGAAAGGGGGACTATATTTTGGCGTGGTCCCTTTATGTCCGCTAGCTTTGGGCCCAGGCTAGTTCAGAGAGGCCAAAATAAGTAGTCTGGCTTCCGACCCCGCGCCCAGGTGTTGTCCCCTGGTCACTGTTTCACTTACGGTTTTGATGCCGGCTCCGCAGGGCCGGTTCTCGGTCGGCAGGTCGTTTCGTGCTCGACTCCCAGCCGAGCATAAGGAGCTGTCGTCTCACGGCGGCAGGAGAAACTGAGGCGGTGGAGCCGGTCGCTCAGCCCGGTCGCAGTCGCCAGCGGCGCTTGCAGCAGGTAATTTCACCGGAGCGGGAGGAGCAGCTCGTCACCTCCCCTTGACCGGGTCGCTCAGTGGCGCGGTCTCGCGGCGGCGGCAATGTGTCCCAGCGCTGCAGGGTAACTAGGAGAGATGTGGCCCGTGGGGCCGCTGGGTCGAGATGCCGGTGCGGGGCACCTTCAGGCACAGGGCCAGCTCTGGATCTGACGCTTTCTGCTCACGGTGTCCGAGCACGATCTATATGGAGTTGTTCTGCAGCAGCGGGAGTAGAGCAGCGGGTAGTCGGGCCAAACAGCCAGGCCAGGCGGGTCGCGGCCCCCTGAGGATCCACAGCGGCCAGTCCGCTCCTGGGGGGGGGCAGGGAGACAGTATCTCGCCGGGTATAGGGGGCTATAGTCCCACGGCACCGAGTAGGGTTAAGGCAGCTGGTTTGTCGGGGAGTTAATAGAGCCCCGGCCGCTAGCGGCGCCCGCGGCAGGCAGGCCGTGTCAGAGATATAGGAGCAGCCGCTCCTCTCCCCGCGGCCTCGCTCGGGCCGTCCAACGGCACCGCCTCACAGCCGTGGAAGGAAGGCTTGGCGCCGCAGGTCCCGGAAGGAGTCCACGAGCCCAGATGCAGGAGCGGGCACCCCCAGTCGTAAGGCCGGCCTAGAGCTGAGGTCTTTCGCCCTCGGTGTCCGGTCGGGCCGGTAAGTAACTGATCCGCAGCGGCGGGGGAGCTCCAAGTAGCCGGCCGGGTGACCCAGACCGGCAGGTTTAGGTCTCCGGCTGAGTCCGGCGCCGAGCGTTCTGCACCGGAGGATGGGGGAGAGGATCGACTTCGTCGTTCGGTCCGGTATGTAGATAAGGCAGCCGCCGCCTGGGGCGTCAGCAGTGGCGGGAAGGAGACAGGGCGTTGGTGCGGCCTCTCCTCTGGGTCGTCCCGCGGCTCCCTATGGCGTGTTCAGGGGGTTTATTCTGTCCCGGACTTGTCCCGGTTACTCACGGCAGGGTTTAGAAGTCCGTTTTGAGCTATCAGATCACCTTAAGGCCAGGATTTTGGCAGGATTTTATGATTTCCCTGAGAGCTCCTCTCACATGCGACTCTTCATGTTGGTCGCTGGCCAAGCCCCCCAAATTCAACTTTAAATGGCTCCTGCAGCCTCAGAATAAGGCCAGGCTAGCACGAGCAGATTTGAATTGAGTTTTACATGCATGTACAATACACAGTACATTGCGGCAATTCAAATGCATTGATTGTCACCATTACACTCAAACTAGCGTTTTTCATTATTGCATATAATACACAAGTAATAAAATAAAATAATGCAGTATGTTCCATCTTACTGCATATCACATGCGATAGAGCCCTATGGGTGCGTACTAATACGTATGTGCGGCATTTACACGCAACGTCATTGGGCAACAGAGTGGAAATAAAAAATAAAAAAAAAAAACAAAACAATGAAACCAGGAAGACTGCATGACAGCGTATGTGAGATATATGTTGTCATGCGCAGTGATACATCAGCTCACACCGCAGTGTACAACGCAGCGTTTTACCACATGCTTGTGTGAGCCTGGCCCTATTCAACCCCTTTATAAGTATCTTTAGTGTATAGACGGCCACCTTTTACTGCTGTGACAAGCTGCAAATGTAATGCATAGACAGGCATCAACTTCTGAGAGCATTTCTGAGCAATCCAAGCACATTCCTCATAGACAATTACCTCCAATTTAGTACGATTCTTGGCTTTGTATGCTGCGACTGCCTTCTTCAAGTCCCATCATAGATTTTCAATGGGGATCAAGTTAGGCAACTATGATGGCCACTCCAGAATCTTCCAGGATTTTTAAAACCAAAGCCTGGTTGAAGTTAAAGTATGCTTAGGACCTTCCAACAGGACAATAATCCTATGATGCCCATGCTTTAGCTTCCTCACTGAAGGCATGATTTTTTTTTTCCCCCAGGATTTCTTGATACTTGATTAAATCCACCTGGTCCTCTACATGCTGCAGATTTCCAGTGCAAGAGGAAGCTAAGCCACCCCAAAGCATCACAGAGCTACCATCATACTTTACTGTAGGGCTATTTCCGACGACCGTATATCGGCTGGGTATTCACACTGGCCGATATACGGCGTCTCTCTCTGCAGGGAGAGGAGGCTGGAAGAGTCGGGAGCAGTGCACTGAGCTCCTGCCCCCTCTCTGCCTCCTCTCCACCCCTCTGCACTATTTGCAATGAGGAGAGGTGGGACTGGGGCGGGGCTAAGTGCCGTGAATTAGCTCCGCCCCGCCTCCCCTGAAATAGCCTGTAGAGAGGAATTGCTTCATTCTTCCTCCTCCAGACATACCACTGATGCGAAGGCCTGAAAAGCTCCAATTTTGTTTTAATGCTTCACAGAACAGAATCTCCAAACTTCTGTGGCTTATTTGTATGATTTTGAGCAGATTGGAGTTCAGGCATGAAGAACTTCAGAGTTTCGTACAGACCTTAGGCTCCCCACACACTATCATATTTGGGGCTTGGTGTTGCTTATGTTAACCCACAGACATCAGATAGCCCCATTATAGAGCTATGAGACTATGCACATTGACGTTTTTTCACACTGAAAAAAAACTCATTGCATGTCCTATTTCTGTTCGACTGGTGCCCATGTGCTGTCTGATGAGAGTTGTGCCCAAACCTCTCAAACGCAACTTGCATTCATGGCTAGTGTGAGTCTAGCCGCTCTGTGCAAAAGGAAACCTTAGTGCCTGTTAGCACCAAATCTCGCTGCTGGTTGTTGGCAGTCACTCGAGGGTTTTGGATGACCTGCCTCATCAGGAATCTGGTGGCAGCTGGTGATGGCTTCTTCTGTTATCACATCCAGGTAGTGTGGCCACTGTTCCTTTAATTTTGAACTTGCAAACTATGCTTCCAACTGGAACTTTCAGTACTTTTGCTGTCTTTTTGTATCATTCTTCTTGTTTGCGCAAGGCAACGATCTCTTCTCAACTTTCTGGATCACTCTCTTGACTTAGACATATGCTAACATGCAATCAAATGTCACTGTCAACAAAACCCCAGCCAGTCCAGGTATTTGATGCGATTTATCTCAAGCACACCCGATGCAACTAATGAAGCCCTCGATTAGTTACATCATGTGTTCTTGAGATGACACCTAATTTACAAATGTGTGCTCTTATAAAGGATTATATTCATGGGGGTTGAATAATTCTGAAATTGCAGCAGTCATTAAAAGTTGTGTTTTGTCTTGAAATTGTGAGAAAGCACTTGTTATATTAGTTGTGTAGAGTTATTTAAATTGTTCTTGTATGTTTTTTGGCAAAAACTGTTGAAAGTTGGTAAATTTGGCAAAGAAACCTAATCTTCAATTAAGGCTGAATTTTGATAGCAACTGTATATGACAAATGTGTTGACATCTTCAAAATAAAACAAGCTTTTTGTACCTGATTGGGTCCGATAATGAGCAGAGGCCCCAGGCGAGCTTCACCTTCTGCCAAAATGAAAGTGCAGCAATGGCTCTCTTGAATGTTACAGGAATAGGCCTGTCACCCAGATGAAATTTGCAGAAAGGCACTTTGCTGGCCTGCAATTTTAGCAATATAATGCAACATTTTAGATATGATGGTTAAGACAAAGCATGTGTGTAAAATTATAAAAATACTATGTTTATAGCAAGCTTTCATACTTCTAGGGAGTGTCTAGTGCAGTACTGTTATGTATCACTATAGTTAATACTACACATCAGGTAGTATTCGAGGACTGAAAAAACTATAATAGATGCAAATACAAAAATAAGCAAAATATTCTGTTAATAATTGAAAGGTCAAATAAAAAAGTACTGCAAAATGCAAATAAAAAAAACAGACTTTTCCAACTATTAAACTTGCTTTATAAAAATCAGGAAAAAAATGTGCATAAAGGTTTATGTGTTCTGAAGTGTAAGAATAAGCCAGTGTGTACATGAGGAATAACACTATATATGTTTATTATACAACTTGGATCTTGCATTTTTACACTCTGCAGGCTATAGAACTAGTTTCCCATTCTCTCTGAGCTGGTGGAAGGAGACTGATGCTATAGTGTTGCAAATACAGAGCAAGAGAAAAGAGCAGATTCTGCCCTCTGTAGCAGACAAAGAGAAAAAAACTTTATCACGTAGATCAATATACAGAATTACCAAGTAGTGTCGATGTGATTGCAGTAGCTGCGGGAAGTAAATCATTGACCATTAGCTCCTGTAGCTCAATCCGTGTGAGTCGCTCTCCCTCCTCTTCATCCTCATCATAGATTCATTAACTGATCAGTGCCCACATCTACTATGCTTACCACGTTCATTAGAAGTTAGCTGTACAGTGCTTTGTATAGCCTGCAAGCCGTAATGAAGACTACAGCATTGCTTGAGAGAAATTAATGAGTCACTCTGGTGAAATTCTGTAACTATCTAACTAACCCCCAATATCTATCTCAGCTATCATTACTAGAGATGAGCGAGCGTAATCGGAAAAGCACTACTCGCTCGAGTAATTTGCTTTATCCGAGTATCGTTGTGCCCGTCCCTGAAGATTCGGGTGCCGCTGCGGCTGACAGGTGAGTCGCAGCGGGGAACAGGGCAGAGCGGGCGGGAGAGAGGGAGAAAAGATCTCCCCTCCGTTCCGCCCCGCTCTCCCCTGCAGCTCCCCGCTCCGTGCCGGCACCCGAATCTTCAGGGACGAGCACAGCGATACTCGGATAAAGCAAATTACTCGAGCGAGTAGTGCTTTTCCGAGTACGCTCGCTCATCTCTAATCATTACCTTGTTTTGTTATTTCTTTCTATCTTAAACTCTTGGAGTCCTTTTCTTAAGGTAGATCAAGTGTTGATTAAGAGGAAGGCAAAAAACCCAATGAGGTAGAAGCAGATTTTCCTCATTTAACCCTTTGCAATCCAATTTTGAATTCAGGGTTTCCTAGGGGGCTTTCTCTTTCTGCCATTATACAATGGCGCCATCTGCTGGCTAGAGCCAGTACTGTCGTATGGGACATGCTGGAGAGGCCCCTGACAACAGAGCGACCAATAATATACAGTAAGAATACCCTGCTGAATGTCTTCCAAAATCGGAGCTGTACAGCCTTCAATCAGAATGTTTTCAGACGTCAGACAGTGGATTGGAAAGGGTTTAGGGGAAAAAAAATTACTTCCCGACTCAAAGTCTGGATATCAGAATAATCCCTCGATCAAAAACCCTTCTGAAGTAATCCGTGACTATAACATGTAATGCTAGAACAGATTCCTCTCTTATCGAATGCACCATCACCACGTCCTCAGACAAAGTTCCATGGACTCACTGCTCTTACAGTAAAGAATCTCCTTTTATGTTGGTATAGAAAACGTCTTTGCTCTAGTGGTAGTGAATGCCCTCTTGTTACAGTCACAGTCCTGGGTATAGATTGCGTGAGAAATCTCTATATTGTGCTCTAATATATCCATACATGGTTAATAGGTCGCGCTCAGCCGTCTTTTTTCTAAAGTGGAAAAACCCCAATTTTGATAAACTCTCAAGGTATTGTAGTGCACCCATTAAATTTATTACTTCAGTTGCCATTGACGCTTTGGAAAAATAAAAAAGATACAAGATCCAATAACTACCGAGGTCCAGTCTAAAACTTACCTCCTCGTAGAAGCTAATCAGATTGTTTTGACAGGAGCTACCCCTTATAAACCCATGCTGATATGGAGCTATACAGCCAGTTTCCTCCTGGATGGCATCTCTCAAAAACTCTTCAAATATTTTATCCGCAATAGAAGTAAGACCTACTGGCCTGTAGTTTCCAGGCTCACTTTTCAACCCTTTTTTGAATATTGGCACCACACTGGTTATGCACCAATTCAGTGTAACAGACCCCATCACTATAGAGTCCTTAAATATAAGAAACAGACTGTCTATCACATGACTTAATTCTCTTAGAATCCAGGATTGTATGCCATCAGGACCCAGCAATTTGGCTATTTTAATCTTTTTAAGGAGGTCTGAACTTCTTCCGGGGTTAAAGTGTTGACATTTAGTGGAAAGTTTACTTTATCACACTGCATGCCATCTGACATTTCATTTTCCTCTGTGAATACACTAGATAAAAAAAAACTATTTACGGTAATAGATTTGCTTTCACCTCATCATCCTCTACAACTTTTCCTACATTATTCATTCAAGGGCCAACACTTTCAGTATTAATCTATTTACTATTTATATAGTTAAAGAACAGTTTAGTGTTAGTTTTACTCTCCTTGGCATTGAGTCTGTCTTCACCTCTGCTGCTTTTTACATAATTTATTTTTTTCCTTATAGTTTTTTAGTAGTTTAAACGCTTTTTTTTGTTGTTTATTGATTGCCCCCTTTACATCTTTACTGAGATACACTAGTTTTCTTCTATTCATAATTACTTTACTTCTGTAAGGTATGAACCGCTCACAGCAAGTAAGAGGTTTTAAACATTTGCCATTTGTTTGTACTCTTATTTGTGAGCACATTGTCCCAGTCAATATGGTTAAGGCCATCTCTAAGCCAATTGACCTTTGCCTTTCTAAAGTTTAGTATTTTTTTAGCTCCCAATAAAACTCCCTTTTGAAAGAAAAGTGGAAATTTATTAAAATATGGTGACTATTTCCCAAGTGCCCCCCAACCTGCACACCTATTATTCTGTCAGGCCTGTTGGTTAATATTAAGTCCAAAATGGTTGTCCCCCTAGTCGGGTCCTGTACAAGTTGGGTAAGGGGATTAGCTTTAGTTATTGACAGAACTGTTACCTTTATGAGATCTGCAGGTTTCATCTTCCCAGTTTAAATCCTGATAGTTAAAGGAGATGTCCCGCGCCGAAACGGGTTTTTTTTTTTTTTAACCCCCCCCCCGTTCGGCGCGAGACAACCCCGATGCAGGGGTTAAAAAAACCACCCGCACAGCGCTTACCTGAATCCCGGCGGTCCGGCGTCTTCATACTCACCTGCTGAAGATGGCCGCCGGGATCTTCTACCTTCGTGGACCGCAGCTCTTCTGTGCGGTCCACTGCCGATTCCAGCCTCCTGATTGGCTGGAATCGGCACGTGACGGGGCGGAGCTACACGGAGCCGCTCTCTGGCACGAGCGGCTCCATAGAAGACTGCTGAAGACCCGGACTGCGCAAGCGCGGCTAATTTGGCCATCGGAGGCCAAAAATTAGTCGGCTCCATGGAGACGAGGACGCTAGCAACGGAGCAGGTAAGTATAAAACTTTTTATAACTTCTGTATGGCTCATAATTAATGCACAATGTACATTACAAAGTGCATTATTATGGCCATGCAGAAGTGTATAGACCCACTTGCTGCCTCGGGACATCTCCTTTAAAGTTCTCCATAATTACCTCATTGTGATTTGCTGCTTCATCAATTTGCCTCAGTAACAGATTTTCAGTGGCTTCTGTTCTATTAGGTGGCTCATAGAAAACCCACATGTCCATCTCGCTCATATATATCTTACCATAGTGTGGCCTTTAAACAGGCTAGCTGCCTGATCATCTTGAACTACCATTCTACCATCAATCCCCACATTTGCCCCAGCGAGTGTCTTCTCAGTGAGCAGTAAACTCCTTTCCATGGTATGAATATATCTGTGTTGTAAGCTGCATCTTTAGATCCAGGATCTGGGCTTCCAAATACACAACATGCTCACATTTTGTACAGCAGTATGCACCCTCAAACAGCTATCTGGAAAGGACACAGGAAGTTCCACAGATGCAGTTTGATTGAGTAACACCGCCCCTAATTCATCACCTTGCAAAGCAGTGTGCTCTCAAATGATTCAGTTTTTCAGAAAGCATAAATTCCTGTGTGAACCCTACCACACAAACCTCTTAGAGGGAAACACACATTCCTATAACAGTTACTGGTGATGATTATCCTGCCCGTAATACTATTATAATGAAGGAGATCACAGCTCAGCCTCCTGACTGTATACTTCTAGGTCTGTAGCTTATTTAGATAAATACAGAAGGTAATGGCAGTATCTTCTCTGCAGGCAGAGATGGCACAGGCTGTAGTTGCTCATGCAATGTGCTGGTGCATCATGGGATTGATAGCACAGAATAATGAAAGAGAAAGCAAGCAAGGACATCTCTGCATCAAAAGGGTGCATTGTAAGCATCAGACAAGAGGCTGCACTACATTGGAAGGGACTACAATATACATAGGAGACGTCAGGGTGTGAAAGGCAATCGGGTGAGCAGGGCTGGGATGGAAAAATAAATAAAATATATATATTAAAAAAAAACCTCTTAATTCATATGCTTAGCAAACAATATATTGCTCATGGTATAAAAAAATGTAGTCTTTTTCTGTTATCAGTTCTTTAAGAGTACAAATTTATTGAACTCTGAACTTAAGTCTGAATTTTTTTTCCTCCCTCCTAATCTTTGTTGTGTCTTATGGTCAGATGCGACTTATCGTCCAAAAAGTACTCCAATTCTATAAATCAGTGTTTGGAGATGTGATAGCTGCTTTAGTGTCAGACTTATGTTGGGAAAAGGCGCATACAATTACTACTGGAACACAGGAACGTCAAGCTGTATAATGGGAGTCTCACCTCTTTGAAAGCCTCTCTGAACTCCCCACCAGGAGCCATTCCCAGCTGTTCAGTGATGTGAGCAGACACCTTCAGAAGAAGCATTTGCATGAGGCCGGACATGACTCCATTCTGGCACAAGTACAAAAGAGTGGAGGAAGAAAATAATGAAGCAGGCAGCAGTAAACAGATCATTCGATAATTATAAAAACGGTTGGCGATAAAATGGCAATTTTAAGAATTTTGCCAACGCAGAACTTTAGTGAGTAATCAAGATAGAAAGCTGTAAAGTATATAAAATAATATTGTATATAGAAAGCTAGTATTAAAGAGAACAGTGTTCTACTTCAGTGGTCAAGTGGACATTAAGAAAACACTATTCAGCCTACCGTCTACTCTAAGCCATAAACATCAGTGGCATTGCAGAAGGACTATTAAGTTTAAAGAGTACACCCCTTTGCATTTCACATGGCAGGAAGACATCACATTGATATACATGATGGCTGATCTTTTAAAAATACCTGTTTAATTGCTTGATGGAGTTTTTCCAGATTTATTTCTTTGGCTTCTTTGAGTAAGGTCTCTTCATCCATCTTTAACATGGACACTCGGTACTGACACAGTTCAACCACTACTACATCAGGCTGAACCTCTTGTATGGTCTAAAATAATTAGTGTTTAATAAAAAGAAAGTTCTTAAAAATACATTAATACACAACACTAATTAGTTATAGTCACTGATACTATTGAACATAGTTAAATATTTGTTATAGACACTCTAAAACCAGTCAGTCAAATTGAACTTAACCTCATAAAGGCCACTTTCACACTGTTTTACGATCAGCAACAATGCTGCTGCTGTATCATGTCCTGTCAACCAGTTTGTTGTAGGGGTAGTTGTTATACAACTGTTCCATAGCTGGTCCATTAGAGTGGGTCAGCTGACCACACTGCTGCAGCCCAGCCTTGTTTGGATAAGACTTCTTGATTGGCTGGCCTCTTTACTCCAGCAATGTGTTGTTGGTTATAACGTAAGCTTGGTGCAATTAAATCCAGTATCCCTTGTAGGCTTCTAGTATCTTGTTTCTTGTCTAGCTTTTGTTTCTCGTTACTGCAGTTTTGTTCCTTTGGTCATTTTCACTTTTTGCTTCTTGGCCTAGCAGTTGCCGTTTGGCTTTTCCTTGTTTGCATCTGCCTTTATCTTGCTTCTAAAGGTGCCCATACACATTAGATTAAAGTTGATTGACAATTTCAACCAAAACAATAGTTTATCATGTGAAATTTAAAAGGTGTTTTCCCAATAAAAAATCAGTGCTGGCAATGTGAAGATGAACCCAAGTTAAAAAAATAAATAAAATAAAATAAAAAAAACACCCAACATACATACTCGCCTCTTACTGCCACTCTGCTCTGGTCTTCAGTTTACATTTGCAGCAGCGGTCATGTGGGTTGCCAATAGAAACCCGGACAAGGATGTCATCAGGGGTGTCCCGTAAACCTACCTTGGGGCTTCTAAGCCACGTGACAGTTTTACAGAACGTCGCAAGGCCTTCTGGCCAGGTGAGATTACCTGTCAAGGGTCATAGCACCAGACCGCCAAAGTAGCAGTCCAACGCCATGAGGAGTATATTACTTTTCTATAGTTTTGGACATGAGTGGGAGGGAGAGACACAAACTATATAAAAGCAATAACTCACAAAACCACATTAATGATGAATGATCAATAACAGACTGTCATCATTTGAGAGAAGTCAATCACACCTAAAGTTTTATCTATAACAGTCAATATAGACTAAAATGTAAAAAGCTTCGTCTGTGAAATGATCATTCACCAGGCAGACACCTTCTTAATTGTTCAAGAGTTGCTTAAGCATCAGCCTACTTTTATCTAATGTGTATGGCCACCTTTAGTTCAACTTTGGTCCGCTGGGTTCTCTTGCCTTTGGGTATTCGTGTCCTCTCATTGTTGGTTAGGGTCAGTGGTTTAGATAAGGTTTCCATCAGGAATATCTGTAGGGATACCCAGGGACTGTGGTGTCTGATATTAGGGTCAACATCAGATTAGGGATAGACTAAAGAACCCCATACACAGACTAAGTGCATGAAAGCGGATATTTCAACCAAAATGATTGTTATGTGAAGTTTAATGATTGATCATATCAGTTGACCAATGACAGACTGTAATCAGCTAGTAAGAAGTCATCCACATTTGAATTATATGTCTGATGAGAGAGATTTAGTCCACTGAACATATCTGGCCAGTTTGAAGCACTATGGCAATATTGACCAAAACACCTATGAATACATCTCCAAAAGGATTGTACATGAGACGAGGCTTCTTTCAAGGCTTGTTCAAACATCAAACTACTTCTAACTAATATGAATGGCCACCTTTAGGGAAAACTTGACTTAGGGCGAGTTAGTTATTTGTTCATCATCAGCCATCTGCTCCATTATCTGATAACCATCATTATTCTCCATCTGCTTTATTATTTCACTACTCTCATCAACATCTATTTGTGTCATCTGGTTATATCACCATTCTGTTCCTGTCATCGGTTGAGGAATTCCTATTCTTGAGATCTGTTAGCCACTAGTGTTGATACCTCCTTCATATTATTGCTCATTCAACTTTCTGACTGTTACACAGTTCAACCGTACGGAAAATATAAGGGTATCCAAGTACTGGGAGACCGTACCCAAGAATAGCTGCAGCTATAGGTTAAGTCCAGTTCTGCTGCCTTATGGCCAGCCATCATTACAAGCTGCAGTAGCTTGGTCAGTTTTATTAAGCCGAAATCAGGATTCACAGGGGAAGGGGGGGGGGGGGGGGGGAGGAATCTTTCCATTATAATTTTACCCTCATCTAGGATCTATTCATGGACTCTCCTAATTTAGGCTTTCAAATACAGTTGCAAAACACACACACACAGAAACAAACAAAAAAAAACAAACTAGGTGGTGCCCAAAATGGGCTCTCAATTAATCAGGGGAGCAGAAAGCATCCTCTAGGTGCACAAGTGGCCACGGGTTTCAAGTGAAAAGTAGAAATACCTGAAACATAAAACGTTTCAGACTACAAAGCTACTGTGACGTCATGTCTATAATCCTACTGACCACACATTCACATAAAAAAACAAAACACACACAATGTAATATGTGCAAAAGTTTTTGGAGCATTAAACTGCTGGGTCACATGATGAGTACCTAATAAATGTACAAGTCACTGTTGGAATTCATACCTGATGTTTATCATGAAGCCAGATTCAGGATCCAATAAGCTTCCCTGCTTCGTACACCTTTCCTCAAAAACAAAAAACTCCAAGGGGAGGTGATTAAACTAACTCTCTTAATGCCTACAGAGGCCATAGAGCCCGCATGTTGTTCCAAATTAAATAAAGATATTATTAATAGAAGGCAGAAGTATGGGAGCTTTGAATGCAAAACAAGCAAAGAATTGACCAATTTTACTCATCTCTTTATCGACTACCTAAAACTCATAAAAATGCCTTTCTTTTCTCCTTCTGCCTAACTGTTGTGAGCATGGGATCCTGAAATAAAAGGCTGAGTATATAGGTAGACGGAGCACTGCAGCTAATGGTATGATGGGTTCCTGGATATCTTAAAGATTAGAGAGGAGCGAGTATACTCGCTAAGGCTAACTACTCGAGCGAGTAGTGCCTTAGCCAAATATCCTCCCGCTCGTCTGTAAAGAGTCGGCTGCCGGCGCGGGTGACAGGTGAGTTGCGGCGGTGAGCAGGGGGGAGAGAGAGATCTCCCCTCCATTCCTCCCCACTCTCCCCCGCCGGCCCCCGAATCTTTAGAGACGAGTGGGAGGATACTTGGCTAAGGCACTACTCGCCCGAGTAGTAAGCCTTAGCGAGTATACTCGCTCATCTCTATTAAAGATAGCATGGAGGTAGTCAAAAGGTTTCACCTGGGAAGAGAACTATTTGCGGCTTACTTATGATGCGACTCATTTTTATTGTAGTATACACCACCATTGGGCGTTAATATGGCTTCTTACCATCTAAACAGATCTAGTAGATATGATAGTGATCTACAGGAATTATTAGTGTGGATTATTAAAAAGACATTTCGGGGTTCAACTGGCAGTTTTATTTACAACTCACAGGAGCCGTTATGAGGTCCAGGTTCTCCCCAACTATGGCGGATCTATTAATGGCACAGTGGTTGGAGAAGGTAATTTTTACAATCCCCAATCCATAGAGGGAACACATCCTGTGGTATGGATGCTACATTGACAAGCTCATAATTTGGGGCCGTGGTATGGCTCCCCCATAGGATTTTGTTAACTACAATCTGAATTTCACTAGCCATATGAATGATCCACAAAATCAGTTTCTTTATAACCTTTTTGCAGATAAGGATAAAAAATAAAAAGGAATTACCGTATTTTTCGCTTTAAAAGACGCACCATATGATACGACGCACCTAGTTTTAGAGGTGGAAAATAGGGAAAAAATATTTTGAACTCCCCCAAACTAGGCAGGGAGGCATTAGAGGAGACAAAGAGCAGTAGTACCGCCTCAGAATGAAGTAGATACCACTAGGTTCACCTGCCATTCTGGATCCAGGGACAGCAGAGTGTAAGTGTAATGGTGATCTTATCACTTGTCATCCAGCTTTCCAGGAGCCCTGAATGCCATATCTGACTGGTTATAACAATGTATGTGCTATAAATACTTGCAAAACTTTGCAGCTGGCATTCAGGATCCTGGAAGAGCTGAGTGACAATGTAATGAGGATTCCATTAGTTGCCAGCCAACTTTTTAGGAACCCTGCATGGCATGCCTCATTAGGGCTCTTTCACATGAGTCCTGTTTGAGTGCTCAGATAGCCATGCTAAAACAGCGGGTCTGAGCATTAAATCACGTGAATACATAGCAGCCACGAGCACATCGCAGCTGCTATTAGCGAGTATAGCTCCACCTCTCTTTGCTGGACGGCTTCCATTGGAGTCGATGGGAGCTTCCAAAAATGAGCTGTCAAAACATAGTACATGTCCTACCTTTTGAGGCAAGAAATCTCCAATTGTGCTCGTGATTTTCGCGAGTGACCGCTGCTGCTCCTCTGCCCCACCAATCAGCTGTTAATATGGGCTCCATTGCTCTGTATGTGGTTCCACCGGGCAGCTGTGCAAGAAGGATGTGCGAATTTTGGCATGCTCACTGTATACGGTGCACAGACTTTTTGCCCCCGCAGTAGGCGTTTTCTAAAGCGAAGAATACGGTACTTCCCTGCATAAGAATGCAAAGAACCAATCACAGCCATCGCTTCATGGAGGAGGGGTTTATGAACCTCGTAACCAGAAAGTGATCCTGTGTAAGCAGACGAGGACTGCAGGAACCGTGCCAGGGCTCTGGAGAACAGTGTGAGGGACCTGGACCGCACCCGCTAGGTAAGTAAAACAAGACATTCCCTGAAAATAAGACTTAGCGCCTATTTTGGGCCAAAAATTAATATAAGACAGCGTCTTATTTCTTGGTAAAACACAGTATGAACAGAGCGTTATTAGAAGGGGAAAAAAAAAATCAAGTAGTCTGGAAAAGAAACTTATCTTCTTCTTTGGAATACTGTAGAGATTTTAAATCCATTAAACATCATTTTTACACTTATCTCCCCATTTTGAGACAGCATAACATTTACAACAGATATTGGATAAAGGAGTATTGTGTGTCCCCAAAAAGAGTCGGAACCTCTGCAATATGTTATCGATCTTACAGCAATAAGAAAACCTGGCTATCTCGAAAAGGGCTTTTCAAATGTGAAAGCAGACAATGCAGCAAGTATGGGTTGAAACCGGCTACATTCCATGCAACTGATGAAACGTCCACATTGACTATTAAATAGTTTATTATTTGTGATTCACAATACGTAGTTTATAGCATCTATTGGACGGAATGTAGGTTGGTGTATGTGGGCTGTACTGCCAGAAAACGGAGAACAAGAATGGCAAAACATATTCTTGCCAAGAAGAAAACCCAATAAAATCAAATCAAGAGCTGCAAAATAGGTTATAGAACACCACGTGGGCTGTACGGCCACTGACTAGTATGTAGGTATCGGCAGAGATAAAAACCCTCCAAGGGGAGGCGATTGGGGGAAGGGTGTACGAAGCAGGGAAGCTTATTGGATCTTGAAGCTGGGCACACCATATCCATCAGGCAGGAATTACAAGAGTGACTTGCTGTACATTAGTTACCCACCATAAGTGTAGTGCCCCAATAACTCTGCTGCCACATAAAATACATATTGTAGTCCACGTAGTGGGAACATTTGATTGGTCACTAGGATTTTGTATATACACACGCTGTCACATTGCTGCTTATGTGATGAACAAGTAGCTTTGTAGTCCGAAATGCGCATCTGAATATGTGCAGACCTTTTATAATCATATGTAACCTGTTCTATGCACATTTCTCAATAGAGAAGATCCCCTTGATGGAGCTGGTTTTTCCAGTTGCAAAATATACCTGAATTCCTTTCAGTAGCAATTAAAACCAGTGACCAAATAAGAAAAAAACAAAAAACGTATGAAATGGGGAAGCTTTACTTCCTCTTTAAAAGCCGGTCTGGCCCTTACCTTTACCACATCTTGTTTACTGCTGTCACTGAAGTGAGCCGTGCCCACAATGTATACTTTACTTCCCTCCTCTGTGCTCAGCTCCGTCACAGTTTCCGGAAGAGATGGACTTTTCTGTCTTTTCTTCATTTTCATCTCCCAAAGTATCCGAAAAGCATCAGCATCAGCTAAACAAACAATAGAAGGAAATCTAAGCAGAGGAAGGGCCACAGCATATGGCAGGATGAAGACCGCATGCACACTGGGAATTACAGAGAATTATTTATGCATCTAGCTATAGTCAACATGTAAACCTCTGCAGGTGCCATACCAGCCGGCTACGACCATATACTGAGTCCATAAGGTTACCTCACATGTGTTTGCACCCATTTTGTGGCTTTTATTTGAGTTGTAAAAAAATAAAATAAAAATAAATGATTCTTATGTGTCTTTTCTCAAGCATTTTTTGTTACTTTTATTTAAATTTTTTTTTTTTGAAACCAGTGTTTTGAAAAAATAAAAAAAAAATTCCAAGTTTTACTACAAGTAAAGACAAATGGCAAAAAAACCCAAAACATTCTGTTCATAGTGCACTTAATATTTCCGTATTCACTTCAGGTTAGTACCTGGCTGAACGGGGCTTTTTACAGAAAAAAAAAAAAAAAGACCAGGAAAGATATAGCAGAAAAAAATAAATAAATAAATAAAAAATAAAAAAATATAATAATAATAATAATAATAATAATAATAATAATAATAATAATGTCATGCTGGGACTCTCATGAATACCAGAAAAGGGGTCTCCCATTTCCCCGAGAGACTGTCAAAATTAATGGAGCAGTTCAAGCGCTAGGCAATCTCCAATGACCTCACACATATGAATGGGAGATAGCAGCGAGCGTGAACTCGGCTGTTTTCGCCACCTCAATTACATGAATAAAGCAGCGGCTGAGCATGTGGCTGACGTTCCATTCATTGTATCAGTCTCTCAAGGAGATATGGGAGTCTTGATCTAACAATTGCAGTTCCAGTAGTCGTACCCCACTAATCAGCTAGTTATCCCCTGTCCCAATGATAGGGTATAACTTAATCTTACCAGAATGCCCCTTTAATTATCTTAGGTTGTATTTAGCACTTTTTGTGCTGCTTTCTATTACATTTCGCCATGCCCTATTTAGTAAACACATGGTTTTGCCACGATCACAAAAATCCCCACAAAAAGAACTTCTGTGAAGGCACTCACGAGTAAAAAACACTAAAATAAAAATACATGGCAATTCCTCTATCAGTCTCATCTTTTCCTTTGATTCCACAGGGTGTCCGGAAATTGGTCACCGATTACAAAAATTCATGAAAATGAACCGGTACAGATAGAAAATAACTAATGACTTAAATACAGACCAACTCTGTATGCATGGTGAGAAAATAGGCGATATGGGCGCTTTTGTTGTAGGAACCCAAGAGCCCAGTGACTGCTACAGCAAAGGCTTATTACATCTGATTAGTGGATATGAACTGGTCTTCTCCATGTCTACCAGAAGATCGCCCATTTCCCCCTCTTCCTCACAATTCTGTCTTTAAGAAAAATGGCTGCAGAAGGAGCCTTCTCCTCCACCCTTGTTAAGCCCCATCCCATCAGCATTTACTGGCTGCAGATGGAAAACATTGGCAAAAAAGATCAAACGTAAAGGAAAGAAGAACCAACAAAAAACCCAGTGACTTCTGAATCCTACTGTATACTGACAGATGTTGTGTGGTACGTCCGAAGTATCATTTGGTCCATCTTCTGCCGTTTCCGATGCCGCCATCACCTCTGCGCCAACCTGGCAAGACAACACTCGTATGTATCGGTTGTATTTGGATACTGTTTTAAGGAAGAACAACTTAAAGCCCAGAAGCAAGAGGTGAATCGCAGCTACCATTCATACATTAAGGCTGTGTTCACACAAAGTGGTTGAAGTGCAGTTAAACTGCATGGGGGAAAAAAACGCAACAGAAAAACAATTTTTTGGGGGCAGTTTTTATCAAAACCACAGAGAGAGCCATAGCTAACAGTGCCGTTTTGGTTGCAGTTTTAGCCACATCTCAACCACCCCCCTGTGAATACAGCCTAAACATTGTACATACACATTGCAGATGAGTCCCAGTAATTACATGGGTTACCGCTAATGGGTGCCCTTCACGTATACTTGCCATGGTAATTAGTGGTAATCCATGTGCCGTTACCATAGCTCGGCTGCAAGGTGTACAGGCACTCTAAACGTGGCCCATGTTGTGCCCAGTGCTTTCCTCAGATAGAATATAAACTAGTGCCTTGATATTAAGATTATAGTAAAGCCTGCCAGGTTTAATAGTCTAGCTGCAATATTCAGGATGCAACATCGCTTGAGGTCAGGGAGCAACATGAGACGTTTTACTTCATGGTTGTGCGGAGAGAACCTGGTAAGACTCTGTTCACATCTGCCTTGAGCATTCCATGTTTCTGTACCGTTATGGGAAAGGTAGACAAATCAGTCACATGACCGCTGCCCATTATGTCCGACAGACCCCAAGAACAACAATGGGCTACATCAAGTTTCCATCATGGTGTCCAGAGTTTTACCGGAAAAATTAGTGCCACATTTTACAACATCTCTTATTTGCATTTTGGACTAAATCAGCAACAATGGATTGTGAACACAGCCGAAGGGAGGATGGATCATGTTTATTACCACTAAAGAGTTAAAAGATGATCGACTGCATATCTAGTCATCGCCTACAACTAATCAGGGAGGTTGCAAACTCAGGGATGTTTACCAATGGGGGGGGGACTGCTCATGTGCTTAACTTCATTCAAAAGGATGGCCGTCATAATCGTGCATCTCGCATAACTAGCGTGAGATTCTCGCTCATGTGCAAGTAGCCTTATGAAGGTTTTTGGTCCATTTAGCACTGGTGACTATGTAACGACCACACATGTATACATAGGCAGAAGTGACATATGTGAACTCTGCATATCTTGCACTTTCATATTGAGTAGATTTAGGGAATTTCCAAGAAGTACAGCCCTGTGCCTCATAGACAGTGACCAGGCCACAGCACCCTTCTGAGCTCTGCTGCCCCTTCGATCAGTTGACTAGTAGAAGTAGCGGAAGTTGGACCTCATCGGATACTGATGGTGTATCTTACACGGGCCAGATTTTTTTATTATACAAGATAGGTTTTGTGTAATGCAAATGTGTGAAAACCATCCCGAGACCACTGGCAGCCTTTTTCTATGTTATCGCATATGCAACCATTTATAACAACAGGCAGGGAAAAAGCTTTTTTATGATTAGCGGTCCTGGAATATACAAAGTGGGGCACAAAAATGAGCCCCGCACCGCACTGTTATGGAAGCTGGCCAAAAGAAAATTTGTGTTGCCCCTAGCAACCAATCACAGCACAGCTTTCATTTTACCTCAGCAGTATAAGAAATGAAAGGGGAGCTGTGATTGGTTGCTATGTGGAACCAAGATTACAGAGGAAGTCGGTGAGTTTTCGATTTTTAATTCCGCCAGTATTCATCGCCTGGTGCTGAAGAATGCTCAGGCAAAACGTCACTCAAATCAGAGCAGAACTGTGGATTTGTATCCGACACATTTGTGTGCGTTTTCTATATAAGATTGCCCAATGTGTAAAGAGATATGGATACAATATACAATTAGGAGAGTAGGAGTAGCTTACCTCTTGTGGTGGGCTGTCCTGCATTACAGAACAGATTTGTGCTTCAACCAGGAGCTTCACGTTTCGCCTGCATAACCACAAAGCCAACAGTTACTAATGTGAATTCCCTCAAGTGAACAGAATAGATCTGCATACAATATGTCCGGGTCTTGTAGGGCTGGTTTGGGAGTTTCACAAGTTATGAGAATAAATAGGTACAATAGGAAATGTCCACTTCCCCACAATACAACATGAAAGACTACTTCCATGCACTCCTCAGGTGCCCCACAGATGTAGTCACACAGGTGGAGGTGGCTCTCCCAGGTTCCACAGGATAGACTGACGGGCTACAGATCACCGCTGTTCACACTCCCCATTCAGTGCAGTCTCCAAGTATCTAAAGAGTATGGAACAGCTTAGTGCAGTCCAGCCGACGCAGGGACCGGGGCCATAAAACTCCTTTTATTATACTCATAAAGGTGATCAACAAACAGGCTTGTGAAATGAAACCGCCGATGTTCCACGTGGCAACAGTGCCAGGATAACTCCAGTGTGATACTGTCTTATTGTTTATACTCTCTCCTGTTTTAGGTGGACGCCCCTGGGATGAGTCAGTCGCTCCACCATAGCTATGTGAAATAACATTTTGTGAATGGACTTCCATAGCGCTGATACCTTGAATGCATCGCTTAAAGATTTGATGTCTATACTGCCTGATTAAGTTGCATTTGTAAGGATTTCATTATTACATACACTATCTATGTATATTATAATCTTACCATAGTGAGCAGATTTTGCACAGAAAGGCCCACCTGTGGCAATTGTATGCTATGCCCCAGATGAAATTAGAATTGGCTGGTTATTCTGGCCCTGCTTGCCACGTGGAACATCGGTGTTTTCATGTTATCTGCCTGTTTATGATTCATCTTTGTGAGTATAATAAACGTTTTATAGCCCTTGGTCTCAGTGTCAGCTGTACTGCACTAAGTTGTTTCGTATTCTTTGGAAACTGTCCTAAGTGAAGAGTGTCAGTTTATCCCGTGGAGCCTGGCAGAGTCATTTCCACCTGTGCGACTACATTTTTGAGGCACCTGAGGAAGGCATAATTGGTCTTTCAAGTTTCAGAAGTTAGACTAAAGGCCCATTTACACGGAGCGATGATCGCTCAAAGGACAGTTTCAGTGACAGCTTTGAGCGATCCTTTTGCATAAACTTTTAATTAGCTACTCAGCTACTTAAGAGCAATTAAGTGTGCAAATGAAGCCTTAGCTGAATGCAGTTAATAGCCCAAGGGTACTTATTTGCATTCAGCTCCTTTGTTCTCCAGTGGGAAACAATGCTATCAGCACTACCGGCGGAGAACTGCTGATAAGGCTGAACTACGATTTTTAGGTTGGACTGAATTCAACGATCAGCTAGCAGTGCACAATGGGCGCGTTTAGACGCAACTATGATTGCTTAAACGATTGCTTTTTAGCAATCTTTGAGCGATCATTGCTGTGTGTAAAAGGGCCTTAAAGCCTCATGCCCACAGGCGGGTCGGATTCCGCATGCAGGAGCCGCAGCTGAATCCGGCCCTGGCAGCAACAGAGCCCATGCGTACCTGCTTTTCTTTTTCTCTACTGCAGATAGTTCACACAGCTCGCCGTCAGACTTGCACAGTACAGTTTTGTTTTTTTTCAAACTCCCGCTTTTCCCACAGAATCTACGGCCTGTCCACAATGGCAATTGTGGATGGGCTGCAGGTCGGACGGCTTCCATTGACTCCAATGGAAGCTGTCCATGCAGGAACTGTAGTAAAATGGAGCATGCTGCAATTTTTCACCTGTGAGAGGAAACTGCAATTCGTTTCCGCTCGTGTGCATGAAGAATAATTTAACTATAGCATGCTATGGAATGGATGGCCACTCCGGATTCCTCAGCAAAACTAAGCCCGTGGGCATGAGGCAGATTGGTACTGCATATTACGGATGCACACAGTAGCATACACTTGTGTGAGACCAGCCTAACAAGAAAGGGGTACTTCAGGTGCAGCTCCCATTGAATTCAAAGTAAAAAAAGTTGCATACACCCCAAAGTTGGACGAACAATCTCAGCTCACCCTTCAAAAGAATAAATAAATACCCACACACATATCCATAGACAGAAAAACTTTTTTTTTAAAGTTATGACTTTCTGAATATGGCAATGCATTTTTTTCCTATACAAAACATGCCTTTACTGCGCAAAAAGTAGCAATGGAAAAAAAGAAGAAAAAAAAAAACTATATAAATTCGGTATCTGACCTAGAGAATAAAGCAACATGTCATTTCTAAGGATACTGGATGTTACAAGGAAGAAACAATGCCAGAGATGAACTTTGTGTTCAGCTAGCCTCCCCAAAAAGTAGTAAAAAGACATAAATAAGACATCTGTACTCCAAACAATACCGCTGAAAACATCAACTTATCTTGCAAAAAAAGTCATGTCGCCAGATGGAAATAATTAAGTCATGGCTCCCTGAATATGGGGAAAAAAACATTATTGGACAACTTATTTTACTGCAAAGTAGCAAAATATAAGAAAAACCTATATAATCACCGTAATCCCACTGACCCACAGAAGAAGGTCAGCGTGTCATTAACTCCTCATTGACAGGGCGTATGTGTACTTTAGTCACATAATACACAGTATATGTACGCGACTGAGATACACATTAAAAGTGTTGCAGATTTTTTTATGCACGTGAAAAGAAAAGAAAACCCAAGGACGCTCCCATTGATTTGCGCATGGCAGCGATATTTGCCTGCGTATGACAGCACATCTCACACACGCTCATGCACAGGCTTACTGGTTTCATTTTTTTCTTTTCAATTTCCCTTTTTGTCGCTTAGTGACACTGTGGATAAATGCTGCACATATAGCAAAAGAATTTATGGATTTTAATTGCCGCGTTGTACCACATATCATACGAGCATACATCACACGTAATATACAATTCAAATACGCTTGTGTGAGCCCGGCCTTAGTTGAATACCTTAAGAGGTGCAGTTACCACAGTGGGGTGCCATGTAAGGGGTTTCCACTGTACTGGCACGTCCGAGGCTCTGCAAATGGGACATGGTGCCCAAAATCCATTCCAACAAAATCTGGGCAACAAATAGCGCTTCTCTCCCCCCCGGATCAGCAATGCTGCTAAACGAACATGCTTAAAAACTTGTGCTGCTATTTCTTCCAGTTACGTTTCGTTTTGGAACTAAAACTACATATTATTGGAATTTTTTTGCGTTTTCCATTTTCATGGACCAGTTACAAATTCCACATAAGATTGTGAGGTCAAAATGCTCATTACATTCCTGGATTAATTCCTTGGGTGGTTCTGCTTCCAAAATAAAGTCAATTTTTTGAATTTTCCCACTAAACTTTAGGGGTCCTGTCCATGTTTTTCCAGTAAAATCTGTGGTCAACGTGCTAAATGGTGCTACTTTCCTGCCCGAACTGCAGTTTATGCCCACATGAGGCAGGAAATGGTGCTTTTGCTCCTTCTGCCCCTAGTGAGAATATAGAATTTGGGTCCACATCTACTTTTTATTGGAAAAAGTAAATTGTAATTTTTCATTCTCGTAGGCCAATGTGATACGAAAAACTATCAAATGATCACACCACCGTGCCTCAATGAATTCTTTAAGGGGTGTAGTTTCCAAAATGGGGTCTTTTGAGGGGTGTTTATGTCTTGGAACCTCAACTAGTGCCTGGAAAAAGTCCTAATAAAAGGGAGGCTGCAAAACCCACAAAGTGCTCCTTCATTTCTGAGATGCGGTAAAGGTTACCTATTAGCCATTTTGTATGGTATGACAGTCTCAGGCTTGCTACACAAAGGGGAGCGCGATATCGGGCTGTGAAATTCGGTCCAATATCGCGCTTGTGAACGTGCGATTTACCCACGGATGCGAGGCGTTTCTACAGGCAAGAACACATCCCATCTGTGACATTCAGATCTTCTTGCACGAGTTTCCCGTGCGATAGAGGATTGGTAGGCTTTCCAACTGATTTGAATGGAAAACCTCACATCGCACACCATGTGATGCATTAAAGGTCCCATTGAAATCAATGGGCGATGTGTTCCGAGGAACGCGGAGAGATAGGACGTGCCGCTCGTGTATATGACTCTTCAAAAGAATGGTGTTCATAGTCACGCAAGATTTGTGCATCTCGTGGCCTTAAGTGCCATTTAGACAACGATTATCACTCAAAAGCAGTCTTTTGAGTGATAATCGTTGTGTCTAAACGCACGGCCATCGTGCAGTTTTCGTTAATGATTTGCTCATCGTTATCTTTCAGCTAGCTGAAAGACAACAATGAGTCATCAGGACAGCACGCTGAGTTCTCAGCGGGATACCGCATATACTATTGTTTCAGCTGGTATCCCGCTGTATACCAGCTGAGCGCTCTATGAACACAGCAAGAATATGCAGAAGACTGCGCTCCAGGTGTGTTCTGCATACCCTGCTTGGAGCACTCAGCAGGATACCAGCTGAGCACTCCGAGAACACAGCAGCTGTATACAGAAGACAGCGCTCCAGCTGTCTTCTGTATACAGCGGGAGCCTTCATTTACATACTAATAAGCTCTAAAGTTGATAGCTACTTAAGATCTTATGCAAAGTGAACACTCAAAACTGTCACTCAAACTGCCGTTTGAGCGAATTTTGGGCGATCATCTTGCCGTGTAAATGCACACAATGATTATCGCTCAAAAGATTGCCTTTGAGCAAATTTTGAGTGTTAATCGTTGTGTCTAAATGGGCCTTTACAAGCAGACAATTTCAGATGTTAAAAAAAGTTTTTGAAGTTTTAACAGTGGGAGAGGTGCAGCTTTTCAGCGATCATTTTTAGGGTGCAGCCTGGCAATTAGCACCCCACCATCCTTAAAATGCCAGGCACCTTAGCAGAACACAACAAAACCCATTATAATACAATGAGGTCCATCATGCAATGGATCCAAAACTGCACCATGGTTTCAGCATCCAGACCCATGATGATCAGCTGATTGATTGCAGGGGCTTACAGGGGTTATGTAGTTGGAAACCTCCTTTAAAAGGGAATACATAACCTTTGCAGTATTAGGTTTGGCAATGGTTTTCAAAATATCTCATTCCCAGACACACTATGGGTAATTAAGGAACTAATAGCCTGCTCTGTGGACCAGATCCCATAGCAGGTGTATAACCAAAGATCATCTTATACAAGTCACATATAGGAAGAGAACCAAGACACAGGCAGACTCACAGACAGAAGCGAGCAGTGATGTGAATATTCTACAGGGTCCTGCACAGAACGCCGGTACTAGGCCATAATGCAGAACTATCGGCCCTCCGTCATCATGTTGTGCGTTTAGCACACACTATTCAGGAAGATACCTCCAAGATACAGCGTTGTACTGGGGCAGGTCACCATTTTTATTTTTCACAAAGAGAAAAAATTGCCTTATTGAAGATCCATGTGACACGGATTCCTTATATTGCCAAATCTTATAGTCAGAAGGGTAGTATACTCTTTATTTGCCTTATACAAGGGCATTATGATTGAATCTTCCCAATCTCTTAGGTTCCTGCTACATCAGTGGCTGATGGTAGTGCTCACGTTTTCCCAATTGCCAGGCTGAAGCTGCAAGTACCGGTGCAGCCCAACAATTAGCACTATTACATCGACCACACTTCTGTAGAATCAATGGATCATACAGTGATATGATTGTATTAACTCTTAAGGGGGTTATCCCAAGATTTGAACTCACTGCCTAGCCACAGGACAATAGATCAGAGTCTGATCTGTGCAGATCCGACCACTTGGAACCCCTCTTGATCAAAATAACAAGGTCCATCTCCTCACCAAGCAGTGATGCTGTGGCTGAGCACTTAAAACAATATTTCTTAGGGGGGAAAGGATGAAGCGGGGGGAAAACTGATTTTTCACCTTTTTTTTCCTCCCGCAAGCAATAAAAAAATCCTTTTATCAAAGACGTGCAGTGAACCCGCTGCGGATAATCTGCATGAAAAATCCTCGTGTGCCGAGGCCTGATAGTGGATTTATATAGGTTTTATGTTAACTTCTTTTTTTCGTCTAGTGCAAAATCAATCATTTGCTTTTGTGTCACCGCATTTAACGACCTAGAACATGTTTTGTGAAAGCTTAGTTTTTGCAGAATGACCCGTGCTCAGTACGGTTTTGAGGTAGATACAGTTTTTGATTACTTTTTATTCCTAATTTTGGAAGACTAAGAACAGAAATTAAAAAAAAAAAAAAAAAAAAAAAAAAGAGGACAGCTATTCTGTGATTGCCACCTTTTTACACTTTACAGAACACATTTGGGTCATTACAGATGCGACAACCATTTATGTAATATGTAGTTTATTATGTAATAAAAGTTTAAGTTTCTTTTTACTCAGGATTTTAATTTCTAAACATCTTCTTTGGATTGCTATACTTTTATTAGTCCTGCTAGGGACAAGATTATGCAATCATTTAATGCCTGCAATAATACACTGCAATACTTCTGTATAAAATGAACAGGCAGCCTACGAGGCCCTGACTTAGGGCTCAAGTCCACGACCGTGTTTACACCACATATTACGCATCCGTTGCATGGAGGTGTGATACACATTGAATGGAGTCAATGAAAGTCAACGGACTTTCATTGATACGTGTAGACTAGAGATGAACGAGTATACTCGCTAAGGCACATTACTCGAGTGAGTAGTGCCTTAGCCGAGTATCTCCCCACTCGTCTCTAAAGATTCGGGGACCGGCGGGGAGATCTCTCTCTCGCTCTCTCCACCCCGCAACTCACCTGTCACCGGCGCCAGCCCCCGAATCTTTAGAGACGAGCGGGGAGATACTCGGCTAAGGCACTACTCGCTCGAGTAAAGTGCCTTAGCGAGTATGCTCGCTCATCTCTAATGTAGACACTTACGTGCGCAGCGTGAGCCCTATACATTTGTATAGGCTGCGTAGGATACGCTGTTCATATGCAATACATTGTGTATGTGCAGCGTTTTCTGAAACGGAATGGGGGATTTAAAAAAAAAAAAAAAAAAAAGGCACACTTCGCATATCCGTGTGATACTCAGGCATGTGCAGTGCCATACGCTGTCCCTCCCGGTCTTTCTGCAGGCAGAGCGTATGGTTACAAAATGGGTAAAATGCTGTGGCGGACCGGCAGCGTTTTCTGCATACGCCCGTGGACATGAGCTCTTAGGCAGGGCCATGGGCTTAACTACCAAGGCCACAGACATAGCAGGTGCTAGGCATCCCAACGACTAAGGGAGCCCATTTCTACTCAGACATAGTAATAATCACTGTATTACGACATCACGTGTAAACGTCTGCTTTCACGCCTCCATCAAGGGCTCTGTTTGGGGGCAGGAAAAGGGGAATTCCTTGGCCCAATTGCTCCGTCTTGTGACGGAGCCGAACAAACCCCATTCACTATAATGGGGTCTGTTTGGTTTCTGCTCAGCATTTTACCGGAAGAAGTGACGCATGGAGCGCTTCTCCATTCCGGTATTTTATGCCGGATCTACAATGGAAGATATGAATCCGGCATGTGTGTTTTTTCACTATGGGAGATGTCAGACTGTACACGGTGACTTTTCTGCATGTATTACACCCGCGCTATAATGTCATGGTGTACTTTACCAGTACATTAGTATGGAGGGAGAGTTATAAGACGGTCTGTTGCCCATAGCAACCAATCACAGCTCAGCTTTCATTTCATGGTGCTCTTGAAAAGTAAAAGCTGTGATGTGATTGGTTACCATGGGCAACAAAGATTATATTTTCTCACTTGAAGCCCCATTTGCTTCCATTGTTGGGATTTTCGGCGCAGTGCGTGACCTCACCATTACGTAATATTCTGGCTGATGATATTAGTCATTCGCATGCGCAGTCTCCAATGTATTTAGGATCAGCGACTTCACAAGCCCCATTCCAGAAGGGCAAATATAAACTTCACTGCCAGCAGACAAACAGACAGGAGTCCGAGCTGCTATGGATGCCAGCCATGATCATTCATCAGCAGGGCACTGGCAGGGCCACTATGGGCACACAGCCCCACCTCCTCCTGTAGAAGTTCCGGCTAGCAGGGTCATTCCCCGGGGAACACTTTATATAAGTTCCATGATTGCAGCAACTGCGGGCGGCCACCATGCTGCAGGTAAGTTCTACTATCAGCCACAACTTCAGAGAACTTGGCCAGAACAGCACGCGCACTTCCCCTCCCGCAGAGCTGGTCGGGCGCACAACACCTGTGGCCCGCGGCTGGGGCGCTGGGAGCCCCGATCCCTACAGACACTACTGAATGCAGGACGGCACACACTCACTGAGTCCGAGAAGAGAAGATCCCCACTCCTGATGCCTCTCACTATGTGTGATCCCCGGGTAGACACTCAGCTGGAGCTAGAGCACGGCACAACATGCTGCACTAGTCATCTCTCCGGAGGGGAGCCAGGAGCGGCGACAGCATTGCTTCATGGGAACTGTAGTTCTTACTCAAAGAGAAGCGCTCGTCCTGTGGTGAAGATCATCCAGCTAGAACTTCAACACCCAACATGCCTAGCGGCGCAGGCTCAGCTGTGAGGGAGCTTCCAGTCAGAGAAGCCGCTGTCAGCAGAACTTGCAGCCAATCAGAAGCGGAGCAGGACTAGTGGAGTAAATGGGCGGGGAAAGGTAGTGCAGGGTCATATGTGTGGTGACGTCAGAGGGTCACCGTGTGACTGACGGCTTGTGCTAGCTCCTAGTAGGTAAAGGACCTTTTCATGATGTCATGTCTACGTGGTCACGTGTGTGGGCGGAGTCAGCTAGGAGGGCGTTCGCCTGGGGAGGGAGGAATTTGATGACGCTGTATTTGGAGACGTGAACTAGTCCGCATTGTACGGCGTGTAAAGTGCCCCCTGCAGGTTACACTATATACTGCATATGGTACAGTTATGTGTGTTACAGTGTGTGACCGCCATGACACAAAGGTGTATGATGTATAGGAGGGATACCCAGAGCAAGCAGGAACCTCCTTCTGGTACAGGCTGCTCTAGGTATCTGACGTGGCTCACGGTTTTTCCCCACAATTATTTATTTTTCACCTATTGTGTGATGGCCGATTCATATGAACAATGCTCATTTGTTTCCTTCATGTGAGTGCACTCAGAATTTGTGACACGGTCATGTGATGATACACTGATGCATCATGGGATTGCTAGCAAACACTAGTCAGGGGAAAATAATAAATCAAGATGATGCCTGATAAGCATCAGACAAGGGCTGCACTGCATGGAAGTGGCTGCAGTATACAGTGGTGCAGGGATAGAATTTTTTTTTTCTGGAGTGGCCCTTTAATCCCTTAACGACGCAAGACATAAGGTTACGTCCACGCACGTTCGGGATGTGTATGGAGGGAGAATGCAGAGTGATCTTCCTCCATACCATGTGAGCGGCAACCGTTTCTTACAGCCAGCACCCACCCGCAAAAGCTGTGCGGCTGATCGGAGCTGTTAACCCTTTAAAATTTTGACAACGACATTTAAATCACCCGGTCCCATAAGACTCCCCATGATGAGATCGCCGGAAGCCGCGCGGGTGTCATGGCAGCCGAGGGCCTTCTGAATGCCTGCCCGATCGCAGTATGATGTAATGCTATGCAGAGGCGTAATTTCAAGCTTCTGAGCCCCAATGCAAAACCTGTAACAGGGTCCCCAACTATAATGCTTTATTCATAGTACTGGGTTCCCTATATGGAGAAAAGAGGCCTTATGAGTCCTCTAAGGCTACAGGGCCCGGGTGCAACCGCCTCCCCTATAGTTACGCCCCTGATGCTATGGCATTACATCATACTGCAGAGGCGATCAAAGCATTGCAAGTTCTTGTCCCCTCTGAGGACTAAAAAAAATTAGTAAAAAAAAAGTTTTACTAATTATTTTAAAAAGTAATAAAAGTAAAACAATAACCCTTTTGTCATATTTATAACGAAATAATCTAAATAATAATACAAAAATACATATTTGGTATCACTGTGTGTGTAAAAGTCCGATCTATCAAGGTAACACATTATTTACTCCTCATGGTGAACGTCGTCAGAGAAAAACATAACACCAGAATTGTACTTTTTTGGTCATACCTGTCTCCAAAAAAAAATTAAGTAAAAGCAATCAAAAAGTCGTATTTACTCCAGAATGGTACCAACAGAAGCTACAGGACATCCCGCACAAAATGGGCCCTCGCACAGCTATGTTGACGAAAAAATGAAAAAATTATAGCTGTCAGAAGATGGTGGCAGAAAATAATTTGAAAAAAATATCTTTGAAAAAAATAAAAGTAGTACAGCAAAAAAAAAATTGCTATAAATTTGGTATCGTAATATTCATACTGACCCATAGAAAAAAGTTATTATGTTATTTTTGTTGCAGTGTGTGCGCTGTAGAAACAAGACGCACCCAAGGATGGCGGAATTTAGGTTTTTTTCCATTTCACTCCACTAGGAATTTTTTTAACGTTTTTCAGTACATTATATGGTACATAAATAGCACTATTAAAAATACAACTCGGCCTGCAAAAAACAAGCCCTCATACAGCGACGTCGATGGATAAATAAAAGAGTTACGATTTTTTTAAAGGGGGGAGGAAAAAAATGTACCTTTAAGAAATGGTTAACAGGACAGAAAGTGAAATAGTCTTCGTTCATTTGTATCCCTACAAAGTGAATTGTCTGCCTGTTGAGGATTAAAGGGGTTGTCCGGGGTCTTTTTAATGTAAAACACAGATCCCCCTGATATAAAACAACAAATAGGCTGACACTCCAGGTCTCTCCAGTGACGTCACATTTATAGGCTGCTGCAGCCTGTTTATGGGATGTTATAGGCTGCTGCAGCCAATGACAGAGCTCCATGATCGAGCACTGAGCTCTCTGACTGGCTGCAGCAGCCTGTGACGTCCTATAAACAGGCAGGACTGCAGCCTGTAAACAAACAACCACAGTGAGGAACAAGCAGTGGCATGAGAGATGCAGGGAGAGGTAAGTGTATGCCTGTTTGTTGATTTATGACAGGGGGAGTTGTGACTTATAGAAGAATAGATCTCGGACTCCCCTTTTAAGTATGGTGTTAAAACTGCTGAATCTGATGTCTTGGTTAAAAAGGGCTCTATAAGACTACTTGAAAATGTCTCATGTAAATGTACCTTCTCAAGGGGGTACAGAATGCTTTTTTAATTTGCTTTCTTGGATTCTGCGACAGTTCATGAGAACATTGCCATATTGCTTCTGGAGGAGAATATGGTGCCTATAAATGTATTAAGCACTGTGGAATATACGGGCACTATATAAATAAAGATTATAATTCTTATTATGCTATGGATACTGTGAAAGTATTGAATTATATTTTACTCAGTAGTGTCGTGTGCATCATATTTGTGCTTTGTGAATAGCAAGAAGACAGGCATTGTAGTGCTGAGCATGCAGCTTTGTCATAATTAACCTTTTGTAGTGTTTTACTATGAAGTGTCACACATGCTGTAAACTTTGAATTGTTTACTTTGTGGGGGGTTGCCACACTACATAAACTCTTGCATTGAAACAATAAAAAAGAAGAGCTTAGAAACATCACTTAAGTGTTTCTCATTATATTCTTCTCCGATGCACTGAATAATAATTTGGCATACCTGATTGATAAGGCTACAGTACTCATTGAGTGTCATCTAAATTAAGTGTTTACTCTAACATCTTGGTGGATGAACGTGGGCATATGGAATGTTCTAAGGACTGTCAAGGTTTATGGATGGTGGACACCTGATAAGCACAAAACAACAGTGAGTAAAACCCTTGATCTTACAGTTTTTGCTCTGTCTGCTGTCTGGAGGAAGGTACCATTCTCTGTTTCTATTTTACTTGCTGAATTATTAACAATCAGTGTAACTCAGTGTACTTTGTGTGAATGTATAGACAATGTCTGTTCTGTGTTTGTAGTGTTTGTTTCCCTGCCTCTATGTCTTCCACTGACTCCTTCTCACAATGTGATGATGCAGCAGAGCTGAACATGTACTAGATCCATTTTGGGCTAATTGTGGTGTAGGGGAACCAGAGAACAAATTGCTTTGTATAAAAGTCCCTGGTTGGAAAGATGTTACATTATGGTCAGAACACGTGGAAGCTGGAAAAGAAAACTTTGAAATCTGTTATACAATCCCATCACTTGCCTACAAGGAGTTAAGTTTTCTTTTCCATTGCATTCTTGAGAGACGGGGTTGCCTGCGTGAGATGTTTGAGTTGGTAGACTATGATTTTGCTGCAGAAGAGAATTTGGATGTAATTTTCATCAAATCTGATCATAAATAAAGTGGATCTGATATTTTTATGTGTTCGTGAAGGGCCCTCTATACGTATTTTTGTCTTATCTGTATATGTTATATGGTATGTGTATCATTAGATGGCTGTACATGGACTGCAAGAGACATGCCCAAACAGCCAGAGAAAAAGAGATGGAACTAGGTGATGTAAGGGAAGGGAGGGAATATGAGTAAGATATCTCTGACCTAATGTGTGTGTGTGTGTGTATTCTTGATGTGTGCACAATGCAGGTACATGGTATAATCTATATATATATATTGGGTTTTACTTTAATGTGGATAGGTTTTTGGTGTCAGAGACCTGCCGAGTCAACTTATTAGGGGAAGATATGCTTACAGTGATACAAGCAGTAATTGAGTATACCCAAAATGATATTAAGGTGACTAGCCCCATAGCTATCTGTTAACTACCATTTGTTCTGTGCTTATTGTTACAGACTGTCATTAAAATGTATCTATTTATATGCTAAATGTTCTTGCATCGGTACCAGAGATTCTGTGAGCCAAAGACAAAATGGATGTTGAACAACTGCCTGTCACTCCTGTGGATGTTAAAGTCAAACCTGGCATACAACCACCCAATATCAGGCAATACTCTTTGAGTACTGCACAGGAAGCCAGCATGCATGAGCAGTTCCAGGACTAGTTTGAAAACGGGATCGTATAGGAATGTCATTCTTCTTACAACACTCCATTGTTTTTAGTCAAGAAAAAGGTTGCCAAGGGTAACCTCAAACCTTTCTCTTGCTCCACAATTTTCGAGCAGTTAATGCTGTCACAATTGGTGCCATATCCCCATACGTTGTTGTCACAGGTACCAACCAGCTCCACCTTCTTCACAATGGAGAATCTCACAAACGCTTCTTCAGTGTAATCCTACAAGATCGCGCCCAGCTCTTATTCACTTCCATACATCGTGACAGACAATATTGCTGGTGTGTGTTGCTGCAGGGAGCAGCTAGCTCCCCAGGGCAGTACTCTGAGGCCCTACAAACAGTTTTGCCAAACTGGTTCCCAAAATATTTCAATACTTCATTGCTTCAATATGTTGCTCCTGTGTTATGACACTATTGTACAGTGCTTGGAGGTAACCATCAACCTTTTACACTTTCTCACACTGAAAATAGCTGGAAAGCATCCAAATTCAAACTTCAGCTTTGCCAACCTACAGTTGTGCTCATAGGCCATTGCATTTCACAGGGCACTAGGCACATTACAACTGAAGTTGTAAGGGTACCTTCTCGATGCACATCTTAACCAGACTACCCATTCTAGTGACTGCAGATAGACTTTATACAACTACCTCAGGTGAGTGTGTGGGAGTATGTGTTGGTTTGCTTAGACCTCTTTTCAGAGTGGCCTTTGAAAAATGCCAACGCCAAAACCATAGCAAAGAAACCATTGAATGACGTGATCTACAGATATGGTGTGTCAGATGTCATAAAAGGCGTCAGAGATACGCATTTCGATCATGAGATACTTCAGGAGATCCATAGGGGTTGGGGATCACTCAAGTATTCCATACTCCATATCACCCCCCAGAGGAGTGGCGAGGTAGAGAGATTGAATGGCACCTTCAAGTTAAAAATACAAAAAGCAATAGAAGAAATAGGAAAACCATGACTAGAAAGTCTTCCCTTAGTTCTTCATGCAGTGTGAACCACACCCAATAAAAGGATTTAGGTATACCCTTATGAGGTCCTGTTTTGAACATGGTTGTATATGCGCTCAGGCAGAGGGAAAAATTAGATTAATTATGGGTACTCACTTGTGAAGGGGGGAGGTGCCCCTGAATGTGGGTCATTCAAGGGTTAAACCTCCTGCCCTGGTATCCCAAGATCTCTTCTCAATCTCTCAGACGTATACTGGGTCCCTTGTCTTTTCCTCACCCAAAGTGCTCAAATCTTGCTTTAATTGCAAATTTTAAATTTGACATTAAAATATCCTCATGCAAGAGGAATAGAGTTCAGTCCTCCTATAAGGGGTCACTCACCCTGTGCTCAGTCCTCCTATAAGGGGTCACTCATCCTGTGCAACACGTTTCAGCCACCGTGTGGCTCTTTTCAAGCCTTTTGAGGTCCTGTTTGATAGAGCCCCTGTAATTGGCCTATACTTTCCTCAGCAGTTGCAGTTACAACATGGAGACCTCACATCCTATGTGAAGTGGCTACGCAAGCAGTCATACACATGTGTTCTCTTCAATTCCAGATTCAAAAGAGGGGTCACACAAAAACTACTTCCAGAAGACTGGGTGGTCCTCAAAAGGCAGATGAGAAAAAGCTTGGATTCTAGATTTGACAGACCGTAACAGATACAACTCACAACTGCTACTTCGGTTAAGCTGGAAGGAAAGACACCTGGATACATGCCAGTCATTGTAAGAAAGTGTTGACCCTCGAACCTGAACAATGTTCACAAGTCTGTTTTTATTGTTCTTCATAGTTTTCAAGATCAAGGAATTCAATGACATGGTAAAAGATGATTGGGAAAATAAGTTTGTGAAATACCATAAAGTTATGTTGATGGGTTTCACACAGATCAAAAACTCAGCAACTAATGGATATGTACACATAATAATTAGGCATACCTGATTAATAGGGCTACAACCCCCCTGAGTATAACATAAATTAAATTTTTACAGATACTTCAATATCACATAACACATCTTAGCTCAACATGGATTTTCTTGAGACACGACCAACCTGGTCTAAAAGGAAGAACTTCCCTTGTTCAAAACACCACATTATAAGTTTCACAGTTTAGGTCTTATGCAAGCATTATATAAAGAGTGACACCCCACATATAAGTGAATGCAAACAGGTAAAATGCATCAAGTATAATCTACTTTATCAAACTATTTAATTCATTGAACATTTGTGTACTATTAAATATTGTGGTGTGATGAACTACTGCAGTGTTGATCAGTTTGGTGCAAAAGAACATGGAGGTTAAGGTCAGCCTCGGAGCTTGTAGAAGCTAATATGCCTTTGCATTTCATACTTCTACCTGTTGTCTAGGCACTTACAATTTCTTAGCAACCAAGGTTTTTTATATCAGCATTTTCAATTATCCAGACATTCTGTAGGTCATTGTCTTAATAATTGTCTATATGATAATAACTGTTATTTGCCGTTAGGAATAACTCTCTCTGCACTATGAATATATATTTCAAAAGTCCATTATAATAGAACTATTCATTAGTTATGAGCATGTGTATTCTGTTAAATGCTAGTGAAGTGATTTGAAAAATATACATTCATGTAAAGACTTTGTATTGCAAAAGTAAATAGAAATGATAATTGCATCTTTGCAAAATCCCTAAAAAAGTATATCTGGCAGATATGCATTATCTATTTAAACAGGCGGAGACAAAAGCTGTTAAGTATTGCATGCAGAAGCCCACTATTTGACATTTATTGCTGAACCAAGGGAGATCTATTGGCATTCCATAGAGTTGATAAGAGAGGGAGGCTGTAAAAATCTGCAGAGGCAAAGGACCATGACCGATAGGATAACAGAGCTGATGCATCCAAGGAAATCTTCTGCAGTTGGCAATGAGATTTTGGAACTACGTGGGGAAAGAAGAATCTCCATTGTGACAGAGCTTCCTTTAACAAGCAACCCAAATGGTATGTGGGTGCTCCCTGCATATCCACTAGAGGATGAAGAGCAGCAGTTTGTTTCACAGTATAATGTAGCAGTGGGTATATCGCATGAAGATGACAATCTTGTTAGGTCCTTGATGATCCCCCAGCAGAACAAGAGATGCACAAACCGTAGAATGTCTTTACTAAAGATATTACTCATGGCTTTCAGCTTCATCTTTTGGGTGGCAGGTCTAGTTATGCTTACAGTGGGAATCTGGGCAAAAATCTCTTTAGAGGAATACTTGGTGTTATCCACCAATAATTATCCAAATACTCCACTCATTCTGCTGGTGACCGGAGGCGCTGTGCTGCTATGGGGCTTTCTAGGATGCATCAGTGCTGCAGTAGAGAAGCAATGTCTTCTACGCACCTATGGGCTCTTTCTGGTAGCAGTGCTGATAGCTGGACTTGCAGCTGGGCTCTCAGCTCTCTTCTATCGCAGGTAACTTCTGCTTCTATTATTCATAATTTGTTTTCTTGATCTTCTAACCCAATCGTTTTCACAGGTATGGAACCTTAGAGGGTTATTTCCATTTGTTAAAAGTGTTGCTACATTTGATCAATACCCTAAACTCTGGTTCTATGAGCTTCTGGGCACAACAGAATTGCACAACTCTAGTCACATGATGCCACTTTTGTGCTTTGAGTTATTTGACTTTAATTTTCTTTATAAAAAGTTCATGGAAATGTTTCATGATTTTCATAGACTGCTTTGCGGATCATTAATTGCAATGTTTGCACCTGCAACATCTCGTACACATTGATCAAGCCCGAACACCATGCAATGCTATGGTCCATACTGTTACTTGACATTTTCTTTCATAATGCTACACTCTGCAGACTTTATCTTGTAACATGATGGTTAATGTGATTCTGTGAGGTTTAGTCCCTTAAGGACCAAGCGCTGTAAATTTACGGCACTTGTTCCTGGGCTTTAATCCCGCCCAATAGCAGAAATACGGCGTAGGATTAAAGCCTCTGCTGCTGCAATCAAGCAGGAACTATTCAGATTTTCAGCTGTTAGTCACAGCTGAGAACCCAAAGGAGAAGGTAGAAGCTGTTTTTAACCATTTCTGCCTTGTCCTTTTTGGGGTACATAGCACTGAAAAAACAACTATGAATGTTAAAAAAATCATAGGTCATGGGGGGAAAATGCAGCAAAAGTAATTTTGATAGCTAAAGGAAAAAAATAGGGCAGTAAAACCACCACATGGGTAAACCTCTAAAAAGTGTCTGGTCCTTAAGGCACAAAACAGCCTGGTCCTTAAGGGGTAATGATATGTGCAGTTTGTGTTATGCGCTTAAAATGAATGTTATTGTTTGGCGTATATAATAATTTACAGGGAGAAATATATTTACATACGTGAAATATTTTACCATTTTACTAGACTCAAACCCAAAACATTTAAAGGGGTTGTCTGCCCTCTTTTTCACTAATAACCTATCCTCTGAATAGGTAGTTGATGGACAGGGGTCCGCTGCTTGGGTGCAAAGGGACGGATGTTGTCATCTGCGGACAAGGAGGACGAAGCTTAACACTCACTGAAATCAATGGGAGAGTCACTCTGCTACGGCACTTCCTGGTCATGATGTCACATCTAGTCCTGATCAAGAGAGGAGCAGGAAGTAGAGTAACAGCACACCTCTTCCATTCAATGGGAGTGAAGCCGGAACTTTCTTCCCTTTTTGCTGATGACAAAATCCGGCCCACTGCACTGGACAGTGACCAGGTGATCACCTGACAGACAGGGGTCCTGTGCAGTGGACCCCTGTCCAACAACTACTGATGACCTATCCAGAGGATAGCTTTTGTGTTAGTGTCTGTGATCATAGGTTCTTCTACTTTGAATTAATAGACAATTAAGTGTACCTGTTTCCTCCACCATATATCAACCAAATTCCTTTAACAAAGGAAGCCGAGCAAAGTAAGTTGGAAGATGTAAAGGAGACAAAGGTAAGCAAGCCTGCAATAAATGGTTAACATGTTGACATGCTTGACTTAGGGTGCCCGTATAAACTGCGGTTGATACATACTAACTGCATTTGGATCACCACTAATTGCTAAGCGCCACCTGAACTGCTTATTATTCGCATGTAGTTACAGCCGATCAACCACAACATATATGGACACCCTTCATGATGTTAGATTGAGACAGAAACAAATCGATTGAATGGGATAGATTCATTAGTCAATTGACCACTTAGATCCTTGGGTGGTTATAAATAAAGAAGGACCCTTTAATTAATCTGCACATTGCTTAGGTTGGCTTTACAAAGGACAGCTATTGTCCAAATAGTCACTCCATAGTGTGAATGAGTTCCTTGCAAACACAGCCACAAACTGGGTGAAAAGCGAGAATTTATTCACTAGTCACTTCGTCTCAGCTCACCTAAAAATAGTCACTGGTTAATTGATTATCGTCTGGTGTAAGCAGTTTGTTTTTAGGCAACTAGCCAACAACTTAGCAGGGAGGTGTGCACTTGTTTGTAGTACTCTTGCCCCTGAACACTGATTGGCTCCCACATTTATTTTAGCATTTTGTTCCCCTACAGACACATTGGTTGTCAAAAACACACAAATATGTGTGAGTGATCCTCGACTGAACAGACTATACTAGTCTTCAAAAGAAAGCTTATTGCTACAGTCTCTGGCTGGTTTGGTCTTCAACAGAATACACCATGCTGTGGCCTCTCGCAATATCTAGTGGTCACTCGAAGACTGCTTGCACATATTTATATGTATTCAGTGGATTCAGCAACAAATAAGCGTACCTTAGGGAGGGGTTGAAACTTCAAATACAGGCCCATCAAAGATCCTCATGCCCCCTAACTAGTCGACAAATTGTATTTCGCCTGTGTAAACGCTCCTGACAATTCGTTCAGTGATCGCAAAATTAGACAACGAATGAACATCAGCCATTTGTACATTTTAGTGACTATTTGCAGCAACTATGCAGACGATAGTTGTTCCATGTAAGGCCACCCTAAGCCTAGGGTCACACGGGGCGGATTGCCGTCGGAAATCTCGCGGTTTGGCCGCAGCAAAAACGGCGAGATCTCCGCCGGCAGAGCCGCCGCGGTTTAAGCCGCGGCGGCTTTGAAGCGGTCCGGCCGCTTGCTCTTCCGTTGCGGCCGGCGCTCCCATAGAGGAGAGCGCGGCCGCAGCGGAATGCAAAAAAGAATGAGCATGCTGCTTCTTTTGAAACCGCGGCTGCGGCGGCCGCAGCCGCGGTTTCAACCGGATTTACCGCAGCGGATTAGCCGTCCCATGTGGACGAGATTTCTGAGAAACCTCGTCCACATGGCTGGCTAATCCCGGGCTTAGCGGCCGCGGGCGGTTTTGCCGCGGGCGGATCTGCTGCGGCAAAACCGCGGCAAATCCACCCTGTGTGACCCCAGCCTTAGACTTCACGGTGATTTATATACAAGTGCATATTTTTAGTGTAGGCATCTAATGAGTGAAAAATACTGTTTGTAGTTAGTTAGGAAATAGAGTATCACAGAACAATGACTTATACCCCTGTAACCGTTTTATAATAGAGACATTGCTGAAGGTTTTCAAAGTGGATTACAGAACGCAGTGTTATCCTATTCAGAAGATGAGGAGAAAGCAGATGCCTTGGATGCAATACAAAGGGCCCTGCACTGTTGTGGAGTACATAGCTACCGTGATTGGTTTGAGTCACCGTGGTCCTTGGAGCAGCAGGAAAATCACCTTGGACACAACAATGGTTCAGTTCCCAGCAGCTGCTGCAAGACCCGCAAGGGATGCCATAATAGTCCTCTGTCCCCGAAAGTCCTGACTATTAATAGAGAGGGTTGCTTCAAGAAGGTTTGTGATTTTGTAAGCGACAACATGTTTTACATTGCTACTGTTACCCTTGGCTTAGCATTAATGCAGATTGTGGGCATTGTCCTATCTTGCCTCTTGGCAACTAAAATAAATCATCAGATGCCAGATGCAGTTCCAACATGATTTATTGACACTATGTTTTATGTTCTCAATAATAGTCACTGGGTATTTGTCATTATTTGTGAGAAAAAAACTACTGCTGTTCTTGTAGTTAGACATCACTGCTTCAAGTATACACCCATAAAACACAATTTATTAATCGGATTTAACCCTCGCCAATCCACTGTCTGACGTCTAAAGACATTATGATTTAAAGCTATACAGCTCCGATGTTGGAAGACGTCCTTCGGAGTTCTCTTACTGTATATTGCCAGCCTCTTCTGTCGGAGCCTATCCAATGTGTCACCTCATGCAGTACTGACTTTAGCCAGCAGATAGCGCAGTTGTATAACAGCAGAAAAAGAGTAAGCCACCTAGGAAAACCAGGATACAAATTGGATTAGAAAGGGTTAAAAGCTTACTTATCAATGACAATACAATGCTAGCAAGCAGTTTTTGATGACCATGAAGTCAGTAATTAACAGATAGCACTGGGCTGAAGCGCTCTTCTGTTTTCGTAGTTACTGGCTGTGTGTCCGGTAACTATAGAGGAAATTTTCCATCTCGGTTACTTAGAGCCAAGGTGGAAATACCCCTTTTAAGTTTCTTTTTTTAGTACAGTAGTATCATAGCTTGGCTCTTTTTAAATTGATTTCAATAAAGAGGTTTTCTGGGACTTGGATAATGATAACTCATCCTTAAGACAGGTCATCAATATCAGATCCGTTGTGGTCTGACTCCCAGCACCCTTGCCAATCAGCTGTTGAAAAAGCCTATGACGTCACATTCGTTGGTCACATGGCCTTTGTGCAGCTCAGTCCTATTCAAGTGCAGTTGCAATACCAAGCACCGCCATTACAAAATGAATAGTGCTGTGCCTGGTATACAATGACGAGCCTGAAGTGCTTGCAAGAGTGTCACAGCTTCTTCAAACAGCAAGTAATTGTGGATTGCTCTTCTGCATAAATATACTTTAAATATATATTGAACCTTCTTTCTGCTCTTAAAGGGGATTTGTCATTAAAAAAAGTCAATGCTTACCTATTCCTCCCGAGGCAGTCTACTTACCGCAACTTCTACTCACCAATCTTCTCCTGGCTCCTGTAGTCCCCAGGTCAGCTCACCGCAAGCCGTCCACATCCTCTTCTTCTGTTATGCTGCGGTTTTCTTCTTCCAGCAGGTCAGTGTCTAGTAGTAAGAGCCAGATGCTATGCCAGGCTGTTGCCGAGACTGCGCATGCGTGCTGTCTCGCGGCGTTAGCATAGGAACTATCGCAGTCTCGGCATTAGCTCGACATAGCATCCGGCGCTTCCTGCCAGACAGTGAATGCTACGTCACTAGTGACATTGACCTGCAGGAAGAAGATTGCAGCTAGTGGATGCTTCGTCAACGGAAGAGGAAGAATCCATAGACGTTAAAGAATTTTCATATCTGACGATACAGCTTTGTTTGCTCCAACACACAAACAACATTTCGACCATAAGCTATGGTCTTTGTCAAGCTTTAAGGTCTTTTTTTACATGGGCTGATTAACAGGCCTGACTGTTCCTACGAATTCTCATTCAGCCAATAATTGGGCCATGTAAAAGGACAAATGATCAGCCAACCAATAAGCAAATGCTCATTCATCAGCTGATGATGTTGTTTAGGTGAACATAAAAATGCTCGCTGTTTGGCTGCACATCTCCCCATGTAAGGATTCCTATTTATAAGATGATGACCCTGGTTTGTTTGTGTTTTTAATTGTTTTTTCCTGTTTAATGAATAATAAAATATTTAAGGGAATGCACTTTATGTGGTATGTCATTTTTTTCTTTTTGCAATGAACTCTGGTAGCCTAAATGAGACATTTATCAAGTTCCTCCAGTAATCAAAGTCATGTGCAGACATAATTTAAAGGGGCAACTCTAGTGAAAAAGCAAACAAACAATTTTTTCTAATCCTGCACCCTCACTTAATTTCTGTCACACTCTGGACATCTCCTATATATTTTCCACTCACTTCCATGCAGTATAGCCTCCTGTCTGATACTTATCAGATACCATCTTGATTTTAAGATTTATTTCAGCTTTTCCTTCCTCTTAAGCTGTACTAGCAATCCTATGATACATTAGCACAGCATCACCTGACTAGCTAGAGCAGGACCTCTGCTTCCTGGAAGGACAATGAGAATATCATTACCTTTTTATATTCACCTAAATAAGCTAGGGAGGATAAACTGTGATGTCCTTCGCTATCATCAGTAACTGTGATAGAAGTTTCTGTTCTCACCCCCTACCACCACCCCTTGAAAGAAGACTGAAACAGTGACTTCTTGAGAGATCACAAAGGCAAGTAATTCCCAGATGGTCAAAATTGAGATCACATGACCCAACTGAATTTTCTGATAGAAAGGAATCACTAAGCAAGGTGCTGCTAGATTACTTTTATATACTGGAAGACTAATTGCATAATGAATTAAGAAAAAATTCCACCATAGTAGCCCTTTAAATGGATTGCTGACATGATTTAGTAGAACATTGCAGGGTAGGAAGAGGTTAAAGCTGCTTAAATATAGCTGAAAGTCTAAACTTCAATCACATATTGATTGCTTTCTTTAAAATCTATTGTGGTGGTGTACAGAGGCAAAATTATGAAAATTGTTCAAATACTTCTGGACTTGACTATATATGTTTAAGGCTGTGATTAGGCCAGAAGATGATCTGGAAGTAAGGAAATCTTGTAAGAATTCTCCAGGTGTGACATTTTAGGTGAACAACATTTCACATATTAAAATGGAACAAAATAACAAAACTAAACCGTACTCACTGATTATATGTCCTGACAGTCCAGTGCAGCCACTTTGGTCCCTTGCACTCTAGTCCCAGAAACTCCTACAGATTTCACTGTAAGGGTTCAACTTTTCTCTAAAACATAACTTTTAATAAATAAATATTAAAAAGGGCTTGTCAAGCAAGTCTTAGGTGGGACACACAAAAGAGAAAAAACAAACAAAGCAAAAATCCTCCTTAACTAAAGTCCCCAACCCGTGTATGGGGAATTAGGCAGGAGATGAGAACTAAATGTTAATTCAAGTTTCTCTTTGAAAGTAGCCAGATTTATATAAAGTACCAGATATATAAAATAATTCCATAATCTGGATGTCGTTATATGGTCAGCCTTATAAAAAAAATAGGCGCTCCTAAAAGTGGATCTATTAGTATCCACCTTTTAGTTCTAAAAAGAACAAATGGGTCCAGAACCAGACCGATACCAATCCTCTATATAGCAGGAGGATTTGTAGGCGGCTTGATTGTTAGGTCTGATTCGGAGCTAGGAACTTTACAAGGAGTGAATACTCCAGAGAATACAGCTTTATAGGATTTGGAAAAGGTCAAATTCGAAGGTTCGACATGTTTCCGCTACTTGTAATGTAGCATCATCAGGAACCAAGATTAAGGTCTGTGCAATTCTAGGATACAAAGTCCCAGAATCAATCTTGAGTTGGATTTCATATAATAATAGATCAAAAACAGCTTAAATCCTATAGACTGGATCTAGTACGGTTATAAATTGCTTGAAATGATCCTAGGTTAGATCAACTAGGCTAGTCAGAACTTCAGGTGATGGATAGACGATCATTAGCCACCAGCCTACCATAAGGGCTGGTGCTGCTGCCTTTTTTTGTTTTCTGTTCCTGTTGGGATTGGGGTGAGGATTTACTTGGAGCTTAGACATAGAAAAGCCTAAGATGATAGGATCGTCTATCCCTCACCTGAAGTTCTGACTAGTCTAGTTGATTCAACTCACGATTGATTCTGGGGCTTTGTATCCTAGAGTTGCACAGACCTTAATCTTGGCTCCTGATGATGCTACATTACAAGTAGCAGAAACGTGTCGAACCTTCGAATTTGACCTTTTCCAAATCCTATAAAGCTGTATTCTCTGGAGTATTCACTCCTTGTAAAGTTCCTAGCTCCGAATCAGACCTAACCATCAAGCCGCCTACAAATCCTCCTGCTATATAGAGGATTGGTATCGGTCTGGTTCTGGACCCATTTGTTCTTTTTAGAACTAAAAGGTGGATACTAATAGATCCACTTTTGGGAACGCCTATTTTTTGATAAGGCTGACCATATAACGACATCCAGATTATGGAATTATTTTATATATCTGGTACTTTCTCTATATAAATCTGGCTACTTTCAAAGAGAAACTTGAATTAACATTCAGTTCTCATCTCCTGTCTAATTCCCGATACACGGGTTGGGGACTTTAGTTAAGGAGGATTTTTGTTTTGTTTGTTTTTTCTCTTTTGTGTGTCCCACCTAAGACTTGCTTGACAAGCCTTTTTTAATATTTATTTATTAAAAGTTATGTTTTAGAGAAAAGTTGAACCCTTACAGGGAAATTTATCTTAGTCATCCAGGTGTTCCTCCTGCTTCTGTGAAAGAGTTCAGAAACTCCTACAGCAATCACATGCCATTCCTCATGTGACTGCTGCAGCCAATCACTGTGACCGGTGAATCCAGTGAATGACTGCAGCGGTCATGTAAATGATGAATGGCACATAACTGCTGCAGGAGCTTCTGGGACCAGAGTGACTTTTAACCAGTGACTATTGCATAGTTTATAACTTTGTATCATTCCCAGACCGTAGCCTCTTTTTTTGAAAGTCTCGGAAAAGCCATTTAAAGTGATTGTGTTAGCTTTTATGAAATATGTGTAACTTGCATTTTCCAGAAAACAAGCGTTCTAGAGTATCTTTGCTTACAACTCTGCATTGTACCATTCATTTGTTATTCCTCCTGGAAATACAGGGGGTGAACAAAAATATGGAAACACCATACGAAATGCATGGTATTTTAACCATTAACACTAAGCTGCCCTTTTGACCCCTGGTTGGCCGAGAACTTTTCTGACAAATTTGTGTTTACTTCACCTCTTTCCCTGCTCTGGGTACTTTTTGGAGCCAGCTGAGTGGCTCAAAACCATGACCAATGGAACCTTGTTGCTTGGACAGACGTTCACTTTTGCCTGTCAGCATCTGTGTCAAATTACCTCCACTTAAGTTATAGGGGATTATAAATCTTTTTTCAATAAACCATGTAGAGTCTGATTTTAAGGCATGCATTTCATACAGTGTGTCCATATTTTTGCCCACCCCCTGTATATAAATAAATTGTTAACTGCATGTTGCCAATCCCCTTGTCAATGCGGAATGTCTCTACATGAGGTTTCACAGGTTCTCGTTAAGTGGTCAACTTTCTTCTTGAAACAGTGATTAGTAGTTTCAAACTTGGGAAACCTTTTGCACATATTTTAAACCCAGTGTTGCACAGAATTCAAAGATGTATGGAAATAGGTGACTCATCATCTAACAAAGCAGAATGTAGGTCACATGAGGATATGGGGAAGAACAGATACAGTCATCCTCAGGAAGAATGAATTCTCAGTTTTCCTATGAATGAATCAGAGGGCTAGAAGCCGTTTTCCTTTTCAGAGTAAGTCTGAAGCAAGCAGCAACAATAATACGCAAAAGCACAGAAGAGTACAATGGAAATAATGATTTTGTTTCATTGACCAGCAAAAATGTACATGCAGGTTAAGGCCACTCTCACACATGCACATTTTACTGCGATTATGGTGGCGTATTGAACGCCGCAGTAATCGCAGTACAATGCTCCCATTGATTTCAATGGGCCTCGCAGATGTGCACTCGATTTTGGTGCGCTTTCACGCTTTCTAATGCACCTCATTACTATCACAATGATGGGATTTGTTAAAAAGCGATGTGAACGCTGTGACATGCGTTCGAAAACGTCAGTAAAAATCAAACAAAATCACAGAGTTTTGCCGACCCCGTGTGTGAGAGTGGTCTTAAACTAGCCATGTACCCTCATTCTTCTGATTGCTTCATTTTCTTATCCTCTGGCCGCTGTAGACGTTGTCCGCATATGTAATTCTGTTTGCCATCTGCTGATGAAAGGTGAACGTTAAAGCAGACTTGACATCACTCCTGTCTGACGTGTCTGTTTTCGTAAATGCTTGTATTCATCAAGTAATAACAGTTCTGGCGCATCTTTTTGTAGACTCTATGTTGTGTCGTCCCTCTGTTATTTTTCCTGAATATTTATGAATTGAAAAGTACGTGTGACACCCCTCTTGTTCTAAGGTTGTGTTTTTATATAGTCTGACATTGTCAACACTGAATGGACAATATATACACACACCCTCCCCAATTGGTTACACCCAGTTGTCAATTTTTCTATACTTTTCTAGGAGCAGTAACCAGAGGAATGGTACAACATAGAGTTATAAAAGAAGATGCTCCTGAATTGTTAGTTCATGAAAAATACAAGTATTTACTAAAATATACATGTCAGGAGTGGTGACAGATTCTCTTTGAATGGAAAATGTTCGACTTTCACCAGCAGATGGCAGACAGTGGTCACACAGCCAACGTGGTTCTGCTGTGCCTGTAAACTGATCTGACTTGGGACTAGATCCAGGGCAGCACCTGGGGTTTCCTGGTTTCATCCTTGAACCCCACCGGTCAGAATCTAGTCTTTGCTGTGGGAACCCCCAGACCATTACCCTGGAAATATTCCCAGTTAAGAGGCAGCTGATGGACGTGGTCAGGTTTTCCTGTAATGCAGTATTGAAAGCTTGCAGACAAAGATGTAGTTGAGGAACAAGCCGAGGTCAGGGCAGGGAAATAACTTGCCTGAGCAAGAAACAGGCCGAGAGTCAGGGCAGGTAGCAGACAGAAGAATGTGTAGTCCGACAATAAGCTGAAGTCAAGAAAGGAGAGGTCAGGAGAGCTGAGTAGTTCAGACACGGATCAAACACCAGGAGGTCAGACAGACACACTTGCACCTTAAGGCCTCATGACCACAGGCCCGCGCAGATTCTCCATGCAGAATCCCGCAGCAGGACCCTCCTTTCCCGGGGACATGAGGCCTGAAAATAGAAGTTTCTTACCTGTCCAGACGCTGCGGGTTCCTGTCTGTCGCGGCTGGATCTTCTTTCTCTGTGCCCGGCGGATGTGCTCGGCACGCCGGCAGCGCGCCGCACGCATGCGCCGTGCACTCTTTTTTTTTTTTCCTCTCTGAACGCCTGCTCTCCCGCGCCGGAGAGCAGAAATTCAGCTGCAGGTGTACCGCGGGACCGAACGGCTTCCATAGGCTTCTATGGAAGCCTGCGGGAGACCCGCAGAAAATGGTGCATGCTGCGTTTTCTCTCACGTGCGGGAGAAAATGCAAATCCATTAAAATGCCAATTTAATTGCCCGTGGATGGCTAATGGATCCCTATGGGCAAAATCGAATGCGGATTCCGCAGCGGAATCCGCAATTCGATTTTGCCAGTGGACATGACGCCTAAGGGCTCCTGCTCACGGACAGAAATTTGTTGTGAAATCCATGATGGGCATCCGCACCACGGATCTACAGCAAATAGAGCCCATAGCATGCTATGGGAAATCGATTCTTCCTCCACACTTACGGAAACCAATTATCAGCTTAACTTAATATCAGCAGCAACTCTTTGGACAAGTTTCATAATAAGAAGTACATGAGAAGACTGTTTGCTCTTATTATACCTACATGAGATTTAAAAAAAAAAAAAAAAAAAAAGTCTACTTTCATCCTATAAACAGTGCCAATCTTCACATATTATTTATCTGCAGGTGGCAGCGTGTTATCAAGGGTTATTTTACTGGGTATGTTACCAGGTCAACCGTTCACATTGACCATATGCATACAGTCCATTTTTTATATTTTCTCCTCGGTGTATGACATTACTTTTATAGATTCCTGACGAATGTACAGAAGAAGCTCTGCTTTACGTATCATAGAACATGGTAAATAATAATCCACCCAAGCACATACAGGTTGTAAGAAATAAGTTTATTAATATCTAGTGTTATGCATATTATTAAGCATAATAGCGGTACTGAGCAACAACTTGTAGGGCTGCTCAGATAGAAGTTTGCATATAATAACCATTATTATTTAATGCAGTGTTAATTCTAGATGAATTCCTTAGAACTGTAACTTTACTGTATAATGGTATTATAACATAATACATTTTCCATAATGCTAATCTAATTCTACCTCCGTATGCTAATTATGTAGCAGAAATAGTTACCAAGTCTAATAACAACAGCACCTACTAGCACACAATTGTCAGTAAACACAGGGAGAGTTTTATCCAATCTGACAGGTTGTGACTGTGAAACAGTTGTAGCAATATAATTTATACATCGTTATTGCTGTGGTGTCATATTTCAGCTTTAATTATTAAAACAATGCTACCATAGTTAACACTGTTGTTTAAACAGAAGGTTTAGATCGAATGTATTGTTTTTATTGTTCAAATTAAAAAAATTAGGTCATTATAAAATACAATACAAAAATAAACTCTATAATTCTTCTTTGAGTCTGCCGAGTCGCGCTTCAAGTTTGGTCCATGGGAAATTAAATGTGCCGCAAGTGTATGTTTCTGTAAGAAAAGCCTTGTATGCATTTTACCGAAATTTTGCATGATCACCTTGGAGAAATGAAATCAATATCAACACTGTAGATAATAATATATGAAGTATGCTATCACATATATTCTTAGAGGCGCAAAATAAGATGGTACATAGATTTTTCAATAAAAATAAACTTTGGTCCTATACATTCTATACAATATATTGATATACCAGGTTTTTGTAGAATTAGGGCTGTGCTCTGCCAAATGAGGTAATTAAGCTTTATTGTATATGGTAAGATGTCTAAAGAATGTGCATGAATCTATGTCATTAAAAGCAGTGGGGTTCAGACCAAGTCCATATTTGTGGACTTGGTGTCTTGTTCTCTGAAGCTCTACACCCATCATGGGAAAAATTTCACTAAGCTGCTTCATTCTTTTGCATATCAATAGAGTTGAAATACTTAACTAGCCAAGGTTAGATATAAAAACTTGTGGGGAAAAAGTATGTGAATCCTTTGGAATTACGTGGATTTCTGCATTGATTACTAATAAAATGAGGCTTGATTGGTAGTCATTTAAGTTATAATTTTAGACAATCTAACTAATAATACACAAATAATGGTAACATTCATATATTTTATTGAGCACATTGAATAATCATCCACAGTTCAGAGATAAGAAGTAAATGAACATCTGTGTTAATGTCTTCTGCAATGGATAGGCAAGAGTTGTTTCTGTTAGGGTGAAGCCATACTTGCCTACAATGGTAAAATCATGCACTAGTGGAGTTTTGCCTACATGCGGCACTGGACCATGTGTCCTTGCTCTTAAGAAAATAACATTAGAAGTGTGGGTTTCACAGTTATTTTACCCAGTAAAAGCGCTCAAAGCCTGGTTACTGACAAATCTGTTCTTCTCAAGAAACACTCGCTATTGTGCACCATGCCTCAATGCAAAGAACTTTCAGAACGTGTGTTACATGAAGCTGGAAAATGCTACAGAAGCACTGCTAAGGACCTGGCTCTATATGTCAATCCATTGCTAGACAAATTATCTACAAATGACAAAATAAAAAAAAAGATTTAGGAACTCAGAAAAATACTGCCGCCTGTCTCAAGTTTGCCCAAGACCACCTGGGTGTTCCACAATACTTATGAGAAAATGTTGTATGGACAGATGAGGTAAAAATTGAACTTTTTCACACAAATGTGATTGTTTCCCGCAAGAGAAACCACGTAATCTTGTAGGTATGATACCTTTTAATGACTAACAAATACATGATGTAATAATAGCGAGCTTGCGAACCTCTCAGGTTCTTCTTCAGGCTTAAATGGAATAGATCTGAAGAGGCATGGATATTTATACACACTTATAACATACATACTTATGACAAGGCACAGATATGGATGTGATTGGTTTGCACTTAATAGGAATCCTGCAACAGACAAACTTCTTTGACTAGGCACTGATAAGGAAGTGAAAGTTTTATGGTCCCTGAATTACTGTTGGAGGGGTCGTCAGGCCAGGAATGCTGCAACAGGTACACAAACATTTTTAACTAGACACTGATAATGGACTGAAAGTTTATGGTCCCTGAATTACTGTTGGAGGGGGTTCATCAGGTCAACAGTCTCATCTGTGCTATAGATGTCTTATACCTGCCATTCACCCATAAAACCTCAGCAATAATTCAATCTTCCATTGAACGTGTCAAAAGTTGTTATAAATTTATATTCCCAAATTCTTCTATGGCTTTGTGACTTTAAACCACCCTTCAATATCAAAACTCTCATATCTCCTATGTCATGTCATTTTCCACACAAATGCATAACCCTATGTTTGGAGGAAAACAAAGCTCTCCACACCAACTGCAAAACCTTATTTGAACTATGAAGCATGGTAGAGGGAGCATCATTGTTTGAGCTGCTTTGCTGCCATAGGGTCTGAACCCCCTGCAATCATTGACAAAAATGAATTCGAAGGTTTATTAAAGCTTTTTTCAGGAGGGCAGCAAGGGCAGCAGTCCAAGACCTCAAGCTGAAGAAATATTGAGTGATGCAACAAGACAATGACCCAAGGAACACAAGTAAATCAACTAATGAACAGTTGAAAAATATTTTTGGAATTGCAAGGTCAGAGTCCTGTACGTTACCTTTTTGTGATGCTGTGGAATGACCTGAAGCAGGCAAGGCACCTCAGGAATATTGATTTACTGCAACACATTTGCAGTTATGGTTCAAAGCTTCTCGTCAGCATTGTGGAAATCGTAAGCATCATTCACATCTATGCTCTATATTCTTGTGGTTTGACTTCATGATAAGAGCTAAACAACCTAAATAATGTAAGCGCCGGATCTGGCACATGACAGGTGTAAATGAAGCCTACTGGATCATATTGACTATAATTGGATTTTTCGAACTTCCAACATGCTGTCCAGCAGTTTACCAGACAAAATAGTGCAGCATGCTCTGCTATTTTGTCCAGGATTTTATACCGGATGTGCACTGGAGATGTGAATAGAGCTTTATTTGCAACTACAGGAAACATTTTTCGGAGGTGATTGTTGCTAAAGGGTATCCATAGGGTATTAAATTCAAGGCTTTACTTAGTTTTTCTCCCTGCACTGTGGATGTTTGTTGAGTATAGTCAATAAAAGACATGAGTGGTACAACTCTTATTAAATTAGGTGTTAGATTAGGTTTGTCTATAATTGTGAGTTAGACAAAAATCATTTTTTTTAGTAATGCAGAAAACCAGGTAAGTCCAAAGGATTCACTTACCTTTTCTTCAGTTCTTAGTGCCTGCTATAGATTCGCTCATCAAAAAGTTACAAAAATAAGACAAGGACATAAAAATGACATCGTATTGAAAGAAGGATGCTATCTTTTACATCATTGCCAATATAAGTGGCTAGAAGAGAACATATACATAGAACGCCCAACATGTCTAAGGAAATGTAATTCAATTGGGTAAAGAGCAGTTTATGTGTAATTCACCTCTTTCCTATTGCCTTACCATTACAGACGGTTTTAGGCCCTGTTCACACAGGATTGCAGCAACCTGTGACATCCTGGCAACAGACTGACTGCATCCTGTAAGCAGAGCGCCGACAGGGAGAATGGAGAGGCAGTGCTGGAGGTGTGGGGACTCGGGACAGGTGAATATAGGCTGTTTTATTGAGTATAGGCTGTTTAATGACATGAATAGTTGGATTAAAAAAATTCAGAAAATGCCCATAATGATGTTTCAGTGTAGCATCTTCTAATATTTGGATGATAAACTTATGAATTGCTACTCAACATATCTCCAAAACCCTGATTTTCATAGTTTGTACTGATGAGGACAAATTTTAGGGTGTATTTATGCTGTACACCAACTGCTCTGGATGCATAATCAACCATGACATGATTGACACTGCAGCAATAAGTGTTCTTTTTGTGATAATATATGAAAGTGGTGACATACAAATACCATTTGTTTTTTGAAGATAACCTTTCTAGTCTTTTAAATTTATTGTCTTTTAGTGAATAGCTGTTTGCTCAAATGTCATAATGAGTATGCTGGTTACGGCAGCTGCATAGACTTATGGGAGCCTATGACAGCTGCTGGAGAAGGGAGGTGGGAGTGAGTTTAGCAGCGTGACTGCTTAACTACCTTCCCCTTCTTTCCCCCTCTCCACCTCTTGACGGCTGTCTGCAATGGGATGGGGTGGGATGGGGCGGGAGCTAGTGTGCTATAGTCCCGCCCCTCCCCCTTGCCAGAAGCTCCCATAGACTGGAGTGGAATGGGGGAGGGACTAGCTTTGCTAAGCTCCCACCCCCTTCCTTTGCTCCACATATGCGCTGCAGCCTCGGCCGTCTGAACGGGTGTTAAAGCGGGAGTTGCAGCCGTGACTTAGTCACAGCTTCCTTTCGTTCACGTGATTTTTGGACACACTTTGGCCATGATACGGCTGGATGAAAATCGTCGCGCCCATGTGAATGAAGCCTTAGGGTACTTTTAGACGTAGCAAGAAATCATTTGCCTGAGTTAACGAGCAAACAAGGACACGGTTTGCTCGTTCACTCAGGCGGTCAGTTTAAACGCAAAGATAGATCGTTTATTTTTTTAACAGGATTGTTCATTTCCCTGTACCAGTGAATGAGAATGACTGAACGATCGCTGTTTAAACTGAACGATTAGCGAACGATTTTTATGATTTTTATGCTTACATTAAATGAACTAAGAACAAAAAGCAAATGAATTATTGTTCAATCGTTTGCCAAGTTTACACTGAATGATTATCGTTCAAATTCGAACGATCCAGCAATTTATTGAACGATAATTGTTTCATGTAAAGGCACCCTTGAAATAGTTTATCTTGGAATGTGAAAAATAAACATTGTTTGCTCTGATTTTCATCCACTCAATGCTTATGTGTTATTACTCAAAATTTAAAGGGCTTTTCAAACGTACATTTTTTTAATCTACTGACAGACATAAAACGTAATAAGACTGGTGCTGCATGACGACTTTGGCTGTGACAGAGGTCGCGTGACCAGAGCTTGCTGTGTAGCCCTGCAATCTCACACTCACGTTGACATCAATGGCGTTGCTGTGCAACTTGCAGGTTGCCAAGAATGCGACCTGCAGAAGGCAAAAGATATGTTTTTTGCAATAAGTGTGTCAATGTTGCTGCAGCCTGTGAGTTGCACAACCACACAATTGATTTCATTTTTCAGGACTGGCAGCAATTGAAAAAAAGATGTACAGTGACCAGTGTGCATCAGGTAGTCACAGAAGCAGTGTGGCTTGTCCAGGGACCAGAGGGTCGCTTTAAATCTGAGAACCCTTTTAATTATCTGCATTCAATTTAGTTATTCAAATAAGCTGCTAGCTGTTGAACACAACAGTATACAATTGAGTTAACATGTCTGCACGCTTTTTAATTCAATGTCCTCTTTATTGCTTTTATGTATCTGAACTAAAAACATAATGCAACTTTGCAGATAATCTATTTTCTACCATTTGTGTACACACTCCTATGCAAACTTAAGGCTACATTCACACAGGCGAGCACGATATTGGGCTGAGAAACTTGGTCTGATATTGCGCTTGCCAACGTGCGATTTTCCCAGCAAAGCATTTTTTAAAATCGCTTTTATGAAATCGCGATCCTTACGTGTGTTAGGATCGCAAGTGTATCCCATTGACTTCAATGGGAAATATCGCATCACATTCGCATATGCATTACATGGCATCTGAGTGCCATGCAATGTTTCTTAAGGTTCCATTGAAAAAAAATTGGTGAGGCGTTCTGCGGGAACCCCCAAAGATAGAACATACTGCAATTTTTTTTTGCCTCGCAGCAAAAAAAATCGCTAGTGTGACTGAATCTATGTAAAAAAATAATTTCATATTTGTGCGAGTTTTATGTGCATCGCAAAAAACTCTTATGAGAATATCACTCATGTGAATAAGCCTTATGTGTCTTCATAGTTACATATTCAGACCCTTTGTATATTATGCTGTTACAGGTATGTTACGCTCCCTTCTTAATAACCTTTAGGCAATGGGAGAGGGGTGAGAAGGACAAAAAGTAAAGGCAGATGTAACAAAAATGAACTTGACATTTAACACATTATGATAGCTGAACTACAGTGTACTACAATGCTGTAAATTGAAGTATCATGATATATCAGATCTGTTAATAGCTGCTACATTTGTATCTCCATATATACATTACGCAACAGACCCTGTACAGAAACACACAGAGGCTGTGTAGCTATAAACTAAGAGACTGTATGGCCGCCAAGTCCCATCATACAGCTTTTGTATGTACAGCTCAGCTATACTTATTGGACCTTAACAAGCCAGATGAGCTTACCCACCTGTAACAGTTTACAGTGCCAGAAATCAGAGGAGCCCTAGGTCAGGGAGACCTCCTGCTTCACACCATAAGTATGTATTTTAAAAAATATTTGTCAAGCAGTGCTTTGTTCTGCATATAAAATGCAGAATATAGCCTACCTACATTTTCGAGGGCTCAAACTTGCCCCATAAGCATGCCTGGGTTACTACATGACATTATCCCTTCTCCTGAAAATGTATCAAGGGACGAGTCTAGTAGATTTCTGTTTGTAGCTTTAAGGTAGCAGGCTTTTTTATCTACATAGATAGTTAAGGTGAAAGTCATCTCAAATCCGAAGTATTCCAATCATTTCTGTTTCTGATCAAACATGGGATGCAGAAAAGATGCCAACTTTTTCCATTATTGATTATATTTGCTTTTAAATGCCCCTCTCAAGCGACAGATTCCTGACAGTTAGGCCAGGTGCACACTTACCATGTGTGCGAGTTGAGCCCAAAAGGTTCATGGATACCTGTTCGCATGCTGTCCAACTTGATTCACATGGAGACAGCGCAGAGACATACGTTGGCATGTTCTATTTAATATAGACAATACGGACAAGAATAGGACTCGTAATGAGTTTTTTCATGCGGACAACTGGTCCATGTGAAAATGTTAATCTGCATAGTCCCCCATCAGAGGCGTAACTTGAAGCTCTCGGGCCCCGATGCAAAACTTGTAACAGGGCCCCCAACTATAATGCTTTCCTCATAGTACTGGGCTCCCTATATGGATAGGAGAGGCCTTATAGGCCCCCTAAGGCTCCTGGGCCCGGGTGCAACCGCATCCCCTGCATCCTCTATAGTTACGCCCCTGTCCCCCATGCTATCATAGTGCAGTTTGCTGGCTGTGAATGAACAGGACAGAACACAGGCCCAAATACACTAGTGTGCTAGAGACAAATATACAACACAACAAATATTTTTTACAGAACGACCTGAAATCTGTGGCAAAATCTGTATGCCACGAGTGAAATCTGCAGAAAAAAAATCTGTACTGCATGCTGCAGATTTGAGAATATGCAGCATCTCCTCAAATAGGCACCGGGTAATGCTACATTTGTCCTGCAATGAATTGAAATCAGGAGCTTCATAGACCAGCTGTTATCATCTGGGATTAGAGAAGTTAGACCTGCTATGATCAGCTGTTATGGTAAGATAGTATAATTATTGGTGGGGAGGCTTTATAGGTTATCCAGATGGAAAAACCCCTTAATGTTTTAGAGAAACCAAATCATTCCTATTTACACAATGGCTGTACTTGAATTTGTTCACCCATAGCCCCCTGGCAACTTGACAGTTTGAACTGTTTTTCTAAAAAAATGGAGAAAAGTTACAATTTGCACATGTGCAATGCTGACACAGACCTATCCACAAAGACTCAAGAATGTTACTGTTGTCTCGGCTAAATAGAGTCTAGAAGGGGTTGATTAGTTGAGCATTCAATTCTTATGTATCCAATAGTTGTAGTAAAGATTAGTTTTCCCCTTGACATTAAAAGAAGACATCAGCTCCATGCAGTTCAAACTGCAGGCAGCATGATATAATATTTCCCCATAAAACTATATATCAATCTACATCTTCCTAGTTTGCAGCATCCTGTACAGTGATCACCTGTTGTCTGAATTCTCTATTGTCACGTCATAACCTATCAGTAGGTGGGACTTGGTTAGCACTCTTGTCTCACACAATATACATCTCTTTTTGAATCTTATCATTGTATACGCTATATGACATATGTATGTTACCCGTCTTCACATATATGTTCACTTGACACTTGGTTTTCATGTTCCAGCAAACATATTTATGAAATATTGAAGAAATGTCAGTGGTGGGAATTGGTTCCGTATGAGTACTACTGGCATGTGTATTAAGCCCCGCTTACACGGGACAAGTGTTTGGCACTTTCGTCCCAGCAATATTCGCTCCTGTGCTTTTACATAGGAGTAATCATTGCTTAGTGGAGGTAGAGCAGGCCGGAGATCATTCCAGTAAACAGGCCGTCATTCATAGATGAATGACGGCCTGTTTATGGGAACCATGCAACGGCAGACCAAAGATGACTTTTAGTTCTGCGGGAAAGTTCTGATGAGTGATTTATCGCTAATGGGTCTTTCACTGCTTGCGTTTACACGGCACAATTATTGGGCAAACCGCTAAATCTAAGGAGTGATCTGCACAATAATAGTGCTTTGTAAAGGAGTTTTAGTCATCTAATTGCCCAAGACCAGTGTAGAAATAATGTGACAGTGTCATCACTGAAGAAATCAGCGCATTGTTTCTTCTGCAGCAAACCACACGTGGACAAAATCAATACATTTGCTCTTCCCTTGCTAAATGAAGAGTAAGATTTGTCCATATGTAGCCATCATAAGAATATACTCATGGTAGTTGCTTTATATATGCCTTTTTGTTTATTTGTGCTTAATTACTACACCCAAAAGGCTATTGAATAATGCCGTGATATGTTACATTATGTGCACCACTGCTGTGCGTTCTTCTACTGTGCTTGCAGAATTCTGTACCCTGTTCACCTATTCAATGAGTTGCAAATGCTGATTGTGGTCATCACTATATCTATGAATAAATATATAAAAATAATGTTTTCTTTTGTATCATTCTTAGTAACTATATAATGGAAAATATAAACATATTTATATTTATACAGTATATGCAAAATAAAATGTACAGACAACAATTTTAGCACCTATAACTTAATAAAGTATTGACCTATCCACTGAAAACATCTGCATATCAAGATTTATATAGTCAGCCGTCTTTCAAATTAAATATACATTATGGCATAAAGTATACTATAGTCAATGTATAAAGTTGATTGGAATGCTTCAAGGGCCTTGTGCTACCTGATGGCCAATTACTAGACTGGAGTAAACTAATAAGAAAGGGAGACAATACCAAATCAATTCAAATCTAAAGCTACACATGCATAAGAGGCATGAATTGTACTGACTGCAGCTACAAGATTTTACATAATTCTCTAAAGGCCTATTTACACGTAACAATTATCGCTCAAAATTCCTTCAAACGACTGAAAATGAGCGATAATCGGCATCGGGCACTTTTCGTTTGAACAATGATTTTAAGGTGAACTTAAAATCCATCCTTCAGCAGCCGCAACGAGAACAATGCAGCTGTGTGCACAGCTGGGCGTGTGATTACCCACACGCTAGGCTCTACAAACAGCTCCTGGAGGCCCTTTTACATACAAATGAAGATGATAAAGTGTTAATGGCCATTAACACTGTGCAAAAAGATCACTAAATCTTTCAGGCGTTTGAAAGATTATGTTTGCGTTTTAATGGGCCTTAAAAGTATTGATGTGTGGTAACAATTTGCTACTATGAGACTTCACCTGTAACTTCTTCAGAGGTATTGTTGGCCAACTTGAATAATAACAAAAAGAGTAGAAGTGATCGGAGGTGCGGGGTTCCTGAACACAAAAGCCACTTTACTTGAACACACTATTCAATAAACTAAAACCCCTTTAGTATCATAAATATATAAAATTTGTCATTGATTATAAATACAACTGCTACAGAGTGTCTGATTAACAGTCATATACTATCTAAATAAAAGGGCCATACAACGCATAAATAAAAGGATCATACAACATGACATAAATAAGAAAGCTATCAAGTGTACAAATAGCAGGGCCTTGTAGGAAGCAACAAATAGATGCCTACAGGGTACAAGTATCTAAACTACAAATAAGAGTGCCATAAAGTACTCACATACTTCAAATGGCCAGGTGCTCAATCAATCATCTAGACAAGTACCCATGTGCTCATATACCTATACAGATGCACATTCATATGCTTACTTACAAATGCATACAAAATATATATACACACACATAAACACATACATATAGCCAGTAAGCTCTACAAGCGTTGGGTGCTTGAATGTCAGAACATTTGACAAGAGACACTTGTTCGTATCGCATGTTCTGATGGGGCAATAGAAATATCTAGTCTTGGTTGCCGTTGATGCAGACGAATTGATATGGAGTAGACCAATTGGTCACTTTGTAAATTTCTTTGAATAAGAAAATAGTGACTCTGCAGAGTAAAAATAAAACCAGCTTTTGATTACTTAAGCCTGCAAATGCACTATTTTGTGTATTTAGAAATTAACTATTGTTCACAGTGTTCCCTCCTTACAAGTTATGTAAAGAGGCATGTTGGACCTATTGGACCCCAATGCAAAACCTGTAAAAGGATTCCTACCATGTGTCATTTAGAATGCTGGTGTCTTCTTATGTAGCAGAGGGGCATTGGGGCCAATTCAGACACTAGTGTCCTAGTGAGTCCTACCCCTGCACCCACTATAGCTGCACCTCTGGTAGCACCGGTACAGCTGAATCAGCTATCAGTATAGGAACACAACTAGACCATAATTCTCACCTTCAAAGACTTCTGCCAAAGTAATAATTGGCTAATCTCTCACTTTCACTTGGTCATTCTAAAATGATAAACTCTTTCAAGAATGAAAAAAATGGCAGCTTGCCATGGCAAATTTTGGCTTTTGTAGACAAAGAATTATGGCCATGTGATTTTTATACATAGAACTACGGAAAAAAATCTCCAACTTTGATAAGTGAGTGATCCGTTTCATTGCAAGCAGAGATGTAGAATCTCTCTGTAAGGGTGCGTTCACACGAGCGTGTTTATGTGCATTTATACGCACGCACAAAAACACACATCTATTACAACCACTGCATTTCCTATGGTGTGTTCATATGTCTGTGTTTCACAGGTGTGCGCCTGCAAAGATAGGACATGCGCGCACCATACGGAATGCATGCATTGCCTTCAATGGAGCCGCAGCTGCTGTTGGCGGCTCCATTGAAGGCAATGATCTGCCGGCAGCCCGGAAGTAATTTTCAGGGAAGAGCTTTAAGTATAAGCTCTTTCCTGAAAATCATCCCTTTTAGTGTTTAAAAAAAATAAATAAATAAATATATATATATATATACTCACTTGTTCGCCGCTGCCTTTTCCTACGCATGGATGAAAAACACATCTGCCACATGCGGCAGATGCTTTCTTCATCCCACGGGGAATAAAGAATTCTTTGCTGCACCTGTCACAGATGTGACAGATGCAGAAAAGGAATTCTTCATCCCCGCGGGGAATAAAGAATTCCCTAGCACAGCTGTCACAGTCAGCTCCCGCTTGTCATTCATTCAGCAAGAGCTGCCTGTGATTGGCTGAGGCTCTTAGCCAATCAGAAGCAGCTCTTTCAGCAGGCGGGGATTTTAATTCCCCGGCTGCTGAAAGAACTTCAGTGCAGAGCCGGGGACAGTGCAGACAGGAAGCGGCTAAGCCCTGGCAGCTAAAGAAAGGTGAGAATTTATTTATTTTTACTCTAGTTTGGCTTGTTTTTCAGAGGCTTATATTTAAAGCCCTTCACTGAAAAACAATTAAAAGGTGCCGGCAGCTGGATCCTCTAGCGCAGCTGTCATGTGTGACAGCTGTGCTAGGCAATTCTTTATTCCCTGTGGGAATGAGCAACTCATTTGCTGCATCTGTCACATCTGTTACAGGTACAGCAGAGAATTCTTTATTCCCCGTAGGGATGAAGAAAACATCTGCCATGTACTCTTCCCTGAAAATCACTTCAGGGGTGCCGACAGACCATTGCCTTCAATGGAGCCGCCAGCAGCAGCCACGGCTCCATTGAAGGCAATGCACGGACCTTCACACACGCATGTTTTTGTGTGTACAGGGGTACGTACCTATGTACGCACATGCACACGCTCATGTGAAGCCACCCTTAATGCATTCTGGTTACCAACTTCCCCAACAAAACTGACTATGAGGGACGATCTAGCAAATAGATCTAGCAAATAAAAAGCTTGGTTGGCTTACTATGAATTATTTCCGCAGGTACTGTGTTAGCAATATTGTCTGCTCAGTATTAGTACAGTTGTAAAATTTTCTAATACCAATATTATTTCATAGTATACTATTACCCGCGCTCTCAGTATTTTACATGAGCACTTTTTGTAGAATATATATATATATATATAAATATTCAATGCAAATCAATCGTACTTATAAAAAGCGTATGTTCCTTTTGAATTTGTACTTGTATGTAATGTAAAATATATATTGCTATTTTTTATTAACAACAGTCTCTTCATGTTGATTTCACGTATAAAAGATCCTGATATGACTGTAATTTGGCACTCCAAACTAATAGCCACGGTTCCTACATTTTAACGATCCTCCAATAAATACAATGTATGACCTGTAAATTACCATAAAAATATCTCTACATGTTGCTTGTTTCTGTATATCAGACCTAACCAAGTAGCACTGTTAGGGGATTTTCACAAAGTAGCGGATTTTCTGCAGCACAGAATGTGCTGTGGATTTTGGTGCAGATCCACGTAAGAATCCCCATGTGTTACATACAGATTCTGACACGGTTTTTGATGCGGTTTTCATTTCCTCATTTGAAGAGGCGAAATCTGTACTGAAAATCTACAACATACATTGATATGCTGTGGATTTAAAATCTGTTCCTTGTGTCAATTTTGTACAAATAGTTTTCCTGCACCATATGGATAAGATTTCTTCAAATCTTATCCACATAGCTTGTACTGTACATGCTGCGGATTTTATATGCAGAAATTCCACAGCATTTGCGCTTTGTCTTAACTCGGCTTTATAATGTTAATCAATTATTGATGGATATCCTGCCCAGTTTGAATTTAGCCCAGTGTTTGTATATTGCATGAGTGTCATGCTGCATTATCTTATAGAATGAATATGACTTGTGCTTTACACTGCCGACTACATGGAAAAATCTACAGATCCCCAACTGTGGTGACTAAGCTGTGTATGTAACTTGCCAGTTGCATATTTAGAAGATAGCTCGTTTTTATTTTCCATGCTCATGCAGTGAGTATGCATGGTGGTGTAATGCAGCCTATTAAATCTAATAGTCCATTGAACGTATTATAGCCCTAGTTTCTTCATAGGGGGCTAACATGACTTGCTTTGGTGGTATTACTGAAATGATATCTGCTGAGTCAGGAGAGGAATGGTCCTTATCTATCAGAGTAGTAACGTGTTCCTCTCTGTTCTCATATAAAGTGCTTATGTGGAGCAAGGGATGAGTTGGGTTACGGTTGAATATACTCATTGGCTCAGGTTTCAACTGACTGAGGGTAACACTCGACGTGGAAACCGCGGTGTTTGCCATGTGACTGCCGCACATGAGGAATGTTCCAGTTACTGAAACATCTTGACAGCTTTCAGACAATGGCTGGTTTTCTTTCTCAATAAATTTAGTAGCTTTTGATGCATCTGTTAAAAAAAAGAAGTATGTATATTTTAGAATGCTTGCAATGGTTTCAACAATATAATTAATGAATCTAGTTAGGAGAAAATACTTCTTGCATTCCCATAAGTTCCAAGACCAATTAGGAAATCATAGACAATATGCAGTTTGCTATGCAATGACTACAAAAGGTGTGCACCCTTATTGTAGTTCAACCATATAGTTATGTAGCAAGGACGTTTTGGATGGAGTGAAGGCAATAATCTCAAATATAAATGCTGGTTTGTTTTGACCCTATACTTCCTTCATGGAGCTCTACATTACATCGTTCACTTACCTGTCGTTATGACTGACTCAAGCTCTCCTAAAAGAAAGCATTGATTACCATCAAGTCAACAAAAGTTTAGAGAACCCTATTTTCTGTGCAGATTTCATTCGGAGTTCAACATACTTCTATATCAGGGGTGCACAACCTTTTTTGGTCCAATGGCCACAATATCATATTGAACTTCTCCTAAGGACTACAGTAAATCTTAGATAGGTGCAGGTTCTAAATCTAGAACATGTAAAAAGAAAAAAAATGGTCAGCTCACCTCCTCTATAACCGGAAAATCCAGGATCACGCGTGCATATATGTACGGAGCATTAGACGCAGCTGTAAGCCTTGAACGGCAACTGTAGACATCAAACACGACCAAGTGTCAACTCTACATACAAAATATGCTTTATTTCCTTTATAGACAGGACATCACATAGCACAGAAGATGTGTTTATTCCGATAAGCGGTCTTGATCATGTCAACCTGATCACCTGATGTGATCAAGTCCGCTTGTTGATGGAAACACGTCTATGCTATGTGATGTCCTGTCTATAAAGGAAGAAAAGCATATTTTGTATGTAGAGCTGCTACTTTGACGTGTTTGATGTCTAATTCTAGGACCCTCACCAATTTGGAGAATGGAAGTTCCCTTCTCCTCCAATCAGAACTCTAGAGAGAAGCAGAGTATACATGCGCATGGCTCTCTCCACGGACAATAATAGGTGCTGTGGTAACATTCATAGCATGTCACAACACCCAATGGAGAGAGTTGCATGCATCTATAAAAACACCACTAACTTACATGCTACTTTCTGGAGTGCCAAGCAGGGGTCCAGGGACCCAGAGATAGCTATAAAATACCATTAGTACTCACTTATCCCTGCTTCTGAGTTGTGTTCACTTGTCTCTGACATGGGAACTACATGTGAACAGCCACACATAGACAAGTCCAGGTGGTTGTAGGCTGCATAGCAGGTCAGACGTGGCCCGCGGCTCGCAGGTTGTGCATCTCTGTTCTACATGAACCTACCAGAGCTGATATCAATGCTAACTCTAGAGTTCCAAGGCGCATGCAGGAGTTATGTGCAAAACAATAGGAACATATATACTAGGGAAAACATTTTATATAAAAAAACAGCAATTAAGAAAATCAAATATACAGTATGCAAAGGAGTGAAACAACTAAAGCGCACCACCGTTGATCCATTTAAAAACCTTTTAGGAAAGGCACCTCCACGTGTATGTACAGGCTTGTAATCTATAATTGCTAAATTAAAGCTGTTTGATAACTTCACTTCATTCCAATTGATGGATGGATAGATTAGATAAAATACCAACAAGGTAGAGGAATTACATGGCAGGCAATGATAACAATGTTCTGTTAGTGAATTTGGTATAAGAAGAATGATTGCTGGGTAAACAGCAGAGCTCTATATGGAATAGCTTCATAAAGGTTCTGTAAATGAGCATCCAAGAGCACTGTGAAGGTTTTATTTTTCATTAGAGATATGCTATAACCCCTTAATTACGCGGCCCCTTTTTTTCCATTTTATTTTTTTCCTCCTCCCTTTAAAAAAATGGTAACTCCTTTATATATCCATCGATCTCGCTATATGAGGGCTTGTTTTAAGTGGAGTAAAATGAAAAATAAAAAGACATTCCTCCATCTTTCAGTGCGTCGTTTCTATGGCGCACGAACTGCAACAAAAATGACATGATAACTTTATTCTATGGGTCAGTGTGATTGCTACGATACCAAACTTATATAGTTTTCTTTTTGCTGTACTACTTTAATTTTTTTTCAAAGACATTTAATTTTTTCAAATTATTTTCTGCCATCTTTTGCGCGCAATAACTTTTTTATTTTTCTATCGACGTAGTTGTAAAAGGGCTCATTTTTTGTGAGATGTCCTGTAGTTTACGTTAGTACCAATTCGGAATACATACGACCTTTTGATCGCTTTTTATTACATTTTTCTGGAAGACAGAGTGACTGAAAAACTGCATTTCTTGCGTTCTTTTTTTTTTTTTTTCCAGACGACATTAAGCGGGGTAAATAATGCGCTACTTTGATAGATTGGACTTTTACGGAATGCGGCAATACCAAATATGTATTTTTCCTTTATGATTTTGATTTTTTTTTATAGATATGGCAAAAGGGCGGTGATTTAAACTTTTATGACTTTTTTTTTTTTACAATTAATAAAACTTTATAGATCTTATTTTGACTTTTTTTTCCAGCTCCCCTGGGGGACTACAATATGCGATACTTTGATTGCTCCTGCAGTATGATGTAATGCTATAGCATTATGTCATACTCCGATTTGACAGGCAGTCTATCAAGCCACCATTTTCAGAAGGACCCCAGCTGCTATGACACCTGTACGGCACCCTGCGATCTTACCCGGAGGGGCCGTAAGAGACCCCTGAATATCGTTCAGGGGATTTAAATGCCGCTGTCAGCAGTTCTTCCAGGAAGAATTCAGTGACTTGATACGAGACCTCAGTCTGTCTAAGCAAGCATCTGGTCTTCCAGAGTATCGACCAGAAGACTGGTGACTCTTTATAGACAAGTCCATCAAAAGCTTAAAATGTGTGCTATTACACAATGGTAATCACTATGCATCTATTCCACTTGTCCACTCAACAGAACTTCATGAAGAATACAACAACATAAAGATGGTTCTGCATAAACTTGGTTATCATCAGAACAAGTGGCTTATTTGTGTTGATTTGAAGATGGTCAACTTCCTGCTTGAGCAGCAAAGTGGATACACAAAGCACCCATGTTTCATCTTCATGTTGGATAGTTGGGCTAAGCAAGATCATTGGAAAAAGGTGACATGGCCTTCAAGGGAAAATATGGCAGTTGGTGCATCGAACATCATAAATGACCTGTTAAAGCTGGCAGGGACAGATGGCCAGGGGATCCCTACGCCAGCCCTCTCCTGTGTCCCTACCTACTTCGGGAACCCCAGACATAGCCGACAGATCAGGTCCTCGCAGCTCCAGGACGAGCGACCCACCTCAACTGGACACTGGTGCCCCCAGTGGTAACCCCATCTCTAACATGAGCCTTTGGTTGATAGAGAAAAAAAAATCAGTCTCCCATTGCTCCATATAAAGCTAGGTCTCATTAAGCAATTTGTTAAAGCCTTGAAAAAAATTCTAATTGCTTCAAGTACATTTGCAAATCCTTCCCTGGACTCCGTGGTGAAAAACTGAAAGCAGGAATCTTTGATGGTCCTGAAATTTGAAAATTCATCAACGATTCCAATTTCAGCAAAGTCATGACTGACATTGAAGCATCTGCCTGGTGTAGTTTTGTCTCTGTTGTAAGAAACTTCTTAGGGGACCATAAAACACACAAATATGAAGAATTGGTTCACAACATGCTCACAAACTTTCAGAATTTGGGGGATAATATGAGCATCAAGGTACACTTTCCCTATAGCCACTTAAATAGATTTCCCATCAATCTTGGTGATTTCAGTGAGGAACAAGGGAAGAGGTTCCATCAAGACATCAAAGTTATGGAGAAAAGGTATGAAGGAAGATTGGAGAGCCACAGGAATACCGAGTGGTCATTGTTGTCCTGGGAGCAAAATGGGACACATGAAACAATTTTTTACCATTTTGTATGAGAGCAGCGAGTGTGGAGCACAAAGGAGCAGCAGGCATTTGGTTATAGTGAAAGGAGAAAGTTGCTGGTTTGATAAGGAGACAAAAGGGGGGCATGGTGTTTGCCTCTGAAAATGAAGATAAACTGACACATAAAATTAGTTGTAGGAGGAGAAGAAAATGCCAATAAGATGGCAACTGTTATAAATATCAAAGTCCAGTGGAGTGTGGACACAGTATATCATAATATGATGATCCACTGCGCGCTAGGACAGCTGTCTTGTATGAAAGTAGATTACAATTGCAGCTATAGCTGGTGACAGTGATACAGGTTCTCTCCTCTTTTTCAGCATTGTGAAACAATGAGAGCAGATAAATAATCATCATTGGTTTAGTGAGTAGGAGATTATGGGAAATGTGATAGAGACGTAGAGCCCCGTGTGGCACAGAGTGTTAAGGCAACAGAAATGCAGTCCTAAGGCTCTCGCTCATGACCTGAAGGTTTCGGGTTAACTCTGGCTCAAAGTTGACTCAACCTTTCATCTTTACGAGGTCGGTAAAATGAGTACCCAGCTTGCTCGAAGGTAAAAGATGACTGGGGAAGGCAATGCAAACCACCCTGCAAGAACAGTTTGCCAAGAAAACGTCATGATGTGACATCACCCTAGGAGTCTGTGAAATGATTGAAGGGGTTCTGTCATTAGAAAACAAAAATTCAATATTTACCTATTCCTCCCCCATCAGTCTTCTTACTGTATCTTCTCCCCTCCGATCTTCTCCTGGCTCCTGCAGTCTCCCCGGGTCACCTCACCTTCAGCTGATTCTTCTTCCAGTGACAGCGTCCATTGCTGGTATTCACCTTCCTGCAGGGCAATGTACGTTACGTCACTAGTGACGTAGCGATCCTATCCTAACAGGGAGAGCCAAGCTATTGATGAGACTACCCATGCATGCTGTGTCTCTGCAATAGTATATGAACACTTGCGGCAAGACAACGCTGATGTGCGGTCTCGGCAATAGATCGGCATTCCTTGCTAGGCAGTGAACATTACATGACTAGTGATGTAACCTACATTGACCTGCAGGAAGAAGAATGCCGAGCATGGATGTTCCATAACAAGAAAAAGAGGATCCAGCCGGCTTGCGGTTAGGTGACTGGGGGACTGGAGAAGATCAGTGAGGAAAAGATGCGGTAAGAAGACTGCCTGGGGAGGAATAGGTAAGTATTGTTATTTTTTTTAAATGACAAAAGCCCTTTAATAACTGTTTTGGAATTTGCCTTTGGTCTTGGAATATTCCTTTAAGCAAAAAAATAATCAGGTCATGTAGTACAGACATTCAAAGTGATGACATATTGAAAGGCTTAAAAAGATTTTTATTCTCTGGAAATTTGTTACATGACTTGATAGGAAAGTCAGTCAAATTAAGTGTAACCTTGAAAAAGCCTTGCACTATCTATCTATCTATCAATCATCATACTAAGAGACAGTCTAAGAGAGACCAAATCACCACATCTACATAAATTAGTTCATCAATATGATATATGATTCTCGTGTTGTCGCTGGCATTTTGCACTGCAATATGTCACATATGGCTTAAAGCCTGGAGCCAATATACGCAACCAATGCAACATCTGTTGCGAGGCCACTATTTTACATGTTGGTTTTTCGCAGATTCTCAGTATGTGTAGTTTATTGAGTATTATTAATGCTATGAGGATTACTTTATAACATGCAATAAGGATTCCATCAATGGTTAATGTTAGAATGTAGGTAGGGAAAATGAGCTTCGTAGAAGCAGCCCACAAGCAATCAACACATAAGACTATACTGGCCTTACCTTTGATAAGTGTCATCACACCTTCATTTTGGTTTAAGAAACCGTTTTCTTGGCTTTCAGATGTTGCAATAGGCGCAGATTCGTGTGTCTCTGGTTTGGCCTTTTTATTGCTAAGAACATATGGATGAACATCCAAGGAGAAGTGTCGAGAATGTTTCTTTTCACTGATGATGCTTGACAAGGTGCTGGCATCACTCTTTTGACATGAAGGCTGGGGTGAAGATTTGGATGAGGCTTCTATAAGTGGAGCAATTAAGGTGTCTGTGGCAGTTTTCCTCCTCACTGGCTTAGGCTTTTCTTGCTTACTATTTTCAACCTTCATTATGGCTAATTGTTCCTTAAAGGGCTGGGGTAAAGGGTTGCTACTTGGGATCCACTTCATTTTCTTCCTAGGTCTCTTTATAATGAGCTGTTCATTGACATCAATATCTGCTGGATCTAGACTGGGGTCCACAGTTTGAATCCCAGAATCTCGCATTGTGGGTGTTGCATCATAATTAGACTGTGCTAATGCTGCAAGTAGTTGGCGAACTACATTGTCATACATAAGGTCGCTTTCATTGGTTATGAAATCAAGGCGATTTAAAGATTTGATGTGATCACGATTCTCATTACAAAACAAGGCTAAAATATTTATATCACAAAACTGCGATTTCTGCCATTGCTTCTTAGTCTTTATGCCAACTTTATTTAATTTGTCAAAAATAAAGTTGGACTTTCTTACAATGAAGAGATGTATTACATTAATAAGGATTATTAAATTCATGAAACTAAGAAGAAAAATATCTACTGCAGCAATAATTCTTTGGAGCTGAACAGATGGCAACTTGCAATTCACCCTTATATGCAGTTTTGAGCTACTGGTTTTAAGATGGGGCTCTCCTAGTGCACATGTGAACTCATTCTGCTTCTGCGTAGCATAATAAGTACTTAAGTAAGTAATTGGTATGATACTTAAAAATATAATAAGCAAATGTCTTGCTAAATATAGCTTAGCTAAAAAATTACTCCGACCTCGTCTTTCTAGATATTTCTCAAAAAGATTTTGTTCAGGGCTTTTTTCCTTCTCTGCATTTTCTATAATCTCACGCTTCTCTCTTTCGGTAATACCTGGACCTTTTGATTGAATTTGCTTTTCGATTTTGGGTGCTCTTCCCTCGGCTGCTCGGTGGTAGCAGTTGTCAATTTCTTGAAGTAGGAAGTTCAATTCTGAAGTCAATCTTGTTGAAGCAAGGAACTCCCATCCTAGGGCAGGAATATACATGATTCCAGCAAAGGCCAGAAGAGCGTATGGAAGGAACTTGTGTTCGAATAATGAAGGCCATTGGCTGGCGTTCACTCCTGGAAGTGCATCTTTAAGTTCTGTCCAGCAAAATCCCCTGGCATACAACGCTTGGTCCCGGGTGAAGTTGTGAGGTGTGTAGCAGTATATAGGCTCCTCTGTATAACATAGAGAAAAATCACTGCAGCAGTTTTAACCTACAAAAGAAGCTCTGAAAAATAAATACATGTATATTGATAGAATGTGACACTATGTGAATAGTGTATGTAAACATGTCCTGAGGCATGAAAGCGAATTTCTAAGGAGTAAGGGCCCTTTTACGTGGGCTGAAAAAATAGTTCAGATTCTTGCATCCAGTGAGAATCTGAAGACTATTGTTCAGTATAAATGCATGCCCTGATTGAACAACGAACGAGCATGTAGAAAACTGAACGACGGGTCGGCCTGTCTAAACAGGCAGTCATTCACTTATGAACGACTGCCTGTTTATTGTGGCGGGCCACCTCCATTTACTCAGTGTTAATCGTTCCTGTATAAAAGTGCCCTAAGGTATGAATATAATGCCAAATAGTGCTGAATAAGAGTACTGTATATGTCTATGGAGAAATCAAATTTGCTAGAATATATAGCTAATTAGCCTAAAAAGATATAAAAGCTGTTAGACATGGAAATACCGTATGTCAATTATTTGAATGCTGCAGTGCTATAAACAAAAATCACATTAGGATCAGAATTTAAAGTGACCCTCTGGTTTGAGGGCAGAATTCTGTCTTGGGACTCAATGGGGGGTATATTGCCTGCTGCTCTTTTCTGCCGGACCTATTATTTGCCAGTTTCAGGTCCTGTTTCAGTCATACAAGAAGGCCGATGTAATCCTCAGACTACCTTATCCCCATAGTGCATTGATAGTGCTAGGACTACCAATTTACTATACTTTCTCTCTGATTGGCCAGAGCTGCTCATGTGATCACCACTGGCCTATCATACAGCAGTGCACAGTGTGTATTAGATACCGGTAGTCAGAAAATTGCTCCAGACATCTTAGATAGCGAAAAGCAGGGTCTGAAACCGGGGGATTGGAGGGGCAGCAGAGAAGAACAACTGCAGGTAATATATCCCGCTACCACTCCTGTTCCAGGACAGAATTTTGGCCCAAAGCTGGAGGGTCGCTTTAATCAGAAAAAAATGAAGATTGAATGAATTTTAGGACCTCAAGATTCTGGCAACATAAAAGGGGTTGCATATTGCTAATATATTACCACCTACTTTTCTGGGAGTCTAGTGATTGTTAAGCACATATTTTTTTCCTTGCACAATGACACTCCAAGCTAGGAGCTGTTCAGCCCATTCACTTGAATAGAGCTCTACAGCAAAAGTGCTACTATTCAGTAAAAAAGCAGAGTGGATCTCACTTCATTTTCAGGATCTGGCAAAGGGTTCAACCCGTCAATTCATTCTCAGATGGGAATACCCTATTAAGTTTGCTGATTATAGGGTAAGCTACATTACAATCATTGACACACCTGAAAAAGAATAGAATAAAATAATTCAATACTTGCCATGGCAAGCAATTTCACCATACCAGATATAGCTAATTACCTTGAGGATAGTACACACATTGTCAAAAAAGATCTAGCACCTAGAAGTTGTTGGAATCTAATGAAACTTTCTATGTGTGATTGTGATGTTTATATAACTAAGTGATTACAATATCAGAGCAAAAGGATAATCTATTGCAGAAAACTGAACACTTAAAGGGAGGCTCTAGAAAGCCTTCTGCCTCTAGCGTGGATGTAAGATGTGATACGGGCAGACATAGAGGCTCTAGTACCCTGTTAGGCCACCTATAGCTTGGATGTAAGATGTGATATGGGTGGGCATGGAGGCATACAGGTTCTGTATGTTATCCTGTGACATATCATTCCACATTTTCTGTGACTAAGCCTCTAGATTGTACAAACTCCTAGTCAAAGTTGTCATCCCAGATTGTCCTATACATGTTCTATTGGCGATAAATCTGGTGACAGGGAAGGTCACGGAATGAAGAAAAATATGTTTATTAGAGATGAGCGAACGTACTCGTCCGAGCTTGATACTCGTTCGAGTATTAGCGTGTTCGAGATGCTCGTTACTCGTAACGAGTACCACGCGATGTTCAGGTTACTTTCACTTTCATCTCTGAGACGTTAGCGCGCTTTTCTGGCCAATTGAAAGACAAGGAAGGCATTACAACTTCCCCCTGTGACGTTCAAGCCCTATACCACCCCCCTGCAGTGAGTGGCTGGCGAGATCAGGTGTCACCCGAGTATAAAAATCAGCTCCTCCCGCGGCTCGCCACAGATGCGTTTCTGACATAGCTGAGGGAAAGTGCTGCTGCTGGTGCTGCTGCTATAGGGAGAGTGTTAGGAGTTATTATAGGCTTCAAGAACCCCAACGGTCCTTCTTAGGGCCACATCTAACCGTGTGCAGTACTGTGAAGGCTGCTTTTTGCAGTGTTGCACATTTTTTTTTTTTTGGTATATCGGCCGTGCAGAGCATTGCGCCCTGCAGTAATACTCCAGGGACAGAAGTGCTTAGGCAGGGAGAGCGTTAGGAGTATTTTAGGCTTCAAGAACCCCAACGGTCCTTCTTAGGGCCACATCTAACTGTGTGCAGTACTGTGGAGACTGCTTTTTGCAGTGTTGCACATTTTTTTTTTTTTGTATATCGGCCGTGCAGAGCATTGTTCCCTGCAGTAATACTCCAGGGACAGAAGTGTGGAGGCAGGGACAGAAGACATATTATTGATTGAATATAGGCAGTGGGCCTTTTCTAAAAAATATTGGGCAAAAAATCTATTTGGCCTGCCTGTCACTGTGCTCGGTGTTCTGGGTCTGTGTGTGCTGGGTGTAGTAGTTCTACAGCAAAATCATACGCAGCCAGCTAAGTGTTACAGCAGGCTTGCGCCAAATAATTTCCTGGCTCTGTCTGGGCTCTGAAATCACCGCTGTGTTGCAGTTAACAGTGCAACACTCTGCAGTTCTGTGACATACCCTAGGGACAGAAGTGTGGAGGCAGGGACAGAAGACATATTATTGATTGAATATAGGCAGTGGGCCTTTTCTAAAAAATATTGGGCAAAAAATCTATTTGGCCTGCCTGTCACTGTGCTCAGTGTTCTGGGTCTGTGTGTGCTGGGTGTAGTAGTTCTACAACAAAATCATACGCAGCCAGCTAAGTGTTACAGCAGGCTTGCGCCAAATTATTTCCTGGCGTTCCGTAAGCGAAGTCAGCCTCCAACCACAGGCCAATAAGCGGCACATTTAATTACAGCGTACTGTTTCTGCATTACTGGTAATACAGCATGCTGAGGAGTAGGGGTAGGCCTAGAGGACGTGGACGCGGCCGAGGACGCGGAGGCCCAAGTCAGGGTGTGGGCACAGGCCGAGCTCCTGATCCAGGTGTATCGCAGCCGACTGCTGCGGGATTAGGAGAGAGGCACGTTTCTGGCGTCCCCACATTCATCGCACAATTAATGGGTCCACGCGGTAGACCTTTATTAGAAAATGAGCAGTGTGAGCAGGTCCTGTCGTGGATGGCAGAAAGTGCTTCCAGCAACCTATCGTCCACCCAGAGTTCTGCGCCGTCCACTGCTGCAACTCAGAATCCTCTGGCTGCTGCTCCTCCTTCCTCCCAGCCTCCTCATTCCATGAAAATGAGACATTCTGAGGAGCGGGCAGACTCCCAGGAACTGTTCTCGGGCCCCTGCTCAGATTGCGCAGCAGTGGTTCCTCTCCCACCAGAGGAGTTTATCCTGACTGATGCCCAACCATTGGAAAGTTCCCGGGGTCCAGGGGATGAGGCTGGGGACTTCTGGCAACTGTCTCAAGACCTTTCAGTGGGTGAGGAGGCCGATGACGATGAGACACAGTTGTCTATCAGTGAGGTAGTAGTAAGGGCAGTAAGTCCGAGGGAGGAGCGCACCGAGGATTCTGAGGAAGAGCAGCAGGACAATGAGGTGACTGACCCCACCTGGTTTGCTACGCCTACTGAGGACAGGTCTTCAGAGGGGGAGGCAAGGGCAGCAGCAGGGCAGGTTGCAAGAGGCAGTGCGGTGTCCAGGGGTAGAGGCAGGGCCAGACCGAATAATCCACCAACTGTTTCCCAAAGCGCCCCCTCGCGCCATGCCACCCTGCAGAGGCCGAGGTGCTCAAAGGTCTGGCAGTTTTTCACTGAGAGTGCAGACAACCGACGAACAGTGGTGTGCAACCTTTGTCGCACCAAGATCAGCCGGGGAGCCACCACCACCAGCCTCACCACCACCAGCATGCGCAGACATATGATGGCCAAGCACCCCACAAGGTGGGACGAAGGCCGTTCACCGCCTCCGGTTTGCACCGCTGCCTCTCCCCCTGTGCCCCAACCTGCCACTGAGATCCAACCCCGCTCTGAGGACACAGGCACTACCGTCTCCTGGCCTGCACCCACACCCTCACCTCCGCTGTCCTCGGCCCCATCCAGCAATGTCTGTCAGCGCAGCGTCCAGCCGTCGCTAGCGCAAGTGTTTGAGCGCAAGCGCAAGTACGCCGCCACGCACCCGCACGCTCAAGCGTTAAACGTGCACGTAGCCAAATTTATCAGCCTGGAGATGCTGCCGTATAGGGTTGTGGAAATGGAGTCCTTCAAAAGTATGATGGCGGCGGCTGCCCCGCGCTACTCAGTTCCCAGTCGCCACTATTTTTCCCGATGTGCCGTCCCAGCCCTGCACAACCACGTCTCCCGCAACATTGTACGCTCCCTCACCAACGCGGTTACTGCCAAGGTCCACTTAACAACGGACACGTGGACAAGCACAGGCGGGCAGGGCCACTATATCTCCCTGACGGCACATTGGGTGAATTTAGTGGAGGCTGGGACAGAGTCAGAGCCTGGGACCGCTCACGTCCTACCCACCCCCAGAATTGCGGGCCCCAGCTCGGTGCTGGTATCTGCGGCGGTGTATGCTTCCTCCACTAAAGCACCCTCCTCCTCCTCCTCCTCCAACGCAACCTCTGTCTCGCAATCAAGATGTGTCAGCAGCAGCAGCACGTCACCAGCAGTCGGTGTCGTGCGGCGTGGCAGCACAGTGGTGGGCAAGCGTCAGCAGGCCGTGCTGAAACTACTCAGCTTAGGAGATAAGAGGCACAGGGCCCACGAACTGCTGCAGGGTCTGACAGAGCAGACCGACCGCTGGCTTGCGCCGCTGAGCCTCCAATTTGGCATGGTCGTGTGTAACAACGGCCGTAACCTGGTGGCGGCTCTGCAGCTCGGCAGCCTCACGCACGTGCCATGCCTGGCCCACGTCTTTAATTTGGTGGTTCAGCGCTTTCTGAAAAGCTACCCACGCTTGTCAGACCTGCTCGGAAAGGTGCGCCGGCTCTGCGCACATTTCCGCAAGTCCCACACGGACGCTGCCACCCTGCGCACCCTGCAACATCGGTTTAATCTGCCAGTGCACCGACTGCTGTGCGACGTGCCCACACGGTGGAACTCTACACTCCACATGTTGGCCAGGCTCTATGAGCAGCGGGAGTCAGCCTCCTCAATTCTTTTCAGAAGAGTGGGCCTGGTTGGCAGACATCTGCCAGGTCCTTGGAAAGTTTGAGGAGTCTACCCAGGTGGTGAGCGGCGATGCTGCAATCATTAGCGTCACCATTCCTCTGCTATGCCTCTTGAGAAGTTCCCTGCAAAGCATAAAGGCAGACGCTTTGCGCTCGGAAACAGAGCCGGAGGAAGACAGTATGTCGCTGGATAGTCAGAGCACCCTCCTGTCTATATCTCAGCGCGGTGAGGAGGAGGAGGAGGAAGATGAGGAGGAGGGGGAAGAGACAGCTTGGCCCACTGCTGAGGGTACACATGCTGCTTGCCTGTCATCCTTTCAGCGTGTATGGCCTGAGGAGGAGGAGGAGGAGGAGGAGGATCCTGAAAGTGATCTTCCTAGTGAGGACAGCCATGTGTTGCGTACAGGTACCCTGGCACACATGGCTGACTTCATGTTAGGATGCCTTTCTCGTGACCCTCGCGTTACACGCATTCTGGCCACTACGGATTACTGGGTGTACACACTGCTCGACCCACGGTATAAGGAGAACCTTTCCACTCTCATACCCGAAGAGGAAAGGGGTTCGAGAGTGTTGCTATACCACAGGACCCTGGCGGACAAACTGATGGTGAAATTCCCATACGACAGCGCTAGTGGCCGAAGGCACAGTTCCGAGGGCCAGGTAGCAGGGGAGGCGTGGAGATCAGGCAGCATGTACAGCACAGGCAGGGCAACACTCTTTAAGGCCCTTGACAGCTTTATGGCTCCCCACAAGACTGTGTCACCGCTCCCCAGTCACGGCTGAGTCGGCGGGAGCACTGTAAAAGGATGGTCAGGGAGTACGTAGCCGATCGCACGACCGTCCTCCGTGACGCCTCTGCCCCCTACAACTACTGGGTGTCGAAGCTGGACACGTGGCCTGAACTCGCGCTGTATGCCCTCGAGGTGCTTGCTTGTCCTGCAGCTAGCGTCTTGTCAGAGAGGGTGTTTAGTGCGGCTGGGGGAATCATCACAGATAAGCGTACCCGCCTGTCAACCGACAGTGCCGACAGGCTAACACTCATCAAGATGAACAAAGCCTGGATTTCCCCAGACTTCTCTTCTCCACCAGCGGACAGCAGCGAAACCTAAGCAATACGTAGGCTGCACCCACGGATGGAAGCATCGTTCTCTATCCCCATCAAAAACGGGGACCTTTTTGCTTCATCTATCTGTGTATAATATTCCTCCTCCTCCGCCTGCTCCTCCTCCTGAAACCTCACATAATCACGCCGAACGGGCAATTTTTCTTAGGCCCACAAGGCTCAGTCATATAATTTTTCTAAACAATTTTTATACGTTTCAATGCTCATTAAAGCGTTGAAACTTTCACCTCAACCAATTTTTATTTTAACTGGGCTGCCTCCAGGCCTAGTTACCAATTAAGCCACATTAACCAAAGCGATTAATGGGTTTCACCTGCCCTCTCGGTTGGGCATGGGCAATTTTTCTCAGGTACATTAGTACTATTGGTACACCAATTTTTGTGGGCCCTCGCCTACAGTGTAATCCAATTAATTTTTTGCCCACCTGCATTACAGCTGACGTAACATCAGCTGTGTTGGGCACTGCAATGGGATATATTTATGTACCGCCGGTGGGTTCCAGGGACCCACCCATGCTGTGGGTCCACAGGGAGTTGTAAATGCATCTGTCTCCTTCTAAAGAACCCCGGTCTGACTGGGGCATGCAGTGTGGGCCGAAGACCACCTGCATTAAACATGACATTCTTACCTCAGCTGTGATGGGCACTGCAATGGGATATATTAATGTACCGCCGGTGGCTTCCTGGCACCCACCCATGCTGTGGGTCCACAGGGAGTTGTAACTGCATGTGTCCACTTCTAAAGAACCACGGTCTGACTGGGGCATGCAGTGTGGGCCGAAGACCACCTGCATTAAACATGACATTCTTACCTCAGCTGTGATGGGCAATGCAATGGGATATATTTATGTACCGCCGGTGGGTTCCAGGGAGCCACCCATGCTGTGGGTCCACAGGGAGTTGTAAATGCATCTGTCCACTTCTAAAGAACCCTGGTCTGACTGGGGCATGCAGTGTGGGCCGAAGACCACCTGCATTAAACATGACATTCTTACCTCAGCTGTGATGGGCAATGCAATGGGATATATTTATGTACCGCCGGTGGGTTCCAGGGAGCCACCCATGCTGTGGGTGCACACGGAATTCCCATTGTGGAGTTGTACCTGCCTGTGACTATTTATAAAAAACCACGGTCTGACTGGTGCATGCAGACACCTTGACAGAATGAATAGTGTGTGGCACATAGGTTCCCCATTGCTATGCCCACGTGTGTAGCTCCAGATGGAGGTGGCACAGGATTGCATTTCTCATTGCTTCTGTACAGCATTGTGGACTATCGCCCCGCCCCTTTTAAAGAGGGTCGCTGCCTAGCCGTGCCAACCCTCTGCAGTGTGTGCCTGCTTTTCCTCTGGCAGACGCACTTATAAATAGACATGAGGGTGGCGTGGCATGAGGGCAGCTGAAGGCTGGGCAGGGACAGTTTGGTGTGCGCTGTGGACACTGGGTCGTGGGGGGGGTTTGGGCAGCATGTAACACAGGAGAAGTGGCAGCGGAGTGTCATGCAGGCAGTGATTATGCTTTGTTGGAGGTAGTGTGGTGCTTAGCTAAGGTATGCATTGCTAATAAGGGCTTTTCAGATGTAAAAGTTGTTGGGGGGGCACTCTTGCCGCTATTGTGGCTTAATAGTGGGACCTGTGAACTTGAGATGCAGCCCAACATGTAGCCCCTCGCCTGCCCTATCCGTTGCTGTGTCGTTCCCATCACTTTCTTGAATTGCCCAGATTTTCACAAATGAAAGCCTTAGCGAGCATCGGCGATATACAAAAATGCTCGGGTCGCCCATTGACTTCAATGGGGTTCGTTATTCGAAAACGAACCCTCGAGCATCGCGAAAAGTTCGTCTCGAGTAACGAGCACCCGAGCATTTTGGTGCTCGCTCATCTCTAATGTTTATCAAATGAAAAGAGGGGGGAATATCTAAAAAAAGAATATAATGCGGTCTGCACAAAGTGTAGGGCAATTGTTAGAAAAGCTAAAGGTAATAATGAATTGAGGCTTGCAACAGAGGCCAAAAGCAATAAAAAAGGATTTTGGGGGTATGTTAAAGGCAAAAGAAAGGTCAAAGATGCTATTGAATGCTTACATGATGAAAATGATGAATTGGTTAAGAATGATGTTTAGAAGGCCGAATTTTTAAATTCCTATTTTGTATCTGTTATCTCTCAGCAAGTAGATTGAACATCAACTGATCTTCCCTGTGCTATTGGAAATCCAATAAAAATGGAAAACTATATCCAGTGCTCGCCAGAAGACAGATGTTCCGACCCTTTAGCCAAAATATTGGTTACCTTGTTTTTTGCAACGCGTTTCGTCGCACTCAGGCGGCTTTTTCAAGCAAATTATAAACAAATACATACACACTTCTTATATAGAGAACTTACACATGCTTTAGTTTCAGTGTTCAGCGTCCCACTTCACCGTCAGATGATGGATGGCAGACATGAGATCAAAACAAAATGCGCAGGGGTATATAAATGCAGAAATAAAAAATTTAAATGTTGTGCTCACTTAGAACATGCTAAAATGGAAATAAACATAGATACGACTGAAGTCCTGAAGCATAAACAACACCTTACATGCGATACCAAACTGGTAGTATATTTTCTGGAATGTCCTTGTGGTAAGCGCTATGTTGGAGGAACTATTAATGCACTTCGTACAAGGATGTGTAAGCATAGGAGGAACATAAAAACTGGGTTTTTTTTAAACTTAGTGTGTCACAGCACTATAAAATGTATCACGACAGTGACTATTCAAGTTTACATGTTATCCCTCTAGAATATATTTACACCAATTCTGTAAGTGACCTGTGGGCAAAAGAGAGGTATTAGATCTTCAAGCCTAACACCCTAGTGCCATACGGGCTGAATGAAGTGTTAGAAAAGTTGTGAAAGCTAGGAGTATTTGATAACAAAGTTGATAGCTGGCTTATAGGTTTATTTATATACAGTTTTTATTATTTTAGAAGTAATAATTGGTTTATTATTTGAACGATAAATTACATCTTTAGACCTCAGTCAGACGGGCGTTTTTTCGTGCGTTTTGCGCATGCGCATGCGTTTCGCGCATATATGGAACCAATAGTTCGCTATGATATCGGTCACATGTCCGCTTTTGCGAAAAATTATAGGACACGACGATTCGCAAATCGCGCCTATCTGCGTTCGCCGTTTTATGTGCGCACCAAAATCATTTTTTTCGCCGGTCAGACGAAGTTTCATGCGCATTTTGATGCGCACGGCGATTTTTCTTTGGTCAGATGGGCGTTTTGCAGCGACGATAAACGCGGGTAGGTGCAGATTTTTCCCGCGATTTTTCGCCTCCGGTCACGCGATTTGCGCATGCGCATCCGACATGCGATGCGCAAAACGCGCGAAAAAACGCCCGTTTGACTGAGGCCTTAGAGAAAACAATAATTTTTAAGAAATAGCAATTTTTATATCAGGATAATGCATTTAGATTTTAGGTATTTTTTCTTGTAAGTACCATCTATAAACTGTGTTTTTATATACATCAATTTTAATATGACATATTAGCAATTATTATTATTTTTATGCATAGTTATTATTTTTCACCATAGCTTATATATATGTTTTGCTATACATATTTATTGATCATCATTTGTATTAGAAGAGTGATTTATATGCATATATGTTCCTGCTATATATACTAGTCATTTTTGTATTAGAAAAGCTATACATATATATTATTGAGGATGTCTGCAGCTATATTTTAATGAACCCAGACAGCAGGATTGTCTATAAGGCTTAAATAGGGTTAGCACTATGAGATGTTTTTATGAATGAATCGTAGTAATCCATTAGGTGTTGATGTGGAGTCTGCGCATGTCAGGCCATGGAACGCACACTGGTTGTGCGTGCGCTCCACAGTAATGTCTTGGCGTGTAGACCCCTTCCTCCGTTCACTCCTGACCGGCCCCTCCAACCCGGAAGTGCAGCCATCCGGTGAAGTGGGACGCTGACTGCTGAAACTAAAGCATGTGTAAGTTCTCTATATAAGAAGTGTGTATGTATTTGTTTATAATTTGCTTGAAAAAGTCACCTGAGTGCGACGAAACGCATTGCAATAAACAAGTTAACCAATATTTTTGCTAAAGGGTCGGAACATCTGTCTTCTGGCGAGCACTGGATATAGTTTTTCTTTTTTATTGGATTTGTATCGCATTGTGCCTACACCTACCTAGTAAGTTTGAAAAAGGCTCCTTGTGGGCCGAAATGTTGCCTGCCTTCTTGTTTTATGGAATGGACATGGAACAATAAAGATCTTTTAGGATTTTACTTAATCCCTCTATGCTGCCACTCTTTGCATTACACTTAAGCAGTAGGCTTAACACCATCCGAGCAGCTCTCCTGTAACTACAGGATAAGAAAGAAGACCGAGAGGATCCTTCAGTGGCTATTATATGCCCACCGGGATGTGGAGGTGTTAGCGAGAGTTCCCAGGAGGGTACCCCGCTACACACTGGGTGAGTCTCTTCATCTATTTCCTTATAAAGATATTGCCCTGGATTTATCATGGGAGCACTGTCCTAATTGTTTATCACCCTGTGCTACTGGGGGAATAAAAGAATGCAGGCTATCTGTAAGCAGAGAGATGGTGAGGGAACACTTAGCTAACTTAAATAAATTCAAGTCTCAAGGTCCAGATAAATTATATCCTAGGATACTAAAGGAAGCAGCGGAGGTAATTGCTGAGCCACTCACCATAATCTTTGAAAATTCCTGGCGAACAGGAGAAGTCCCAGAAGATTGGAAAAGGGCAAATGTTGTCCCTATCTTCAAAAAAGGGAAGAAGGTGGATCCAGGAAACTACAGGCCTGTGAGCCTGACTTCTGTACTAGGTAAGATCTTTGAACAATTTATTAAACAGCATGTATGTAAGTACTTGGATGGAAATTGAGTAATTGAACAGAGCCAGCATGGGTTTGTAACAAACAAATCATGCCAGACTAATCTAATTTCTTTCTATGACAGTATCACCGACTGGGTTGATCAGGGAAATGTGGTGGATATAGTTTATCTTGACCTTAGAAAAAGCATTTGACAAAGTATCTCATACTATACTTATTGAAAAAATGACCAAATATGGAGTTGACAAGGCAACTGTTAGGTGGATTCACAACTGGCTGAGTGATCGTACTCAAAGAGTGGTCATAAATGGCTGCACATCCAAGTAGAAGAATGTACTAAGTGGGGTACCACAAGGCTCTGTCCTAGGACCAGTGTTGTTTAACATTTTTATAAATGATCTGGAGGAGGGAATTGATGGGGAACTGATCAAATTTGTTGATGACACAAAGCTAGGAGGGATAGCTAACACTAGGGAAAAGAGAGAGAGTATTCAAAAAGATCTAGAAAAACTTGCACAGTGGGCAGCGACTAACAGAATGGTATTTAACAAGGAGAAATGCAAAGTCCTACATCTGGGCAAGAAAAATGAAGAAAGCACATACAGAATGGGAGGAATTGAGCTAAACAGCAGCACATGTGAAAAAGACTAGGGCATACTAATAGATCATAGACTGAACATGAGTCAACAATGTGATGCAGCAGCCAAAAAGGCAACCACAATTCTGAGATGTATTAAGGGAAGCATAGAGTCTAGATCACGGGGAGTCATTATCCCCCTCTACTCTTCCATAGTTAGACCTCATCTGGAATACTGTGTCCAGTTCTGGGCACTCCACTTTAAAAAAGACATCGACAAACTGAAGCAAGTTCAGAGAAGAGTTACCAAGATGGTAAGCGGTCTGCAAATCTTGTCCTATGAAGAACGGTTAAAGGATCTGGGAATGTTTAGCCTACAAAAAAGAAGGCTGAGAGGAGACTTAATAGCAGTCTACAAATATCTGAAGGGTTGTCACAGTTCAGAGGGATCAGCCCTACTCTTATTTGCACAAGGAAAGACCAGAAGCAATGGGATGAAACTGAAAGGGAGGAGACACAAATTAGATATTAGAAAAAACTTTCTGACAGTGTGGGTGATCAATGAGTGGAACAGGTTACCATAGGAGGTGGTGAGTTCTCCTACGATGGAAGTGTTAAAACAAAGGCTGGACAAATATCTGTCTGGGACGAATTAGTAAATCCTGCACTGAGCAGGGGGTTGGATCCGATGACCCTGGAGGTCCCTTACAACTCTACCATTCTATGATTCTATGATTCTAAGTGTGAAAATGTTGTGGAGGCATTCCTGTGACATCCTTGGTGTGTGCAGCTGAGCATTATACTGCTGGAAAATACCTTTTAGAAGTCCTGCCATGAGAGGTAACACATGTGGCTACAGAATGTCCTAAACATATTGATAGGCTGTCATTATCCATCATACCACACTAAAAGGGACTGACTGTTTTATGCAATAGCCCCCCTCCCTCCTCCCCAGATCATCACACCTGCAGTCCAGGTAGTGTATCACTCCACAGCAAAGACAGGATTGAGGTATTCATTCCAGGGTCTCCAGACCTGAACATGGCTATCGTCAGTGCCCAATCTAAACCTAGATTCATTGCTGAAGACAGCCTGGTTCTACTCCACAGCAGTCCAGTTTTGTCATTCAGAACACCACTGCAAATAGAGTCAAAGGTGGTTGTCAAAGGCAGTAGGTGTAATGAGTGCCATGAGACCAAGTGTCCTTGATCCAAGAGCCTGTACATGGTTCAGAGAGTCACAGCGGCCTGTAACAATGTTGCCACCTGCTTCTGGATGGTGGACAATGAAACAGTTGGAGCTGCTCGTGCTTGTTGGACAATCCTCTCTACTACTGGTCTAATGAGGGTGTCTTGAGCCCAGTTGCCTTGTGTAGCGTTTACCTCTAGGTATACAGACCTGCACACAGCCATTGTCAGAGCCAAAACTAAACCTGGATTCATTACTGAAAACAACCCATTTCCACTGTGTAGAAGTCCAGTTTCGTCATTCACAAAACCACTACAAACGAGGTGATGGTGGGTGTCAAAAGCAGTACACGTACTGGGTGCCATGAGACTAAATGTCCTTCAGCCAAGTACCTGAAAATAGTTCCAACAGACACAAGGGCCTGTAATGATGGCCATTTGTCTCTGGATGGCGAAGAATGAGACCACTGGAGCTGCTAATGCTCATAGGATGATCAGACAAACCTCTCTACTGGTGGTCTGATGAGGGCATCCTGAGCCCAATCACCTTGTGTATGTACCCTCAGCCATCCACTGGTCTCAACACTCTTGACAGTCTGGACAGAATGGTGGCGGGAAATTTGTCGATACGACTATCCAACTTCTCGCATAGTAATAATGTGCCCCTTCTCAAACTCTGGGTAAAATCTTTTCTATTACATCATAGAGGCAAATCTAGTGGTCAACTACACAAGCGGAAAAAGAAGTCCACTACACACAAGTAGCCTCTGAGAGACTTTTTATAGACGAAAGGTGGAAGCAGTTTTAGAGCCTCAGGTCACAAGACCTTTCATCTAATTACACCACAACTCTCATCATTTACATATCTGCCTGAGATGCAACTGCATGCTGAGTTTTGCAGCAAAATAACAACTCGCTCTAGGTGCTGTTAAGTTGTGCTCCTAGAGCCTGTAGTTCTATGGGAGCACATTGCCACAGGTGTGGGATGTTTGAGCTGGCTTGGTGTGGAGTTCTCCAGCCAGCCAATAACCACCAGTCTGCTGCATATAAATACCCGCCCCTCTGGCTAAAGAGTTCTGGTTTCCCCATTACTCCCCTCCCCCAATTCCCTTGTGTTTGCATTAATGCATGTTGTTCTGTAGGTGTGAACAGCAATGTGTTCTGTATGTCTGTACAGGTGGCCGAACATTAGGTGAACAGTCCTGTTCTGTGTGGTACCTTACCTTTTTGCACCAGACCTCTGTGTGTTATGTAGTGGTGTGCTTCCCCCTTTCCTACCTGACACGTCTGCATCAACACTAGGCCCATGTGAATAAGTCCTATGCGACGTTGTGTCATTCGGGGAGGTTGCCATTTTTTTCTCCTCTAGATTTGTGCACTCTCTTTGCCTGTGACTAAAGCGATTTGTGTAACGCACAGTCGTCCTGTTTTGAAGTGCACAATGTTTTTTCCCTCCTATATGGTGGTATCTTTTGCAGAAGTGGCTAATTTTTTTATGCCCTAAGAGTCTATAGGCCCCTTTTTTAAAGGGGAGGTACTGTTAGTTTGTGCTGCTGAGACCTGTTGTTCTATGGGTTTCCATTAGCACAGCTTCACAGGTGTGGGATAACAGAGCTAGCTGAGTGTGGAGTTCTCCAGCCAGCCAATCCCCACTGGTCTGCTGCACATATATACCAGCCCCTCTGGCTAGAGGATGCTGGATTCACAATACCCTGGTGCTTGTTTCCATGCATGATGTTCTGTATGGTGTGGACAGTGACGTGTTCTGTGTGACTGTGCAGGTGGCCGGACATGGTGTATGAAGAGTCGTATTCTGCATGGTGTGCATTCTCGGGTGCGTTGGTGTGAACTGTGTCCTGTCTGCTTGGAACGTTTACCATGTAGGGCGAGTCAGGTCCTTAGGTTCCAGCATGGCGCCATCCCTATTGGGACGATCGCCCCGCTTGCATGCAGGATTCATGGGATAAGTTGTCTTGTGAGAGTAGGGATCCACAAGACAACAAGGACTCCTGTTGCGCGCTTGTGGGATTAAGTATATTGACCAAAATATGAACCACTACCTCGTACCGCATCTATTCCATCTGTTTATGCGTGCAGGTATACTAGGTGAGTGATTAGAGTGTTTGTCAGTCATTATGTTATATCTGCCCGTGAGTCCATATCGCAGTTCACTATCTTTGGGGTTCGGTGTGTGCATTTGCGTGAAGATTTCAGGTTACAGATCTAGCGTATCCAGGTTGGACATGACCGGTGCTTGATTTAGTTTACAAAGAGTGCATAATAAACTACTGAATAAGTGTACGTATGTACACACAGTATATCTGGAAGCAAACACATATTTCGGATGAAACAGATGAGGTTGAAATCAGTGGATCCGTGGGTCTCATTTCTTTGATTACAATGAGTGAATGTATTGTAGATCTTCATGCTCATACTTAATCACAGTGATAAGTATAAAGTAGCATCAAGTAATATACTGCTGTGATGATGGTTATTAATGTAAGGGACTCATCCCAAGGAGTTATTGTTGCCATAGAGATGGACTGCAGAAGTGTGTCAAAAATTGCGCCAAGATCTCCACGTGTGCCAAAATTTCTGCCAAATATTGAAGCATGGCCACAGGGAACTATCTGACTGGATGATACTTTGATATAAAAGACAATTTCTGCTACGTAGTAGGCAGACAGGGTGCATAGGGACTGTGAGAATAGCTGAGTGAGAGCCAGATTAAAGGAGATGTCCCGTGCCGAAACGGGTTTTTTTTTTTTTAAACCCCCCCCCCGTTCGGCGCGAGACAACCCCGATGCAGGGGTTAAAAAAACCACCCGCACAGCGCTTACCTGAATCCCGGCGGTCCGGTGACTTCAATACTTACCGCTGAAGATGGCCGCCGGGATCCTCTATCTTCGTGGACCGCAGCTCTTCTGTGCGGTCCACTGCCGATTCCAGCCTCCTGATTGGCTGGAATCGGCACGTGACGGGGCGGAGCTACACGGAGCTACACGGAGCCCCATAGAGAACAGCAGAAGACCCGGACTGCGCAAGCGCGGCTAATTTGGCCATCGGAGGCCAAAAATTAGTCGGCACCATGGAGACGAGGACGCTAGCAACGGAGCAGGTAAGTAAAAAACTTTTTATAACTTCTGTATGGCTCATAATTAATGCACAATGTATATTACAAAGTGCATTATTATGGCCATACAGAAGTGTATAACCCCACTTGCTGCCTCGGGACATCTCCTTTAAAGGTCCTGGAGCTTTGGTGCCTGAGGTCGCAGAGGATGGAGGAGGAAGGATCTTAATGACCCTGAGCTGTAGAGAGCCAATCAGTAGTGATGAGAAAACAGAGAAAGGATAGGATGGTAGCGCTTCTGTAGAAACTGTGAATCCTGCATGTCAACCCATAAGTTTGACTCCTCTCTTTTGCAGCACCCCGCCAACCGTCTTCCAACCTACACAAACTCTCAATTCTGCTGCTGTGTCTGTTGCTGCCCCATTTGTCCCCATTACTGTACCTGCTGTTTGGCATGGTGCTCCAGAATACTGAATTTCACAAATAATGTTGTCATAAATTAATTACCGTCTCCCTCAAACATAGTGCCACATAGAGAGCAACCCTGAAAACAATAATGTCAGATAGATAGTGTCCCTAAAAATAATAGTGCAAAACAGATAATGCCCCACAATGTGCCACAGACAGTAATAGTGCATCTCACAGTAAAAGTGCCATCTTTTTTTTACCCCAAATGGTAATAGTTACATCTTTTGCACCATAATTAGTAATGATGGTCTTCTTATTGCTTCACATAGTAATAGTGCTCCTGTATGTTTTCTGCCCTGTAATATTACCCATTTGTGTTCTCTACAATAATAACCCTTTTGTGCACTCAGTAATAATGCACCCCTTTTGCCCCGTAGAAAGTAATAATGTTCCTTTAAAAGTGATAATGCCTTCTGTATGCCCCCCTAATAATAATAGTGCCCCCCCCCAAGTGCTCCCTTAATGGGTATAGTGTCCTCTTAAAAGTAGTAGTGTGCCTAATTCCGCCACTAATAGTAATAGTGCCTCCAACTGCCTCCTTAATAACCAATAATATAATCTAGACACAAACTGCTCCTTTAAAAGAAATGAACTACCAATGGAAAGTCTATGTAGAAACCATCCAAGTAAATGATTTCATCAAAAGTCACTTATCTCAAAGCAAACTATTCAACAATTCTTGCCCTGGTCCCTGCACCTACACCTCTGCTTCAGCTGTACTGTTAACCAGATATATAATACATAGATAGAATGGTTTGTAGAGCAAAGTAATCTTCCTCCTCCCCCATAATGCTAAAATATAATTATAACTAGACACAGATGGTAGAGAATTCATTTGTCAATCTGTACATGAAAAATACATAAAGGGATATGTATTTTCAACAAATAGTTCACATGCAAACGAAGTGCGCCATCTGTTCAACTAATGGCTATTCTAGTGGAACAAGGAAACGTATATTTATTTGTTTATTTTATGAAATATCTTTGGATTGCTAAATGAGATGCTTTTTGAATGGATTATATTTTTTAAATAGCTTTTGACAGAACTTTACTTTACATATATTCTTGTAATTTGCTGTGTGCCGTCCGCATCAGTCATGTGAAGCGCAGCAAGTAGGCAATGACATTGCATGCACGATCTTGGCGTGTTTGTGCGCGTAATACATGCCAATGTAGAACATGCTGCAATCTTGTGCAATATGTGTGTACAGGAACACGGGAACCTATGGCAGATTGGTACAATAGGTGAAGGAGCCATGTGAAGGAGCCCTTAGACACATATGCGCTGTGGCATGATTAGATGAACGGTCTTGCCACATGAGGCCCTAAAAGCGGTTTCACCCTTGGACTATAAAAAGGCTCTCAGAGGCTACTTGTGTGCAGTGACCTCTTTCCGTTTGTGTAGAGGTTTTTGACCACTAAACGCCTCTATAATGTAATCAAACAGAGTTTTAGAGGGGGCACATTATTAGATTGCGAGAAGCTTTATGGTTATATCAACAAACTGCCCGCCACCTGGGTTGTTCTGACTAGACTGTTAGCTGGTGTTGGGACCAGTGAATGTGTTAGGGAACGCACACATGGCAGCCGGGCTCAGGATGTCCTCAACAAACCACCAATAGAAAGGATCACTTGATTGTCCAACAACCATGAGCAGCTCCAACTGTACTAGAGCCTCCATGCCCACCCATATCACATCTTGTATCCCAGCTAGAGGTGGTACAATAGGGTACTAGAGCATCCATGCCCGCCCCTATCACATCTTGCATCCAAGCTAGAGGCAGTACAACAGGGTACTAGAGCATCCATGCTCGCCCATATCACATCTTGTATCCAAGCTAGAGGTGGTACAACAGGGTACTGGAGCCTCCATGCCCACCTGTATCACATCTTGTATCCAAGCTAGAGGCGGTACAACAGGGTACTAGAGCCTCCATGCCCACCTGTATCACATCTTGTATCCAAGCTAGAGGCGGTACAACAGGGTACTAGAGCCTCCATGCCCTGCTTCCATCACTTTTTATTGAGAATTTTTTTCTTTTAACATTTTCAACGGAGATGTGTACATTTAGAATTTCAAGTAGATTTCAAGAATATTGCACATATATCAATAGCATTTTTGAGTATTTGTGCATGATTTTTTGACAGTGAATGTAATGTAGCATTTTACATTCTAACTTTATAATAACTGACACTATTACTCAAGGTCCTTTTACTTGGGTTAATGATTGGGAATAAATGTCTGCCGGAATGTTTTTTCACCTGAGGGCTCTTTCACACGAGCGTATATAGGAGGCTGTTTTCACGGCCAGCCAATATACGCTTCAATCTGATGCACTGGCTTCCAATGCATCAGTTCACATGGACGTTTTCCCGCAGCGTAAAAGCGCCTGGCCAGGCCAATATAGCACCAGGCGCTTTTAAGTCGGGCCAAAAAGATAGTCCTGGAACTATCTTCCCAGGCTGCAATACATCAGGGACTATGGGAGTCAATGATAGCAGCCAGAGAAGGAAGGTGGGAGGGAGTTCAGCAGCGTGACTGTTAAACTCCCTCTAGCTGTTTGCACTGAAAGGGGGTGGAGCTAAGTGCCAACATGTCCCGCCTCCTCCCAAAGCTGGCTGCAGACAAGAAGCGGGGAGGGGGCAGGAGCTTAGCTTCGCCACCATCTGCCCCCTCCTATTGCAAATAGAAGAGGAGAGAGGAGGTGAGCCGGCGAGGGGGAGCAGGAAAGAGGAATAGCCTGGCCAGACAGATCTGTCTTATGATGGAACCGAACAGCGCCAAACGTATCCTATTGACTATAATGGGGTCCGTTTTGTTTTCGCTCAGCTGTCTGGCATTTTACTGGAAGAAAACACGCTGCATGCAGCGCTATTTCTTCCGATATTTTATGCCGGATCTGTGACCGAACCTCTGAACAAAGGGTTTCAGTGCAGATGTGAACCCGGCCTAATTCATTATGTCCCTTTTGTTACCAATAAACTGATGCCACTTTATAGATGAGTGGTGATGGAGATGCCTGGCAGCTGCTCCCCCATTGTCCATTCATAGAAATAATAGGCTATTATTACAAGATCTCCATCATAAAATGTAATAAAGTGCTACTTCTGTAGTTCTCTTTATTGTCAAGGACTCTTTACAGATGAGTAATATGGCATACAATGCCCGTGAATGTGCAGAGCACATGTACATCGGACACACATGGACCTGTGTCTGTGTGCTGATTTGAGTTCCACTAACCAAATAGTAAAAAATCCTTGTTGGTCATCTAACCTTTTTGGCACACGTTTGTAAAAATAAATATCCACGATACTTCTCTGTTGGGAAGCCTGTGATGATATCCACAAGCAGGTGGGCTAACCTGTTCTATACCCTGCACCTATAGGTACTTATAGGTTGGTTTCACACACAGGTTTTTGTAGTCATTTTTGTGGTAGTTTTTCATTCAGATTTTTGGCCAAAGCCAGAAGTGGATTCTAAAGATATAGGGAATATAAAGGAAGGACTTCTACTTCTCCTTCCAAGAAATCTCATCCACACAGTGCAACAAAACATTCACAACGTAAACTGACCTGCAGTGAGGATTCTTAATCTTAAATGTAAATTTTCTCAGTGGAGTTCACCTTCACTAATCTGGGGGTGAAAATAGGTGGATTTTAATCAACAGCTGTAGTGGCCTAGAGTTAATGGGCCCCCTCCATAAGTGTAAATGCATTTGTCTTGTGCCTATATGTTGTCAGTGTGTTCTATGTTGCATGAATATGATGTGTATTGCGTAGCTGCAGCACTGAATGGGTTAACTGTCTTGAATGTGAGATATCAGAAACATGTATCATGTTTTATGTCATGTTTTCGTGATTTGTATATTTGTTTGTGCAAGGTGCCTGGAAGAGAGATCTGTTCCGGGCTTGCAAGAGAGAGGAGAGTGCTGTTCTGCGAGTGAGCCACACAGACACCATCTGTTCTGTGTGGTTCGGAATGGAAGAGGCTGAAAGGTATCCACCAGCATACCCTGGGCCTGCTTTACCCAGGAGATACTAGTGTTACCCCCTAAACACTGGGAGAGAGAGGAGCCGCCATGCAGCATAGAGTGCCTGTCTTCCAATTGTGAGTGTTGACCGGTAGAGAGCTGACGAGAGAGCAGGAGATTGGCTAGGAACAGAACCTCGCAGATAACATGGACTGTGGACTCATACCACTTTATGTTTTGCACCATTTTTTCTGCTAGCGTGTTTATACTACTGTGTGACTGTTGAACTGTTATGTTCAAGTAAATGAGCACTGCCAACTATTCCCGGCTTAGCTTTAAACGTTTCCCTGTGTGTGGACTACTTATTTTTCTACCATCTAGATTCACCGCAAAGGAAGGAACAGTGGCGTCACGAGTGACAAAAGAACCTTCAGGTAATCTACATCTTGGGTTAACTTCCCCAGCAGTAACTTGGATGGGTCCCATGCTACCCCCAGGGGAGGAGATGAAAGAGCCCCCTGATAAGACCTCAATCCACCCCGCTATCTCCTTGGCTGTGGACCCACTTCTCGGATGCTGCACATCAGTATCAAAATCTAAATGTAACAAATGTGAATTTTAACACAGATTTTGATATAAATCCATACTAATATCCACAGCAGAATTTGCATAAATTCTGCAATGAAGAACTGTAGCCTTAGAGCCCCGGAACTTCTAACTATATTTCTTTTGTCAGTAGTGAAATACTGTGCAACTAAAGTTGGGAACTAAAACTGTCCAACTTCACACGCCTGGGTCAGATCCCGCAGTGGACTATGGTTGTGAAGCTGGCTAGCGACCCTGCGTACCTGAATTCTGCTGTATTGCGGGTGACCGCGGCTTCTCGCCATTGGTCATGTGCAGTTCAGTTTTGTTTTCTTTTGAATGCTTGCATTTCCCGCACCATCACTTAATTGTGTATGGGCTGCGTGTCGGACGACCTTCATTGACTTCAATGGAGGCCGTCGGAACGAAGTCTGTAGCAAAATATAGCATGCTGCAAGTTTTCCTCTACTTGCGGAATACACAATTCTTGTGAGCGAAAAAATGATTTTACATGCCTTTCAATGCCTGCGATTTGCTGCGGATCCTCCATGCGGACGACGGTTGTGGATTCAGCAATAGGAATCCGGTCGTGTGAAGCCGGCCTTACTAGGTTTTAGTTTATCGTATTTGGTCTTCGTGAGAAATCAAGTATTTCAGCTGTTTCACTGGCGTGAAACCGGTATAAAGCTCATAAAAGCTAAATATGGGTCAACCTCATGAAGCTTTAATAAATCATTACATAATGCATGTTTTCCCCTCTAACACAAATGTGACACATATTTATTATATTTTAATGCTATGATTTATCATTAATATATCTAATTTTGTTGATACATGTTTAAAAATCACGTTTCTCTGCAGTAGCATAAGGAGCTTTACAAGGGGGATGCTATTTACACTAGCTGCATATGACCTTGAGTATGTCATCCAGTCTCTCTAGTGCTTCTCTCTCAGATAACATAGTGCTACATGACGCAGCTACCTTTCTTCAACTCTGCAGAATTAAACTGCTAGCTTGAATTAATCCACCATTACTGTATGGGGGTACTATGGAGCCACTATTACTGCATGAGGCACTGTAAGGGCCACTATTACCGAATGGAGGCACTATGGGGGCCACTATTACTGTACAGGGCCATTATTAGAATATAGGTGCACTATTACAATATGGAGGCACAATGTGGGCTACTAGTACTGCATGGAGGCAAAATGCGAGCACTATTACTGCATGGTAGCATGATTACTGTATGGGTACATGGAGCACACAAGGGTTACTATTACTTTATGGGGCAACAGATGATATAATAATACTATATGAGGGCACTTTTATTGTATGGAGTCACAAAGTGGGCACTGTTAGTTTGTTGGGTCTAAAAGGGACACTATTACTATTTAGTGGGCCCTATCTGCAGATTTATCGATATATATGTAGATATGTATATATATATATATATATATATATATATATATATATATATATATATATATATATATATATATTTATTTAAATATATATATAATCTATCCCAGCAATGCCACTGGTACTTGTGTGTCAAGACAACAAGATCCAAAGTTTGCCACAGCACCAATTTGACTCTAAAGTATAGTGTTTCCTATTAATCTAACGTATAGAGTGGATTCATACTTAGTTGCCCAGGGGCTTACTGTCCTTTCCAGGCTCCAGTGATATGTCCTGAAGTGATGAGCATGATGTGCACATCGCACTCAGCTTCCCTTAGGGTGCATTCACACTTCTGTTAGAGATGTCAGTTATAATTCCATCTCTTTGTTCCGTTTTTGGAGCAGAGTAGCAGAATTTAAATGGAAATAAATGTTGCACTTCTGCCCTGCACTTATCAGAGACATCCTCACTAGAGATGAGCGAGCATACTCGCTAACGGCATTTGCTCAATAGAGCATTGCCCTTAGCGAGTACCTGCCGGCTCAGGAGCAAAGATTCAGCTGCCGGCGGCGGGCGGGGAGCGGCGGGAGAGCTCTCCCCTGCTCATGGCCGCAACTCACCTGTCATCCACTCCGGATTGCTCAATCGAGCAATTGTCCTTAGTGAGTATGCTCGCTCATCTCTAATCCTCACAGTTCTTTCTCTGTAAGAGCCCTTTTTGATCACTAAAGGGGTCATCTGAGTTTAAAAAAAAGCATGTTCCATAAGCCCCCAAAAAATCAAACAGCAATGCATTCGATCCTTTGTTCCAGTCTTTGTTTATGGGCTAAACCTACCATTGACATTTGTTTACAGGCTGTAGTCAGCCTGTGTATGGCATATAACAGGCTAATGCAGCCAATCACTGACCTCAGCGCTTGAGTGTCAGTCTCCGTCATTGGCTATAGCAACTGTTGGCGTCCCGTAAACAGGCTGCTGCAGCCTGTAAACAATATCTCACTTGGGAGACATGGACATGCAGGCGGAGGCCATGTGGGGAGCTGGGAGAGGTGAGTATATGACTATTTGTTAATTTGTGGCTTGGGGAACATGGTTAAAAAAACATCTTGGACAATCCCTTTAAGAAAACGGTTGGTAGGGGGTGGCAAACTGGCAGTTATGGGCCCCCTGTGTGCTGTCTATTGTTTGGTTGTGCTCCTTGAACCTGTAGTTCTATGGGAGCACACTGCTACAGGTGACGGATGTTTGAGCTGCAGGTTTGGATAGGTGTGAACAGCGACGTGTGCTGTGTGTCTGTGCAGGTGGCCGGACATGTGGTGTGAACAGTCGTGTTCAGTGCGTATTGGTGTGAACAGCGACGTGTCTGCGGGTCTTTTACATCATGCAAGGTTCAGTAAAAAAGACATGTTCAGTTTAATAAGATACTTTGCTCATAGATGTGATGTAGACAAACAAAGGGACCTCCCTGTACTCTCACAACCCCCTCATTTCTGTGTCTGAATAGCTTGAACGTAAAGAAGCTGTCAAGAAGTACAAAAGCATGGCTACCATCTTCCAAAAACAGCATTCCTACACTCCATTGGTTGTATACATATAAATAATGCAGCCCAGTCCCATTCACTTCAATAGAGCTGAGGTACCATACCAACGCAACCCATGGAGAGTAAGAAACACACTGGCTTGAAATATAAGCCCTCCCCCGAAAAAAAGCCCTAGCCACACTAAATAAAATAAAAAATTGCAATACTCACCTAGAATTCGGGGGTGTCTTATACTTACCTAGCCGATGGTATCCCGCTGCTTTGTGCTGCTCTACAGCAGGCTGTTGTGTCCTCCGTGCTAACAGCATTCTCTTCAGCACTCAATTATTTGAAAATTTTGTTAATCTTGGTAAACTTTACATTTTTTGAATATACACTTTTAGTAAACTCACACTAAAACTGGCCATACATTTTAGTTAGGGCTCTTGCACACTTGCGTTTTTCTTGCACGCTTTTTTTAGGCGATATCGCTGCGTTTTTTTAGCACGATTGTCAATAGGACTTTCTAATGTTAAAAACACATCACAAGTTGGTGCCTTTCAATTTTTGTGCGATATCGCTTGGAAAAAAAAACCGCGCAAGAAAAACACAAGTGTGCAGGAGCCCTTACCTGAGTGTTCAGCCAACAGCTATATCTCCTGACTCCACCCATGCATTTGTTTGCTTGGTTTGGTTGAGAGTCGTGTGTTCTGAATGGGGAGAGGGGACACCTCTGACAGTGGCTTATCTCCTCGAAAACAATAGGGTCAGGCATTTTGAAATCAAAATGCCAGATCTGTCTCTGACTTGACATCTGCTGTTGGATGGAGAGATGGGCAGGTTTGCTGACATTAGTCGAATACACATGGCCAGCTTAAAACGGTTTTAGAGGAGAAACTATTGGTGACCTATCCTCAGGATAAATCACCAATGGCAGATTGGTGGCGTCCGAACAGAACCTTGCTGATCACCAGATTAGAAAGAGCTATGGAAGGTCGGAGCTGTCAAAACACTGTCCATAGCAGAAAGGTCTGGTTTGGAATTGCAGATATCTTACATCGTTAAAAGCATAAATTTGAAATGAATGCTGAAAAAGTGAAGCCTTTTTAATAAATCAATGTGTAGTTTCAAGGAATTAGGAAGCATGTAAAAGGGCCAAGTTTGATAACAATTGTCTCATAGGAATCGCTGTTCATTTGGTACCCCAGTAAACATATTCATGGACTCTACAATTCGAGAAAGTATCCCTCAAGGCTCATTGATTACATTATATGTGAAGAGCATTGTATACAGTATAAGGGCTCGTTCACATGGCCATATGAGTACACACTGCAAGTCTCACAGCATTGTACCTCATCACAGCCCCTACGCTCCGCCAACGTATGGGCTGCGATAGGCACTGCGCATGCCCGGGCCAATAGCATCACAGACATGCACAATGTGCCTTTTTTTTCTTCTTTTTTCTGTATTAAACGCTGCCCTGACACAGGGTTTGTGAGGGGGCAGCGTTTCAATATGCAACCCTTTAAGGGCTCTGTTTAAAACTGGGAGAAATAGAGCAAGCTGCGATTTATTTCTCCTGCGTTTCATACGGGTGTCCCCTCGCAGTTCCAACGCATGTGTGAATGGAGAAAAAAAATCCATTGACTTTCATTGCCTCCATTCACTGCACGTTACGCATTGGAAACACATGTGCGTAATACACAGTGACAATACGCCCGTGTGAATGAGCCCTAATGCAGATAATATGGTGCTTCAGAGGTATTTTCTTGTAGTAGCTCAGCTGCCACAAAGGAAGAGTGTTAGATTAACTATAGGCTGCTGAAAGCTCGTGGAAGCCAAAAAAATGCATATTCAGTATGTAATGCTGCATACGCTGCTTTCCTACCAGCTCCCTATTAGACCCATGCACCGTGACAGTTGTTCTTACTGGTTTAGTCTGCTTGAATAGAACATTGGGAAGACAGTGACAAGAGTTTCCATGTTGGCTTGAATATATTATCAAATATATTATCCTCACAAAGTGGGTCAGTGTTTGAATTTCAGACATTCCTGTAATAGTCATTTCTCCCTGCAATACCTAACATTTCTTTATCAAGGTTATAATGTTCATATTAAACAAGCCTTCCATCCAGATGACCTCTTAGAACATTACTGGAAATAAAATTTCCAGTCCAAACTTAAATGTTGCCAAATGTTACAATCCTTCCTAGAAAAGTGAATTACAACAGTAATTGGCCAGAATCTAAGACTGGGTTCACATCAGTGGTATCACTTTCTGTTGTTTGACTCCATACTAGGAGCCAGACAACAGAATAACTGGAAGCCATGGATCTAGCATATGCTGGATCCGAACAGTGCCAGACGGAATCCGTTGACTATGACGGGGTCCATGAGGTTTCAGGCAAGAGCTCTGGTATTTTATTGGGCAGAATAGTGCAGCATGTTGTGCTGAAGGCTCAGAACTACAAAAATAAAAACTTACGCTTATAATTAAACACATCTTAGGGTGGCTTTACACCTGTGTTATGACTTTCAGTCAGAATTCAGTCTCTCTGTTCCTTTATAGAGCAGAGAAATGGACTTATAATGCGAAAAAAAAAAAGTTTTTTGTTTTTTTTCTTTGAATTCAATGGGTTTTCAAAAAAACAAAAAAACAAAAACAGAAAGCAAACAGCAAGCTTTCAGTTTGCATCCACTTAGTTTCCGGTTTTTAGATGAGCAAATAGCACTGTAGACTGCACCTTTTGTTCAGTTACCAAACAGAATGGAAGCAAACTGAAAGCTTTCTGTTGGATTTCCATTTTTTTAAAACCCAATGAATTCAAAACTGAAACATTTATTTCCATTTTTATTCCATTTCATGATCCAAAGATGGAACATAGAGACGGAATTATTACTGAAAGTCATAACTCAGGTGTGGAACCACCCTTAAAACTGTCAAATGCACGTTAAATGATGTTACATTCTTAAGGTGACCATACACATTATATAGACGTAGCTTGATGGTTGAACAGTTGTTGAAGGAACAATCTGGTGAACGTTTGTATCGCATACACAGCCTGCCGGAGGTTCCATCACAGATGTGGCTTAAAATACTTTGAAGAGAAAGCCGCTTCATGCAGCGCTTTTTCTTCCTTCCAAAAGCCGGCCAGCTGAGTGGATAGCGGGTAGACCCCATTATAGTCAATGGGGTCCACTCGGCGTTGTTCGGTTCTGTCCAAAAACAGAACTTTCAACCACGAGGATTCCCCTTTCCTTCTCCATGGACAGAGGAGGAAAGTGGAATCCCCAATGCAGGTGTGAAAGCACCCTTATCCAAACTGGCCATAAATGTTCAACAGACAGCAGACAGACAGATGATCTTTCTGGGAACGTTCTGACAAAAAGGCTCTCTTTGAAAACAACATTTTGTGAGAACTAAAGATCTTTCGCCTAACTAAATTTCAACCGCAGCGGACTTTATTCTAGAGATTGACAGTCTGTCTTTGGTTGGCTAAAACGATTGTTGATTGTTACATTTTTTCCAATGAATGATCATCTCATTTGAAATAGTCTATTTTTATTAACCTAAATCTAATGTGTATGGGCACCTTTAGAATAAAATTGGCCAGATTACCATTTCTAATAAATCTAGATAATAAAAATGGTAATGATATTATAATAGAAAAACAAGAACTGTTAGGATGACCACTGAGCTACCTCCCCTAATCAGAAAAATCTATATTGTAAGAGCATTTTTCATAATAACCTAATTCTATGTAATCAGCAAATGTAGACTTCAGTCCTACAATAGACAAACTTTTAGTAAACCAGTATATTATTCTTAAAAAGTCAAATGTGCATCTATTTGCTGAGTCTTTCTCTTTTTTCAAGCTGTTCAAAATTCTGTTCAGTGGTTATTGTTTCTAGGTGAGAAGCAGAAATGCTACCACCACAGAGGTTGTCAGCCAGAAAGGTCAAACCTCCCTTGCCTAACAGTCGACTGGGAGAAGGAAACATGAATATTCCTTTCTGGGGCAAGGGCATTTTTTAATACAGGGGGCATAATATAACCATGTGGGTTTTTTTTATTTATGGGGCACAATGAGGTATATTTTTTAACCAAGGGGCACACTGTACTGCATATTTTTATTCAGTGGCACAGGGTGGGGCAAGTTTTATTCAATCGGCAGTATATGTACTTTTTATTCCGGAGGAACATTTTGGGGTTTATTTCTATTTAGGGGAAAAGTGTGAGGCAAGTTTTTTTTAATTTTATGGGGCATTCTGTGCTTCAGCCAACAGCGCCGCTAGGGAGAGTCAGGGCTCCTTCACACTGGCGATGGCGATATCGGGCCGTAAACCCTCGCAAACCATGTGGAAACTCCTGGATGCGAGGCGTTTTCACATGGAAGGAATTCCCCGAAGGGCTGTCACAGCCACGGCAGGGGATCGCAATATTCTCCTATTGTTTTCAATGGGGCCATCGCTGCTGCCACCAGCCCTATTGAAAACAATGGGCAATATCGCAAAAAGAAATGGGATTCTGCAATTTTTTCCCCCCTGCATAGCATCACAACGCGGTGCAATGCAGGGAAAGATCCCAAATGTGAATGAACCCATTTTATGTTTGCGTAGCGATCGTCGCATCAGTCTAGTGAGTTTAAAACTGCATCTGGATTTAGATTCTATATTAATATATAATTTCTTTAAAATAGTTGTTATTTTGTTTTATTATCATCAGGCATATTCTTTAATAAAAAGTCACACAAGTGCTGTACATTTCTGTGAAAATGTTAATTTCGACATATTTGGACAATGGCGGATACTGGCATACAAACTTTCTATATAGTGTAAATGTCATAATAAAATTAAGGCAATTGATGAAATATGAATATTATGACACTCTCTGCAAACATATCTAGCCAGAAATGCACTTAAAGGGGTATTCCAGAACTTTTACTACTCAGAACCTATCCTCAGGATAGGTCATCAATGGGTGATCGACAGGGTTCTATTGCTTAGGATCCCCATTGAGACGTCCGGTCCTGACTGCAATGAGGAGCCATAAGTGTAAATAGGAGGCAACACTCTTTCAATGGTAGTGAAGCTGGCTATTACACTTCTAGCTGTCTGTTTCTGAAACTTCATTCATAAAATGTGCGGATCTAGTTAATATATATATCCAATACAGTGAAAAGAATACGAACAACTTTTTAAAATCTGTCATTGATCTTTCCTTATAGAGATTTGCATTAGAGTATACTAGAAAAAACTTCTGTGTGCCTCCATGTAAAGTTGGAGGTACACTTAGGTATTGTGTGGCCCATAATGGCATTTGTCAGCTATATTCAGGATTGCAGCTTTGTCCCATTCAGCCGAATGGTGGACACAAGCGCCACAATGCAGGAAAAAAATTAAAGGTGAACACGTTGCTAAATCAACGGTGTGCCCTCTTCAATCTCAGGATCAGCAGGGGTCCCAAAGGTTGCACTAACACCGTTTATAAAGTAATGGCCAATTCTAATGATATGCCATGATTGCATGAATTGCACCAATTCATTCAGTCTCCATCATAGAATGTAAAATTATTAGCAAATGACAAATTGACTTTGGTTGAATGTATAAAAGGGACTCTTATATTAGGCTGCTGCATTCAAACCATTCATTGTTTTAATGAAAATAGGCACATTAAACCATCGAGAAGGATTTAGAACCATCATGTAGGAAAAGACTGCATTTGTGACATCACATTTGACTTACCAGCAAAGTTTTTTGTGAAGACCAAGGTTACAAGGAGTATGGGGATGAGAACTGTGCCAATAGTAACCACTCGGTCAAAGGGCAGTTCTAGTTTCAGCTGGACCATGAGAGCTGCCAAAGACCCAACTTTATCATCCTGTTGCCCCGGCAGGATCAATTCTTTCAGTTTTTCTCCAGCTAGCAAAGCAGTAGCCATGTCTGGATGGTTATCAATGATATGTTGCATAAGCGTTTGTGATTTTGATTGGATGCTTTGCCTTTATGTGTTGTCACCGGCTACTGAGGTAACTGCTGTTGATTCCGAGAAGTCAAATCTGTATAAAAAAATATGTGCGGAACATATAAAAATAAACCCTTTCATGACTTGCTTAACTTGTTACATTTATGCAATGTAGAGGAAATGTTATCACACCATACATTATTTATTTATATTGTGCATATGAGTCCTTCTAGTGATGCATGAAATACAAAGGAAAGACAAAATTGATACAATTGAACAACATAAGATACATTGTAATTAAGATTTTATTCATTACAAGATACAACATCTGCATTCAGCTGCAATGCCACTGAAGATCAGCGGTGCTTAATAGTTAACAGAAAGCTTTTAGGAATCATGCAGATATATTTATATTTACCTGCTGAATGTCCCCTGAGTTTCGGAAAGGTGATGTGCAGGAAAGCTGCCATCTACAGATGTCAGGCAGACTGAAAACTTACATTGCATGTCCCTGGAAGCCGGCAAATGTTCAAATGAAGATGAGTGAAGTGAGATTGTCATTCGCCTGGAAACCTGTCTCTAATGCTGCAAGGTAGCTGGAATTTTCTGATCTGCAATCTCAGTGCATCCTGATTAAATATAGAAAGCGATTTCTCATGGACGAAGGGTTGGTAGTAAAAAGGTATTCTTGTCAGCCATATGAACAGAGAAGAAAAGATACATAGCAATTCCATTTACTGCAGGCTACAGAAAGGAGGCGGGGTCTCTTGCTCTGGTAAAGCATTACAAGCCTCACTGCTCAATGCAACAATATGTGTTCTCTCATCCTCCCAGAAACAGGACCAGATAGGCTATTCCAATAACATTTGACGTAGGTTGTGGGTTTTTTCATTAATTCCTGATGTCTACAGCAAATTTGAAAGCAGCATCCGCTCTTCATGTCATGTAGCTGTGTGAATCCCATGCAAATGTACATGTAGCAGATATATGTCAAAGAGATCTGAATGGAATTGTTGCAATAAGCTATTATTGATATAACTAGAATTATGTAGCTTTTGATAAACTAATACTTATATTTACATGTCGTCTTGTATTGCACCAGTCATTTAAACAGGAACATCTAAAAAATATCGCAAGATGTGTGAAGTAATAACTGCAATGTGCTCAAATTTGCAAATGTGGACTCTGAAAATAAAATGTCTTTTAGACATTGATGAGAGTGGATAGGAAGCAGATCATATAATGGCATGGCCGACATAGCCCAAGGCCTCCTGCCCACGGCCGGGCCGTGATGAACTCTGCCAGCGGAATATCGCAGCGGAGTCCGTCAGGGCGCCCCTTAAAGACCCCATACTTACCTCTCCGGATCCGCCACTCGAGTCCCATCCAGCGAGCCAGCGCGCATGCGCAGTACAGCGCATGACGCGCCGGCAGTGGGCGATGATGCGGTGGGCTGTGATGCGTAATCACGCGATACTTCCGCTGTGCTCACATGAGGCCGTGTTTCACTGAATCTTAGGTGGAAGTCTTTTCCATTGACAGAATCACGATTATGCAGTTGTTCCCACTCCCTTAACTTTCTCTGAGGGGTCCTTCACACTGGCGTTAAAATAGGGCAAGATTTGTGCGTTGCGACATGCACAAATCCCGCACACATATGAGACCCATTCTTTTGCGTTCATTCACATTTGCGATGCTTCCCTGCATAGCACGGCGTTGGGATGCTATGCAGGAAAAACATCACAACATGTTCTATCTTTTTGCAATTTTGCCCATTGTTTTCAATGGGGCTGCTAGCAACAGTGCCGGCCCTATTGAAAACAATGGAAGAACTCGGGTTTTACATGGATGGCAAGGGCGATATCGGGCTATGAATCACGGCCCGATATCACCCTCGCCACTGTGAAGGAGCCCTTAGGCTAACTTCCCATGGGCAAGCGTGATATGGGGCCGTTAATCCACAGAGATTCCGCTTTTGTCTTTAATGGGTGACACATCGCATTGCGTGCACTTTGCACATGGTGCGATGCTGCCGCAGGTCTCATTGGAAACAATAGGTGGTGGGATGTGAAAGACGTACAAGATAGGAATTTGATTCCTGCATCGCATCGCTCATGTGTATGACCCCATTCAAAAGAATGGGGTTAATGCATAAAACTCACGCGATTTTGGCGCCCGTGTGAAGCCAGCCTTAATTAACTTGCAATAGATCAGAATCTTTCTTATAGGGGTGTTTCAGGATTTAAGATTGATGGTCCATCCTTGGAATGGTTAATCAATGTGTGATTGGTCTCCTAGAATTAGGATCAACAATAAGAACGTACTCCTTGATTGCAGTATTCCACAAAATGTCACTCTTGTCCATGTAGTTGTCTCTGACACTTCAAGGACTAAGCTGTAGTGCCAAGCATATCCACTAGCTAGTGGAAGTACTGCAGTGAAGCAGCCCCTCCGGTCTCTTGATTGCTGGAGATCCCACTAATCACACATTGATAACTGTTCCTAAAAAAACCTTAAATGGCTTTTTCATGCAGTGTTAATTCCTGGCTTTTTTATCTGCATAATACAAACATTGTCCAGCCGCCTGCAGACGGCCGGGTCAGATCCCCTGCGAGATCTGCTGGCCAGCCGGCGCATGCGCAGAGCGGAGCCGGCAGCCGGGGAGTGACATTTATAGTGACATAAATAGAGCATGCCGTGATTTGTTTTCCGTGCATGATTTCTAACGCAATCCTATGGCAGCTTCCATGGGTCGAAATTCTGCGGGAAATCCCGCCGTGGAATTTCCGCCCGTGTGCAGGGGGCCTAAGATGCCAGCATTTTCTTTACATGTAACACATTTTTTGTGGCAATTTTGGTGTTGTTTTTAATCCATGGCATTTTCAGGTCACAGGCGAGAAAATCGTGTAAGATTTGTGTTGCGAGATGCACAAATCTCGCACTAATATAAGCCCCACTCTTTTGAATGGGGTCATACACATGAGCTGTGTTTTCCAGTATTACACCACAATGCGATGTGATGCAGGAAACAAATCATGGCATGTTCTATCTTTGTGCATGCTCTCGCATTGCACTGCCCATTGTTCTCAACAGGGCCAGCGGCAGCATCGCACCACGTGCTAGATGCACACGATGTGAGATCTCCCATTGAAAACAATGAGAGAAACTCTATGATCCTGTCTGCTGCGGCGGAGGATTTCCCAGAAGTGATGTGAGGCGGTTTTGACATAAAAACACCTCGCATTCTCAGGGAATTCACATGTTGGCAAGCGCAAAATCGGGCTGTGATTCGCCCATGTGGCATTAACCTTATAGAGAACCTTATGGGAAAAACACCAGGCAAAGCTGGTGTTCCATACAATGTTGCACTGGAATACATAGGTACAAAGGACTCAGCAGTGGAATTCATTCTGAGGGGCCACCCTCTATCTAAAAAATTAGTACGTTGAATTATAATTCTGTTTTTTATTTTTTTTCTGGAATTATTTAGGAACTGTTATGCTGCAGCCTGTTCATCTATAGCCCCAGTCTGCCCCTGATGACATCAGGTTTCTGACGAAACAGGTCGGGGGCTTGGTTGAATTTTAAGTGCTGCTTTCATTTCTACTATCCATTGTTAATATCAAGGTCTTGTTGGTAGCATTGGACTTTGTTCTATACGGAGCTGTGACTTTAGGACTGATTCGTACACTGGTTAGGTAGCAGACTAAATGCATACATACTGAAGAATTATTATGGCATGCACATAATTCTAATTACCCATAATTCTAATTACTTTCTGTCCCATGGATACTGCAGCTTTTGAGTTTTAATTCAGTTTAGTGTTTTTAAATATACATATATATATATATATATATATATATATATATATATATATATATATGAATAAAACATAGATTGTAATAGAACACAATCCTTTGTACATATAAGCCCACAGCAAATTATGTGTGAGGATCATCAGCATTGTGACATCAGCACCATTATGACTTCATTGCCATTGTATACATATCAATTAAAGTTATATTTTAATTGGACACAATCTTTTGTACATTTAAGCCCATGGCAAATCATGTGTGAGAGTTTTGAACTAAGTACTGGGTGTGATCCTAGGGGTCATTATTTTTTTTGTGTAGTCACATGGGCCATGATGTCATAATTGCAATGATGTCACAATGGTGTTGATGTCATATTCACAATTATGTCACAATGGCGAGGATGTCATAAGGGTGATTGTGTCATAATCATAATTATGTCCTAATGGTGATGATGTCATAATATCTTTGTTATTCATTATGATATTTTTTTAATATTTTTTAAATATACCGTAGCCCTCTTGTTTATGAAAAACAATAGAGCTCCCTCCTTACAATTTATAAAAAAATATACCCACTCTCCCTAGGCTGAAATTTGATATTAAATGTTAACATTACAATGGTGCCCAATTTTGCACATTCTCCTTTCCTTTCAGTCTGTTCCTGCTGCGGTCCTGTCACATTCTGACAGTTTGTAATTGGGTTCAGTGGCTGTGCTCATCTATAGCATTAAATGATTATCGTGCTGCGTGCAGGTTCAGGTCCCTACCAGCCTAGGATCTTGGACACTTCAGACTTTGATTGCGTTTAAGACTATGATGGCTTTCTTTCCTGGCTGTTTGTAGCCTCAATTCCCAAGCCTAAGAAAGAACGGAATGTCCAAAATGTTACTACTGTCACCTCATATTTGACACCCAGATCATGTTGATAAATTATAAACTCTTAAGTGCAATAAAAGTCTGAAGTGCTGTTCCTTCTCTTCTTTCTGATTTACTGACAGTTTGTGACATGGCTACAGTGAAGAGACCGTCTCTGTGGAATATATGAGTACAAATATTCTTCGTGAAAAAAAGTGCCAGATAAGAAAGGCCCATAAAAACACTGCAACACAACTGGGACAGAAAGGGTCTCAATTCACTTATATATATATATATATATATATATATATATATATTAACACAAGAAAACAAAAGGAGTATGAAGCCAAACAATCACTTTATTAAAGACATACATGTAACATGTAACAGAAGGAGCATCAGTGAGCATCCAGCGAATTATCGCAATAAAGTTACATGAAGGTTATGTTACATATAAATAAGACAAACCAGTCCATTAGGATGCACCGGAGTGCAAAAGTGTAATTAGGAAAAGAAAAAAGAGAAACAAAACAAGGACAGTGTAAACCCCACAGACATGACAATAACAAAAACTGTTATAAACAATTAGAAACAACCCATTTCCTATATAAATAATACACATAGAAGAACTTCCAACAGTGTGCTGAGTGTAGATGTAAAACCAGAGTCGCCTCCTGATCCACTTCCCAAGTGCATACACACAGAGAGAGGGGTACAAGACATGGAAGGTGAAGGGGCCATTAACTGTAAACCAAAGCATAAAATTAATATAAACAGCATGGAGGACAAGACAAAATACTATAAAAAAACTGACTACTTCATTCAATCTCTCGGTGACCATAGTTTCCAAGCAGAGGCGTAACGTGAAGCTCCCGGGCCCCGATGCAAAACTTGTAACAGGGCCCCCAACTATAATGCTTTATTCATAGTACTGGGTTCCCTATATGGAGAAGAGAGGCCTTATGGGCCCCCTAAGGCTCCTGGGTGCAACCGCATCCCCTGCATCCTCTATAGTTACGCCCCTGTTCCTAAGCCTGACAATCCACCTGCATTCCTTCTGAGCAAGTACCTTTCTGACATCTCCCCCCTAATGCCACAATGCACTGCATCAATACCACAGGCAAAAACTTTTGGGGATTACAATCAGGAAACATTCTAAAATGTTTGGGAATACTTTTTAGTAATGGGGGATCATCACATTGCTGTGCTGCCAGAATATCCCGCACATGCTTTCATGTGTGGATTCTCAGCTCCCGTGATATGAGACCAACATAAAATTTGGAGCATGTGTGTGTTGCATAGTAGATGACATTCATAGTACTACATGAGATATATTGCAAAATCTCAAATTTCCTAGCATCATCATCAGGTACCAATGACCCAGATCATAATATATTTTTGCAAGCATTGCAATCACTGCATGGGAAACATCTTTTGCGAGAGTGGTTGGAAGTGAATACATTCTTAGACCTAGGGCGCGGCACACCATTCAATCAACCTCCAGCAGCCCTCCAAAGCGGAGATCCAGAGGGGAGGAGGTTTCTGAATTTGATACTGCTTTTGTCCTGCAAGACAAAGAACTTACTAAGAGCTTTCCTACTTCAAATAGCGCTGCTTCTTTATTAAATAGATTATTCTTCCTCTCAGAGGCTCACTACAGCGTGACCTATCCTGCGTCACAACTTGAATGAATTCTACCATGAATGACCTGGAAGGCATGGTAGATCATGTCAAATCTAAAATATGTTAAATAACCCAAGCCCATAATGACATGGTGGACACTCATTATTCATTGGAAGGTGAAGTGGAAGCATTAAAAATGAAGTTGGTGGATATTGAGGACCACAATAGGTGAAACAGCATAAAATTCAGAAGTATCCATGAAAATATCCATATGTCTGAATTAACACAGTATCTACAAACGCTAATAAAAAATGTGCTTCCTAACTGCCAGCCTCTAGATCTACTGATAGACAGGGCACACAGACTCTTCAAACCCAAGGCAGTTTCTGAAAATCTTCAAAGAGATGTCATAGCTAGATTGCGCTACTGCCACATCAAAGAAGCCCTGCAGCAATCCACCAGGAAATTACCAGATCTCCCAGAACCCTTTGATGGAGCCTGATTATTTACAGATTTCTCCCACATTTCAATCCAACTGTACAGAAAATTCTCCTGCATTACATCTACTCTAAGAGAGCATAAAATTGATTAAAAGTGGGTCTTCCCAACAAAGCTCTTGGCGAATAAAGGTGGCAAAATTCATATCATGCATGGAATAGAAGAAGGTCTTTCCCTCCTCAAACAATGGAATCTCTCCCCATCTACTACAGCCCAGAGGCCAGAAATCATCTCTACATCTCTTCCCAGAATGGTCTATCAAATGAATCTCAGAGCTCCTCGAAAGTTTTTTTTTCTCTTTCTGTCTTTACAGGTTTGGAGGTCGTCCTCAATCTGCAGGCAAACTTTATCCCCCTCCCCGATTCAGCAGTTTGTTACTACTGCTCTCCCTATCTATACCTAACTCAGGGCTATGCTATGGTACCTATAGTTAATGTTACTGCTTATATTTACTAATTCAATAAAATCGGCATCTATTCCTTGCTGATTTTACAAGTGCAAGCTTCATTATCTATTATAATCTACCAAGTCGTTACACTATTATCCAATAGGCTTTCAAAGTTGTCTGCAGCCTCTCACATTTCACTATGTCAATTAAGTTTACTTCATTGAATACCAATGGTCTGAATAAGCCTTTCAAAAGAGCCTCCTTCTACAGGGACACCCTGTTCTCACATACGAATGTTCTCTGTCTTCAGGAGACACATTTTCTCCACAACAATCCTCCTAAGTTTCTACATAGAAAATTCCCTAACATTTTCATGGCCAATGCAGAAAAGGAAATGGCTGGGGTTCTTATTGCCATTAGAGATACCATGACTTTCCAACTCCTGGACTACCTCAGAAGTGACAGGGGCAGATTTTTTGCACTAATTTGCAAAATCAATGAGGTAGTTATGACTATAGTTAACTGGTGAGTCCGCAATTCCTCACAAATTCTTAAATAGAACAGTTAAAAATTTATGAAGGTTCAACAAGGTAAATTATGTGGAGACATAATTCCAGATAAACTACGACACCGCAAACAAGTTGGCACGCCACTCTTCAGTGTTGTCCCCCTGGCTACACATTGCTTGAATGCCACATCTAAAGAATACACCTTTTATTTCTAGACTTATTCATTGTAGAATACTAGTCCCTTCAAATAGCACATCGAGACGAAATTGGCACTAAAGCATGGTCAGATCATGCCCCTTTTTATCTATCCCTTTATCTGCGTGCCAACATCCTGTCACCTTGGAGGAATAATACCCTTTTAATGAACATTCCCACTTTTAAAATGAAAGTAGAACTGAGGTGAAAAATTATGTTCAGAACAATACATCTCTGGAGCGTTCTATTTTCTCTCTCTGGACTGCCCATAAGGGGTATAATGATCCAGTTAGGTTTCCGATTCAAAAAACAAAGGCAAGGGATATAACACACCTGCTTTAACAAATAAAAAAACCATTGGAGCACAACTTCAAACAGATCTAACCTTTCTGGTACATGACTCACTATCGAGATTACGCAAGCAACTTCGTACCCACCTTGAGGCTGCCTATGACAAAGCCTGTACTCGTCTAAATATGACCTACTGTATATCCTTCCATAAGGCCAGCAAACTAATGACCCTGAGGGTTAAACAAACCCATATAAGATCTAGAATCCCTTTTATATGGTCGGAAGTAGCATAAACTAATCAACCCTTGCGACATTGCAGATGCTTTTAGCTCTTTCTATGCAAAACTATATGATTTGCAAAAGGATTCCTCTACATATCAGCCTACTGAGAGCATGATCCATATATTCCTCAACTCTATTCAGTTCCCCAAAATCCCAAACTGAGACCTAGAATCCTTCAACAAATCAATCACCCTAGAAAGAGTCCAAACAGTAAGGAAAAAAATCAAAACTAGGCAAGGCACCTGGCCCTGATGGGTTTTCGAGTGAATACTATCAGATATTTGGGCATGAACTGCACCCTTTTTGGTAGAGGTCTTTCAGAAAGTGGCTCACTCCAGCGACTTTCCTTTGAAGATGTTACAGGTCACACCACTAGCAATATCCAAACTGGGAAAAAACCTAGCCTGCTCCGCAAACGTTCAGCCCATATCACCTTTGAACTGGACGCGAACATTTACGCAAAAATCCTAGTGACTAGCTTATTGAACATACTGCAAAATAATTAATTTGGACCAAGTTGGTTTTGTTAAGGGAAGACAGACAGTACAAGAAGAAGAATAATTCTGATGGCTTTTGTAGAAATGGATCAAACGTCTTCTCAGTGTTTCTCACTGTAGACGCAGAAAAGGCTTTCGCTAGGCTACATTGCGTTCTGAGTCTTCAGGAAATTTGGGTTAGAGAGAAACCTTTTAAAAGCCATCCAAGCCTTATACTCTTCTTCTTCAGCTTGAGTTCTAGGAAATGGAACTCTGTCCAGGTCCTTTGAGATAACTAATGGTACCAGACAGGGATGCCCACTCTCCCCCCTTTTATTTATAATTATTATAGAACCTCTGTCGCTATAGGATCTCACTCTTGAATCCAAGGTGTCCCCATCGGCTTAGGACAACATATTATCATCACTATAGCAAACCCCTTGTCTTGCCTGAGAACAGTCTCTAACATGCTGGAGGAATTTGGAAAGATTTCCTATCATAAAGTTAACCCTAGTGACCTCTTTCTATATGTCAGGATTAAACACTACCTGGATTCCCACATGCATACTAAGCTAAGGCTCCCCCAGCAAATTTTTGATTTCTTGTTTGATGCTCTTAAACAGGAATTTAGTTCCACCAAACAGATATATGTCTATGTAAATGGAGAGGCAGAGATTTAAAAAAAATGCATATGATTAATTAGGAGAGAGACTTTGTCAAAACCTTTCCTATTTCCCAATGTCCTTTTGCCATAAAATCGTCTCTAAAAACTATGATGTGCTAGCTAATCTCCAAGAAACATATCTAAAACTGCTCCTACATTGGTACTATAGCCCTTCCAAATTGGCGAACCTGTTTTCAGGAACCTTCAGTTTATGCTGAAGGAACTGTGGATATACTGGCACGCTCTTCCATATCTTCTGCGGATTCTGCCGGAAAAGCAGGAGTTTAAGAAAAGAAATATGTACTGCACATGTCTGACGGCTCTCCATCCGCAGTATAGAAAAGAAGAAGAAAATACAGGTATGCACGGATGCCAGCTGGGCACAGGGTCAGATTCCGTGCGGGCTTCCGCATGCGGAATCCGACCCGCCTGTGTGCATGCGATCTTTGAATGATATCTGAACATTGCTTGTATGAATGTGATTAATACAAGTCTGTAGCAGTTATTGGGCGAAAAAATGTGGCACTGTCACCTGGGTTCATTGCTCTGAGTCTGATACAGTGGGCTTTTAAGATGTCTTAGGGATCCTATACCTGCGCATGAAAAATTACACATTTTTCACCAGCACATGGCATGTGTAATGGAATAGACATGTTTTTCATTTCACAATATGCCCTAATGTTTCCTCCACAATCCATGATAGGTACAGCCCCGTGCTTGGATCATTTCCCGTTTTTTCTTCAGTTGGGATCTGCTGCGGATTGAAGCGAGGGGATGGTCTTGGCGGTTTAACTAGTCTCTGTTGAAGGACGTGGCTTGTAAGGGAGACATTAAGGATATCTCTCATTTTATTATGGATCATGCGACAAATGGGACCCCTCTTCCTTTGCAGTGGGAGGTGCTGAAATGTGTAGTTTGGGGTACATTAATTGTGTGGCCTGATTAAAGAAGGAAAGGGCCATTAACATTCAGAACCTTTTCAGAGTTGGAGAAACTGGAGGGGGCTCCTTGGTGCTCTCTTGACCCAGGGGTGTTAATTAGTCTCTCTATGGTCAGGGAACGATTGACAGATAAGCTGCAGAAAGGATTCACCAGACAGCAGGAGCTTCGGAGCTTTCGGAGCTTCCCATATGAAAATGCTAATAAATGTGGTTGTGCCTGTGCACGCTTTCTTCATCCGCGGAACACTATTCCCATTTCTATGGACTCCGTAAGGAGTGAAAGTACACATAACCCTTGCCAAATAGCTGATCTCTTTAAGGATTGTTAAATTTATTCAAAATTGTTGGCTAACTGCCTTAGAAAAATCATCACAAAGATTATCCATAGAGACCAAGTGAACTTTGTGAGGGGTATGTAGACTAGAGACAACACCCTTCTTAAATCTCCTATGCCCAAACAAATAAGATACCCATGTGCCTTTTGTCAGTAGATGCCAAGAAGGCTTTTGATAAAGTACACTGGCGCTTTCTCTTAGCTTCATTGTGACAAGTTGGTCTAGGCACACAGTTTATAGAACAGGTACTGGCCTTATACACCCAGCCAATGGGCAGGATACAGGCAAATGGCCTCTTGTTGGAGTCGTTTGCTATAAATAACGGTACACGTCAGGGGTGCCCCCTCTCTCCCCTTTTATATATTTTAACAGTGGAACACTTGGTAATCGCCCTTTGTCAGAATCCTAGCATCTCTGGCTGAGGGTTGGACGAACCACCACAAGCTGGCATTATACATAATGCCTCCACACATCTTGCTCCCCTCTATTTTACATGAGTTCGATCAGATTGGCCGTCCCAGTAATTTAAAGGCAAATTTATCCAAAACTAAGGAATTTAATATTTTTTTAGTGGATAGGAAAGTTCAGGACCTCCAATTCTAATTTTGTTTTCAATGACAAGCACAAAGTATTTCATACCACGGTATTAAAATTACTTTCTCCTTTAACTACCTGCCACTGCAGAGGAAGACCCTATAAGATTTGCAAAATTATCAATGTAGATCTATCTCCTGGTTTAGCTGCATGAATGTTGTAACAATGGGTATCCTGCCTCGTTGTCTATCCCTATTTCAGACTGCACCAATGGGCGTCCCAGGTAGTTATTTCAGAGTCCTACTGAGGTAGGTTCATATGACATTCTTCTAGACCTTGTTTTGGCAGAGGAGGTTGTACATTTAGTTTATTTTTGGTAGCTTCCATATACAGAGCTGTGGAGAGAGCTTGTGGTTGTGATGGTAGGACTGAGCCCCACTTTTTATGTTTGGGATAACAGGAGTTTCAGCGTCGCTACCGCGCACCACAGGCTTCTTAAAGGCTCCTTCACACTGGTGGATTTTTCATCAGTATTTTGTGAGCCAAAACGAAGAATTGAAACGTACAGAGAAGAAGTGTGATGGAGAGATTTGCATCTGTTCTGTATTTTGGACCCACTCCTGGTTTTGGCTCACAAAATACTGATTACAAATGCCTCTGTGAAGGAGCCCTAAAAGGCTTATTAAACAGACAACTGTTATGCAGTATTGGCATCTAGAGACAAAATGCGCAAATGTACAATTGTTCAGATACTGTGGACTAGTATGGCAGATGTATGTTATGATTCGCTGTTTTTTATCTCTGCCCACTTTGCTTACATATTCTTTTGTTATGTTACTATGTAATTTATTTATTTATACATTTCTTATAAAAACTGATTACACATAAAACGGAGTAAATTATCCAATTAGATATTGCATCCACATCAGGTAATCAAAACACTATTAAAAATGTATAGAGACAAGATAAAATCAACACAAATCATCAATATATAATAAGTCAAAAAGCATACTGAATTGCAGATTTAAAGGTCACATCTTTTTAATAAAAGGGGTTGTGAATTAAAGTTAACTGATCATGATGGATAACTTGAAGAATCCTTTTAATTTACACTACACATATATCAGGAAAACATGTGTCTATTCTCATCGGTTCCATTATGATCATTTTTTCAAGTTTTTGGAAACTGCTGTAAATGTTTCACTTTAAATCAGTTACACTGCGCAAAATGTGAATTTGAACCCGACTCTTCTTTTAGATGGAAGGTGAAAAAAAAAGCTCTATAGCCATCTAGTGGACAGAGCAGTGAATACCGCACAATATCTGTCTACATTATGAATTATGTACAGAACAAATAGCAGGATACCAGAAAAATCTATGTGATGTTACATAATTTTGAGTAAAAAAAAAAAACTAAATTGCTATAGAAGTGCTACCTTTATTAACCAACTAGAAAAATTATGTTTGCAAGCTTTTGGAGCCGGTGTCGGAGTGGGGTGCCAAGGGCAAATCATTGGAAGTGATTCTGGGGGCTCATCCTACAGTTACATGCAAAAATTACCTCCTCGTTCTTTGGACTTCAGGATGAAGCAATTTTTTTCTAGCTTTTTCATCACAGCATTCCAAGAACTTTTTTTTATTTCGCTGTTGAGGTAGTTAAGTGAAGGTGTATTTTTGGGAGTGCATATAAATTATTGTTTCACTTTTGTTAATCTTTTTGGGGTAGAATAGAAAATAGTAAACCTGCTAGCATTTTTAAAATCTTTTTTAGCGGCATTCACAGTGTGTTAGGCCACTCTCACACATGCGCTTTTTACCACGGCATTCAAAACACTGCGATAATAGCGGTGTAATACTCTCATTGACTTCAATAAGGTCTCGCAGACATGCGCTCGAAAGCGCCATGATTTTTGAGCGGTCTGTTTAATTTTGCCGTGAATAACGCATCTCATCACCCATCAGAATGATGGTTAAAACTCGCTGTCGGAGGCAGGAACCTGTTGCTACGTTTTGCCGACACCATTTTTGAGAGTGGTCTTATAAATAACATTACAACTTTAAATTATTAATTGCAGTGATATCAAATATGTACAGTTTATTATTTTACTACTTTGACACCGTAAAAACATGTTTTATAAAAAGAAAAAAAGTAATTTGTGTCAGCACAGTGCAAAGGTCATAACTTTCTATTTTTTTCACTGACATACCTTCTGTATGTTACAGTATTGACAAATGCTTCATATATATTATTGGGATGTCTGACTGTAGACTATTCAGCTGTTTTGCAGTCATATGTTGAATTTTGCTGTTTAGTATACAATTCACGTTGTTACCGCTATCAATGTAAGCACCATGCTGAACTGTCCTTTTATGTATTGCTCTGTGATCTCAAGGAATAATGTCCCCTTCCCTTTTTTCATTTGTCACTATATAGCATGTATTGGTTCTTTATTGGCAATACATTGTTAGGTATTGTACCCTCAGCACAATTTATTCATTCTCTATTACATACAGTATTGTATATTTACCATTCCTTATCCACACTATTTTTCAGTTAGTCTGGGTTCACATACGTCAGTTGTTATGCTGGAGCCAGACACAACTCATGTACTAGATGCCTTGAACTATCTCCTAGAAAACTATGAGATCAGTTCTGACATCAGTTTCACTCCGATATGTTACTACAATGTCGGAAGGAAAAAGAGACAGACTACCGGACATATGATAACCCAGCCTTACACTTTTTATTTAATTCTATGTATCTTCTCAATGTATTTTAACATTTATTCACACATTCGTATTCATACATGTGCTATCCTACCAAAAGTAATTGGACACCTGAGCAAGAATCAAAAGCAGTATTTATTCACATACTGTATGTTAATACTTAGTGCAGACTCCTTTGGCCCTAATGACATAAGATACTTTCCATGGCATACTGTCTACTAATATCTGATAGACTTCAGCTGGTGTTTCCCTCAAATGATCCTGCAAATGTCTGGTGAGTTCTCTGAAAGAAAATCAAGGAGGTTAATATTTTCTGACCCAACGTTCCAGTTCATCCCAAAGATGTTCGATGGGGTTAAGGTCAGGACTCTCTGTAGGCCAGTCCAAACATGGAACATCCATATCCTCAAACCAGCGAAAAACAGAGTTGTATTTTTGACAAGGTCTGTTGTCTTGTTGGAGGTAGTGCTGACCATCCCCAGGGTATTGCCACATTGTTGGCCACATATTATTGCCTAGAATATCAAAGTATACTTTTGTGCAGGTGAGTCCATAAACGAGGCATGAACAGCAAGCAGGTGCAATATTCACATCCTCATGTCCAGAGGATGCTCCTTTAATCAAGTCCACATAGAAAACAATGTTTCGGCTGGAGCACCCTGCCTTTTTCAAGTCATATAACACAATAGTGACAAATCCTTTTGTGCAGGGGCAGACTATGCCAGGGAGGTGGGTAAGGGGGCAGGTGTGGCCCTGGCCGTTCTTCCAGTAGAGATATTGGCCCAGGCATGAAGGCTTCAACTGTGATTGCAGTCAGTCCCTTGTTCCATCCCATCTCCTTCATTATTGCAGATTATAATACTATTATAATAAAATATTGATCCCCTTTCTCCCCTACAACACCAAATACTGAGACGACTTAGGACAAGTTGGTGACATTAGCATTAAATATTTCCCTATTTTCTGTTGCCTAAAGCCTGGGTGCATCCTATAGTCAGGTGTATCTTATGGTTTGAAAAATATGGTGTGTATGAGAAATCTATTTTGATTTATCCCAAATCTGTGCAGGTACTAATCATCTGCATTTTACATGGGGATTCCTCACAACCCTGTGAACTCATTGGTCAAGCAGCAAGCCTGAAAAGGGATTCTCCTTACCTATCATTCAAATTGCCAGTTGTTATAGGGATTCATCCACTGATTATTTAGCTGTACAAATTGTATGTCCAAAAGCAGATTTCTCAACCAATTCGTGATATGAATATACAGTAGTATTTGGTCATATTTGAGACCACTAAAATGGTTGCCGGTATAGAATTGGTCACCATAAAAAAATTAGCTCAAAAACTACAAAGAATGCTTTCCTGAAATTTTGTGGTAAAAAGCTTCATTCTATGGGGCATATAGCTTCTTTTCTGAAATGACCCACTTCAAAAAATTTTTTTAAAATTTCTCTTCCAGTTTTACTTTAACTTGTATAGGAGTACACATTATTATGAAGAGAATGACGCATTGCACATCTTCCTTTGCCCAATAGCTACCTAAATATGAACATCAAACATTATGGTTCTTGGTGACCTTCTGAAAATTGACCCTTCTGTATTTCTTGACCCCATGACTTGATGGGTCTGAAAATTGAGATTTTTATATGCATTTTAGTAATGAATAAATGTGCAAAGTTTCACAAAAATCAGAGATGGTTAGGTGTTACCTCTTCGGTAATTTGTCTAGGAATCACCCAGTGGCAAGATTACAAGTTATCTTGCCACTTGCTACCCTGCCTTGCTACACTCTCTATCAAGGTGTCCTGCTCAGTGGGTGGGTATTCAAACATCCTATGGTAGGGGTAAATATATCAGTAGCTCTCATTTTTTGTTCATGGCCTCACCAGGGGTTCCCACATAGGCCAGTTTGAGCCTGTTTGGCACACAGAGGCCCCTTCATCAGGCAACTTAACAAATTAATGACTGAGAGAAAAACACAAAATGTGGACCTGAGCCATCCGATGTAGAACGCGGCAACCCTGGCTCACGCCTCAAATGCGCTTCATCCGGCGGTGCACTAGAATTGCTGATCGGCTGTGGAGGAAGTCGCAAACGGCCGCAGACTTCCTCCACTACAAATTCATGCTCAGAACCTACAACCTCACCCTCCACCACGCCAAACAAGTCTCCTTTATCTTTCTAGTCTCCTCACTATCGCACAACCCTAAACGGCTCTTTGATACTTTTCACTACCTTCTCAGCCCAAAACCGCAGCCCCTGGTGACGGATCTCAGTGCTGTAGAGTTGGCTGCTTACTTCAAAAAGAAAATTGATTACATCCGTCAGGAAATAACCTCCTAATCCCAGACTAGCCCTGACCCTAGTCTTGTCAGCACTGCATCTAGCTCCTGCTCACTGTCTGTACTCAGACCAGCAACAGAGGAAGAAGTCTCCAAATTGCTCTTCTCTGCTCTCCCCACCACCTGCGCTAGCAACCCCCTCCTCTCACACCTCCTCCGATCCCTCTCCCCAGTGGTCATCTCCCATCTCACCAGTATATTTAACCTCTCTTTGACCTCTGGCATCTTTCCCTCTTCTTTCAAACACGCTATAATAGGCCCACTGCTAAAGAAGCCAACTCTTGACGCTACTGATGCTGCCAACTACCGACCCATCTCAAACCTCCCCTTCATCTCCAAACTACTAGAACGCCTGGTTTATTCCCGCCTTGTAAGCTATCTATCAGAGCACTCTCTCCTAGACCCCCTACAGTCTGGCTTCCGACCTCAACACTTGACAGAAACTGCCCTTACAGGGGGATGCAATGACCTACTGACAGCCAAATTGAGGGGCGATTACTCCCTACTGATCCTCCTCGACTTCTCTGCAGCATTTGACACTGTTGACCACAAACTCCTCCTCAGTATGCTTCGCTCCATCGGCCTTCAGGACACTGCTCTCTCCTGGTTCTCCTCCTACCTATCTGACCGCTCTTTTAGCGTCTCCTTTGCTGGCTCTACCTCCCCTCCTCTTCCCCTTGCTGTTGGGGTCCCCAGGGCTCGGTCCTCGGCCCCCTCTTTTTCTCTATCCACACAGCCCCAATTGGACAAACCATTAGGAGATTTGGCCTCCAATACAACCTGTATGCTGACGACACCCAGCTATACACCTCTTCCCGTGACATCTCTGCACCTTTCCTCCAAAACATCTGCTGTCTATAACACTGTGTCCTCTCTCTACCTAAAACTAAACCTCTCTAAAACTGACTTACTTGTATTTCCACCCTCCACTAACCGACCTCATCCTGACATCTCAGTGTGTGGCGCCACTATAACTCCTAGACAATATGCCCGCTGCCTTGGGGTCATATTCGACTCTGATCTCTCTTTTACCCCCTACATCCAATTTCTCGAATTGCTTTCTTTGAATTCCCGAACATGTCAGCTGCACCTGAAGAACATCGCAAGAATCCGCTCTTTTCTCACTGTGGACACGTTAAAAAACGCTTACTGTTGCGCTCATCCACTCCCGGCTCGATTATTGCAACTCGTTGCTGATCGGCCTCTCCTGCACCAGACTCTACCCTCTCTAATCCATCCTGAATGCGGCAGCCAGGCTCATCTTCTTGTCCAGTCGCTACTCGGACGCCTCTGCCCTGTGCCGGTCACTGCACTGGCTGCTTGTTAAATACAGAATTCAATTTAAACTCGCTACCTTCATCCCACAAAGCCCTCCAAAGTGCAGCGCTGCCCTACAGTGCCTCCCTTATCTCAATCCATCACCCAGCCCGGGCTCTCCGCTCTGCTAACGAAACCAGACTGCGCGCCCCTTTAATTCGTACTTCTTATGCCCGCCTCCAAGACTTCTCCAGAGCAGCACCGGTCCTCTGGAACGCACTACCAAAGGCTACCCGGGCAATCCAGGACTCGCAGACCTTCAGACGTGCTCTAAAAACGCACCTCTTCAGGGAGACATACCGCATTCCCTAAACAAACCCCTCTGTACTCCGCCTGATAGCATGTTTTCTGACCTATTGACTGCAATCCCTGCTAGCCATCATAAACCGCTCCTGCAGTCATACCGATTCTGCCGTCACACGGCCAAATGTCTGACCATTGTCTATGTGTACAGAATCCCTTACTGTCCACCCCGCCATACCGCGCACACCGCCAGCCCCTTTACCTTCTGTATCCCCCCATTACTTGTAGTATGTAAGCTCATTGGAGCAGGACCCTCACCCCTATTGTTTCCATCAATCGATTACTATGTAACCGTGGTTCTGTAATTTTTGTACTTTTGTCTTTCTGTATCCCCCGTCTATGTAAGCGCTGCGGAATATGTTGGCGCTATACAAATAAAGTTTATTATTATTATTATTATTATCTTTTCTCCCAGCTATTTACTTGTTCATTGCCTGATGAAGAGGCCTCCGTACTCTGAGAGCTTGTAATTTTTCTGATTAGTCAACAAAAATATCACTCCTATAGTACGTCTGCGTTTTTTAAACTAAAGTATTCAACACCACATACATTAAGATTCGTGAAACGTGCCACATTCAGTATGCTTATACTAGGTGAACACAACATAAGCAGAAATTTCCTAATATATTCCTAGTATGAGAAATGATCTCATTACAATTGGATGAATTCTGGTAGGCTACTTCACAGCAGATAAAATCCTCTATACAAGCCTCCAGCAGCCGTAAAACTAGTTCTGGCAAATCTAACATACATCTGCTAAACTCAACTTCTAACGAGTGTTCTGCGTTGGAAACACTTGCCTTATTAAAGTCTCTGTGTCCGTGGAGCCTGCAGAACTCATGGAAGCCATACAAACTGTGTGCTGCCGTATCATGCATCATTACCTGCTGTATGTACGGACCTGTTCTCACTTACAAAGAATTCTAGGAGAGAATATCATCATGCCAATGCCATTCAGTGGGGCATGGCGCACTTTTATTCTGGAATATATACAGAACTCAACAGAGAAAACCTCCATATAAAATGGGAGGAATATGGGGGTACAGTAAGAGCTTATACACTTCTATGTGAGTATGTGCAGAAAAACAGTCAGGAACATGAGCCGGTGGGTCAATTATAGAGCACTAAGGCTGCCTGAGCACGGGCAATGGTCATGCTCTGTGAAACTTTACATAGGTTTCAATGGAAAGCGCAGCGCTGACGTCCACGAGTGGAGAATCATAGTGATTCTCTGCTCCCTGGATTTGAATCGCAGCATGCTGCAATTGCCGCAATTCTCCGCTGTGAGCCAATCTATCAGATAGGCTCACTGCGGAGAACTGTCATCACTCCCCCCTACTCCTCCGTGGCGGAAGATTGCTAGAAATATTCCGTCTTGGCCATGGACAGGGGGCCTAAAGTCAATTGTGACATCAGTTGAGGCCCTTGTGGAAGGTAGAGACTGTTTACAGAGCGCCTATTTACAGTTTTGGTAAGCACCTTAACCCAGGAGACAGTACTTTCTAGTCCAACTAATGGGCCAGCAGGATTAAAACATGACAAATGGGCTCTATCAGCATCCAACGTCTTGGTAGAAACGAATCCTTATCCAAGTTATGTGGTCGCTGGAAATAATGCTTGGCACTGTTCGCTGCAAGGACCCAACACAAATGAAGTGGAGCGACTTGAAACTCAGAGCGAGGATCCTCCTCTTGGAGGTTCTGCATTGCCTTTGCATGCTGCACATCTTTAGCATGCCACAGTGGACGGACTCCATGAAACCTCCTGACAGGATGATTTCCTTGCACCGCAGTTGGATAAATAAAATAGTAGTCTGTGCTCCCACCATACTCGCTCTTGTTATGGGGCCCAAAGGAGAGGAGGCAGGGAGCACTGCTTCACGCTCATCGCATGCCCCATTACTGCGCAATGAATATACTATGCTATAACACATTTTAGACAGATCAAGATTGCTTTCAAAAAACCATAAAATGAAATAATATTTCTGTGATCTGATATACCATGTTTCTGCGAAAATAAGACCCTGCCCCAAAAGACGCACTAGGCCTTATTTTCAGGGGTGTCTTATTATACTTACCTACCAGACTCTAGGTCTAGGTTCCTCCCACTGCTCTCCGGAGCTCCAATGCACTTCTTGCAGTCCTCGGCCGCCCTCAGAGGATCACTTCCTGGTTATGGGATTCATAAATCCCGCTCACAGGAAGCAATGGCTCTGATTGGCTGAGCAGCGCTCGAAAACCAATCAATGCAGTGCTCGATGAACCAATGCAATGGCTATGATTGGTTCATGGAGCACTGCACTGATTAGCTGAGCAGTGGTCAAAGAATCAATCACAGCCTTCGCTTTGGGGTATATAAATTGGCTGAGCAGCGGCATTGATCAGCCAATTAATAGAGGTGAGATTTATGAATCCAGTAACCAGGAAGTGATCTTCTGTGGGCAGCTGAGGACTGCAAGAAGTGTGTTGGAGCTACATTTTAAAAAATGTAATGCAGGTTGGGTGTATTTTGGGGGTAGGTCTTAATTTCAGGGAAACGGTATATGCAAAATAACAAAGTGTGTCAGCAGCACCAAAAAAAACCACTCTGGGTAGGGCCACCAAATGTAACAGCCAGATAAGAGTCCAAAGACTCTCCCACAGAAGTCCACATAATGTAGAAGAAAATCCTGGCAGCATGTAGAGGTGCTAAATAAAATGTACTCTTTATTCTCCCATCATACAAAGACAGCAATGTTTCGGCGATGAGGCCTTTCTCAGGCTTAGCAACTATATTGACAACACGATCATATATAGTAAATAACATATGCCCAATAATTAGTGTAAGCCAATTGCAGTGAAGTGGTAATCAGAACCCACTCACTGCCACAAGTGGGGCACATTATGTGATGCACAAACAGCAAGGTACCACTAGGAACACGTATATGTACTAGGGGGATAGCTGAATGAAAAAATCACTGAAGTGGCCTTTTAATAGTTCATATTTTTAAGCATGCCGTGATGCTAGTTACGTTTTTTTATTGTTTACATTCATAACGTAATAAATAGGAAAAAAGAGTGAGCTTTTAAAGAGAACCCGTCATCACATCTGGGCTCCATAAACTACCATACGGAGCTCCAAACTGAGGAAAGTGGAAGTCCAGGTAGCAGTGCTTCATACTCACCAGTTGCCACGTTCTCGCAAAGTTGGCACACACACACAGCGTAAATCATTTCAGCCGGCTCTGTGCGTTCATAGAGATCTATGGGAGAATGTGCACACAGAGCCTTTTGAACAGTCACATTGTGTGCACACACCAACTCCTCGGGCACACAGTGCTGGAACGGGGCACTTGATGCATATGAAGCACAGCTCATTAGACTCCCCGCTCTCTCATCCTAGAGCGTGTAGTTTATGGTGCTGAGATGTGGTGGTTCTCTTGAACATTTTAACATTCTCTTTTTTTTGCAGACCCAGGAGGGAACATTACATCCAGTTACTAGTGTAAGAGACTGAAACAGGTAGTACCGCTGTGTGTATATATATATATATATATATATATATATATATATATATATATATATACATACACACACGAGTATAGTGGGTTGGCGGCCTGTAGCAGCCTCCCCGGTAGTACCGCTGCGTATATATACATTTTGTGTGTATATATATATATATATATATATATATATATATATATATATATATATATACATTTTGTGTGTATATATATATATATATATATATATATATATATACACACACACACGAGCATAGTGGGTTGGAGGGCTGTTGCTAGTTGTTAGTTGTTAGACTTTTAGTTGTTTACAACCCGCGGTGAGCTCCCTCTATGTTTTTTGGTTTTGCACTGCTTCTTTCTGTTGTGTGATACCCATGCTAGTATCAGCTTTGACAGTATCAGCCGTCATATCCTTTGGTGGCCAGATATATATATATATATAATATATTTATATAGTGGGGCAGCCTGTGTAGATATATAATGACACAGCATATAGCAGCATCCTGGCTAGTACTGTTGCATTAATGTGTGTGTATATATACAGTTTTCCCAAAAAATAAGCCCTAGCTACACTAGGTTAAAAAAAAGCGCTGACAGGATTCTCTTCTGGTGACGGACCTTTGAAAACCCCACCTACGGTAAGAGAGCGCTATGATTGGATCGAGAGCCGGCCAATCAAAGCCGATGCTCGATCATTCACAGCCATTCATTGAATGACATCACTGAATGGCTGTGATTGGTTCATCGAGCACCAGCTCTGATTGCCTGGCGCTCGATCGGGTTATAACAACCCCAAAGAATTTACTGAAACACGTATGGCCGGAGCCCTAGTTTTGTCACGGTGACGCCAACACTCCGACTGGACTCTCGGGATGGTATGCCAAAGAAATAACAGAGTCGAGTCCAGTAATGGTTTATAAATCTGGGAGTGTACAGATTTACTAACTTTGATATTTTGAAATACAAATGGGAATTTACAATTCTCCTGGAAAAGTACTTGAAACATGTATACGAAGATGCAGTATTAAGCAGACAATTGAACACAATGCAAGATACAGTGTTAGTGACTCGATTAAGACCTGACTTCAACGCTCTTACTTTTCCTTTCCTATGGATTTATTTGCAAGACAATTTCCCCACTAGCTGCTTTAGATGAAGGATTGATTTAGTTTTAGTGAAGTGTATATGAAGCAGAGGGACAAGTGGCTGAATGGCTAATCCTGGCTTTGAATTTACCGGGTAGCTATGACTCACTGTTTGAAGAAGATGGACCTCAGAAAGGTTCTTCTTTCCTCCACTGTGGGGTGCCAAGGGAGTGGGTTTACACCATGCTCAACCTTGACAGGAAACGTGTTTAATTGCTGACTTGCTTCTGCGCGTGTCACTCTCTTTTATCCCCTATGTTCAGTTCCCACACTTTCTGGACTCCTCCCACTGTTGCATAGGGACTTCTATTGTGGCCTTCCCACCCTTGGATGGTGTGGTGCACTAATACAAGTGTCTCTGGAAAGAGGGAGGAAGAAATGTGAGCATCAACAACAAAACTGGTAGCATACTGCAAGTAGTCCCTTGAGGCACATGTCTTAAACATTGCTATAACTTATAACTTGGAACTGTAGGACACACTGAGTAGTCTATCAGGGCAATGAGCTTGGTTGCAGTAATTGCAATAAATAAGGGTATTTCTGAATCCATAGGATTGATAAGACGTAATTTGTATTACAAAATCTATTCAAAAAATTTTGGTGGTGTTTGGCCATGTGTGGACCTAGTGGATCTTCTTAGAACTGTGAGCAACGCTGGTAGTCTTGTTCTTGGAATTGGTGACGATGTTAGGGAAGCTGGCTTGGAGTTGGATGAGATAGATGAAGTGAAAGAACTTGACGATGGAGATGAAGATGGGGGATGTGGTGATGCTTCTACAGAATTGGGTGATGGTATTTGATATACTAGACGAGAAAATAGGTTCAAATAACAGAGCAGGACGAACAACGAGATTTTCTTGATGCGCCATTAGAATTGGAGGAGCTGCAGGAGGCAGTGAACAACATGCAAAACAATAAAGCACCTGGAGAGGATGGGCTCCCCATGGAATATTACAAACAACTTGCGGATGTTCTCCTACCACGCCTTCCCAACACTATTGTTGAGGCGAAAAACCAAGAAGAAGTAACGCAATCAATGAAACAAGCGACAATAACAATATTACTAAAACCAGAAAAAGACCCCCTGGTGATGGACTCATATAGACTGATATCTCTATTAAATGCAGATGTCAAAATTATAGCGAAAGTACTAGCAAACCGTCTCTCTAGGGTAGTATCTACCCTCGTACATTCGGACCAGAGCGGAGTCATACCAGCCAGATCTACGGCGACAAATATCCGTAGTTTATTTCTAAATTTACAACTACCAGCGGATAACCTGGGCGATAGAATAGTATGCTCGTTAGATGCCGCTAAGGCGTTCGACAGCGTAGAGTGGCTATTCCTATGGAAGGTATTAGAGAAAATGGGTTTCGGACCTGCCTTTATTTGGCTAGTTAAACTGCTATATACAGATATACAAGCCAATGTGTTCATAAACGGAGAGTCTTCGGATGCGTTCCCACTATATAGAGGAACGCAGCAGGGGTGCCAACTGTCGCCACTTCTCTTTGCGCTGGCAGTGGAGCCCCTTGCCTTGCATACTGGAATAGTGGGGCTTAAGTGTGGGGATATAGAAGAAAAAATTGCCCTATACGCAGATTATATTCTGTTATTCTTAAAAGACGCAGAGGGGTCTCTGGGGGTAGCCATGCAAACAATCAAGGAATTCAGACTTTTCTCGGGACTAGTTATAAAATGGTCCAAATCCGTGGTAATGCCAATAGATGTGCCGGAACTACATATAGCCAATGAAAAAATACCCATGCAATGTACGGGGAATTTTAAATATTTTGGGGGTCAATGTTACTAGAAATGTCTCAGATTATGAGAAAATAAACCCAGACCCATTACTCATTAAGGCCTCATGTCCACGGGAAAAATAATAATTAAAATCTGCAGCGGATCACCCGCACGCGGATCCGCGTCCCATAGGGATGCATTGACCACCCGCGGGTGGATAAATACCCACGGATGGTCAATAAAAGTGATTAAAAAAAATATGGAGCATGAAAAAAAATGGACATGCTCCATTTTCGTGCGGGTCTCCCGCAGCCTTCTACTGAAGCCTATGGAAGCCGTCCGGATCCGCGGGAGACCTAAAATCAGAATATACTCACCTGCTCCGGATCTTCCCTTCTTCGCGGCTTGATCTTCTCTCCGTCGCGGCCGTATGTTCTTTCTTCGGGCCGGCGCATGCGCGCGGCACGCAACCGGCGTGCCGTGCACATCCGCCGGGCTGAAGAAAGAAGAAAGCCAGACATCAGGTAGCAACCTGTCCACGGAAGCAACAGCAACATCAGTCTGAACCGGCGGAAAACTACAGATCCTAGGCGATTGTCGGGAGGATCGCCTAGGATCACCTAGGATCACAGGTACTCCCTAAGTTGTTGGTGCCTTGTCGGGTTGGCTCCCGGGATTTTATTCGGTCTGGTCAAGCCTTTATTGATTCAGGTGCTGTCACCAATCTGATTAATTAAAATTTTGGCCAACCACTGATAACCGAATTCTCCACACTAAAGTCCCCCATACAGTTTACCAGTATTGATTCAACTCCTTTATCCGCAGGTGTTGTCCTAGGACTCCCATTTTACAGTTCACTGTGGGTGTTCTCCATTCTGAGAATCTGTCCTTCCTGGTTATAGAAAGGATGTCGGTTGATGTGGTGCTTGGTATGCCCTGGTTGGCACAGCACAACCCCCAATTTGATTGGTCCACCCAGGAATTGACACATTGGGGACCGTCTTGTCATAATTACTTAACTACCACATCCCTGTGCTCAGCAGATACCGTGTTTGTCCCGGAGTATTTGTCTGATTTCCAGGACGTATTCTCCAAGAAACTGTCTGAGACTTTGCCTCCCCTTAGGGAGTTGGACTGTGGTATTGACTTGATGCCCAACAGTCCCATCCCTAAGGGAGCCATTTTCAATTTGTCGGCATGAGCACGAAGCCCTTTAGTCCTATATCTCAGAGTCTCTGGCCAAACGACATATCCGGCCGTCCAGGTCCCCGGCAGGTCTCTTCTTTGTGGAGAAAAAGGATGGGACATTGAGGCTTATCCACTTATGTGGATTATCGGGCTCTAAATAAAATTACAGCGAAGAACCAGTGCTCCTTACCTCTGATTCCAGACTTGTTGGGTCAGGTGGTGGGGGCCCACTGGTTTTCACAACTGGACTTAAGGGGGGCTTATAATTTAATTTGCATTCGAGATAGAGATAAATGGAAGACCGCATTCAACACCCCGTTAGGACATT